>NC_088375.1:156180000-156805000 GCF_037993035.2 Macaca fascicularis | reverse complement strand
GCCTCCCAAGCGTGAGCCACCATGCCCAGCCCAGCATGATTCTTCCAGCATTTTTCTTTGTAGATAACAATGTATTTATTGAAAATAAATGTCTATTCTCCTTTTTTTTTTTTTTTTTTAATAGCAGATCCAAAAAACTTCTGAGTTATCAGTATTGTGAATTATTTGGGGTTACTTTTGGTAGATGAAGTTAATAACATATATTTTGAAAAACATACACTATGGTTCTAACACTGGAATATGGTGACTGTTACACAGCTCTATACATTTAAAACTAAAACACACTGCACACTTAAAGGGGGATAATTTTGTGGTATGTAAATATACTTCAATAAAGATGTTAAAAATACACTATGGATGGTGTTAAGCTAAGCTTAAGTACATTTTTGTGAATTTGAAATAGTGCAAAATAGCATTTCATACTAAATTGAATGCAAATCCCAAATTTTCGTTTTGGGTTTTTTGGTTTTTAGAGACAGGGTCTTGCCTTGTCTCCTAGGCTTCAATGTATTGCCACGGTCATAGCTCACTGCAGCCTCAAACTCCTGGGCTCAAGCAATCCCTCTGCTTCAGCCTCCTGAGTAGCTAGAACTGCAAGTGCATGCCACTGTGCCTGGCTAATTTTTTAATTCTTTTGTAGAGACAGTGTCTCACTTTGTTGTCTAGACTGGGCACAATTTTTAAAAAGTTCTTTAAAAAATCACTTAGTTTCAAAGCTGGTGGGCCTGTTTAATTATAGACTCTGTTTCTCTGTTGCCACGTTGGTCGTGACACCTCAGCTGGTAACCAGAAATATTAACTGTCCTTGTGAATAGCCTGTGAACCATACTGTTGTTTATATGCATGGGAACTTCTGCAAGTGATTTGGATGTGGTGTTGTTTTTACTTTGGTTAAATTTTAAATCTATTTTCTATTCTGTAACATTGCCATCCAAGAAGCCATTAAATATGATAAATACTGAAAAGAAGATCTGCTGACATTTCTGTTAATTTGGCGGCAAGCATGCTGGAAATATTAGAACTAATGCTAAGAAAATAAAAGAACAGTATTAAAGTAGGAGTACTTTTATTTTTAAAATGAAAAACTTCTCACAATCTGGCTCTAAAATTGCAAACTTTCAAATGCATTCCTAAGTTGTGCTGTCATCTGTGTTAAAACAGAAAACAGGCTGGGTGTGGTAGCTCATGCCTGCCTGTAATCCCAGCACTTGGGAGGCTGAGGTAGGAGGGTTGCTTGAGGCCAGGAGTTCACGACCAGTCTGGACAACATAGCGAGATCCCCATCTCTATAAAAAAATTTAAGAATTAGCCAAGAGTAGTGGTGTGTGCATGTAGTTCTAGCTAGTCAGGAGGCTGAAGCAGGAGAATCCCTTGAACTTAGGCATTCAAGGCTGCAGTGAGTTACGATTGGGCCATTGTACTTCAGCCTGAGAAACAGTGAGACACCCTCTAAAAAAAATTAAAATAAAATAGGAAATATTTTTGATATTTGGGAAGGAAGTGATACTGATACAAAATGGTTTACTAGTAATATTTTGTGTTTTAAAAGCATACTTAAACACAGATTTTATTATAATGTTGTTTAAAAGTATGCCTGCAAAAAGAAATATAGCACAGTAGATGTATTTCAAGCCATCTTTACAGTTTTTCCTATGATAAGAAAATAGCTTTGCATTAGGCAGGGTTTGAATTATGTTTTAAGGAATGAATTCCTCATGTAAAATATAACCCACTCCATATCTGTAATTTATTGTTTGCCATGTTCCATGCTGCATTTCCTTAACCATCCTGGATTAATGAATAATTATTGCATGTATTTCTGAGCACTAGTGCACCAAGAGTTTAATACAGGCTTAAACAATAGTTATTTGTTCTATTCCTTTTTTTTTGACACAGGGTGTTGCTCCGATGCCCAGGCTGGAGTGCAGTGGCACAATTGATCTTGGCTCACTGCAACCTGTGCCACCAGGGTTCAAGTGATTCTCTTGCCTCAGCCTCCCAAGTAGCTGAGACTACAGGTGCGCTGGGGACTAGAGTCGTGCACCACCACACCCAGCTAATTTCTGTATTTTTAGTTGAGGCGGGGTTTCACCATGTTGGCCAGGCTGGTCTCGAACTTCTGGCCTCAAGTGATCTGCCCGCCTCAGCCTCCCAAAGTGCTGGGATTACAGGCATGAGCCACCATGCCCGGCACTGTTCTGTTTCTCTTATAGGAATATAGAAGTTGTGCAATCACAAACAAATGAAATGAAAATTTGAGTTAGTTCTCTAAAACTGAAAAAAATGTTTTCCTTATTCACTTATAAGAACGTTTAGTGTTGAATGTGAGATGTTGAAATCAGTAGAGGGCAGCACGTTTTGTCTACATGTTAGATGCCTGGGACTCAGATGCCATTCTGTGTTGCTACTTGTAGCACTGGGAGTTAAATATAAGTCAGCACTTGCTGGCAGGCTTTGTATACACCTGCTACTGTAACTCAGAATGAGAAAGAACATGGAAGTTATGCAGAGAAGACATGAAATAACATTAGTGTAAATTTCCATTAGTGTGCAAGTTCTAGCTAAAAGCATCTGGAAGTGTTATGTTTATGTTTATTTGTAGCTTCTATTTTCAGAGATCATTAAATTATAATTTTTAAACTGTATTTTTTTTGTAACTTCTGAAGGCTTAACCAAAACCTCCAATATGATTTCAATTATACATAGTATAACTTAGTAATTAAGAACATGGGCTTTGGAGTCAAGCAAGCATGGGTTCAAATCCTGGCTCTACCAAGACATTAAGCAAGACTTGACTGCTTAGACTTAGCTTCTTCATCTGTAATGTGTAGCACTATATTAGGATCAACTTTGAACTGTGAGGATTAAGTGAGATAACATAAATATTTAGCATAGGCACATGGTAAACACTTACCTATTCATTATTATAATTATAGTCTAGCAGTTTAAAGAGGCCTGTTCTAAGCTGGTTTAAAAATTTCATAGTTAGGAGGATGTCATATGTTCATAAGTTGTTTTACAATGATATTGTTAGTCAATTCTGCAGACAACATTCATTTTTTTCTGGGAATTAATTTGATTTTTCTCATAGTAATGTAAATTTGTATTTAATGAAACAAGGTAAGCCATGTTTAAAGTTATTTTTTGGGAAAGTATAAAAAGATGCTCTTTATAAATCTACCTTTTTTCTGGGTTAGAAATCATCTGAAGGGTTTGCAAAAAATAATTATTCTAGATGTAGCTGAGATTACTGACTTTCCCTCATCTCTGACCTTGTCAAAAAATGATGATGGATATACTGCCTCTTGCTGGTATATCCTATTATTATTAATTATTATTATTATTTGAGACAGGGTCTTGCTCTGTTGCTTGGGCTAGAATTCAGTGGTGCGATCACGGCTCACCACAGCTTCAACTTCCTGGGTCCAAGTGATCCTCCCGTTTCGGCTTCCTGAGTACCTGGGACTATAGGCGTGCACTACCATGCCTAGCTAATTTTTAAATTTTTTATAGAGACAGGATCTCACTGTGTTGCAAGGCTGGTCTCGAACTCGTGGGCTCAGGCAATCCTTCTTCCTCGGCATCCCAAAGTGCTGGGATTATAGGCATGTGCCACCATGCCAGGTCAGGATTCTGGATAAATTGAGAACACAAAAAAGAGCCCTTTTTTTTGGAGGTGGAGTCTTGTTCTGTTGCCCAGCCTGGAGTGCAGTGGCGCCTTCTTGGCTCACTGCAACCTTTGCCTCCTGGGTTCAAGCAGTTCTCCTTCCTCAGCCTCCTGAGTAGCTGGGATTACAGGCACCTGCCACCACGCCCGGCTAATTTTTGTATTTTTAGTAGAGACAGGGTTTCACCATGTTGCTCAGGCTGGTCTTGAACTTCTGACCTCATGATCCTCCACCTCAGCTTCCCAAAGTGCTGGGATTACAGGTGTGTGCCACCGCACTCGGCCTTTTTTTTTTTTTTTTCGAGATGGAGTTTTGCTCTTGTCACCCAGGCTGGAATGCAGTGGCATGATCTCAGCGCACTGCAACCTCTGCCTCCTGGTTCAAGTGATTCTCTTGCCTCAGCCTCCCGAGTAACTGTGATTACAGGTGTGTGCCACCACACCCGACCTAAACTTTTTTTCTTAGTAGCCGGATTGGACACTGTGTTAAGGCTTCTTACAACTTCTTCCTTTCCCCTCAAAAAAGTTCTCTGGAAGCTGAGTGTGTTGGCTCACGCCTGTAGTCCCAGCTACTTGGGAGGCTGAGTGGGGAGGGTTGCTTGAGTCTTGGAGATCAAGGCTGCAGTGAGCTATGATCACACCACCACACTCCAGCTTGGGTGACAGAGTGAGACCCTGTCTCAAAAAAATAAAAATAAATAAATAAATAAATAAAATAAAATAAAAAATAAAATAAAATGTCTGGAGAAGAGAATATAGAGCAAATTAACAACATACTTACCTAGCCAGCTGCTTAGAGATTCCCTGCCTGCCTTACAGTTTCTGCCAACACTTTGTCCAGCTCAGAAGGAGTGAGTTCTACAGCAAAAGTGATGGTGGGTTTGCAGACCCTGACCTTTCTCTAGAAAGTCTGAGGAGAGTGAACTAGTGTACACCAAGAACTAGTGAACATTAATTTTATCTTATTTTCCTCTCCCTGGTTAATTATATGCAGGTTCTCAGCATTAGCCAAGTTACTCTTCCCATGGGGAGGAGCAAATGAAGAGGTGAAGGGAGCAACTTAAAATGTAAAACCAGAATAGCTGTTTCATGGAGATTGGAGTGGAAGTCCTATATGAAATATGAAGATGGGATACAAAAATTAGCTGGGCGTGGTGGTGTGCACCTGTGGTCCGAGCTACTTGGGAGGCTGACATAGGAGTATAGCTTGAACCCAGGAGGAGGAAGCTGCAGTGAACCAAGATTGGGCCATTGCACTCCAGCCTGGGCAACTGAGCGAGACTCTGTCTCATAAATAAATAAATTAATTAATTAAAGGTGGGTGGGGAGGTTTAATGGTTTCCTTTGTGACATTGATTACTTTTCACAGTATATTATGATTATTTATGTACATATCCATTCTGTTTTGCTAAACCTTAAATTCCTTATGGACAGAAGACATACTTAATTCTATTCAGTGTCTGAAACTGGTTTGAATGTAGTATAGGTAGTAATAGGTCTGTGGGTCTTCTGTGATGTTTATCAGAGGTTTCATAGGTTTTGCTCTAGACCTACTGAAGTTGAAACTTTGGGGTTGGGACATGAAGCTGTGGGTTTGTATTTCCTAGTTCAGCAGGTGATTCTCATGTGCATTTTCTGCTTACGAGGCTCTGCAGGTAGTAGTTGAATGATAGATATTTGGATGGATAGGCAAGATGGATAACGTTAAGGTTTTTTGCAATAAATTTAAGTAAATTAATGTAATAATTTCAGCTTATTAAATATAGAACTTTATTTTTAGTGAAGTAGAAATTTAAAACTAATTTTTAAAGTACATGAGGAAAATGTAATGTATGGTTCATGTGTATTTTATTTTAAGCCTCAAATATATAAAGTACTACTGCCAGTAAGTCTGCTTCTCTTTTTGTGTTTTCTTTTTAAAAATTTGAGACAGGGTCTCACTCTTGTCACCCAAACTGGAGTGCAGTGGCGTGACCATAGCTCACTGTAGCCTTGAACTACTGGGCTCAAGGGATCCTGCCACCTCAGCCTCCCAAGTAGTTGGGACTACAGACATGTACCACTCCACCCAGCTAATTTTTTTGTATTTTTTGTAGACATGGGAGTCTCCCTGTATTTCACAGGCTGGACTCAAGTGATCTTCCTGTCTCACCCTCCCAAAGTGCTAGGATTATGGGCATGAGCCATTGCACCTGGTCCAAGATATTTAATTTTAATGTCACCACATTTTTCAGTCTTTCCTATATGGTTTGTGCTTTCTATGTATTGTTTAGAGGGGTAAAGATAGTTCTTTTATATTTTCCTTGGAAAGTGTTAAAGCTTTGTTTTCAAAGTTTTGTTTTTCATATTTAGGTCTTTATTCTTCTAGAAGTTGGTTAGGTGTAGTGGCTCATGCATGTAATCCCAGCACTTTGGGAGGCCAAGGTGGAAGGATTGCTTGAGGCCAAGAGTTTGAGACCAGCCTTGGCAACATAGACACTGTCTCTACAAAAAAATAAGTAGAAGAATTAATTTTATAAAAGTAATTAGCTGGGCGTGGTGGCATGCCTGTGGTCTCAGCTACTTGGGAGGCTGAGGTAGGAGGATCTTTTGAGCCTGGGAGTTCGAAGCTGTAGTGAGCTAGGATGGCACCACTACACTTCAGCCTGGGTGACAGAGTGAGACCCTGTCCCTTAAAAAATGTTCTAGAAGTTTTGTTTGTTTTGACAGAGTCTCGTTCTGTCACCTAGGCTGGAGTGCCGTGGCACGATCTCAGTTAACTGCAACCTTCACCTCCTAGGTTCAAGTGATTCTTGTGCCTCAGCCTTCCTAGTAGTTGGGAGTACAGGCACCTGCCACCATGCCCAGCTAATTTTTTTGTATTTTTAGTAGAGACAGGGTTTCACCATGTTGGCCAGGCTGGTCTTGAACTCCTGATCTCAAGTGATCCTCCTGTCTCAACCTCCCAAAGTGCTGAGATTATAGGCATGACCCACTGTGCCCGGCCATGGAAGTTTTTTTAAATTTATTTTGTTGTTTTGTTTTTAACGTTTGGATAGGTAGTTGCCTCAGCACCTCTCTTGGAATAATACATTCTTTTGTGACTGATTTGCAAAGCACCCCCCCCCCCCCCCGTCATATGTTAGGTCTTTTTGTGTGTCTTTTCTGGGCTCTCTATTTTATTCTGTTAGTCTGTTTGTTTCCTGCATTGGTTTCACAGTGTCTTAATTACTGTAGCTTTACATAGCTTTATAATAAATCTTGACACTTGGCAGGGTGAGTCCATTCACTATGGGGCTTTTTGAGACTTGTCATGACTATTCTTAGCCCTTTGCTTTTCCATGTGAAGTTTAGAACAGCTTGTCAAGTTTCATGAAAAACTTTCTTGGGATTTTGATTATTATATTGTATTTATCGGTCAGCTGTAGGCGAATTTACATTTTCATAATAATAACTTTTATATCTGTGAACATGGTATGGTTGTTTACTTAGGTCTTCATTTATATCTTTCATAATGTTTTATAATCTTCTTCATAAATGTCTTATATGTCTTTTTTCCTAAGTCCCTTATAGTTTCGTTGTCATTATAAGTGGTTATCTTTTTTAAATTTACATTTTCTAATTTGTCATTGCTGGGATCTTAAATGTTGGTTTCTGCATTTGAATATTAACAATTCTTGTGAACTCTTATTAGTTGTAATACCAGTAATTTGACATAGGTTCTTTTGGAGTTTTTATTTAAACCACCTATTATCTGGGAATGATAACATGTTTATTTTTATTTCATCTTTTCACCACTTATTCTTTCATCCCAATTCCCCACCCCCTCCCCCCACCCCTGCCCTGTCTCACCACTTTGGGTAGAGTGTTATAATCTTTTTATGTCTGAAGAGAGCTGTGTCAGAAAAAGGACCATAAGTCAGCTGGCCCACCATACAGAATCAAAGACTGTATTTCCCTGTGGCTGTAGCCTCTCATTAAGGTAAAGGAGCATTAATGGCAGAGATACACGTGGAGACTTTAAGGCAGATATAGCTTAAAAATCAGTTTTTAAGTATTTATTTATTTTCTTTGTACCTTACACAGCAAACAAATACTTAAACACAACTCTGAAGCATGTGATGAAATTCAGATGAAATAAGGGTTCATGTGCCTATTTTCAGGTTGCTTGTAGTCTGATGGGGTAACTAACACACTTAATGGAGCAGTTAAAAAGCAATATAAGTTAGTATATTCTTCAATACTGAGCAGTTAGACTCAGAGCCTGACCTCCATCCACAAAGCAGAAGATCCTTCTGTAACTTTTCCTCTCCACTTCCATTTCTTCCCATACCTCACAATTGAAGTGCCCTCAGCCTGTTTAAGAGCCTAAGATAAGAACGTAAAAGTAAACAGATCTTGTTTGGGACATGTGGGTTAATTCTTTAGTTATCTGCAGCCGTTTTTTGCTGCAATATCTGAGTATCTATGAAATTCATTTGGGAACCCGAGTTTCACGTAAGAAGATATGTGCAGTGTATTTCTGTGTGATGGTGTTATCTTTCCTTAATAAACAAGTAATTTTGTAAGCTTTGAAAAGTGGCTATAAATGGGTGGCAAATGCAAACATGTTTGTTTTAGTATTTTGAGTCCAGAAGCATGTCTGTGCTATGTAGATAATTTTTATATATTTCAAATATCACACAATAAAGTGTATATTTATGTATTTTATAAGAAACAGAAATTTGTATTATCTGAATTATTATGGTAAAAATTAGGCTTTAGTTGGCCACAACAACTTGGGGATATTCTACCAATCTCTCATGAGGAAATTCTCATCTTCCACCAAAATGTGGGATTCTACCAATCTCTAACACCAGGAATAACTTATACTTTAGGAGACCTTCTGTTACTGTCATATCATGAAGAATGTGTGTCATTACATACTTTGGAAGTTTATTTTTGTAACAGTACATTCAGGAATTAACATTATTCTTCACCCACTTTAGTTAGGCTCTTTGGCCAGGAATAAATTGCTGGATTTGATGCCAGTTTAAAAGTAAACTGGGTGTGAGGTGGGAGGATTGCTTAAGCCCAGGAAGTTGAGGCTGCAAGACCTTGTCTCAAAACAAAACACCACAAAAAAGTGAACCCGATTAACAACAGATGTATCTTGCCTACAGTTTCTTGGGGACATTATATAGTTGGTATGGTTTAAATGAATAAAGTTCCAACTTACTAATCTCTAATTTCATTTCCTTCTAAAATTAATTGGGCTTAATATTTTGGGTAGTTACACTTCATGTGAAGAGTAGTATATATTTGCAGTAGTAGTATTAGCAGGCAACTCTGAAGCCTGTATGATAAATGTTATTTTTATGGCAGAAACAGAGGACTTTGAGATTCTTTTATATTGATGTGTAGGAACAGATTTAGTTCTTAAAAACAAACCAGGAATTTTTGTGGCTTTATTGAAAGCATTGCTTCACATATTTCAGATATGTGTTTAGGCATCTTCCTAATCTATGTTTTTGCAGAATGAGCTCACAGAATCTTGGGTCTGGAATATTTATTTAGCAAACATTTAATTTCCTAGTATATGTCAAACGTGGTGTAAGACACTGGAAAAATAAAGATGAAGATTTCATCTCTGCTTTTAGGCAATGCTCAGTCTAGTTTTGGAAACAGGCATTAAAAAATAGACAGTGGAGTAAGTACATAATAACATGTTATAAAGTGCTATGGGAACACCAAAGAAAAGCTTGTGATTATTCATGGAGCGGGGCTCATGGAAATGTTTCACAGAAGGAGTGACACTTAAAGAAAAGTGGTCCGCTAGGGAGACAGTTGAGAAAAGAGCATTCCAAGTAGAGGGAAGAACATGGATCAAGGTGCAGAGTGGAGCCTGTTAGGGACCTACAAGTTATTTGATATGTTTTGGGAACACAATATATGTGGGGAGTGGTGGGAGATGAACCTAGAAAGCTGGGCAGGACATAAATTATGAAGGTCCTTGCTTTGTACCTTTAGGCAAAAGGGAGCCATTGAGGATTATAAGAAGTCATAATCAAATTTATGAGTTTGAAGAAGTCTGGAAGTGTGGCTGGCACAGTTTAAATATTTCATCCATTTTTGTTGCTGCTGCTTTATAAGATTTTATTGAGTTAGTGAGACATCCTTTAAGGGAAAATTAGAGATTTTGCCAGCTTAGTACTGACTGCACAAATTCTCTGGCACAGCATAGGAAAAGCTGTCAAGTAGAACCTCTTGACCACTAGAGAGATGTTATTCTTCTTTTTTGGTAAGCAGCCAGATAGAACATTTAGAAATACTGAATGAACTTGGCAACAAGAGGAAATACCTCGGCCTGACATCTTACATCAAATGTCAGCCCCAAGTTGAAGCTCTAAGACCTTGTCGTCTCCCTTTCCTGCAGAATCATTGTGGTTGGAGGATAAACTCCCTGAGGGTTTATTTTTAGGGAATGATATGAATTGTCAGCTTAAGTTGTATACTCAGACATCTAAATATACAGAGTACACATTGTGCAACATATGAGAAATTTGGCTTAGTAATTTCCTCCCATGTGTTAAGGCTCATAATCTTATTTTTAAAGGGTTTAGTGATAACACAATATGAAACTTAGCTGGTATTATACAAGTTAAAGTAGGTTCAGAGAAGAAAACAATATAATGAAAATTGTTGGGGTCCCAGAAACATGAGAAATTTCTGCTGCTTTCCTTTGCCTGTTTTGTATTGAAGTTATGTCTTTAACAGCTTGGATTTCTATGTCCAGGACCATCACTGCCCATATAAGGCCTGTATGTGATTTAGACAAAGGGCCATCCATGTAAGCCCCTTGGGATGGGACCTTTGTGCCAAGAAGGTCTACTTTACTTCAGGAAGATGCAGGTCTAGTATTTGGGCTGGATTTCTGCCCCAACTTATTCCCTTGGCAGGGGTCCTTTGTGTAACATACAGAATGACCAGTTGTACCTCGTGGCCCTGCTCAAGTCTCTGTAACTGCAGACCTAATCTTAATGACTTTTTGCTCCACTTTGGGTTAATCTAGTCACTTCTTTCTTCTTTAAATAAAAGGGGGGAGGGTGTAGAAAGTGCTGTTACTCTTCTAAAGTGTTTGAATGATTCCCATTCCCTTTCCTTCTAATACTCAGTTTGCATTGGCAGCTGTACTTCCCAGTTAGGAATCACAGTTGTTGTGTTGGTCAGTCTTAGCATATAAAAATTTTGATAAATAGGGAATGCCAGAGACAACTATTGTGGAAATCTTTTCAGTAGTATCAGGCTGTTTTGTACATACATAATTTCCCATAGGTGAAACTTTGTAAGTCATCACAAATCAAGAACTTTGACAAGTTCTCCTTCTTTCTTTTTCTTTTTTTATTATTCCCACCACCACCATATGTAACTTTTTTTTTTTCTTTTTTAGAGGAACAGGGTCTCACTCTGTTGCCCAGGCTGGAGTGTAGTGGCATGATCCTAACTCACTGCAGCCTCAAACTCTTAGGCTCAAGTGACCCTCTTACCTCAGTCTCCTGAATAGCTGGGACTACATTGTGTGCACAACCACGCCTGGCTAATGTTTTTATTTTATGTAGAGATGGGAATCTCAGTATGTTGCCTGGGCTGGTCTTGAACTCTTGGGGTCAAGTGGTCCTCCCGCCTCAGCCTCCCAAAGCACCAGAATTGCAGGCATGAGCCACTGCACCTGCCCCAAGTTCTCTTTTCTTTTGTTTCAGTGGATTTTATTGTATCTCTTTTCAATATTGAGGCACACTGAGGTTAAAAATCAAGAAAATATCATAACTCTGTTAGTTTTTCACTTTCTGAAATTATGTTTTTTCTGATTTTTATATTCAGCTTTGTTCTTTCTGTCAAATTATACTGTAGCATTTTTTAAAAAATCAGAAAATATTATCTATAGTATGTATGGGCAGATAGTCATACAGAATAAACAAAGAGCAGCAGTGGTTTCCTAGACTTGATTATTTAAACAAATTATAACAGACTGTGTTTGGAAAATAGCTTGTCTTGTCAACAGCAGAAGCTTTTCCATTTTTAATAAAAGCATAGAAAGGACAAGGTTCCAAGTCATGTTTAAATTGCTGAATATCACCTGCAGAAAAGTTGTTGACATAGAAGTCAAATGACATTGAGACAATTGGCAGGCTTCGTTGTCTTGCTCGCGTTATAAAATCTACAGTGGACAGCCTGGATTTTAAAAGAAGAGTGGCATCTTTGGAATCTCTACTAGAATCTGCTGAGGTTAAAATAGACCCAGTGTTTTCTGAGTGATAGAAAATAGAATGTGCCTAGTGATGGCAAAAGTGAAATGTAGAAAACCCACTTGGATGGGTCTAAGGAAATAGATCCAGACCTGAAATTCCAAGTTCCAGGACTTCTGGTTTTCTTTAAAACTTGTAAAGCAAATCCTGCTTTGGAAAAAACTCAAGTAATACGTGAATTATGGGATTGTGAAAGAAGGGGTAAGGCTTGAATCCAGTCAGATTTTTGGCCTAGAATATGTGACAGTTGAGTTAAGAGTAAACATTATGGTTTTAATGTACTTCCAAAGAATATCATTGTTTATATCTGTGTACATTGAATGTTTGAAAAGTTCTGGGTGATTGAGACAATTTAAAATTTTTTTAAATTTTGGATTTACTTATTTTAAAATGTTACCAAAAATAAAAAAGAGCTACTTCACTGAGAGCCGGTGTGATAATTTACAGAGTATTTTAAATTTAATGTACAATCAACCAGTTTGTGGAAACTTTTTTTTTTTTTTTTTTTTTTTTGAGACGGAGTCTCGCTGTGTCGCCCAGGCTGGAGTGCAGTGGCGTGATCTCGGCTCACTGCAAGCTCCACCTCCCGGGTTCATGCCATTCTCCCGCCTCAGCCTCCGAGTAGCTGGGACTACAGGCGCCCGCCACCTCGCCCGGCTAGTTTTTTGTATTTTTAGTAGAGACGGGGTTTCACCATGTTAGCCAGGATGGTCTCGATCTCCTGACCTCATGATCCACCCGCCTTGGCCTCCCAAAGTGCTGGGATTACAGGCTTGAGCCACCGCGCCCGGCCCGTGGAAACTTTTTAAAATGCACTTCTGATGTTCATTATCATTCATTAAGGAGTGTAAGCTGCATACTTCAGGTTTACAAGATAGTATGGTAAGTTTAGTTAAGTTAGGGCTGGCTATTAGAAACATAAAAAGTAAGCCAGGTGCGGTGGCTCACACCTGTAACCCCAGCACTTTGGGAGTTCAAGCTGGGTGGATCACTTGAGGTCAGGAGATCGAGACTAGCCTGGTCAATATGGTGAAACCCCATCTCTACTAAAAATATAGAAATTATCCAGGCGTGGTGACACACCTCTTAATTCCAGCTACTTGGGAGGCTTAGGCACAGGAATTGCTTCAACCTGGGAGGTGGAGGTTGCAGTGAACCAAGATCGCTCCACTGCACTCCAGCCTAGGCAAGAGAGCGAGAGTCTGTTTCAAAAAAAGAAAAAAAGAGAGCGAGAAAGAAAGGTAAAAAAATTAACAGGATTCTGAAAACAAGTTAAAGTCATAGACAAAATGACCCAGAGTAAGTATATGATAGGCTCTCTAGAGATTTTCGTGTCCTGGGGACGGTCCATTTATTATAATAAATTTTAGTTTACATGAACAAATATTTTAGTGTTTATTGTGTGTTCATTAATCTCCTGAGGACTGTAGGAACCACCAGGAAAAACAAAAGGGAAAGGAAAGAAAGTAAAGTCCATCCACTCAAGTTATGTTACAGATGGGAATATTGAGGAACAGAGAAGATAAGAAACTTGCTCAAGGTTACACAGCTAATAAGTAACAGAGTCAGTATCGGAATTCAAGCTCTAGAACCCATGGTGTTTAACACTTTTGCTATACTGCCTTACATAGGAGCAAAAAATTTGATAAATTTTGGAGGATGTTTACAGGGGATAATACTTGAGCTGAGTATTAAAAAAAATGTGCTTTTGGGTAGCACGGGGCAAGGGAGCAGGAGAGTAGGTTATATGTAGAGAAGAAACAGGAGGAATCACAGGCTTGAATAAAGAATGTATTTGGCAATGATAGTAATAGCAAAAATTATTTTACACTCATGATGGACCAAGTACTGTGCCTCCACAAATCTCATATAACTTTTGCAACAACTCTAGGAAATTAGTATTGCTATCCTCAGTTTACCTAGGTGGGTAAGTAGCAAATCAGGATCAGGATCCAGATGCTGACTGGCTGAATCCAGAAACCACGCTTTTACCCACTGCACTACTGTATGGCAAGTGGGGATATGGTGAACATACCCTCAGATAAAGCAGAGAGTTGTGTTTTTTTAAGTAATTGATGGAAAAGAACATTGGATAGGTAGGGTAATCAGAGATAATGGAAAGCTTTGAAAACCAATAGAGGAGCCATCTGATTAGAAAATGGCTTTTTTTTCCCCAAGTTACAATGAAAAACTCAATATACATAATTAGGCTATTCTTCTCTAATAATTACATATGTCAAGTAAAATAGTCTGTGAAAGCACTTAGTAGAATACTTGGACACGTAATAGTCACTCAAAAAATATAAGCTGAATCTGAGTCTTCTAAAGAACTTGGAAGCTCTTTGCACTGTAGTTAAAATATGAACAACGAATGCTCTAACAGCACTGTCCAATAGAAATATAATGTGAGCCACAAATGTAATTTTAAAATTTCTAGTACCCACATTAAAGGCCCAAAAGAAACAGATAAAATTAATTTTAATATATTTTCTTAAGCCCAGTATGTATTAATGTTTTCTGGTTTTTGGTACTAAGTCTTCAGAATCTATTATGTATTTTACACTTGCAGCACATCTCATTTCATGTGTTTAATAGACACATTTAACTAGGAGCTACTGTATTGGACACCAGGGCTCCATAGTTTTATAGCATAGCATCTGGTATCAGATCACCTGAGTTTGAATCCTACTGTTCTCTTTCTTAGATATGTATATATGTAGCAGCTACTTAGCCTCTCTGTGCCTTAGATTCCTGGTACATAAAATGAGAAAACTAATAGTATCTACCTCATCAAAGGGTTATTGTGGGGATTAAAAATAAGATAATACATATAAAGCATATAACTTGGTATCTGGCAAGTATTGAGTGAAAAATAAATATATATTTTGATTAATCGCATCACGCTTCTATTGTTATGATTAAATAGCAGACATTCCTTAGTTTCCATGTCTTCTCCTTCTTGAAAGTATTTGGTTATCCCCACTTAAACATTCCCACTTAAAATCCTAAACCAATCACTAAATAGCAAAGAAAGGTTGCAGAGCTAGAGAAAAACGGTTATGAGTGGTATATGCTTGGCATTATACATTACTACTGTTGTTGGTATTCACTACAGGGTACAAATAAATTATTTTCGATTTGTTGTTATATTTAACACTCATCAGGTCTTTTGACTTTTGAATCTAGCATCATTATAGATGCTTTCTCAATCAGGATATAAAATTCATGTCTGGTAATAATTTACAGCATCATTGGCAACACTGAAATATAGAAAGCATTCATTTTCTTACCCTGCTTCCTCCTGCCTTTGAAGCTCTGATTGAGCCTTTTCTGCTCTCAGCTATTTGGGACCAAGATATATAGTTGATACTGCTTTCTTTTCTTTCCTTCTATTTAAATCCTTAGAGGAAAGTGCACAAAACAAAAAAGTACAATGATTTATCACACATTCTTATGTAATTATCATGTACAGCAAAACGTAAAACATTGACAGCTTTCCAGATGGATCTTCTTGTAATCCCTTCCAGTCACCTGCAGAATGAACCAGTGTCCTGATGCTCAGGCTAATTACCTTCTAGCTTGCTTGCTTATTTATTTATTTATTTATTTATTTATTTATTTATTTATTTATTTTGAGACAGAGTCTCATTCTGTCACCCAGGCTGGAGTGCAGCTGTCCTGATGCTCAGGCTAATTACCTTCCAGCTTATTTATTTATTTAGAGACAGAGTCTCACTCTGTCACCCAGACTGGAGTGCAGTGGTACGATCTTGGCTCACTGCAGCCTCCACCTCCTGGGTTCAGGCAATTCTCGTGCTTCAGAATTCTGAGTAGCTGGGATTACAGGTGCCTGCCAACATACCAGGCTGATTTTTGTATTTTTTGTAGAGGCATGGTTTCGCCATGTTGGCTGGGCTGGTCTCAAACTCCTGACCTCAGGTGATCCACCCACCTCAGCCTCCCAAAGTGCTGGGATTACAGGCATGAGCCACTGTGCCCAGTCACCTTCTAGCTTTTAAAAATAATTTTATCACTAAGCGTGTTTACTTTTGTCTGTTTTTGAATTTTGCTTGAGTGAATTTAATAATAATTTTTCATTTGAATGAATTCTGCATATAATCCTTCACTCAACATATTGTTAGATTTATCCATATTACTGCATGTAGCAGCAATTCATTTATTTTCATTGTTGTATAGTATTTCATTGTATGAATATACTATGGTTTGTTTGTTCTGTATTTGGACATTTGTTTTTTTTCCAGTTTGGGGCTATTATAAACAGTATTATTATGAACACTCATGCATATAAGCATGCATTTCTGTAAAACACACCCAAGGGTAGAATTGTTAGATCATAGAGAAAGCAATCTTGAACTTTCATAGGTAATGCCAAACTTTTCAAAGTGGTTCTACCAGTTGTTTCTACCAGTGGTGTGGGAGAGTTTCCACTGACCATACATACTCGACCAAAAAAAAAAAAAAAGCCATTTTTCCCCAATTTTAGTGATTCTGGTAGGTGTGTAATGATATTTCACTGTGGTTTTAGGATTTTTTTTTTTTTTTTGGCTGAGAAAAATTCAGTAAGAAGTTTCTGAAAATATTGACTAAGATCAATGAAGCCTTAGGTTTTTTTCTTTTTTTAGAGACAGAGTGTCATTCTGTCACCCAGGCTGGAGTATAGTGGCACGATCATGGCTCACTGCAGCCTTGAACTTGTGGGCTCAAGCGATTCTCCTGCATCAGCCTCCCAAGAAGCTGGAACTTTAGGTGCGTGCCACCACACTCTGCTAACTTTTTAAATTTTTTGTAGAGCTGGAGTCTCTCTTCTGTTGCCCAGGCTGATCTCGAACTCCTCGGGCTCAAGTGATTCTCCCGCCTCAGCCTCCCAAAGTGTTGAGATTACAGACGTGAGCCATTGCACCCGGCTGCCTTTGGTTTTCAATTTTCCATGCTGTCACTGTCTTTCAATACCGCAGTCGAGTTGATAATACTTTTCATTTGTTTTGATTTGTTTTGAGACAGACCGTTGCTCTGTCATCCAGGCTGGAATACAGTGGTGCAGTCTTGGTTCACTGCAGCCTCTGCCTCCCAGGCTCAAGTGATCCTCCTGCTTAGCCTCCCAGGTAGCTGAGACTACAGGTGTGTGCCACTGCACCAGCTAATTTTTTGTAAAGACAGGGTTTTGCCATATTGCCCAGGCTGGTTTTGAACTCCTGGGCTTAAGAGATTCTCCTGCTTCAGCCTCCCAAAGTGCTGGAATTAAAGGCGTGAACCACTGTGCCTGGCCAAGAGTTGATGATACTTCTTTTTTTTTTTTTTTTTTGAGATGGAGTCTTGCTCTGTCACCCAGGTTGGAGTGCAGTGGCGCGATCTTGGCTCACTGCAACCTCCATCTCCTGGGTTCATGCAATTCTCCTGCCTCAGCCTGCTGAGTAGCTCGGATTACAGGCATGCACCACCATGCCTGGGTAATTTTTGTATTTTTAGTAGAGACAGGGTTTCACCATATTGGTCAGGCTGGTCTTGAACTCCTGACCTCAAGTGATCCACCCACCTCAGCCTCCCAGAGTGCTGGGATTACAGGCGTGAACCACCACACCCAGCCAATGATGATACTTTTAAGAAAGAGTATTTTAAGCTTTAATTGGATGCATGAAAGCAGTTGGTTTGGGATATTGGCCAAGATTCTTTCTTTATACTTTTGACTATCATATCTAAAAAACAGATGTATTTTTTCTCTTTGTAATAATTTAGCTGCCATTCCAGGAATCATAGCAATTACTGAAATAAGAGGTATAGTCTATGGTTTATGGACTTGGATTTAATGAGTAAATCCTTTTAGTTCCTCTGGAATTGAGCCATTTTTCTTCGTTAGATGTTTTAAAAAATAAAGTACAAGTATGGTAACTGATCTGGATGACATTGAATAGCTAGTTACTGTTGACTAAAGTAAAACAGACTTTTGACATCTCATGGGTAATGTCTGAAAGGTAAAGTAACACTAGATAAATGTCTGTATTCTACTCTGAAAATAGCAAAAGCCATATGGAACCAAGAGTTAATTGACTTGTAAATTTAATCCCACTCTCAGCCGGGTGCAGTGGCTCTCACACCTGTAATCCCAGTACTTTGAGAGGCTGAGGCGGGTGAGTCACCTGAGTTTGGGAGTTCGAGACCAGCCTGGCCAACATGGTGAAACCCTGTCTCTACTAAAAATACAAAAAAATTAGCTGGGAGTGGTGGCACGTGCCTGTAGTCCCAGTTACTCGGGAGGCTGAGGCAGGATAATCACTGGAACCCAGGAGGCGGAGGTTGCAGTGAGCCAAGGTCACACCATTGCACTCCAGCCTAGGCAACAAGAGTAAAACTCTGTCTCAAAATAAATAAATAAAATAAAATAAAATTTAATCCCACTCTGATAATGCCGTGACATAATGAAAATTGTAAAACTGTGATTTCTTTTTGTGAAAGTAATACTGAGAATGGAAAATAATTAAGATAATGCTGTGAAGGTTGTACAGGAGGATTAAGTTTTGTATAAAAGCTCAGTGTGTGTGTATTTGTGTTTAAAAGGCCTTCATGGCCGGGCGCGGTGGCTCACGCCTGTAATCCCAGCACTTTGGGAGGCCGAGGCGGGCGGATCACAAGGTCAGGAGATCGAGACCACGGTGAAACCCCGTCTCTACTAAAAATACAAAAAATTAGCCGGGCGCGGTTGTGGGCGCCTGTAGTCCCAGCTACTCGGGAGGCTGAGGCAGGAGAATGGCGTGAACCCGGGAGGCGGAGCTTGCAGTGAGCCGAGATCGCGCCACTGCACTCCAGCCTGGGCTGGGCGACAGAGCGAGACTCCGTCTCAAAAAAAAAAAATAAAAATAAAATAAAAGGCCTTCATATGCACTGAAAAGAGAATTATGGGAGTTTTTCTGGATAATTGTGTCTCCAAAAATACCAGTTTGATAGCTATTTATAAGTGTGAAACAATTATATTGTTTTATTCTCCAGTTTAATAGAAAAATGTAAATTTCTAAAATGTTTTTATAATGGAATAATTTAACCTCAGATTTTGTCCCATTAATAGTCATTTAGTAGTAGAAAGATTTTTAAGATGAAAAGTTTTAGGTACTTTAAAAGGATTGATGTAAATGTCATCTGAAAACAATTATACTTTAAACTTGGAAGGTAAATACTTAAAACGTAAAGTCTGATTTCACCAAACATAAAGTAGGAAAAAAAATGTTACATGTATGATTATTTTTGGTACTTAATAGGAATGAACCTTGCACCACTTGTGGCTTATTCTCTCTTCTGCTTGTTGTAGAGCTTGGAATATAATTGGTTGTGTAACTTTTGATTTAAACATTTAATTGAAGCTAAATTGATGCTTTGAATTAAAAAAAAAAAACATACTTCCTGGGTAGAGTCACAAGTTGTGTTTTCTGGTACTTAGGATTTTAAACAGAATTTGACAGATTTCTGGTAGAGGTAATAAATTTTAATTTTGGAAAAATTATGAAAATTTGGAGAATGAAAGCCAAGGAGACTTCTGGTTTCTCTCTCCCTCTCTCTCTCCTTTCTCTTTCTCTTTCTTTTCACAAGGTCTCACTCTGACATCCAGGCTGGAGTGCAGTGGTGCAGTCATAGCTCACTGCAGCCTCAAATTCCTGGAGTCAAGCAGTTTTCCTGCCTCAGCCTCCTGAGCATGTGCCACAACACCTGGCTTTTTTTTTTTTTTTCGAGGTCTCACTGTGTTTCCCAGGCTGGTCTCAAAACTCCTGGACTCAAGTGATCCTCCTGCGTCAGCCTCCCAAAGCACTGGGATGATTACAGGCATGAGCCACCTCAGCCAGCTGGTTTCATTTTAAAGAAGATAGTGTCTGACAAATTTAGCAGATTGAGAATCAAAATAAGAATATATATATTTTTTTCTTTGCTCTTTCATACTTGTGATACATTTTGAAGTTTATTACTTGTTTTCTCCATGTTAGTCACATACGTAAGCAGGAAAGTATTTGTTTGAAAATTTAATGTTAACAATTAAATTCCTGATAATAGTACATGAGGATATTCATACCCACATTCCGAATGACAAGTATTGCTAACAGCCTGTCTTGATAGGGTGAGATTAACCCTTTCCAAAGAATTTGAACTTTTTCAACCTTTTAAAATTTGGGAGGTATTTATATTTGACCCTCAGGTAAGCAGAGTAAACATCAAGGACCTAGGTCTGATTGTTTTTAACTGTTCAGTTTTTAAAGTAGGTCTCATTAAAGCCTGAAAAAGTCACAAATACCTTCTTGTTTTTTTTGTTGTTGTTGTTGTTTGTTTGTTTGTTTTTTGGTGGTGGTGTTTTTTTGAGATAGAGTCTTGATCTGTCCCCCTGGCTGGAGTGCAGTGGTGTGATCTTGGCTCACTGCAACCTCCACCTCCCAGGTTCAACCAATTCTCGTGCCTCAGCCTCCCAACTAGCTGGGACTACAGGCTAATATTTGTATTTTTTTAGTAGAGATGGGGTTTCGCCGTGTTGGCCAGGCTGGTCTCGAACTCCTGACCTCAGGTGATCCACCTGCCTCAGCCTCCCAGAGTGCTGGGATTACAGGTGTGAGCCACTGCACCCGGCCGTGAATTGTTTTAATTGATCAGCTTATCACAAGTGACAGGCCAGATATTTTATGTTAATAATATAGTTGATTTAAATGAACCTACAAGTTCTTGTAATTTGGGCAAGACCACTTGCAAATAAATTGCTCTGTTGCAAACTAGCTGTGATATATGCTGACTTTACCATGTATAGTAGATAATCCAACTCTGGTTATTATGCACTAAAAAGCCCTTTTAATAAAAAATTAAGCTTAATTCCTTCTTAAATTAAAAATGAATATTTGCTTTGTAACACTCTCTCCCCTACTTTGCAGAGTTTCAGATTCAGTTAAACATTGGATACTTACTGTTTTCCTTTTGACACTGGTAGTCTAAATAAAGATAGGGGAAAAAAATCAAAATCAAACTATGGAATGCAAAGTACCACAATGATGTGGAATATCACTTTCTGAACTTTTCACCTTTTACTTTTAAGATAAAGATACAGATATCACCATGAAGGGTAATGTGGATGACTTTGGCCTGCGAGACACCTTGAGCGTCGCATCCACGGATTCCTTTGCTTCAGCAGCAGAGGTAGGACATGTGTGTTCCTAATGAGGATTTCTATTTCTTTTTTAGTGGAAACAACAGTCTTGTCATTATACTGTAATTCAGTTTGGTCACTGTTTATTTAGCATCTACCATGTGGTAGGTACCAGGATACAAAAATGAATAAATCTAACATGAAAATAAGCTCCTACAGGAGCTTACACTCTCTTTAAGGAGATGGACCTGTAAACACGTGATTTGGATGGGCACTTTCATATACTGTAGATTATGGGGGAGGAATAGAAACTAGTAAGTTAATGGAAAGCAATTTTTCAGCTTATATCAAGAGTCTTAAAGATGTTCAGTTTCTTTAGTTCAGAAATCATACTTTTAGATTTTCGTTCTAAGAAGGTGATCAGATTCAAAGATTATATGTTAAAAACAATTCACTGTTGGCCAGGTGCAGTGGCTTACACCTGTAGTCCCAGTACTTCAGGAGGCTGAGGTGGAAGGATTGCTTGAGCTCTGGAGTTTGAGACCAGCCTGGGCAACATAGTGAGACCTTGTCCCTACAAAAAATTTTAAAAATTAACCAGATGTGGTAGTGAGTAGCCTATAGTTCTGGTTACTCAGGAGGCTGAGGTGGGAGGATCCCTTAAGCCCAAGAGGTCAAGACTGCAGTGGGCCATGATTGTGGCACTACATTCCAGCCTGGGTGACAGAGCAAGACCCTGTTTCAAAAAAATAAAATAAAAAATATATATATAGATAGATAAGATAGATAGATATGTATATACACACACACACACACATTCACTGTGGCATTTTAATAACAATGAAAAATGGAAAACAATCTAATGCCAGATTATGGCACATCTGTAATTAAAAATGTTATAGAGCTATAAACATGTTTCCAATAATTTTAATGTCATGGGAACATATGTTAAGTGAAAAGATTAGTATGTAAAGTTTTATATAGATTGTATGATTATAATTTTGTAAAAAGGAAACAAAAACATGCATGATATATAAGTATATAGGCAGAGGAAAAAAGACTAGCTATAAATAAACAGTAGTGATTACTGAATTATAAATATGTGGGTAATTTATTTTTCACTGAGATTTAAATTTTTTACCAAAAGAGACTGCTTGCAAAGAGGTCATCTTTTTGTTTTTATTTTTGTACTTAAATCAGCTTTAAAAATTATATGTGACCAATTTTATATCAGAATATTTGCATTTTTACAGTAGATTTTGGATATTATAATTTTAGGTGATCTTTTTTCATAGAAATAGTATTATGCATCTGGCCAGGCACAGTGGCTTATTCCTGTTATCCCAGAGCTTTGGGAGGCCAACGTGTGCAGATCACCTGAGGTCAGGAGGTTGAGACCAGCCTGGTCAACATGGTGAAACCCCATCCCTACTAAAAATTTAAAAATTAGCCGGGCATGATGGTGCATGTCTGTAATCATAGCTACTCAGGAGGCTGAGGCACAAGAATCGCTTGTACCTGGGAGGTGGAGGTTGCCGTGTGCCAAGATCGTACCACTGCATTCCAACCTGGGCAACAGAGTGAGACTGTCTCACACACACATGCACAAAAATAGTATTACACATCTATAACTGATATGTGAATTTTATCTCTAGTTTGGAAGCTTTAGATATTCCAATACCTGTACCTTTAACTTTGGATCTGCCTTTTTAAAAGCAGTACTGATTCATAATTTCTTTTGTCCTCTCAAGGTTTTTCTGTATGTGTATATTTCAGCCATCACTTACAGTATCATCTCCTAATTGTTTACATTAAAAAAAATTTTCCGCCAGGCGCGATGGCTCAAGCCTGTAATCCCAGCACTTCGGGAGGCCAAGATGGGCAGATCACAAGGTCAGGAGATCGAGACCATCCTGGCTAACACGGTGAAACCCCATCTCTACTAAAAAAATACAAAAAAAAAACTAGGCAGGCGCTTGTAGTCCCAGCTACTTGGGAGGCTGAGGCAGCGTAAACCCGGGAGGCAGAGCTTGCAGTGAGCTGAGATCCGGCCACTGCACTCCAGCCCGGGTGACAGAGCGAGTCTCTGTCTCAAAAAAAAAAAAAAATTTTCCACTTATAAGTTTGCAGTAGACAGAATATATTTACTTGTTCTATGGGAAAGCTGTTTCCTCTTCCTTTTACTGTTCATTACATACATGTTTATCTTTCTATTCTGTAGATGCTATGTCCTAGATGGTTTGTAAGGAGAAAAATTGCTCTTCACTTTGCACTTTTTTTCCATTGTGAGGAACAATATACCTAATTGCTCTAAAGTTTTTTTTTCTAATATGCAACTTTAAAAAATATTTTGCTAAGTGTTCATTGTACTCACTTTAAATTTATTGTTTAATAAGATTTAATAAAAATTATTAAATACTTGTGGAAAACGAAATGCATGAATATACACAAAAAGGACTTACTATTCAAGAAATATCCTAAGACTGCTTCCATGGTGTAAATGTATGGTCTCAGAATGTGAATGTTCCAAGATAAATTCTTTTATAAGAAATGTTTGTTAAATTATTTTTAACTATATGCCAAGCACTTAAGGTTAAATTAGGGAAAATTGTTTTAATGAAGAAAGTTAATAAGTTAATAGATTCAGAACCTTTTGGGAAGTTAAACAGTTTTTCATCATTCAAAAACGTTTTCAGGATTACCAGAAAGATTTCTTGCCTAGTTAGATTAAAACAATTTCTGGTATAGGTTTTTCTATAAACTAGATCAATCATTTGTGAAAGTGATTAAGAAGATTTTCCTCTATAAGCGTTGCCAAACATTGGTTTGGAACCATGGATGAAGAGTTTTTTGTTTGTTTTTTTTTTTTAATATAGTTTTCTTGATAGTAATTCATATGCCATAAAATTCAGCCTTTTAAACTATAGAGTTCAGTGGTTTTTAGTATGTTTATGTAGTTGTGCAGCCAGCAGTACTTTCTAATTTCAGAACATTTTTATTGCCCTAAAACCCCTACCCAATAGCAGTCACTCTCCATCTCCCTTTACCCCCCAGCCCTTGGCACCCAATACCTTCTGACTCTATGAATTTGCCTTATTCTGAACATTTCTTGTAAGTGGAATCATACCATGTGATATGTTGTATTTGACTTTCTTTCACTTAGCATAATGTTTTCTTTCAAGTTCTGAAAAGTCTTTTTGATATTAGGATACCTTCACATTTTACTCCTAATCCTTCCATCTGTTAAAGAGATTCTTATTTAATAGGTAGAAACTAATATTGCAGAGAGCAGTTTTTAGTTGTAGATTCCTTTTTTTTTTTTTTTTTTTTTTTTTTTTGAGACGGAGTCTCGTTCTGTCACCCAGGCTGGATGGAGTGCAGTGGCGCGATCTCGGCTCACTGCATGCTCCGCCGCCTCCCGGGTTCACGCCAGTCTCCTACCTCAGCCTCCCGAGTACCTGGGACTACAGGCGCCCGCCACCACGCCTGGCTAATTTTTTTGTATTTTTAGTGGAGACGGGGTTTCACCGTGTTCGCCAGGATGGTCTCGATCTCCTGACCTCGTGATCCGCCCGCCTCAGCCTCCCAAAGTGCTGGGATTACAGGCGTGAGCCACCTCGCCCGGCTGATTCCATTTTTTAAAGAATTACCACTCTGCAATTGTGTATATGTGTTTAATAGAGAAATCATAGGCTTCTCTTAATTTTTTTAAATAGAGATGGGGTTTTGCCATATTGTCCAGGCTGCTCTCAAACTCCTGAGCTCAAGCAATCCTACCACGTCGGCCTCCCAAAGTGCTGGGATTATAGGCTTGAGCCACTGTGTCTGGCTGAAAATTTTATTTTTTATAATTCAGATACCTCTGCCAGGCACGGTGGCTCACACCTGTAATCCCAGCTCTTTGGGAGGCCGAGGCAGGCAGATCACGAGGTCAGGAGATTGAGACCATCCTGGCTAACATGGTGAAACCCCGTCTCTGCTAAAAATACAAAAAATTAGCCTGGCGTGGCGGCGGTCACCTGTGGTCCCAGCTACTCAGGAGGCTGAGACAGGAGAATGGCGTGAACCCGGGAGGTGGAGCTTGTAGTGAGCCGAGATCGCGCCACTGCACTCCAGCCTGGGCAACAGAGCGAGACTCTGTCTCAAAAAATAAAATTAAAGGCCGGGCGCAGTGGCTCGCGCCTGTAATCCCAGCACTTTGGGAGGCTGAGGCAGGCAGATCACGAGCTCAGGAGATCGAGACCATCCTGGCGAACACGGTGAAACCCCGTCTCTACTAAAAAAATACAGAAAGTTAGCCGGGCGCGGTGGCGGGCGCCTGTAGTCCCAGCTACTCGGGAGGCTGAGGCAGGAGAATGGCGTGAACCCAGAGGCGGAGCTTGCAGTGAGCCGAGATCGTGCCACTGCAATCCAGCCTGGGCGACAGAGCCAGACTCCGTCTCAAAAAATAAATAAATAAATAAAATAAAATAAAGTAAAATAAAATAAAATAAAATAAATTTTTTAGATACCTCTACTTGTACTCTAAATGGAACCTTGGAAAGCTTTTGCTATACACACCTCTCTGATTTGACAACACTTATTTATAGCAATCCAAAAACTACACCAATAATAGGGCCACTTTCAGCCATCACGGGAGCAAGATGGTGATTCTGGGCAGGCAGTATGGGCTTATTTTGCCAAAGAAAACACAGCAGTTGCATCCTATTTTGCAAAAATCATCAGTGTTTGGGAATTATTCTGATGATGATGATGAGACCTCCATGAGTGGAAGCCTTCAGAGGGAAGCTGCTGAGAATAGCAGGCTGTGAAACAGACCAAACTGGAATCCAGAAGGCCCTTGAAGAAGATGCTACTGTGTATGAATATGACAGTATTTATGATGAAATGCAGAAAAAACAGGAGGAAAACAACCCCAAATTGCTTTTGGGGAAAGACTGAAAGCCCAAGTATATTCACAACTTGCTAAAAGCAGTTGAGATCAGAAAAAAGGAACAGGAAAAAAGAATGGAAGAGAAAATACAGAGAGAACGAGAAATGGAAAAGGGAGAATTTGATGATAAAGAGGTATTTGTGACATCTGCATATAAGAAAAAACTGCGAGAGAGAGCTGAAGAAGAAGAAAGAGAAAAGGGGGCAGTTGCCCTGGAAGCATGTTTGGATGTAATCAAGCAGAAAGATCTCAGTGGATTTTATAGGCACTTATTAAATCAAGCAGTTGGTGAAGAGGAAGTACCTAAATGCAGCTTTTGTGAAGCCAGATCTGGTATAAAGGAAGAGAAATCAAGGGGCTACTCCGATGAAGTAAGTTCAAAAACCAGAGTACCACAAAAGAAATGCATTCTTCAAACTGATGTGAAAGTAGAGGAAAACTCAGATGCAGACAGTGACTTTGATGCTAAGAGCAGTGAGGATGATGAAATAGAAGAAACTAGAGTGAACTGCAGAAGGGAAAAGGTCGTAGAGACCCCTGAGAATGACCCCCAAGCACCACAGGAATCAAAACCACTCTCAGTCAGCTAGTGAAGAAAGAGGGCACAGTGCCAGACACCACATGAAAGGATCACGAACGTCGAGAGGACACGTGAAAAGGGAAGATCAGCACCAACAGAAGCAATCCAGAGACCAGGAGAACCATTACAGACTGTGATTACCAGAAAGGAAGGGATTCTCATAGGCACAGGAGGCCAGTCACAGAGATTCCCATTGGAAGAGGCATGAACAGGAAGATAAACCAAGGATGAGAGACCAAAGAGAAAGAAGTGACAGAGTGTGGAAAAGGGAGAAAGACAGGGAGAAATATTCCCAAAGAGAACAAGAAAGAGACAACAAAATGGTCAGAACCGACACAGTGAGAAAGGAGAGAAGGAAGAGAAAAGCAAAGCAAAGGAAGAGCATATGAAAGTAAGGAAGGAAAGATATGAAAATAATGGTAAATACAGAGATAGAGAAAAATGAGAAGTAAGTGTTCAGTCTTCGGAAAGAAATTGAGACAGAAAGGAAAGCAGCCCAAGTTCTAGGGCAAAGGATAAATTTCTTGACCAAGAAAGATCCAACAAAATGAGAAACATGGCAAAGGACAAAGAAGTAAACCAGGAGAAACCCGCTAATTCTTAATAATCACTGGGAGCAAAACAGAGACTCACAGAGGAAAGGCAAGAAGAGAAGGGTAAAGAACAAGAGAGACCACCTGAGGCAGTGAGCAAGTTTGCAAAGAGGAACAACGAAGAAACTGTAATGTCAGCTAGAGATAGGTACTTGGCCAGGCAGATGGCGCAGGTTAATGCAAAGAGCTATATTGAGAAAGAAGATGATTGATGGCTACCCCAAGAGAAAGATTTAAGGAAGCCCAGAAAACTGTAATTCCTGGAACCTGCTGTGTAAAACCATAAAGGAGTGTGTTGCCAGTAGTTTGGAGGGCATTTTAAAATTTATTTTCAAAATTTTAGGTTAAAACCAAAAGTCTTACATCTTGGATGCTTGGATGTGAATGTTTGGCTGAATTTATATATAGTGTGTACTTATCAATACCATATTCTTTGTTGTATTCAAGAACTGCAAGAGTGTACTAATTCCCTGTGGGTACATAATGAGGAAAATTGGCTTCACTACAACCATTAAAAAATAATTTTGGCCAGATGTGGTAGCTCATGCCTGTAATACAAACATTTTGGGAGGCGAGGCAGAAGGATCACTTGAGGCCAGACATACAAGACCAGCCTAGGCAGGATAATGAGACCTTGTCTCTATTTAAAAAACAAAAGGCCTGGCATGGTGGTTCATGCTTGTAGTCCCAGCTGCTTGAGAGGCTGAGGCAGGAAGATCATTTGAGCCTAGGAATTTGATGTTACAGTGAGCTATGATCATACCACTGCACTCCAACCTGGGCAACAGAGCAGGACTCTGTCTCTAAAAAAAATTGTTTTTAATAAATAATTGAACTCTTCTAATAATGTTGGTTTTGTTGCAGGAAATACTGTATTTCAGATAAAATATTATTTTATAAATATTGTATTTCAGATAAAATGGATTTGAACAATAGAAAATATACTTTATGTTCTGAAATTTGTATTAAAGTATAAAATGTGGATCATCTTGTCTAAATAGCTTACAGCATAGTTGGCTTAAATGAAAATAAAAAATAGTGATATGCTTTAAAAATACACCAATAATAATATACAAAGCAACAAAGATGAATATTTAGGATACTTATAACCTGAAAAGGCGGGGAGGGCTATATCTATCATTTAAAATTTTTCTTCTATGAAAGTATGAAGGCATGGCCGCCCATGGTGGCTCACGCCTGTAATCCCAGCACTTTGGGAGACTGAGATGGGCAGATCACCTGAGGTCAGGAGTTCTAGACCAGCCTGGCCAACATGGTGAAACCCAGTCTCTGCTAAAAATACAAAAATTAGCCAGTATGGTGGCACGCGCCTGTAATCCCAACTACTTAGGAGGCTGAGGCAGGAGAATCGCTTGAACATGGGAGGCGGAGGTTGCAGTAAGCCGAGATTGTGCCACTGTACTCCAGCCTGGGCAACAGAGTGAGACTCTGTCTCTCTCAAAAATATATATATATACATATATATATATGTGTGTGTATATATATATATATATGAAGGCTTGACTGGGGCTGAAAGATCTGTTCCCAACATAGGAAAGTTGGTGCTATCCATTAACAGAAGACCTAAGTTTCTCACCACATTGACTTTTCTGTAGGACTATTTGAATATCTTTACAGCATGGCAGCTGGCTTCCCGCAGAGGGAATAACCCAAGAGAGGGCAAGGTGGAAGTGATGACTGTTTTGACCTATCCTCAGAAATCTCATTCTGTCATATCCACAATGTGCTGTTGGTTACACAGGTTAGCCCTATTCAATGTGGGATGCGGTGTGAGTAACCAGGGTGAGAGAATCATTGAAGACCAGTTTGGAGGGCAGGTATTTTAAGTTCCTATTTTCTATTAAGGGATACAGATTGCTAACAACCTGCTTTCTTTAATTGTAAGTCTTATTTATAATTTTAAGTGATTGATTTCAAAGGAAAATGTAAACATGTATAAAATGGTCCACATTAAAATAGAACTTAGCCTATTTAATGTCCCTACTTGTATTAATCTTGAGATTTAGACATTTTCATTCACGGTCATTCAGAGGACCTGGTCTGGATTAAGGCTTTTAAAAAATATTACTTCAAATTTAACATAGTAATTACATGCCAAGGAGGATAAGGCTCAGTCCATCTTGTACCTCATGGGGCCCAAGAAAAGTAATTTAGGATGTTTGAAATCTGTAGCTAATCCCCAAGCACAGTTTTCACTGGTTGAGATGTAGGAGTTACCTATTTATCTGTTTTTATTGTTGGCTGTTGTTGTTGACTTGTTTGATTTCTTTTTTTCTTTCTTTCTTTTTTTTTTTTTTTTTTTGAGACGGAGTTTTGCTCTTGTCGCCCAGGCTGGAGTGCAATGGCACGGTCTTGGCTCACTGCAACCTCTACCTCCTGGGTTCAAGTGATTCTCCTGCCTCAGCCTCCCAAGTAGCTGGAATTATAGGCACCTGCCACCACACCCAGCTAATTTTTGTTATTTTTAGTAGAGACGGGGTTTTGCCATATTGGCCAGGCTGCTCTCGAACTCCTGACCCTCAGATGATCCACCCACCTCGGCCTCCCAAAGTGCTAGGATTACAGGCATGAGCCACTGTGCCCGGCCTTGTTTGATTTCTTTTATGGTCATATTTATGGTATATGACCATAATATTTGGGAAATATTGGGAAATATGGGAGATAACTAAAAAGGTAGGATGATGATTTAGTGTGAACAAATATAGTATTTTCTTTTTGAAAATATTAAAATTAGTTTTTAAAATGTAGCCTTTTGGGAGAAGAATAATTTCAAAATATATGGGAAATTTCATTTCAGCTAGTAAAAAAAAGGACCCCCTTTTAATAGTAAATTGCATGTTCCATAGCTGCAATTAACTGCATTATTGACTGCTGCTTCTGAAATAACTTCTCAGCTCTATTTAAATGTTAATTTTTTTCTAAAACCTGTTAAAACATTTTTGGGAATTTTGTTGAAAAATTCTTCCTATATGATGTATTCTGAAATGAGAATTTCAGCCAATGTTTTAATGAGTTTCTTTTTGCTTAAAAAAGTTTAATGATTTAAATAAATGTTTCTGAGCTGAAATTGTCTCTTAAGAGTTAATAATGGTATCTAGTATCAAATTTTCAACATGATATATTCTCACAGCTGCAGTCCTATTTTAGGAGGCTTCTTTAGACGATTATTTCAACCAAACCAACAAATAAGCAAGGTAGATCAATAATTCAAGACTCAACTCTGGAATCTCCCATTGTTGGATTGTCTTTTTATTATTATTAGAAATTATTTCATGTAGAGGGTTTAATTGGAGCCCAGTTTAGTTGTTTTTTTTTTTTTTTTGAGACAGAGTCTTACTCTGTCACCCAGGTTGGAGTGTAGTGGTGTGATCTCAGCTCACTGCAACCTTGCAACCTCTACCTCCCAGGTTCAAGTGATTCTTCTGCCTCAGCCTCCCAAGTAGCTGGGATTACAGGCATGTGCCACCATACCCGGCTAATTTTTGTATTTTTAGTAGAGATAGGGTTTCGCCATGATAGCCAGACTGGTCTCGAACCTCAAGTGATCTGCCCACATCAGCCTCCGAAAGTGCTGGGATTACAGGTGTGAGCCACCTCACCTGGCCCCCAGTTTACTTCTTAGGAATTTTTTTGAATAGAGAATAGAGAATACTAATAGTAGGTATATGTGGGTCCTATTTGTTTTGACAGTGGTACAGACATTTAAAACGGTTTAATATCTAAAGAATTTTCATTCTAAGTTATTTTTAAAAAGCTGTTTAGTTTTTCTTAGCCTCAAGAAGACTTTGCCTTTTAGCATAACATATATTCCTTAAAATATGAGGGAAAATGTTACTTAGAGAATATATACCGTGAGATACTGTCATCTCTTCATACCTTTTTTTTTTGCATCTGGCCTAATGGACATATTTATACATTATAAATATTGCTGATGCTGAAACTTCTTATCTCTTGGCTCTTTGGATAAGGCTGAAAGGGTATAATTTGGTGCTTAATAATGTGCCTGGGTTTAAATTTTATCATTTAGTTGTGGGATTTGGGGTAAGTTCCTGCTAATTTAATCTCCGTTTCTTCGTCTGTAAAATGTGGATTATTTATTTATTTCTTTGTTTGAGAGAGAGAATCTCACTGTCTCCTAAGCTGGAGTGCAGTGGTACGATCTTGACTCACTGCAATCTCCACCTCCTGGGTTAAAGTGATTCTTCTGCCTCAGCCTCCCAAGTAGCTGGGATTACAGGCATGCGTCACCACACCTGGCTGATTTTTATATTTTTAGTAGAGGTGGGGCTTCGCCACGCTGGCCAGGCTGGTCTCCAACTCCTGACCTCAAGTGATCCGCCTGCCTTGGCCTCCCAAAGTGCTGGGATGACAGGTGTGAGCCATTGCACCCGGCACAATTTGAATAATAGTACTTACTTTATGAGCTTTTGTAAGGATTAAATAAATCAAATGAAAGCATTAGCACAGCACTGGCTGCATGTGAAATACCAAAACCAAAGCCTTGAGAGTTACTTCTAGAATTATAGAGTAGACATTCAAAAGTCTCCTCCACAAAGCAAAAAATGTCAAAAACAAAATTTTCAGAATAGTGAAAATGGATGAAAGACTTGCAAAAATTCAGAGAACACTGAATCAAGTAAAATGGCTGAATCTCCATAAGAGCAGTGAGTTCTGTGGATTTTTAATTTGCTCTCTTTCTTTTTAATAAAAAAAAATTTTGGGGTGTGAGAGCAGAGTACAAGCTGTAGTGTCAGGAGTCATGGCAGGACAAGCATTTGGAAGTTTCTTCCACCCTGACCAAGTATTGGTTGAAAGGTGTGCTGTAGAAACTACAACCAAAGGAGGCATTATGGTCAGGCACTGTGAAATTTAAAAATGGGCGGGAGGATCACTTGAGCCTGGGAAGTCAAGGCTGCAATGAACCATGATTGTGCCACTGCACTGCTGCCTGGGTGACCTGACAAAAACAGAAAAACCCACACACACACACACAACGGAGGCATTATGCTTCCAGAAAAATCTCAAGGAAAAGTATTGCAAGCAGCAGTAATAGCTGTTGCTGTTGGATCAGGCTCTAAAGGAAAGACTGGAGAGATTCAACCAGTTAGTGTGAAAGTTGGGGATGAAGTTTTTTTCCTAGAATATGGAGGTGTCAGGATTATTTCTTATTTTGTTTTATTTTTCCATAAGTTATTGGGATACAGGTAGTATGTGGTTACATAAGTTCTTTAGTGGTGATTTGTGAGACTTTGGTGCACCTATCACCTGAGCAGTATATACTGCACCATTACTGCACCATATTTGTAGTCTTCTATCCCTCACCCCCCTCCCACCATTCCCCAAAGTCCATTGTATCATTCTTTTGCCTTTGCGTCCTCATAGCTTAGCTCCCACGTATCAGTGAGAACATATGATGTTTGGTTTTCCATTCCTGAGTTACTTCACTTAGAATAATAGTCTCCAGTCTCATCCCGGTCACTGCAGATGCTGTTAATTCATTCCTTTTTATGGCTGCACAGTATTCCTTCATCTATACATACCACAGTTTCTTTATCCACTTGTCAATCGATGGGCATTTGGGTTGGTTCTACAATTTTGATTCACAATTTTGCGATTGTGAACTGTGTTGCTATAAACATGCATGTGCAAGTACCTTTTTTGAATAATGACTTCTTCTCCTCTAGGTAGATACCCAGTAATGGGATTGCTGGATCAAATGGTAGTTCTACTTTTAGTTCTTTAAGGAATCTCCACACTGTTTTCCATAGTGGCTGTACTAGTTTACATTCCCACCAGCAGTGTAGAAGTGTTCCCTGATCACCGCATCCACACCAACATCTACTGTTTTTTTATTTTTTGATTATGGCCATTCTTGCAGGAGTAAAGTAGATATTGCATTGTGGTTTTGATTTGCATTTCCCTGATCATTAGCGATGTTGAGCATTTTTTTCATATGTTCATTGGCCATTTGTATATCTTCTTTTGAGAATTGTCTATTCATGTCCTTAGCCCACTTTTTGATGGAATTGTTTTTTTCTGATTTGAGTTCATTGTAGATTCTAGATATTAGTCCTTTGTCAGATGTAGAGATTGTGAAAATTTTCTCCCACTCTGTGAGTTGTCTGTTTACTTTGTCAACTGTTCCTTTTGCCATGCAAAAGCTCTTTTGTTTAATTAGGTCCTAGCTATTTCTTTGTTTTTATTGCATTTGCTTTTGGGTTCTTGGTCATGAAATCCTTGCCTAAGCCAATGTCTGGAAGGGTTTTTCCAATGTTATCTTCTAGAATTTTTGTAGTTTCAGGTCTTAGGTTTAAGTCCTTAATCCATCTTGAGTTGATTTTTGTATAAGGTGAGAGATGAGGATCCAGTTTCATTCTCCTACATGTGGCTAGCCAATTATCCCAACACTGTTTGTTGAAAAGGGTGTCCTTTCCCCATTTTGTGTTTTTGTTTGTTTTGTCAAAGATCAGTTGGCTGAACTGTTTGGGTTTATTTATGTGTTCTCTCTTTTCTGTTCCATTGGTCTATGTGCCTATTTTTATACCAGTACCACACTGTTTTGGTGACTGTGGCCTTATAGTATAGTTTGAAATCAGGTTGTGTGATGCCTCCAGTATTCTTTTTGCTTAGTCTTGCTTTGGCTGTGCAGGCTCTTTTTTGGTTTCATATGAATTTTAGAAGTGTTTTTTCTAATTCTGTGAAGAATGATGGTGGTATTCTGATGGGGATTGCATTGAATTTGTAGATTGCTTTTGGCAGTATGGTCATTTTCACAATATAGATTCTACCCATCCTTGAGCATGGGATGTATTTCCATTTGTTTGGGTTGTCTGTGATTTCTTTCAGCAGTGTTTTGTAGTTTTCCTTGTAGAGGTCTTTCGACTCCTTGGTTAAGTATATTCCTAATTATTTTATTTTTGTTTTGTAGCTGTTGTAAAAGGGGTTGAGTTCTTGATTTGATTCTCTGCTTGGTCACTTGTTGGTATATAGAAGAGCTACTGATTTGTGTACATTAATCTTGTATCTGGAAACTGCTGAATTCTTTTATCAGTTCTAGGAGCTTTCTAGAGTTGTCTTAGGGTTTTCAAGGTAAACAATCATATTGTCAGCAAACAGTGACAGTTTAACTTCGTCTTTACTGATTTGGATGCCCTTTATTTCTTTCTCTTGTCCGATTGCTCTGGCTAGAACTTCCAGTTCTGTGTTGAAGAGGAGTGGTGAGAGTGGGCATCCTTGTCTTGTTCCCATTCTCAGAGGGAATGCTTTCAACTTTTCCTCATTCTGTATTATGTTGGCTGTGGGTTTGTCATAGATGGCTTTCATTACATTAAGGTATGTCCCTTGTATGCCAATTTTGCTGAGAGTTCTAATCATAAAGGGATGCTGGATTTTGTCAAATGCTTTTTCTGCATCTATTGAGGTGATCATGTGATTTTTGTTTTTAATTCTGTTTATGTGGTGTGTCACATTTATTGACTTCTGTATGTTAAGCCATCCCTGCATCCCTGGTATGAAACCCACTTGATCATAGTGGATTATCTTTTTGATATGTTGTTGGATTCAATTAGCTAGTATTTTGTTAAGGATTTTAGCATCTATGTTCATCAAGGATATCGGTCTGTAGTTTTGTTTTTTGGTTATGTCCTTTTCTGGTTTTGGGATTAGGGTGATGCTGAATTAGGGAGGGTTCCTTCTTTCTCTATCCTGGGGAGTAGTATCAAAATGATTGGTACCGATTCTTCTTTGAATGTCTGGTAGAATTCTCCTGTGAATCCGTCTGGTCCTGCACTTTTTTTTATCAGTAATTTTTAAATTACGTCTTGCTGCTTGTTATTGGTCTGATCAAGGTATCTAATTCTTAAGATTTAAGATCGGAAGATTATATTTTTCCAGGAATTTATCATCTCTTCTGGGTTTTTTAGTTTATGTGCATAAAGGTGTTCATAGTAACCTTGAATGATCTTTTGTATTTCAGTGGTGTCAGTTGTAATATCTCCTGTTTCTTTTCTTAGTGAGGTTATTGGGGTTTTCTCTCTTCTTTTCTTGGTTAATCTTGCTAAAGGTCTATCAATTTTATTTGTGTTTTCAAAGGGCCAGCTTTTTGTTTCATTTATCTTTTGTATTGGTTTTTTGGTTTCAATTATATTTATAAAATTGAAAATTGGTTTATTTTAATAACTGATCTTGGTTATTTCCTTTCTTCTTCTGGGTTTGGGTTTGGTTTGTTCTTGTTTCTCTAGTTGCTTGAGGTATGACCTTAGATTGTCTGTTTGTGCTTTCAGACTTTTTGATGTAGGCGTTTAGGCCTATGAACTTTCCTCTTAGCACCGCCTTAGCTGTATTCCGGAGGTTTTGATACTTTGTATCATTTTTGTCATTCAGTTGGAAGAATTTTTAAATTTCCATCATGATTTTGTTTTTGACCCAGTGCTCATTCAGAAGCAGGTTATTTGATTTCTATGTATCTGCATAGTTTTGAAGGTCCCTTTTGGAGTTGATTTCCAGTTTTATTCCACTGTGGTCTGAGAGAGTGCTTGATATAATTTCAGTTTTTAGTATTGAAATGTCAGGTACTATTACATTCATTGTGCTCTTTGTTGCCTGTGTACTTTGGTTTTTTTGTTTTTGCTTTGTAACTTGTGTTTATTTATTTATTTATTTATTTAGTCTTGGAGTTTCACGCTTGTTGCCCAGGCTGGTCTTGAACTCCTGACCTCAGGTGATCCGCCTGCTCCAGCCTCCCAAAGTGCTGGAAAGTGCTGGGATTACGGGCATGAGTCACCGCACCTGGCCCCCTCTAATTTTTTTAGAGGATGTGGTGGTGCGTACCTGTAGCCCAGCTACTTGGGAGGCAGAGGCAAGAGGATCACTTGAGCCCAGGAGTTTGAGGCTGCAGAGTTATGATAGTGCCACTGCACTACAGCTTGGGTGACAGAGCGAGATCCTGTCTCTTCCAAACAAAACGCTCTAGAAGTTTTCTGGGTTTTTTTTTGTTTGTTTGTTTGTTTTTTGCTTAGCTGGCTACCCTATAGTGTTTCCAATTGTTTTTTAATGAGCTTTCAGAAGATTGGAATTTCATTTGTAGAGTTCTGCTAGCCAAAAGCACGACTGTCTTTCAGTTATGCAAAAGTTAATCAAAGCTACATAAAAGGAAATATTTCTTAGAATAGCAACATTGAGCTTATTTTGTTGTTTTTGTACTAAGTTTTGCTTCATTATAATCATAGGTTATAATACTTGTAAGTACTCTGTGGATGATGAAATTCTCCTCTTTTTAAAAAATGATTCCTCGGTTGTTCTTATTGGTGAACTATAAGATATAGTATTGCTGATCAGACATGGTGGCTCACGCCTGAATCCCAGCACTTTGGGAGGCTGAGGCAGGCGGATCGCTTGAGGCCAGTTCAAGACCAGCCTGGCCAACATGGCAAAACCCCATCTCTACTAAAATATAAAAATTAGATGGGGCCAGGCGCGGTGGCTCAAGCCTGTAATCCCAGCACTTTGGGAGGCCGAGACGGGTGGATCACGAGGTCAGGAGATCGAGACCATCCTGGCTAACACAGTGAAACCCCGTCTCTACTAAAAAATACAAAAAAACTAGCCGGGCGAGGTGGCGGGCGCCTGTAGTCCCTGCTACTCGGGAGGCTGAGGCAGGAGAATGGCCTGAACCCGGGAGGCGGAGCTTGCAGTGAGCTGAGATCCGGCCACTGCACTCCAGCAAGGGGGACAGAGTGAGACTCCGTCTCAAAAAAAAAAAAAAAAAAAAAAAATTAGATGGATGTGGTGGCGTGCACCTGTAATCCCAACTACTCTGGAGGCTGAGGCAGGATTGAACCTGGGAGGTGGAGGCTGCAGTGAGCCAAGATCCTGCCACTGTACTCCAGCCTGGGTGACAGAGTGAGACCCTGTCTCAAAAAAAAAGAGATATAATTTTGCTTTTCTGTATGTTCTGTGGATTTAAGTAATTGGATTCAGAATGAACTAGCTTGTTAAAAGTTTTACTCTTTTTAACAACTGAATTTTGAAATAAAATGAATTCAGATTTTATTAGCTATAAAATCCTATTAAATGGTTTTTATGGTTTAATCAAATTTATTGTATTGATGTTAGCAAAATCCTATTTTCTTTCTTTTATAGTTTATCTTATATCAGTGTATTCTGCTTTTTGGTTTTCTGGGTTTTTGTTTTGTTTTGTTGTTTTTGAGACAGGGTCTGGCTTTGCCAACGAGCCTGGAATGCAGTGATACAATCACAGCTCACTGCAACTTCAACCTCCTGTACTCAAGTGATCCCCCCACCTCAACCTCCTGGATAGCTAGGACCACAGGTGCTTGTCTCCACACCTGACTACTTTTTAAAAATTTTTGTAGAGACAGGGTCTTACCATGTTACCCAGGCTGGTTTCAAATTCCTGGGTTCAAGTGATCCTCCCAAAAAGTATTGCAATTACAGGCATGAGCCACTACACCTAGCACCTGTATTCTGTTCTAACCCACTGTGCTCTTAGCTTGCAGAACACAGAGAAGTACGGCATACCTACAGCCTGGAGTCCCTTTGTCACTGCCCATTTTACGAGGAAGCCATGCATTTAGTTGAAGAAGGAAAAATTTACTCCAGAGTACTGAGGTACCATTTCAGTTTTGTTTATGTTTATGAAGGATATTAAGGTGTTTGTGTGGTACTTATTAAAAATGCTTATGAGAATAGGAGAAAATATGTTTTTAGGTCCAAGTAAAGAAAAAATTGTTTTTACATGTTCTGTCAGTATTGAAAAAACATGTTTTATATTAAGGTCCTGAGGTTAAGCCTTGTTTGAATCCAAATTTATAGTAGGCTTGATCTTGAATGTAGTTTAACAATTGTCTCCCCTGTTTATTACATAGAACTGAAATGTTGGAGTGCCTAGGAGACAGTGATTTTCTTGCCAAACTTCACTGTATTCGACAGGCTTTTCAGGTATTTTTTTAACATTAAGTGACTTCACCCAGCCACTCATCCCTACCCTCATGCTGTAGAGTCCAGTGCAACTAAACAGGACAGCTCTTTGCTCTTGATTATCCCTGTTCCTAATGACAAACATAAAGTCCACTAAACTTATTTTTCCTCCCCACTACTTGCCTTCATTTGTTTCCATATTTCATTATCCTCTCCCACGACTTCCCAGGCCCACCACACTTTGTCAAAACAGGATATTTTGATACTTCAGGAGTGTAAAAATAGCTGCTTAAAATAAAAACCCTCTTTCTTATTATTAATTAGTATGTATTTGAGATTTGAGTCCATTATAAAATTGATTTTCTAAAAAGAAAGTAAAAATATATTTGTTTTCTTATGTTTTGGGGCTATAGGAAATTTATTTGAGACTTTGTAATATTATGTTGAACAGAATTTAAATTCAAATTTAACTCCCTTTAATCTTTTGGCTATAGATAGTTTCAATAGTTCTTTTTATTTTAGGAAATGAGGACTTTCTCTGTGAGCTGCCTGTTGAAATAGCACCACATGCGGTGCACTGTTTTAGGATGATTTGTGCTATTAAGTTGAATGTCCATTCACATTCATTATAGGTCTCTTTTTTCTTTGGGGATGAATATTTTTTCAGGTAATTCTTTCAGAGTCAGCCAACAGGATATTCCTCGCTGAGAGTGGAAGGAAAATTTTATCAGCTTTAATTGTGAAAGCACGAAAGGTAAACTTGTTCTTTTGGCAAGTTTTTACCATTTACAAAAGTTGTTTTTACCCTTTGAACTGAATGTTAAGACGTTACATTTTTGATAGAAGAAAAAGTTTTTGTGGATAGTTGCAAAGTTTCCCATTTTAGAAATAAATAACCCAAAGGGCATTAAGTTATGCTCGGGTTGAACTATCTATAAAGTCCACACTATTTCAGCCAAGTTGTTTCTCATAAATTATTTCCAATTTGCCATAAAGTCTGTAAATGTCATGGTGAGAATTATCATTAGAGCTGCTGCGATAGCCATCACTATTGTTATTACTAATGCCTCCTCTTTTATTCCCTCAATCCTGTTCAGGAAGAGGGTTACAGGAAATAGTGTAGGTCTCAGTACAATATAAATTGAACTGCCTCATCTTCATGTAGTAGAATGAGGCAGAAGCAATGACAAGAACTTCATTCAGACTGTAAGGAACCACCTTACTTTATGCAAGGTTTGTCCAGATGATGAGAAAACAAAACAGGCCTTCCTTGAGCCATTTGCACACCTAGCTTTCAGACTCAATCCCTTTGAACTTTAATTCTTTCATTTATATAATAGAATTACATTTATATTACTTCATTTCAGAGGGTTTTTAGGATGATTAAATAAATTATAAATGGGAAAGCAACTTAAAGAATAAAGTGTTAAGAAGCATAAAATGCTAAGTATATGTAAGATGATACTATTAATACATGCGATTCCCAATGTAAGTCTTGTGTTGCTTTCTTGGCCTTCTCATGACAGATAAACTCAGTGATTTGAACTAGGGTTCCTCCAAAAGAAGCAGAACTGCAACAAAAGCCTCACATAATGTCTGCTATAACCAGATTTTCATTTTAAGGACAGACCAAAATAGGCATACATATTTGAGTAATAAATAGTTTGCTTGTGACATTTTACTGACATTCTTTATCTTGGCTTCTGCAAAATGTTGCAACAGCAAAGTAGTAAACCAGATAAATGTGGCATACCTTTAAAATGTATTTTAGTTCAGTTACCTAGTAGAATTAAGATCCACCAGACTTTCTTGAAGAGTAACTTTCTTTGTAGCTTGTTATAAAGTTGAGTTTAGGGTTAAAATGTGTTTTCTTCTTCAGAATCCAAAGAAGTTTGAAGATGTTTTTGATGAAATGATCTATTTTTTAGAGCAGACCGATCACTGGGGTAGTACTGAAATGGAACTTGCTGCTAGAGGGGTAAGTTCAAGTTTTTTGTGATATTTATTTTTCTTAGTTATTTGCATGTAATTTTACATGAGTTGAGACTACTGTTTCATTGTCCTTGTTAAATACAGTAAAGCCACTTGTATGGTTGTGGGACATCTTTTTTTCTGACAAAGTCATAAACCACACTCCTTATACATTGGGGCAGTAGTTGTAAATTGTTTTCTAACAAGCCTTTTTTGCTGTTGTTGGCTCCTTGCTTCCTTCCCTCCTGTCCTCCTTCCCTTGTTCCCTCTCTCCCTTCTCTCCAAAAGTCACTGGCAGACCCCTAGCAGGGCAGGAATGGTGGCCTATGCAAGGACAGCTTTGGGTGGTACAACAGCAGCAGCTCAGTAGGGCTGGGGAATTGACTGTATACACAGGACTGAACAAATAAGTATACTGAGAAAAATCAGAGCCAGCTTTTCCCTGTGAGAGAAGGGAGGTATAAAAAGCTGGGATTGGAATTGGAGCTGTCAGTGTGAGTTCACAGTTTAGAATATATATGTAGATACACATATAGAAATAAATATAGGTCCGGATGTGGTGGCTCATCCCTGTAATCCCAGCACTTTGGGAGGCTGAGGCGGGCGGATCACCTGAGGTCAGGAGTTCGAGACCAACCTAGCCAACATGGCAAAACCTCGTCTCTACTGAAAATACAAAAATTAGCTGGGTGTAGTGGCTCACGCCTGTAATCCCAACTACTCGGGAGGCTAAGGAATGAGAATTGCTTGAACCTGGGAGGTGGAGGTGGCAGTGAGCCGAGATCATGCCTCTGTACTCCAGCCTGGGTGACAGAAGGAGACTCTGTCTCAAAAAAATATATAGATATAGATATCGGCCAGGCATGGTGGCTCACTCCTGTAATCCCAGCACTTTGGGAAGCTGAGGCGGGCGGATTGTGAAGTCAGGAGTTTAAGACTAGCCTGACCAACATGGTGAAACCTGTGTCTACTAAAAATACAAAAATTAGCCAGGCATTGGGTGCATGCCTGTAATCCCAGCACTTTGGGAAGCCGAGGCAGGTAGATCACTTGAGGCCAGGAGTTTGAGATCAGCCAGGCCGACGTGGTGAAACCATGTCTCCACTAAAAATACAAAAATTAGCCAGGCATGGTGGTGCATACCTGTAATCCCAGCTACTCAGGAGGCTGAGGCAAGAGAATCACTTGAACCCAGGAGGTAGGAGCTGCAGTAAGCCAAGATCGTGCCAGTGCACTCCAGCCTGGGCGACGGAGCAAGACTCTGTCTCAGAAGCTAAAGAAAAAAAAAATGAGTTTACAAGGAGCTGAAAGGCCTTCTAGGCAGAGAAAACAGTGAGTACAGCAAATACATGAAGACTTAATCTTTCCTTTTCTAGTGTTCCTTTATTCAGGAAATGGAATCAGCATCCATTTACTTCTGCAGGCCAGCAACCTGAGACTCATCCTTCACCTCTCCCTGATCCTCACCCACTTTATCATATTCATCTCTAAGTTTGTCAGTTTTAACTCATAAATGTCTTTCAGTTTCTTCAACTTTCCTCTCTTCCTGTCACCCCCCTTGGCCTAAGTACCTGTTGTCTTTTCTCTAGGCTACGTCAGTAGTCTTTATATTTCCTGATTCCCTGCTCACTCTTTTCCTCCCTGCATTTATTCTTTCCCCTCTCTGTTTCATTCCCCACATTTCTGCCAGAATGATACAGCACAATATACTTTTTCCTTTATTGTGCTTCACACAGTTCATAATTGGATATTTGCAGGATTATTTTGTTGCTGTTTTCCCCATTATACTCTAGGCATCTAATTTGCTTACTCTAGAAGTCTGAGCACCTGGTACAGTATGCAGTATGCAGAGTGTGTATGAATGAATGAAAGAGCAAGATGTTCATGATCTGGTGGGGAAGACAGGCACATATACCAGTAACTAAATAACAAGGTAGAATGAGCATCCTGGATGTTATAATAGAAGCATGAACAAAGGACTCCTAGAATAGAGGGGAGGAGAGATTATTTTCACTTGAGATCTAGGAAGGAGCAGCGATAATGTGAATCGTAATTTTTAGTGGTGAGCTTTCATATTTGTCTCTCCTTATATTTTTTATTTTTGAATAAGCTGATTAAAAAAAAAACCCTGCTGTTATAAAACCATAAAGCCCTGGCTCAGATTTTATTTCAGCTCTATGTAATAATAATTTTTGTTTCAACTCATAATTTAATGCAGGTGAAAAATCTAAATTTTTATGATGTTGTTCTGGATTTTATATTAATGGATTCCTTTGAAGATTTGGAAAACCCACCCACATCCATACAGAATGTAGTAAATAATCGATGGCTAAACTCATCCTTCAAAGAAACAGTAAGTGGTGGTTTACTTTTCTCAGCCTTTTAAGTTTGATTAAAAAGTGTGGCACATATACACCTTGGAATACTATGCAGCCATAAAAAAGGATGTGTTCATGTCCTTTGTAGGGACATGGATGCAGCTGGAAACCATCATTCTCAGCAAATTATCTCAAGAACAGAAAACCAAACACCGCATGTTCACACTCATAGATGGACATTGAACAATGAGATCACTTGGACACAGGAAGGGGAACATCACACACCAGGGCCTGTTGAGCGGTGGGGGAAGTGGGGAGGGATAGCATTAGGAGATATACCTAATGTAAATGATGAGTTAATGGGTGCAGCACACCAACATGGCACATATATACATATGTAACAAAGTTGCACGTTGTACACATGTGCCCTAGAACATAAAGTATAAAAAAAAAAAAGGAAAAAAAAGTGGTCAGCTAGGCGTGGTGGCTCACGCCTATAATCTCAGCACTTTGGGAGGCTGAGGCAGGTGGATCATTTGAGCTCAGGAGTTTGAGACCAGCCTGGGCAACATGGTGACACCTCGTCTCTACAAAAAAAAATACAAAAATTTGCCAGGTGCAGTGGTGCATGCTTCTAGTTTCAGTTACTCAGGAGGCTGAGGTGGGAGGTTCACTTGAGCCTTGGAGGCGGAGGTTGCAGTGAACCAAGATCACTCCTTTGCACTTCAGCCTAGGCGATGGGAGTGAAACCCTGTCTCAAAAAAAAAAAAAAAAGAAGAATACTTTATTATTACACACAGAATATTTATTTGTGCATGTGAATTCTATATACACATATTTTCACTTTTTTTCTTTAAGGAACAGAACTTTAAAACTCTGAAAATGGAATCTTCTTTGTTCCAGAGTACAGTCTTTTTCCTTTAGTGGCTTTGTGTTTAATTTTTTTAATATTATTTTACTTTTTTTTTTGCCCTTACAACATACAACTTTGCTAATGTTTTAAAATTTAAATAATGAAATACCTTTGCATTAATATTTTCAAACAATGTGAGGACCCTGACTAGTTTTTTGTGTTTGTTTGTTTGTTTGTTTTGAGACAAAAGTCTCGCTCTGTCGCCAGGCTAGAGTGCAGTGGCGTGATCTCTGCTTACTTCAACCTCCGTCTCCCGGGTTCAAGCAATTCTCCTGCCTCAGCCTCCCGAGTGTCTGGGTCTACAGGCGTGCGCTACCATGCCCAGCTAATTTTGTTTTGCATTTTTAGTAGAGATGGGGTTTCACCATCTTGGCCAGGATGGTCTCCATCTCTTGACCTCGTGATCCACCCGCCTCAGCCTCCCAAAGTGCTGGATTACAGGTGTGAGCCACCGCGCCCGGCCGACTAGTTCTTATTAGTAATGAATGTATTGAACGTTTTAGACCCATAAACTTGGAACTTTTTTTTTTTTTTTGAGACGTAGTCTTGCTCTGTCGCCCAGGCTGGTGTGCAGTGGCGTGATCTTGGCTCACTGCAAGCCCCGCTTCCCGGGTTCATGCCATTCTTCTGCCTCAGCTTCCCGAGTAGCTGGGACTACAGGCACCCTCCACCATGCCCGGCTAATTTTTTGTATTTTTAGTAGAGACGGGGTTTCACCATGCTAGCCAGGATGGTCTCCATTTCCTGACCTCGTGATCCACCTGCCTCAGCCTCCCAAAGTGCTGGGATTACAAGCGTGAGCCACCACACCAGGCTGAACTTCTAATAAAAATGGAAATGTTTATATTGCTGTATATGAATCTTTCTTTTCTCTGCATGTTATTTAGGCTGTGGCTTCAAGTTGTTGGTCGGTGCTGAAACAGAAAAGACAACAGATGAAGGTAAAATTCATTAAGACCTGAATTCCTTTGTTAAATCATTTAAGGATTCTGTCAAAGAAGCTTCTGAGTCACTTTTCTGGTGGGAATTGGCAGCTGTAGGAGGGGTAGGAGGGACTGTCCCTCAGGCTAGATGAGTGACTTACTGGTGGTGGGTTGGCTGCTTTTTTGAAGGCCTTCTTTCTCATCCTTAATATTTGATGTAGTTTCATATAGCAGTTATTGAGGCGTGCGTGGTATTTCAGCTAACTGGGAGAGGGGTTTAAAGTTGGAAACAGTTCTGATAAGTTTTAGGTTTTTGTTTTTTCTCTTAATGATATTATTATTATTATTATTTTTTTTTTTTTTTTTTTTAAGACAGTCTGTTTCTGTCACCCTGGCTGGAGTGCAGTGGTGTGATCCTGGCTTACTGCAACCTTCGCCTTTCAAGTGATTCTCCTGCCTCAGCCTCCCGAGTAGCTGGGACTATAGGCGCCCGCCACCCCACCCAGCTAATTTTTGTATTTTTAGTAGAGACCGGGTTTCACCATGTTGGCCAGGCTGGTCTCAAACTTCTGACCTCAAGTGATCTGCCTGCCTCAGCCTCCCAAAGTGCTGGGATTACAGGCGTGAGCCACTGCACCTGGCCAGTATTTTTTACAGTTCTTTAATATAGTGGATTCCACTTAATTTAATCCAATTAAGAAATAAAGATTTGATTCTAATAGCTGCTTTATTCAATTTGGAGCCCCTACAAATAAAAAGTCTTAGAGTTTATATCCTGCCTCCATGCCTCACACCCTGTAACCTGTCTTACCTGCTAAGCATTGTTTTTCTCATACACTCCTAGTAGTAAAGGGCAAGGACTCTCAAGTGAGACTGTTGGGTTCAAATGCCACATACTAGCTATGTGACCTTAGGCAAGTTGCTTACCCTCTCTATGCCTCAGTTTCCTCATCTCTAAGAATAGTAATAGTATCTACCTCATAGTGTTTTGTTTTGTTTTGTTTTAGAGATAGGGTCTTGCTCTGTCATTCAGGCTGGAGTGCAGTGGCATGATCATAGCTCACTGCAGCCTCTTAACTCCTGGGCTTAAGCAATCTTCCTGCCTCATCCTCCCTGAGTTGCTACGACTACAGGTGCACAGCACCATGCCTGGCTGATTTTTTATTTTTTTTTTTACAGATGGGGTCTTGCTATGTTGCCCAGGCTGGCCTCTAACTCCTGGCCTCAAGTGATCTTCCAGTCTCGGCCTCCCAAAGTGTTGGGATTACAGGCGTGAGCCACTGTGCCTAGCCCTCATAGGGTTTTTGAAGATTCAATATGAAGTGCTTAGAACAGTGCTTGGCATAGTGCAGTAAACAAGTATTGACAATTACAACATTATTATTTGCCCAAGGATATACAGTATTTTATCACATCCATATTTTCCAATCTTATAACTTTGAGACAGTATTGCCAGTTGCAGTGATTTTAAAGTATGGTCCTCACAGCATCTTCAGAATGTGCTGTTAGAAATGATTCTGGAGCCCCTATATTTGGATAATTCTTATTTAAAATGATTCCAGAGACCCATATTTTAAGCAAGTTTCCTTAATGATGATGATGAACTCTAACGTTAGGACTAGGAACAGACTTGTAGATGTGGGTTTGATTCTCACACTAACTAGCATGATTACAGTAAGTTACTGACCATCAGCTGACCCTCAGTTTTCCCATGTGCAAAACGGTGTTAATGCCTACTTAATAGGACTGTGGTAAGGATGAAAGCAATATCAACCAGCTTAATTTAAACATTAAACATTTAAAGAGTTTAGTAAGTGGTAGTTATAATAATAATGATATTATTAACATGTCTAACTTTATTTTTCTACTTCTTAGAATAAATATTGTACTTTTTTTTCTTTTTGAGACAGAGTCACTCTGTCGCCCAGGCTGGAGTGCAATGGCATGATCTCAGCTCGCTACAACCTCCACCTTCCAGGTTCAAGCGATTCTTCTGCCTCAGCCTCTCAAGTAGCTGGGATTACAGGCGCCCGCCACCATGCCTGGTTAATTTGTATATTTTTGATAGAGACGGGGTTTCATCATGTTGGCCAGGCAAGTCTCAAACTCCCGACCTCAAGTCATCCACCTGCCTTGGCCTCCCAAAGTGCTGGGATTTCAGGCCTGAGCCAGTGTGCCCGACCTAAGTCTACTTTCTATATCCAGAGATACCTATATGTCTCACCTCTTGGGAACTATCTTCTATACCTGAAATGCCAAATTCCCTCTGTACTAAAATAAATCTTACCCATCATTGAGCTCAGCTCACATAATTCCTTGCTAAAGTTTATCTAGTCTGCTTCAGCCCACACTAAGTTCCCACTTCTCTGACCTCATAATACACTTCAAGTCTGTATGGTATTTAGAACTTTACTATATGTAGAACATAACTTTTTGGCCCTCACTAACTAGCTGTGTGTGAATTAGGGCAGTTTATTTAACCCCTCTCCAATATCACTTTTCACATGTTTAAAATGATGTTAACATGACATACTTTTGAAGGAATGTTTTAGTAAATTAAATAGAAACTAGCACATTTTCTAGAATATAATGGGTACTCATTAAATGGTAACTGCTGCTATCTTATATTTTAAAAATGAGGTTTAGGCCCAGCACAGTGGCTCTTGCATGTAATCCTAGCACTTTGGGAGGCCAGAGTGGGTGGATCACCTGAAGTCAGAGTTCGAGACCAGCCTGGCCAACATGGCGAAACCCCGTCTCTACTAAAAATACAAAAATTAGCTGGGCATGGTGGTGCACGCTTGTAATCCCAGCTACTCAGGAGGCTGAGGCAGGAGAATTGCTTGAACCTAGGAGGCAGAGGTTGCAGTGAGCCAAGATGGTACCACTGCACTCCAGCCTGGGTGACAGAGTGAGACTCCATCTCAGAAAAAAAAAAGAAAAGAAAATGAGGTTTAGAAGATTGTCTTGGAGACTGTAAAATAGAAAATAACCCCCCCAGGAGACAGAATCTTAAGGCGTAGTTTTCTCTCGTCAGTGCTGTATAACAAATCCCACAGTGTGTTACTTAACAAGGGAAATTCAAAAAGTTATAAATATAAACTTAGAGTTTCCTAAAACACAGCTATATGAAGTGATACTTCACAGGAAGAGGCAATTACACAATTAAATACTTAAATGATATAGGGTTCCTTAATTAAAAGTTAGGATTCTAGTAAGAGTAGCTTAATCATTTTACTAGTTGTTGTTGTTGTTTTTTGTCAGTTAATATAATTAAGTGATTGAGTTGGGCTTTTAATAGCTAAAACTATGATAGTCTTATCATAAAACTTATACAACTAAGGAACACTGTAGCATTCTTGTTGTTGCCTGGTTGCAAAGCTGATATGATTGCCTTTTTTTTTTGAGACAGAGTCTTATTTTGTCACCCAGGCTGGAGTACAGTGGTATTATCTTGGCTCACTGCACCCTCCAACTCCTGGGCTCAAATGATCCTCCCACCTCAGCCTCCTAAGTAGCTGGGACTATAGGTACACACCACCACGCACGCCTGGCTAACTTTTGTATTTTTTGCAAAGACAAGATTTCACCATGTTGTCCAGGCTGGTCTCGAACTCCTAGGGTCAAGTGATCCACTTGCCTTGGCCTCCCAAAAGTGTTGGGATTATAGGCATGAGCCACCATGCCTGGCTGTTTGGCTTTTTTATGAAGCATTTTTATGAGGTAAAAACAACTTTTAAGGGCGGGATATGGCAGCTCATGCCTGTAATCCCAGCACTTTGGGAGGCCACGTAGGGAGGATTGCTTGAGCCCAGGAGTTCAAGACCAGCCTGAGCAACATAGTGAGACCTGTTTCTACTAAAAACAGAAAAAATTAGCCAGGAGGGGTGGCATGCATGTGTGGTTCCAGCTACCTGGGATTTTGAGGTGGGAGGATCGCTCAAGCTTGGGAAGGTGAGGCTGCAGTGAGCCATGACTGCACCAGTGCTCTTCACCCTGGGCTACAGAGTGAGACCCTGTCTCAAAAAAACAAACAACAAATAAAGAAATGTGTCTCAGCACATATTAAACTATTGACTAGGATATGAAAACTATAAACTAGTCTATATAAAACACTCTATGACTCTAAAGGTTTCTTGTAACCTTATTAACTTCCTTAATAGCATGGCTGATGATTGACTCTTGGTTTGCCCTCAAAAACAGTAGTCATGAGCCTTGCACTGTAGTGTGCACCTGTAGTCCCCACTGCTCAGGAAGCTAAAGCAGGGGGATTGCGTGAGGCCAGGAGTTTGAGGTGTTGCTAGACTCTGGTCTAAAAAGCAAATTTTCTTAAACTCCCACTGGTCATATAATGAATAGCAACTTCAGTTTCTGTACTAGAGAAAGCAAATAACAAGAAGGTAGAAATAACTTGATTCTCCTTTACTTCCCAACAGATCCCAGATGGATTTTTTGCCCATTTTTATGCCATTTGTGAACACATCAGTCCTGTCCTAGCCTGGGGCTTTTTGGGTCCTAGAAATTCTCTCTATGATTTATGTTGCTTTTTTAAGGTATGTTCAGTCATTGAGTAATTTCTCTTTTTTTTCTAAATCAAAGAGGAGATACGGTTTTATTCTGTTTTGTTTTGCTTTTGTAGAAGAACAGCTGTTATTTAAGAGTAAATTTATAAAAGTCACCTAAATTCAGCATTTAAATGCCAGTATTAACTATTTTTGGCATTTTATAATACCACTATTATTATAATGGACCAGTATTTTATAGATTTGTGCTTTATTGTGGAGTAGGCTCAGCATATCCATTCACCTTATCAATTCCCTAATGCAAGGGATACCCAAGCTTGAGCAACACAGTGAGACCTGTTTCTACTAAAAATAGAAAAAATTAGCCAGGAGGGGTGGCATGCGTGTGTGGTTCCAGCTACCTGGGATTTTGAGGTGGGAGGATCGCTCAAGCTTGGGAAGGTGAGGCTGCAGTGAGCCATGACTGTATGAATTTGAAAGTCTGGATGTTTTATTGTACCATTCTTTTTTTTAAATTATGTTTATGTGCTGTCAAGGTAATATTTTTATAAATGGTTTAGAAAATGTTTATTTTACTCTCATTCAGAACACATTGGTTTTTGTAGTTTACTTGACCACCCAAATGTAAGGTATGTGTTTTAGGGATTGGGAATTAAGTCTGTCATCAGTGAGCATTCTGACTTGGGGCAAATCATTCTTTGATGTTCCTTTTCTTTATCTATAAAATGAGGGGACCTAACAGGTTGATTGCTAATGACCCTTTCAGATATAAAATCTAGTGAATCAGCCGGGCGCGGTGGCTCACGCCTGTAATCCCAGCACTTTGGGAGGCCGAGAAGGGCGGATCCCAAGGTCAGGAGATGGAGACCATCCTGGCTAACACAGTGAAACCCCGTCTCTACTAAAAATACAAAAAATTAGCGGGGCGTGGTGGTGGGCACCTGTACTCCCAGCTACTCGGGAAGCTGAGGCAGGAGAATGGCGTGAACCCGGGAGGCGGAGCTTGCAGTGAGCCGAGATCGCTCCACCGCACTCCAGCCTGGGCGACAGAGCGAGACTCCGTCTCAAACAAACAAACAACAAAAATCTAGTGAATCAGTGAAGTGTGTCTTCTTAGTACTTCTTAATAACGTTTGGAAGATACGTTATTAAGAAAGAAGACAAATTAAATATTCCTGGTTTTCACTCTTTGAAATTACTTTTTTTATGGTGACATAACAGCTGAGACTTAATACTTAGTAGCAGGCAGTTTGCTTACAGTGAGTTTCAGTGTATATAATAACTTACTGAAATGAAATATCCTTCAGGATCTACCACTGATTTGAGACCTGAAATGTTCTTTGTTTTTCATGTGCCTTAAGGGTTTTTCTTGTACAAAAAAAGCACATTTAAAATTATAATGTATTATTTTATTATTATTTATTTAAAACTATTACTAGAATAGTTTATTTTTCTGTCTTAGAGTAGAGGCAATGCTCAAAGGTCACATTGAAGGAAAAGGACTATAACCCCTTACATTTAAACAGTGCTTTAGAGTTTACAGGCACTTCTTATAGATTATCTTTTTAAAATGTTTCCCCACCTCTTCATGGTATCACATAGGTTATCTTTTTTGATCATCATGTCATCCCTGAGTAGTAAGTAGGATGGGTGGTATTAGCCCTATTTCACAGAAAAAGACAATGAGCCCCAAAAAAGGAAAGGTTAAATCACTTGTGCAAGGCCCCTTTTCTAATGAGATATGAAACTAGCACTGGAAGTCAGGTCTTCTGATTCCTGATTCAATGCTCATTATAATATTAGAAGCTTTTTCAATGTAACATACCTTTGGTCTAATAAATGCCAATTTGTTTTGTGTTCATTTTCCAGAATCAAGTTCTTTTATTTCTCAAAGACATTTTTGACTTTGAGAAGGTGCGCTATTCAAGCACAGAGACGCTAGCTGAAGACCTCATGCAGTTACTCATTCGCCGCACTGAGCTTCTAATGGCCTATCTTGAAGCAGATGCCCTGAGGCATGCGAGTAGTTGTCTAAGTAGTCATGGTCATGTTATGTCCACTGGGCTACTGGAAGCCAAAGTACAATAAGTACCGTAAGAATCCTGCAATTTGAGTGTGCTATGAAATATTTTAAGGTAACTATTGATTTTGTAACATATATTACAGAACCAACAGAATTGGTGCATGTGGATTCAGGAGGAAAAAAAATCTAGTAAAAAATGAGCAACTGTACTGTATTTATACAGAAGTTCTGTCATTGAATTCCTGTGTAGTGTAGTCATAGTGGCTTTTTGCACTTATTAGGTAATAATCAAAGTTGTGAAATGTATCTTTTACAAAAATATTGCTTGAATTGAAGCCAATATTTGGGAGTTAATTGGTTTGTCTTCTCGAAGCTGTCATTCTCAAAAGCTCTGTTTTTATGTTTTGCACCTTTAAAATGTACACTTTAGCCAAGATCTTTGTGGCCCACACATGAGAGAATATATTACTCCTAGTGTCAGTATATTTAACTTTGCCTAGAAACATATTTTTAATTATAAAGTTATTTGTTTAATCAAGTTTAGGCAGTAACGATGTTTAACATGTACTGCATACATTATTACTTGTGCATTTGCTTATGTATTTGAATCAAAGAAATTGTAATCACTGAATATTGTTATAGACTATTTAAATGGGCCACTTGTAGTGGCTCATGCCTGTAATACTTCGGGAGGCTGAGGCAGGAGGGTAGTTTGAAGCTAGGAGGTTGAGAGTAGCCTGGACAACATGAGGAGACGCCTGTCTCTACAAAAAAATAAAAATAAATTAGCTGGTATCAAGCAGAGTTCCATGGAAATATTAAAATTTAAAAGTAAAAATAAAAATAGGCCGGGCTTGGTGGTTCATGCCTGTAATCCTAGCACTTTGGGAGGCCAAGGTGGGCGGATCACCTGAGGTCAGATGTTCGAGACCAGCCTCACCAATATGGTGAAACCCCGTCTCTACTAAAAATACAAAAATTAGCCAGGTGTGGTAGCGGGCGCCTGTAGTCCCAGCTACTAGGGAGGCTGAGACAGGAGTATTGCTTGAACCCAGGAAGTGGAGGTTGCAGTGAGCCGAGATCGCACTACTGCACTCCAGCCTGGGCAACAAAGTAAGACTCCATCTCAAAAAATAAATAATTTAATTAAATTAGTTGGGTGTAGTAGCATGTGACTGTGGTCCCAGCTACTTGGGAGGCTGAGGTGGGAGGATCACTTGAGTCCAGAAGGTCAAGGCTGTCATGAGCCATGATTGCACCACTGCACTCCATCCTGGGTGACAGCAGTACCCTATCTCAAAAGTGAATAAATAAAACAAATAAAACATTTAAATGAATTGACACTGAGAAATTTACAATTTATAAATTTATATTAACTGTAGTTTCCAAAATATGTTACTGTTGGTCCTGTAAGTTACAAAGAGACTGAAGAACTTTCTTTTTATACATTAGAGCATTTTTCCCTGGAATGAATATTAATTAAAAAGATAGCATTTATTAATTAATAAAGGCAATTTAAAATTTAGTGTTATTTGAAGACTGTCAACATCTGAAGGTATAAAACTTGGTACAGTAAAATAATTTCTCCTTTCTCCTACAAAACTTCCTTTTAGTTATTCCCACAGAAAACTCAGCCCAGTGGGAATTTGTCATATTATGCCCATGTTTTTAAAATATTCATATTTTGAATCTTACTGACGTTTTAAAGAAGGGTTTTTTCCTCCCTTGAATGTAAAGCAAAACTATTTTTAATCATGTGGAAGTATATATTTCATGTTCATTATGATAAATCTACAAACGAATTGTTTTTATGGGTGGGGTTCTTCTATAAGAGTATATTAAATGCTTTCAGAGTTGTATTAATTTTGTTTCTAAATAATATACCACTTATTTGGAGTGGCTAACTCAGTATGTAAGTAGATTAGATTTATTGATTTTGCCCCTAAAACGGGCTTTATTCATTTTAGGAGTGAGTTGCACAAAAGGACCTAAAATGCTCTGGTTTTTTTCTTCTTTTAAGAGACAGGGTCTTGCCCTATTGCCCAGGCTGGAGTGCAGTGTGCTATCATACATAGCTCACTGCAGTCTCCAACTCCTCATACTAGATGCATGTGCCACCATGTCTTACTCCTAAAACGCATTTTTAAAAAGCGAATTTTTAGATGAAAGTGCCTAGTTTCTGATTAATAAATAGAAGATGAAAAGTCGGGGGGAAAAGCATAATCTTTTAAGATTTGTAAATTTGTGTATGTGCCACATTTATGTAAATTAACTACAAAATATGGAATTCAGGATCATGCTGTTTTGCATGTACTTTCTAGGTTATATAGCATGAAACATACAAATTACCACTGTTCTTCAGTATATAGCTCCTTGACTTTTCTTACATAGATGCTTAATTTAACAATTACCTATTTATAATTCTTATTATTGATGGGAATATGATTAGAAGTACCAAAACTAAAAATTCCATTATATACTGTTTACTTTTTATTTAATATTACATGTTTTTACCTTGTTGTGGTATCTTTGGTCTTGAATGATACACACACATATGTGTGCATGCACATGCATTTCATTACCATGTAGACAAGACAGTTATTGCTTATATTAACTTACCCATTTGAGGGATAAGTGTTTTAAGTTGTGGTTTTATAAGCAAAGCTATAAGTAAATGTAATTTATTTTAGAAAGATATTATTTGACAGCAGTTTTGAAGAATTGCACTATTTGATAATGCTGCTACTACATGAGATAACTCTGGGGAATTAATTTTATGAGATAAGACGAATGGCTTTCTAGAAGGTGTTGCTTTTTATTTTGTTTTTTTTTTCTTTTTTACATTTCATCTAAGAAAAAGTTGCTTATATTCAGCAGGATGGTTTGTCAAATTCAGTGTTTGAGTTTGTTTCTGGTCAGTTCAGTAGCTGCTACTTTAGCAAGATGTGGCCTTTCACAAAAGAGGTAAGAGTGACCAAATAGAATTTTAGGACAGTAAGTATAGGAAAAACCTCTCTATTGTAAGAGAAGAAACTTGAACTTTTTTTTTTTTTTTTTTTGAGACAGTTTCGCTCTGTCGCCCAGGCTGGAGTGCAGTGGCGCGATCTCGGCTCACTGCAAGCTCTGCCTCCCGAGTTCACGCCATTCTCCTGCCTCAGCCTCCTGAGAAGCTGGGACTACAGGCACCCACCACCACACCCGGCTAATTTTTTTGTATTTTTAGTAGAAACGGGGTTTCACCATGTTTGCCAGGGTGGTCTCGATCTCCTGACCTTGTGATCCGCCCACCTTGGCCTCCCAAAGTGCTGGGATTACAGGCGTGAGCCACCGCGCCCAGCGAAACTTGAACTTTTTAAAGGAAATGTCCTCTTGAACATTCTGACTGCATGGAGAAGGGTACTTAAGACATATATAACAGGCCGGACGCAATGGCTCATGCCTGTAATCCCAGCACTTTGGGAGGCCCAGGTGGGCAGATCACCTGAGGTCGGGAGTTTGAGACCAGCCTGACCAACATGGTGAAACCCTGTCTCTACTAAAAATACAAAATTAACTGGGCATAGTGGCGCATGCCTGTAATCCCAGCTACTCGAGAGGCTGAGGCAGGAGAATCGCTTGAACCTGGGAGGCAGAGCTTGCAGAGAGCCGAGATCGTGCCATTGCACTCCAGCCTGGGCAACAAGAGTGAAACTCTGTCCCAAAAAAAAACAAAAGACATATATAACAGTTTCCATTTGCCTTAAAATTGGGTTAAATAGCAAAAGCAATGTTTTTAAAAATGATTAGTTCAGAGCCTTTTAGGGTAAACCCTGTTTAAACACTCATGGAATTGCCCTTGCCACCATGAGTTCTACCATCCACTTCCATATGTAAATTGTAAGAGGGACTTCAGTTAAGTCAGTCCTGAGAAAATAGCCTTTTTTCTGGAAGAAAGAAGATAAATTTTCAGGCAATTTACATTTGGTATTTCTTTTAATTTCCTTTTTTCTATTTTGATTTCTCTACATTTTTGTTCAACTAAAAGAGTACTTATTTCTTCTTGAAGGTTAACATTATGTTTATTAAGTATCAAAATGGACTTATCTTTTAAAAAAGAAGACAAGTTTTCCATACTGTCACAGCTCCAAAGAACTTTCTATCTTTCTCATACAGTAATATTCTTTATTTGCATCCATTTACTATGATTCCATTAATTTGTTAAATTAACTGCCTTTATAAAAATATTTACAAATGTTTTCTTGCCTTAAAATGTAACATTTTCTACTTTAATTTCCAAGAGAGTGATTATTTGCATTACAAAGGAATTCTTAATAATTCCTGTTAGCCTAGGAAATAGGAATGCCAAAGTAACATTTAATGTACTTCTCTGTAACTTTTCATCATCAGAAATTTTTAATTATGTTTATATAACCCATTTTCATTTTAATGTGAATATATATTCAGAAATTATTTGATGTAAATTTCAAAATGATTATAGAAATTAAGCTGAATTCTAATTTTTGCTTAGATTAAGAAATATGTATGTGAAATTTAAGAATTTATGTAACCTGTGATTAATGGAAATAACGTCCCTACTTTGTTACTAATGAATATATTATGTTATTGTTTTGTTTAGTTTGAGAACAACCATGTATTAGCTTTACTTGGCTGATATCAGTAAATGTTTCTATTTCCTAAATGTAAGGCCTGTACTCATTAATTTGTGTAAAAGTAAAACACTACAGTAGCAGAAAAAATTGCACTGGCTCTTTAGCCAAAATAAGCACTGTAATGTGGATGTATTACTATTACTGCCAAATAAAAAAGTGATGGTACGTCTTGTTGATGTATTGAATATTTTAAACAATGTTAATATATAATTATGAAGTCACACTTGTCTCATCAGATCCTATATGAGAACAGTCTCCATAAGACCCATATATATGGCATAGAGAACAGGACAACTGCAGAAGCATTATAACCAAATACAAAACTTTATCATTAAAATAAAAAATAAAAGGCCAGGCGCGGTGGCTCACGTCTGTAATCCTAGCACTTTAGAAGGCCAAGGCGGGTGGATCACCTGAGGTCAGGAGTTCGAGACCAGCCTGGCCAACATGGTGAAACCCTGTCTCTACTAAAAATACAAAAATTATCTGGGCATGGTGGCAGGCACCTGTAATCCCAGCTACTCAGGAGGCTGAGGTAGGAGAATCGCTTGAACCTGGGAGGCAGAGGTTGCAGTGAGTTGAGGTCGTACCATTGCACTCCAGCCTGGGCAACAAGAGCAAAACTCCATCTCAAAAAAATAAACAAAATAAAAAATAAAGATTAAAAAATTTATTGTTTCTCCATCTACCGATGTGGGGAAAAAGACAGTTTTGTGATGAATAAAGTGAAAGTACTTGTGTTTTAATTAAAGTGTTTGGATGATAATGCCATCAAGCATAATATAAACTTATCATATTGATATATATGTATCATTACTATTCATATATGATCTGAACCTCCTGTCTCATCAGTTCTTCAAAAAGCTTCAGATATATGGCCAGGTGCAGTGGCTCATGCCTGTAATCCCCGCACTTTGGGAGGCTGAGCAAAGCAGATCACCTGAGGTCAGGAGTTTGAGACCAGCCTGGCCAACATGGCAAAACCCTGTCCCTACTAAAAATACAAAACTTAGGCCAAGTGTGGTGGCACACACCTGTAATCCCAGGTTCTTGGAAGGCTGAGGCAAGAGAATTGCTTGAACCCAGGAAGTGGAGGGTGTAGTGAGCTGAGATCACGCCACTGCACTCTAGCTTGGGCAACAGAGTGAGACTCAGCCTCCAAACCAAAAAACAAAAGGGTTCAGATATATTTAGTCAAGGAGAGGGATGCCTCCTGAATACCACCATAGTAACCAGATGGAAGTCACCTGAATATGAAAACAGATTCTTAGTTTGGGACTTTTAACAAATAGGCTAATTTTAGGATAATTATATATGCTGTAGATATGTATGCTGTAGATAAATGTACATAGTTATATTTTTAGAATTATTAAACATATAAAGTGAAATATATTGATAAGAAAACCATATAAACATGAGTAGAATCTTTCCTTAGCTAGGATACAGGGTTGGAGTGCAGTGGGAAACTAGAGCAGCATCTCATTCTCATTTTCTGTTTTGTCATTATCTGCCATACTTTGTTGTCTAATGCATCTTCTTTGATCCCACTATCTGAACTTAATGTAATCTCTCTCTGAATTCTTGTGTATGTTTAAAATGCTTCTCTGCAAACATCTTAGTGCCCTATTGTTAGACTTTATAGGGCTTTGCTGGAAATCTTTATAAATAGCTTTGTTAATCTTTCCAAACTAACTGTTCTTATGCTGCTTCTGACTGCTGTTTTTTTCTGCAGTGTTTCTTCTTATGCCCTGTATTCTCTGATACTTTATCCTGCCACTTCTTCCCCCGATCTCTTTCTCTTCTTACGCTACTGACATCTTTGATGAGGCTACACAAGCTCTTCTGTCTGCTAAGCTTCTTTCTTTGGCTTTTTCTCTGTGAACAGTGAAAACCCTACGGTAACCTCAATCATCTGGGCAGGGAAGGACTGTATTCTACTACAGAGAAGAAAAGCAGCCTTCCTTCTATGACACTTTTTATTCTTTACTTAAAAGCCACAGCAAAGCAACTGGTACATCAAACATGTCTTTTATGTGTGTCACAGAAGCCTTTCACAAGGTACATTTATATTTAGGAAATTACAGAACTTTTATAATTTGCTATGATTGAAACGATACCATAGTACTTGAATATAGAGAAGCGCTTTGAATTAGAAAACACTTGAAATATATGACTTCCAGAACTTTGCTAATTCTTATTTAATAATAACTCTGTGTGATAATGGTCCCAGGGGCTGGGCACGGTGGCTCACACCTGTAATCCCAGCACTTTGTGAGGCCAAGGCAGGTGGACTGCCTGAGCTCAGGAGCTTGCGACCAGCCTGGGCAACATGGTGAAACCCCATCTCCACTAAAATAAAATGAGCTGGGTGTGGCAGCGTGCACCTGTAGTCCCAGTTACTCAGGAGGCTGAGGCAGGAGAACTGCTTGAACCTGGGAGGCGGAGGTTGCAGTGAGCTGAGATCACATCATTGCACTCCAGCCTGGGCAACAGAGCGAGAATCCATCTCAAAAAAAAAAAAAAAGAAAGAACGAAAAAAGAGAATGGTCCCAGGAATTTTACAAAGGACCAGTAAAATAATGTGGTAGAAGATGAAGATGTATAATAAATATTAAAACAATTATATTCACAATCTGTTACAATACAACAAATCCCAAAATTTTAGCAGCTCAAAACAACAAACATGATCTTACACAGTTTCTGAAGGCTGGGAATTCAGGAATGGCTTAGTCTGGTGGTTCTCTCCTGAAGTTGCAGTCATCTGAAGGCCTGATTGGGGCTGGAAGACTCACTTCTAAGGTTTTCTCATTCACGTGTCTGTTGTCAGGAGTCCTCAGTCCCTTGCTAGCCATTGGCAAGAGACCTTAGTTCCTACCAACTAGACCTCTCAGCTGCCTGAGTGTCTTTTAAGACATGGCAGCTGGCCAGGCATGGTGGCTCATGCCTGTAATCCCGGCGCTTTGGGAGGCTGAGGCAGGAGGAATGTTTGAGCCCAGAAGTGTGAGACCAGCCTGGGCAACATAATGAGACCCTATCTCTACAAAAAAAAAAAAAAAAAGGCATGGCAGCTGGCTTCCTCCCAGATGAATAATCCAAGAAATCGCAGCAAGGTAAAAGACACAATGTCTTTTATAACCTAGATGTTGAAGTGTTACCACTTCTGCCATTGGTAACACAGACCAATGCTGACACAATGTGGGAGGGGATTACCCAGGATGTGAGTACCAAGAGGTGGAACATGTGGGGTTGTGTTGGTGGCTGGATACTATGGCAGGGAATCATAATAAATTATACATAATGATATAGACAATTTTTTTTTTTTTTTTAAGAGCGAGACAAGGTTTTTCTCTCTCTAACCCAGGCTGGAGTGCAGTGGTTCTCACTGCAACTTCTAACTCCTCGGCTCAAGTGATTCTCCTGCCTCAGCCTCCTGAGTAGCTGGGGCTACAGCCACATGCCACCACACCTGGCTTATTTTTACTGGTTAGTAGAGATGAGGTCTTGGTATGTTTCCCAGGCTGGTCTTGAATTCCTGTCCTCAAGTGATCCTCCCACCTCAGCCTCCCAAAGTTCTGGGATTACAGGCTTGATCCACTGTGTCTCGTTGACATTTTAATTTTAATGAGTGAATGAATGTACATTCTTTGGTCAATCTTTTGATATACCAAGGCCTTTAGTTGGGAGTATGGATTCACTCTATATTTCAAGATATCTTTGTTACATAAACTAAACCGCTAAATCAGTGGTCCCCAAACTTTTTGGCACCAGGGGCCAGTTTAGGGGAAGACAATTTTTCCATGGACAGTGCGGGGGTGGGTGTGGTGGATAGTTTTGGGATGAAATTGGTCCACCACAGATCATCAGGGATTATATTCTCATAAAGAATGCACAACCTAGATTCCTTACATGCAAGTTCATAACAGGGTTTGCGCTCCTATGAGAATCTAATGCCATCGCTGATCTGACAGGCAGCAGAGCTCAGGTGGTAATGCTCACTCGCCGGCCCTCACCTCCTGCTGTGCAGCCTGGGGTTTGGGGACCCCTGCCCTAAATCATCATCTGGAATTTCGAGTTTTCCTTACTTTTTTTTTTTTTTTGAGACGGAGTCTGGCTCTGTTGCCCAAGCTGGAGTGCAGTGGCTGGCTCCGCCTCCCGGGTTTAGGCCATTCTCCTGCCTCAGCCTCCCGAGTAGCTGGGACTACAGGCGCCCGCCACCTTGCCCGGCTAGTTTTTTTGTATTTTTTAGTAGAGACGGGGTTTCACCATGTTACCCAGGATGGTCTCGATCTCCTGACCTCGTGATCCGCCCGTCTCGGCCTCCCAAAGTGCTGGGATTACAGGCTTGAGCCACCGTGCCCAGCCGAGTTTTCCTTACTTTTAAAGGAGAGAAAAGGTACATGAAAAGCATTGACTGCAGAATCTCCCTAGATTTGTACAATTTTGTACCCAATCTTTTACATTTATCTTCTCCACACCTAGCTTGGTGGTAATTTTTGTAAGCTATTTGCCTTTATCAAGTTTTTTCAAAGCATTCAGCTCAGCTTTTATAAAAAACTATAACTTTATTTTTGCTTTTATAATTTCTTTTCTTTTTTTTTTTTTTTTTGGCACTATCTCGGCTCACTGCAGCTTCTGCCTCCTGGGTTCAATTGATTCTCCTGCCTCAGCCTCCCAGGTAGCTGGGATTACAGGCATGCACCAGCACGCCCAGCTAATTTTTGTGTTTTTAGTAGAGACAGGGTTTTGCCATCATGGCCAGGCTGGTCTCGAACTCCTGACCTCAGGTGATCCGCCCACCTTGGCCTCCCACAGTGCTGGGCTTACAGGTGTGAGCCACCGTGCCTGGCCTATAATTTCATTTTTTAAATGTTTACTTTGTATAATTTCAAAGCCATGCAACTGACAGAACAAACTCAATCATTCGTGGTAAGTATACAAGTAATGCTTATACAAATTGGCAAATCTTGGATTTTTAGTAATCTCAAACTTAGCATGTCAAAACTGAGCTCCTTACCACCCCTGCCTAAACCTACTCTTCCCACAGTCTTCCCTATCTGAGTAAATTACAATTCCATTCTTCCAGATCAAAGGCCAAAAACCTCCTTTCCTCACACCTCACATTCAGTAACCAAAATCCTACCAGTTCTACCTAAAAAGGCAACAAGGAAAAAATATATATACCAGGTGTTTCTCACTACCTTCACAACTATCACTTTGGCCCAATCCCCATGCCTCATTCTGATTATTGTGGAAGCCTCCTAATTAATTGATCTCCCTGCTTCTTCTCTTGCCTTATTTAGTGTATGTGCAGCACATAAGCTAGAGAGAGTAAACATGTCAGATCATGTCACTATGTTGTTCAAAACCTACCAAAGGCCACCCATGTTAGAGTAAAAACCAAAATCTTTACAATGCTGTACAAAAAGAGGCTGGGCACAGTGGCTCATGCCTATAATCCCTACTTTTTGGGAGGCCGAAGTGGGAAGATGCTTGAGCCCAGGAGTTTGAGACCAATCCAGGCAACATAATAAGACCCTATTTCTACAAAAACTAAAAAATCAGCCAGGTGTGTTGTTGCATGCCTGTAGTCCCAGCTACTCAGAGAAGCAGAGGCAGGAGGATTGCTTGAGCCCAGAAGTTAGAGGCTATGGTGAGCTGTGATTCCACCACTGCACTCCAGCCTGGGTCTCTTAAAAAAAAAAAAAAAAAAAAAAGGCCAGGGGCGGTGGCTCACGCCTGTGATCCCAGCACTTTAGGAGGCTGAGGTGGGTGGATCACCTGAGGTCAGGAGTTTGAGACCAGCCTGGTCAATATGGTGAAACCCCATCTCTATTAAAAATACAAAAATTAGCCGGGTATGGTGGCAGGCACCTGTAATCCCAGCTATTCAGGAGTGTGAGGAAAGAGAATCGCTTGAACCCAGGAGGCGGAGGTTGCAGTGAGCAGAGATCATGCTACTGCACTCCAGCCTGGACGACAGAGTGAGACTTCTCAAACAAAAAAAACAAACAAATCCTACATAGTCTGTCTTCTGCTGCTCCCCCACTGCACCTCCTATTACTTCACCCTTCACCTACTTAGCTTCACTCACACAAGCCTCCTGGTTCTTCCTAGAACATGTCAGATAGAATCCTTCTCTGGGCCTTTGTATCTATCCCTGAACCACTCTTCCTCCAAATATTTGCATCTCCAGATATTTACATAGCCTACTGCCTCATTCTCCTCAAGGCTTTTACTCATATGAGGCTTTCCTTAGCCACTCTATCTAAAATTACAACATCTACTCAGCCTGCTTCCAGCATTCTCTACTTCCCTGCTCTGGTTTTATCCATATTACCATATTATATGTCACTAAATACTACATAGTTCATTTATTTGCTTATTGTCTGCCTTCTTTCACTAGAATGTATGTTCCATAATGTCAGGGATTTTTCTTTTATCACTGTTGTATTCTTAGCATCTAGAACTGAGTATGTGTTGAATGAATGAATGATGAATTGGTGGGAAAATAAGCAGGCCTTGCATGCTGAGTAGCTATCAGCGTTCGACAGAGAGAACGGAGAGCTTTGTTTAATCTGGTGAATCTGTTGGGTGGAATAAAAAAATAAAAAATTGGAAAGTTTCTACTTATTTATTTATTTATTTATTATGTTTCGAGATAGAGTCTCACTCTGTCGCCCAGGCTGGAGTCCAGTGGCGTGATCTCTGCTCACTGCAACCTCTTCCTCCTGGGTTCAAGCAATTCTCCTGCCTCGGCTTCCCGAGTAGCTGGGACTACAGACACACGCTACCACACTCAGCTAATTTTTATATTTTTAGTAGAGACGGGGTTTCACCATGTTGGCCAGGCTGGTCTCAAACTCCTGACCTCAGTTGATCCACCTACTTCAGCCTCCCAAAGTGCTGGGATTACAGGTGTGAGCCGCCATGCCCAGCCAACTCACTTCTTTAAATCACAGAAATAAAAATGTAATTATAAATTGATATGTATGGGGCAGGGATAGGTATGTATAGGGAAGAGAAAGGTGAGATGAAAGGTGAGGTGCAAGGTGGGGAGAAAGGTGGGGTGCAAGGAAACCTTCTTCAAGGAAGCAGCATTTAAGAAGAGACCTGGAGGTTATGTTGAAGTTAGGTGAAGGGGAAAGTGGGAGAAAGGATTTCATGCAGGGAACAACTTATGCAAAGGCCCTGCAGCCAGAATGCCCACAGAAAGTTGCATGAACTGAAGGCCAATGTGATGGCATCAGAGAGAGCAAGGGCACAAGCAAGACTACCGAGACCACCTATCGCCATCTGTAGTTTGGTACATTTAAATAATTGTAATTACCAATTTTGAACTTTTCTATCATTGAGGAATGAATGGCTGGCTTACCCTCCTTAAAAGAGTTTCCATCCTGAGTAAATAGTGTGGAGATGGGACTGGGGAACAGAGTTATGTTTAAGAGTAGAAGACCTCTTGTGTGTGTGTGTGTGTGAGAGAGAGAGACACATACACACAGAGAGAGAGAGAGACAGAGAGAGAGAGAGAGTTTCACTCCTGTTGCTCAGGCTGGAGTGCAATGGCCGGATCTTGGCTCACTGCAACCTCAGCCTCCCAGGTTCAAGTGAAGTGGGTTCTTCTACTTCAGCCTCCCACGTAGCTGGGATCACAGGCGCATGCCACACGCCTGGCTAATTTTTTGTATTTTTAGTAGAGACAGAGTTTCACCATGTTGGCCAGGTTGGTCACAAACTCCGGACCTCAGGTGATCCACCCACCTCGGCCTCCCAAAGTGCTGGGATTACAGGCATGAGCCACGGTGCCTGGCCTTTTTTTTTTTTTTTTTTTTTGGAGACGGAGTCTCACTTTGTCACCCAGACTGGAGTGCAGTGGCACGATCTCGGCTCACTGCAACCTTTGCCTCCTGGCTTCAAGTGATTCTCCTGCCTCAGCCTCCTGAGTAACTGAGATTACAGGCGTGTGCCACCACACTCGGCTAATTTTTTGTATTTTTAGTAAAGATGGTCTTTTGCCATGTTGGGCAGGCTGGTGTTGGATTCCCGACCTCAAGTGATCCACCCGCCTCCGTCTCCCAAAGTGCTGCCATTACAGGCATGAGCCACCGCGCCCAGCCCAGAAGGCCTTTTCAACATCCCTGAAATATAACCTGAGCACCGCTGTCTTGGGGCCTGAAGTTGGAAATGGTTACTTTTATTCTTTGTTTATCTGGATGTCATTTCGATTTTGTTTTCAAGTGCAGTAAAGAATTAAAGATCTCGTCCACCAAAAATGCTCCCTCTGAGTGTGCACTTCGGGTTTTAATATGGGATTGTCTAATGGATTTGACAGGCTGGCGGTCCAAGTTGAAAAAGGTCTGTGGGTGCCTAATAGTCAAAGATGCCTTTATGAAGCTTTAGGAAGACCAGACATGGTTTGCCTTCAATTAACAAAAAGGTGGAATATAAATATATTTGTACTTATATAAATATATTCCTTTTTTTCTTCTCCTCCTCCTCTGCCTTCAATTGACCTCCTCCTTCTCTTCTTTCTTCTTCCTTTTAACTCTCCTTTCAGAGTTAAAGACTGGAGCTAAGAAAAGGGGAGCAATAGACAGATGAAGTGTTTCCGGATCGCTGCCCCACGCTCTTTGTAATAAAGGAAAACGTGGCCAAAGGTCAATGCTTAGGGTAGTAGAAGATAATGTAGTGGCTTGGCTTCTTGACTGGAAACTAGGACGGGTAGAGTAGCTGAGAGAAGTGGGCCCCACAGCAAACGGGTTGCGGGTAGGGGGAGCCAGCTCCAGACCGGTAATGAAGCCCATTTCAGCCTCATTCCTTTCCCGTGGCGGAGGCAGCCTTCCTTCCCCAGGCCTGGCTGGAGGTGGAGGCAAGCCCAAGGTTAGGGGGTCAGCCCGCGCACCTAGGGCCGGGAGACAGACAAATTCTGGCGGAAAGTTGCAGCCACGCTCCCCGTCCCCTGCTTTTCTCCTCGACTCTCCACCCCCCTCCGGGTGATCCGGCGGAGGTGGGGGTTGGGGGAACTGGCCTTGTGTTTTGGAACAGCTGCAGCCGGCGCTGGGCCCGCCTGGAATGCGGGAACAGGCTGCGCACCAGGACTTTTATGGAAACTTGCTGCTGGAGACGGCGGCGGCGGCGGCGGCAGCGGCAGCCAGAGGACTCCCAGCGGCTGGAGCAGAAGTGTAACGGCCAGAGCTCCCAGACCCTTACCCACAGCTAGGCAGGACGCGCACAGTCCCTCCGCGCGAAAAGAAGGACCTTCGCGGGTCACCGGCTCCTGGAGGGTGAGAAGAGTTGGGGAACGTGGGCTAGGGGGAGTGGAGACTGAGGTGTAGGGTCCCCTGGCGGGGGCGGGGGCGGGGGCGGGGGCGGGAGCGGCGGCTGCAGCGGCTGCAGAGAGGCGCTCGGGGTCCGCGGCTTCTGGCGATGCTCCGCTGCAGCACGGGAGTGCGCCGAGCGCCATACAGCTGTGGCTCCGCACTGGCCCCGGCCCGGGCGAACCCGGCCTCCGAGCCGCGTCCTGCGGGCTAGGCGGGGTGCCGAACAGGGGCTGCCCCAGTGTCTGAAAGCCTCAGCCGACCTCAGGCTTCTAGTTGCGATGTCTTTGCCCTGCTCCCCTGCGCCTTGTCGGCTGAGTTTCAGGTGCGTTCCGTACTGTAGGGAGGGAGCCCTCTGTGAGCCGAGTGGGTGCCGGTCCCTCGGCTGAACTCTTGGGGTCCTTAGGGAAGTTCGGTGCCGTCCACCACGTACCCCCGCCGCGGTCTCCGTCTCTGCCAGCAGTGCCAGTTAAGAAATTCTTTCTGATCGGTCCCTGTGGAAGATGGGAAGAAATACGATTTAACAGCCTATTACTCCCCCAACACCCCCGCATATCCCCCCACTCCTGTCTCCAACGCGTTGTTTTTTTTTTCGTGATTCTCCCCGCGGTGGGATGCTGGGGGTTGGGCAACTAGGGCTGGAAGTTTACGAAGTTTACGTAGTTTACGTGAGTGAAGAGTGTAGTCACCTCTTGAGAATTCCCCTTGCTTATATGCTTTTGAAAAAGCCAAACCATTCCAGCTGTTTGTAAACTGTGAAACGTTCTACAAATGCATTAGCATTGGCATTTATAAAGAAAATGACGAAGTTGAGAGGTTATAGTTGGTTACTGCAATGACTTAGAGATACTCATTTTATAGTTATTAAAGCACAACGTGAACAAAGTTGGCAGAGAGATAACAAGGTAAAAATAGCATAAGGATAAGTCCTAACAAAATGTCCTTGGTAAAGACACAGGTAGAGAAAAGAAGCCATAATAAAGAAATCAGTTCCCTGACCAAAGCAACAGGAACATCATTCATCGTTAAATTTTATTAATGAATTCATGTAGCAGCGGCCCATTGGCCTGCGAGTCACAACATAACTATGTCTTAGGTAATGTGATTAAATAAACAAGTATTTATACCATCTTAGTCACATGTTATTGAGTGGACCACATAATTTCCCCTTCTAATATTATCCTTTTACAGGTTAAATTGATGCAGTAAGAAAACTGTCTCGAATTCTTTTGAGTTTGGGGTATTGTTAAGAAAAACTGCATAATTAATCAAATGAGAGAAAGGTTTTTTTGGGGGGAGGTATAATTTGTATAAGTAAACTTTGACTAACCAATGTAGCTGTTTAAATTTCTTCTTCCTTCCAGCAATTAACACCGTATTTTTGCAGATATTTTATATTTTGACTAATACTTCTGAGGGACAATTTAAAGAAAAATGCATGCAATTATGTAGTTTATCTGCAACAATTCCCTCAAAGAATTCTAAGCTAAAACCACAACAAAATTATTTTAAATCCAGTTTTCCTCATTATAGTTATAATGTAATCCAGTTTTAATAGAAGATTTATACTTTAAAATCCATTTTCGATTGAAATGTAATGAATAGCAATTTTTCCTGCTCATCTTAAAATGGAATTTGTGCTATTTTTGAAAATTTGACATGTAAGGCTGATCATTGTCAAAATGTATGTCATCTTGAGATGACTATATTTAGCATCAACAAAGGAATGCATTATCTAGGTTTTTGAACAGTATTTTTCCCCTGAAATTTCACTTGGAGTATTTAGGTTAGGGTTTCATTTTTGAGAAGAATGAAAACTAAATATGCATATTTGGAAGAGATTAATTGGGGATTCAAACTGCTTAGAATACGAGCGGCCTATAATGACATATTTCATTTATTAAAAAAAATACCTATTATCTTTGAAATGCCCTAAAAGACCAAAAAAAAAAGGGGGGGATTATTTAAATATGAGAGTTGTACACACCTAAAAGAAAGAAAATAATGCAGTGAATGTGGAAAAGTATGTAACAGGTAAAAGTCTAAATGTTTTTATAGAAGAGAGGACTTTTAGTATATTTTATAGTTTTATAGGCCACACACACACAGCACATCTTGGTAGTTTATAATATGGAGAGAAAATGATTTATAACATTCCTAACAATTTCACATATTTCTGTTCTTAATCAATCTGTGGTCCATATCACCTGTGTAGTTTCTTTCATGTTCTCTTTCTGGGTTTATAATTGCATAGTTACATATTATATACATTTGAAATGGCTACATTTTCCTTTTCTGTTTAAATATTCAGTTTATAGTTTGGCTTAATTTATAGTAGTTTACTTTCTATATTCTAGGGTGGGTGGATTTGTACCCATAAATCCACCTTAAATTTTAGTTTAATTTGTATTATAATGTTAATACACCATATTATATTTATGGTTAAAAATTATGGAGAATGGAAAAAGGGGCTCTTGTAATCTGACACCCTTACTGTTAGGATTTTGATGTATTTCCTTTCAGTCTTTTCCCCATGCATAGAATTCTTTCTTTTTGCATTGGCATATCTCAATAAAACAACATGTGAAAGCATCCCATGCAGTGTCTGCCATCCAGTAACTGCTCAACAGGTGATTCTTTTTCTTCCTCCTTTATTTCCTTCTTGACATCTCCTCCTTTTTACTCTTAGATTAGAAGACAAGCAGATTGGGGCTCCCTATGCGAGGTTTCGAGGTTGGTGAAATTCACTTCTCACCATCCATCCTGGGCCTCTTCCCTGTCTTTTCTTCCCCTTTGACTCTGCTTCACTCTTTCTGGCCAAAATAGGCCTCCCCTTTGACCCTTTCCATTTCTCAGTGTTGTCTGTTCATTTAGACTAAGGCTATGGCAGTCAAAAAGTCGACAGTCAAAAAGACACCTTTTACTTCCTGATTACCAAGTGTAGGAAAAAAGGTAAAAAAAAAAAAAATCAAAAACCAAAAAGACACTTTTGGGGCTGGGCATGGTGGCTCATGCCTGAATTCCCAGCACTTTGGGAGGCTGAGGCGAGAAGATCCCTTGAGCCCAGGAGTTCGGGGCCAGTCCTGGCAACATAGTGAGACCCACCCCCATCTCTACAAAAAATTTAAAAATTAGCCAGATGTGGTGGTGCATGCCTGTAGTCCCAGCTACCTGGGAGGCTGGGGCGGGAGGATCGCTTGAGCTTAGGAGGCTGAGGCTGCAGTGCACCATGCTTGTACCACTGCACTCCAGCCTAAGTGACAGAGTGAGGCTCTGTGTCAAAAAAAAAAAAAAAAAAAAAAAAAGACACTTTTAGCCACAGGCATACTTAAAAATTGGTACAGTTTACATTAAAATATCGATTTACATCCTCTCTTGAAAAATTGGAAAATCTGGGCAAAATCTGGGTTCACTTTTTTAAAGAAATTATTTTTATTTCAATAGCTTTAGGGGTACCAAGTAGTTTTTGGTTACATGGATGAATTGTAAAATAGTGAAGTCTGTCTGGGTTTTTAGTGTACCTGTCAACCAAATAGTGTGTATTGTACCTAAAGGTTCACATTTTTGCATTGGAACAATACACTGGAACTTAATAGTGGCTGCCCCACAGACAGGCAGGTCACATGCTCTCCATTTGACATAGTCTCTGAGATTCCCTGTTGTTTTAAACAAGTCATACACTCATTTACATTACCTGCCAATTATATTACATAACATTACCTTACATTACATTTACATTACCTGACCCTAAATGCTTGAGTATGCAGTCCCCGATCTAAGTATTAGGGCAAGTATATCTAATGCATCATATGATGGAAAATCTGCTGCACTTAGCAATAGTAACTGGGACTTTAAACATTGTAGATATATTTTGGTTAGCAAGCCTCTTAAATAATGTGATCATAGGGGTGGGAGAAGCGGTTAGCATTCATTGACACTAATTATTAGTGTCAATTAGAGCTGGAAGGGACCATATATTGCTAATCAAAACAAATAAAATACTTTCCCTGGCGGGATTTTAGAAAGCATAGGGGATATATTTCTGCTAAAGAAATATTTCCTAGGATCTCATAAATAATTTTTTTTTTTTTTTGAGACAGCGACTTGCTCTGTCACCCAGGTTGGAGTGCAGTGGCATGATCATGGCTCACTGCAACCTCTATCTCCTGGGCTCAAGTGATCCTCCTACCTCCGCCTCCTGGGTAGCTAGGACTATAGACATGCATCACCCTGCCTGGCTAATTTTTTTATTTTTTGTAGAGACAGAGCCTCACTATGTTGCCTAGGCTTGTCTCAAACTCATGGTCTCAAGCAATCCTCTTACCTTGGCCTCCCAAAGTGCTTGAATTACAGGTGTGAGCCACCATGCCAGACCTTCTTAAAATTCTACTCCCAGTCCATTTGAGAAGTGTTTAGGAGAGTTTTTGTGACTCCTACAACTTGGCTATAAAGAGGAGTTTACTATTTTTCTTTTGCCTCCCCATCCCACTGACATGTTTGGAGCCAGAAATCCAGGTCTTCCTGTTCCCAACTGTGTCCTTCAATGAAAGACCATCTTCCACTTGCAGAGATAGTGAGGAGGCCCAGACTCCAGTGATTACCACATCAATTTGCTTGGGAACAGAATTCCTGAAGCCTCAGGTTTCTGGTTGTTCATGGTATTTAGTTTAGCATAAACCCACCCCATTTTATTTTTTATTACTTTAGTTAGTGCATCTAGATCATCAGTCTTCCTTTTGTACATAAGAATCATGTATCTTATTTGGGATGATTTTGGATCAGACAGTTTTCCTGTTATCTCTTTGTCATTCATTCGCTACCTCAAATATGAATAGAGCTTGTACTATGTCCTAGGTGATGTGTGAGACACTAAAACTATAGAGAGGAATAGAGCAGTTCTTACCTTTCAGGGGCTCATAGTTTGGTGGATGTACTTCGAAAAGTATCACAACTATCATATAAGGGCAGAGTGTTATTTATACTTATTGCAGAAGGATATCAAGGCAGGTTGAAAGATTCAAAAGATTCTTAATTTTCTTTCTTTTTTTTTTTTTTTTAGACGGAATTTTGCTCTTGCCCAGGCTAGAGTGAAGTGGCACCATCTTGTCTCAGTGCCATCTCCGCCCCCGGGTTCAAGTGATTCTCTTGCCTCTCCCTCCTGAGTAGCTTGGATTATAGGCACTTGCCACCACGCCCGGCTAATTTTTATATTTTTAGTAGAGACAGGGTTTCACTATGCTGGCCAGACTGGTCTTGAACTCCTGACCTCGTGATCTGCCCACCTTGGCCTCCCAAAGTGCTAGGATTACAAGCATGTGCCACCACACCCAGCGTTTTTGTGCTTTTAGTACAGATGAGGTTTCACTATGTTGGCCAGGCTGGTCTCGAACTCCTGAACTCAGCTGATCCACCTGCCTTGGCCTCCCAAAGTGCTAGGATTACAGGTGTGAGCCACCACACCTGGCATAAGATGCTTGGTTTTCAGTGAGGAATTGTGTATTGGTAAGAGGGAAATAGATCACTACTTCATCTAGGTGAAATAGGATCTAATTTCTTTTTTTTTCCATAGGATCTAATTTCATATTTTTGAATTTCGATGAGGTTTATGACAGGTTTTATAGTATCATTTTTATTTCATTATTATTATTTTTTGGACGTTTTATAGTATCATTTTTATTTCATTATTATTATTTTTTGGACGTTTTATAGTATCATTTTTATTTCATTATTATTATTTTTTGGACGTTTTATAGTATCATTTTTATTTCATTATTATTATTTTTTGGAGACAGGGTCTCCATCTTTCACCCAGGCTGGAGTGGCATGATCAGGGTTCACTGCAGTCTCTACATCCCAGCTTCAAGCAGTCCTCCCACCTTAGCCTCCCGAGTAGCTGGGACTACATGTGTGCACCACCACACCGGCTAAGTTTTCTATTTTTTGTAGAGATGGGGTTTCACCATGTTGCCCAGGCCTCACCCTCCTAAAGTGCTGGGATTACAGGCATGAGCCACTGCACCCAGCCTATAGTATAATTTTTTTTCTTTTTTTTAAGAGATGGAGTCTTGCTCCGTAACCCAGGCTGGAGTGCAGTGGCATGATCTCAGCTAACTGCAGCCTCCGCCTCCTGGGTTCTAGGAATTCTCCTGCCTCAGCCTCCCGAGTAGCTGGGACTACAGGCCCACACCACCACACCTGGCTAATTTTTTGTATTTTAGTAGAGATGGGGTTTCACCATGTTGCCCAGGCTGGTCTCGAACTCCTTAGCTCAGGCAGTCCACCCGCCTCGGCCTCCCAAAGTGCTAGAATTACAGGCGTGAGCCACCGCCTGTGGCCAGCCTATTGTGTGTGTGTGTGTGTGTGTGTGTGTGTGTGTGTATATATTTTTTTTTTGAGATGGAGTCTTGCTCTGTCGCCCAGGCTGGAGTGTGCAGTGGTGCGATCTCGGCTCACTGCAAGCTCCGCCTCCTGGGTTCATGCCATTCTCCTGTCTCAGCCTCCTGAGTAGCTGGGACTACAGGTGCCCACCACCACCCCTGGCTAATTGTTTTTGTATTTTTAGTAGAGATGGGGTTGCACCGTGTTAGCTAGGATGATCTTGATCTCCTGATCTCTTGATCCGCCTGCCCTGGCCTCACAAAGTGCTGGGATTACAGGCGTGAGCCACCGTGCCCAGCTGTCTATAGTATAATTTTTAAAGTATAAGGTTGCAACCTTCATTAATTAAATGTAACAAAGTTACATTATACCTAAGTTTATGTTTCCTGTACAAGTGAAAAATGATAAAAATTTAGGCTCATATTTTATGAAGCTCAAAACAATTTTGTTGCTTATTCCAAAGACTGTAAGAATTAGGTTTTAATGTTTACTTATAGCATATAGTTAAGTATTACATTTAAAATCTTCTTAAAAGTCGGCTGGGCACCATGGCTCATGCCTGTAATCCCAGCACTTTGGGGGTCCAAGGCAGGCGGATCTCTTGAGGCCAGGATTTCGAGATCAGCCTGGTCAACATGGCAAAACCCCATCTCTACTAAAAAATACAAAAATTAGCCGGGTGTGGTGGTGCACACCTGTAATCCCAGCTACTTAGGAGGCTGAGGCATGAGAATAACTTGAACCTGGGAAGTGGAGGTTGCAGTGAGCTGAGATAGTGCCATTGCACTCCAGCCTGGGTGACAGAGCAAGACTCCATCTCAAAAAAGAAATCTTAAAAGTTGACAGCCTGGTCGGGCACAGTGGCTCACATCTGTAATCCTAGCACTTTGGAAGGCTGAGGTAGGCAGATCACTTGAGGTCAGGAGCTCGAGACCAGCTTGGCCAACATGGTGAAACCCTGTCTGTACTAAAAAAAATTAGCCGGGTGTGGTGGCATGTGCCTGTAATCCCAGCTATTTGGGAGGCTGAGGCAGGAGAATTGCTTGAAACCAGGAGGCAGAGGTTGCAGTGAGCAGAAATCACGCCACTGCTCTCCAGCCTGGGTGACACAGTGAGACTTTGTCTCAATAAATAAATAAATAAATAAATAAATAAATAAGTTGTCGGCCAAGCACAGTGACTCAGAAACTGAGTTCATTTTCTGACTTAAACATGCCTTTTAATTTAATCTCCAGTTAATGGTAACCCTGTTGACCCATTTGAAACCTTGGGTTCATCCTTTTTTATTTATTTGTTTATTTCTCATCCTCTGACTCTTGCTTGGGTTCATTCTTGACAATATTCCTCTCCTCACCTCTACCCTTCCAAATCAAATTGGCCAAAGCTCTTGCAATAGTGCCCCACTACAGTGTAAGTTTCGTCAAGAAGGCCGGGCACGGTGGCTCACGCCTATAATCCCAGCACTTTGGGAGACAGAGGCAGGTGGAGCTCAAGAGTTCAAGACCAGCCTGGCAAAGATGGTGAAACCCCGTCCCTACTAAAAATACAAAAATTAGCTGGGCGTGGTGGCAGACACCTGTAATCCCAGCTACTCAGAAGGCTGAGGCACAGAATTGCTTGAACCTGGGAGGCAGAGGTTGCAGTGAGCTGAGATCGCATCGCTGCACTCCAGCCTAGGTGACAGAGCGAGACTCTAATTAAAAAAAAAAAAAGTTTAATCAAGACAGGGACTTTGACTTTTTGTTTACTTTCATCTTCCCAAGCTTAGGATAGCACCTGGCACAAAGTAGGAGCGTAATAATTATTTGTTAAATAAATAATGAGTCACCATGTCCTGTCAATTCCACTTCCAAAATGTCTCTTCCAGCTTTTCATTCCTAATGCCAATATCCTAATTCAGGCCTTTATCTTCTCTTACCAAGATCATTGTACTTGTCCTTTCCCCATTAAACTCCATTCTCTACATTGCTGTAAGAGTTTCTTTTTCTTTTCTTTCTAGAATATATCTTTAAGTCATGATCCTTTGCTGGCTCTCTGTTGCCTATAATATTATTAGACAGTATCTAAACTTTTTATTAATATGGTGCACAGTATTCATTCTAGTCTGTGCCCAGCCTGTCTTTCTAGTTTTGCCATAGATTGACTGGACAATTTTATAGCTCCCCAAATTTGCAATGGGTCATCAGGCATTGGTATTTTTATTCATTCTGGTTCTTTCTCCTGGATGCCTTTACTATCTTTTCCACTTGGTGAAATTCTACTTCTCTGTCAAGGTCTAACTCAAATGTCATCGTCTCCGTGAAACCTTCTTTAACCCAGCCTCTTCCTTAACCATACCGTAGTCTTTTCCATGTTTCTATAGCCTGGTTATAGTACTGCTATTATAGCATTTACTACATCATATAATAGTTAGGATATCTATTTCTTTCACCAAAGCTATTTGATTTACAAGGGCTAGCTCTTATTTGTTTCGTATCCCATTGCCAGGCATACCTTTTGGCATACAGATTCTCCTTCTCACAAAAATGTAAATACGGAACTAATCTGTCAAATTTGAAAAAAAAATGCAGCTTTTTGGATAAATTGCGTATAGGTTATAGTAATATTGCAATATTCCCTCTGAAACCTGTGATGGATACATAGTCGTCTTCATTTAACATGAATGCCTAATGTGTTAGAATGCCATTACTAAATCTCTTTATCATCTCAGCCTTCTCTATTATGACCAAACTCTTAGAACCACCTGTTCAATCTTATCTTTTGATCACTGTTTTCTTTCTAATAGTATTTTTGATAACGATTCAATTGACTTGCCTGGGATTTTAGATACATAGAAGGTGTAATGGGGCTGAATTGTTATGTTGCTGCTGCCCCTTTAAGGTGGCCAAGGACATTGCATCTGCCTACTCAAACAAGAAAAATCATTTAACACTAGAAGAAGAAAAGCCTGTTCAGATTCCAGATATAAAGTCTTTTGGCATTCAGGTCACTGAGTATAGGAATTAAGTTGTTAAGCCAATCTCCATTTAGCATTCTAAAATACAGTGGCATTCTAAAATACAGTAGCATTCTAAAATACATTTCTAGAATGAGAACTTGACATGACTCAATTAGGATGTTTTCCGTGTAACTCAGCAAATCTCAAAATGTGGTCTTAGAACCCCTGGGAGCCCTTAGTACCATTTAGGGGTCCATAAAGTCCTCCTTTTTCCAACTAGGTATTAATATAAGGACATGTTTTCTTAGAGACTTCAATCAAAACAACATCACCATAGTTTGAATGCAGAAGCAAATATGAGAATGTATTTCTCCTCTATTATGCCAGATACCAGATATTAGCAAAAATGTAAAATGATTGTCCTCTTCTTACTAATTATTTTTATGTTTTTAAATAATGGTTTGTTATTGTTACTTTAAATGACTTTATAAGTATATATTAGAATATTTTAATTTCTAATATATTAAAGACCTATTGTTGTAATCCATATAAACAAAACCTCTATTATAACCAAACTCTTAGAACCACATGTTCAGCCTTATCTTTTGGTCACTGTTTTCTCTCTAATCTTACTCTTCATAGAATTCAATGGACCTGCCTGGGATCTTAGATACTTAGAAGGTGCAATGGAGCTGAATTGTTGTGCTGTGGCTGCCCCTTTTAGGTGGCCAAGAACCATCTTAGGATCCTTAATAATGGGCCCAGACTTTTAGGTCCTGAGCCCCAAAAGTTTGAGACCCACTTTTGTAATACATAGCCTTTGTTTTAGTGGGGGGATTTCCTTTAACATCACAGAGCTTATTTTTATTTTATTTAGAGATGGTGTCTCACTAATTTGCCCAAACTAGATTCAAACTCCTGGGATCAAACGATCTTTCTACCTCAGTCTTCCCTACCTAAGCTGGGACTACAGGAGTGTGCCCAGTTAAAGCTAATTTTTATGTGTGTTTACACATTTTCAGATGTTACCTAAACAAAGCCTTTTCTAATCTGAAAATGTAAGCCTTATTATATTTTTGATAGTTGTATTTGATCTCATCTAGACCATAAACTCCATAACAGATATTTTATCCTGTTTGCTATTATTTATGTAGTAGCCTATACTGTACCTAGCACATTATAGAAAAATGTTCAATAAATGTTTCTTGAACAAATATCAGTTTTCACTAATTTATCTTTTTCTGTTTATTCTTAGTTCTATCATACTCATCACTCTAAATTTATAAAGTATATGAAAACCACTTAGTTTATGGTACACAATAGGTATTCAGTTGTTAGTTTTCTCCTCCTTTGTTTAGAGGTTTCAGAACTTTCCTTTAATGTATTGTAGTTTTTAAAAAATCATTAAATTTTATTTGTACATGTAACTTTTCATTACTTTATTAATGACTTCATCAAATGAGAGTTTGCCAATTTTCTTTGAGTGGTTACTTTAAAGTCTTCTCAAAAGAGAATAAGGCAAGAATTGTAGGTTTTGATTCTGTTCATAATTCTGAGAGGATAGGAGGACGTACTACATAGAGCCTAGGATATGGTGAGTACAGGTAGAATAGTATTTAAAACATCTATAAAAATGTGTTATGCTGAAATAGGTGTTGCACAAAATAAATGAAACAGACTTTGTATTGCCTAATACAGTGGAAAAAGCTGATAATTGTTGAAGCTTGGTATGGGTATATGGGGATTCATTATATTAGTCTCTTTCATTTTCTGTGCCTGAAATTTTCCATAATAAAAAAGTAAACAAAAAAGATAGATTAGACTGATATGTCTGAGACGTTTACCAATATAAAAATGTTTAAACTTTATGCCAGATACACCTAGAAATCTAAGCATATTTAGAGGTCTTAGAGACTGAAGGAGGAAAAACAACATGTTTAAGGTGAAGTGGAGAAAAATCACCATTTCCATTATAATTAGTTTGGGAAAATACCTCCTTGGTAGAGAAGTGACTTAAGAAAGGTCTTGGAGGTAGAAAAAGGCTATTAAATAGATTTGTCTAGGTGGAAGGTTGAAAAAATGGGGAGAAGACAAAGGAAACTGAAGAGTCTGAGGGTCTGCAGAAGGCCTGTCAAGCCCAGGTGAGAATTATAGTTCTGATTCATGATGCACTGCACAGTCAGTATCCTCAGAGTTAGAAGATACACTAGAGCACAGAGAGGAGCACAGAGAGGTAGAGATTGCAGTAGTTGAGTAGAGAACCTAGTCGGCCTGGTTGAGGGTAGAAAGAATGGTGGGCTGTTATCCTATCACAAGAAATGAAAAAAAAAAAAAGAGAAATCAAAACAATCATGGCTAGAAGTTATTCTGGAACTTTTAAAACCTATTTTTTTTTATTTTACCAATAATGTATACTTAAATTATTATTCTATTCTAATATAATATGTATCAGTTAAGAGTTTTGAAGAAACTGCATTAAAGTAGCTGCCCTATAGCAATTGAAGTTAACTATGTCATTACACTTGGATTCCAGCACCTATTGAAAAGATTGAATAATTTGAAAATGTTTATCAGGATTCTGAAAAAAGAAAACCAGTAAAGTGAATACTTTGAATTTTACAGCTTCTCATTTTGTAAGTTTATCAGTGAAAATTATAGTGATACATATGAATACTAAATAGAAATAATTTCTGGCAAGCATAATTATTTGAAATTGAAGGAGCAGCTGGGGCCTTTTGCTAAATAAAGCAGCAAAATTAAGTTTAGAGACTGGTAACTGAAATGTTGGCTGTTAATATATATAAACACGAAACTGGGAAGACTGACAAGCCATGTGCAATATGATGAATCCCCGTCTCTACAAAAAATACAGAAATTAGCTGTGTGTGATGGTGTGTGCCTGTAGTGTCAGCTACTCAGGAGGCTGAAGTGGGAAGATTTCTTGAGCCCAGGAGGTCAAAGCTGCTGTGAGCTCTGATTGCACCACTGCTCTCCAGCCTGGGCGACAGAGTGAGATCCTATCAAGAAAGAAAAGAAGTGGGAGGAGATGATAAAATAAGTCAAAGATTAAATTGATATTTGAAATTTTTATTTTTTATTTTTTTTGTGACAGAGTCTTGCTCTGTCACCCAAGCTGGAGTGCAGTGGTGCAATCCTGGCTCACTGCAACCTCTGCCTCCCAGGTTCAAGCGATTCTCCTGCCTCAGCCTTCCCAGTAGCTGACATAACAGGTATCTGGCATCACACCCAGCTAATTTTTGTATTTTTAGTAGGGATGGGGTTTCACCATGTTGGCCAGGCTGGTCTCCAACTCCTGACCTCAAGTGATCCACCTGCCTCAGCCTCCCAAAATGCTGGGATTACAGGCATGAGCTACCGTCCCTGGTGATATTTGGAATTTTTTTTAAAACCACCTTATTAAGGTATGATTGACATACCAAAAGCTGTATATATTTAATGTATGATATTTGGCATTTGAGAATATGTTTCTAAAAGGCTAATAATCTGCTATAAATGTTCAACAGAAGACTTCTTTAAAATATAGTATAGACAGTTTGTTAAGAGAATAAAAAGTTGAATCAGAGGAACAGAGAATCTTTCAGACTTGCTAGTTTTTGCATGAATATTGAAAAGCTTTATGTGATAGCTTTGGGGGGTTATTTTAAATTACAATTTAATTGAACAAGGCACTGGAAAACAACTGATTCCCTGCAATCTGGGAAGGGAGCATAGAGTCTACCATGTGTACAGAGGAAAATCAGTGAGTAAGAGAAGTGCAAAATGTGGACTGAGAATGGAAGTCATGGATCTTAGTCATCTAACTGGAAGTTGGGGTATAGTGTATACTGCCTTTCAATTCTGTAGTAGGTATGGTTGATGTTAGAACCTTACCTGTGTTTGCAGATAGCAAATCAGACTGGACCACTTAAAAATTCGGTTCCAAGGCTTTTGTTGAGAGTTGTTGCAAAGAGACTGTTAATAGCATGAGAATAGAGACTGTGTCTGTATGTTCAGCATTATATTTCTCAGTGCCTAGTAGAGTGCCTGGCATAGTAGATGCTTAATAAATACTTATGGGGCAGGTGTGGTGGCTCACGCCTTTAATCCTAGCACTTTGGGAGGCTGAGGCGGGTGGATCACGAGGTCGAGAGATAGAGACCATCCTTGCCAACATGGTGAAACTCCGTCTCTACTAAAAATACAAAAATTAGCTGGGTGTGGTGGCACCTGCCTGTAGTCCCAGCTACTCAGGAGGCTGAGGCAGGAGAATCGCTTGAACCCGGGAGGCAGAGGTTGCAGTGAGCAGAGATCATACCATTGCCCAGCGTGGGCAATGGAGTGAGACTCAGTCTCAAAAAAAAAAAAAAAAAATTTTATGTAATAACTGACATGTAGTATTTATGCCATATCCCTGCATAATGATAATCACAATGATAGTCATACCTTATATCCAGATAAGCTTTATCTGTTCATAAAGTGATTCATGTTGAAGCTAGCAAGATTTACTTATTCAGGTTGGGCATGGTGGCTCATGCTTATAATCCCAGCACTTTGGGAGGCCAAAGTGGGAGGATCACTTGAGCCCAGAAGTTAAAGACCAGCCTGGGCAACATAGTGAGACCCTGTCTCAACAAGAAAATTCAAAACTTAGCTGGGTATGGTGGTGCAAGCCTGTAGTACCACTCAGGAGGCTGAGGCAGGAGGTGCTATGGATATAGTGGTGTACAAAACATAGTCACTACTCTCAAAGACCTCACCTTCTGGTAGAGGAGGTTTTCAGGAAGGTGGGTCATTACTGTACATTGTGCTAAGTGCTACAATTAGGGTAATCATGGGATGCTGTGTAAGCACACAGGAGAAGCACTTAACCTAGTCTTGTGGAATCAAGGAAGGCTTCCTGGAGAAAGTGACAATCCAAGAATTAAAGGATGAGTAGGAGTTAGCTGAGTGATAAGGGAATGAGAATAGCATAAAGCTGAGAGAGGCTGCTCTGCAAATGCTTGAGTTGTGCCAGTATTACAGTATGGGTGATAGAGTGGGAGGGAGGGGTAAAAAGAGATGAGGCTACAGAAGTAATTTAATCTACTGAAGTGTACTAAATCACAGAAGAAAAATTGGAGAGTGAGAAGAGAAGGGCAAAGATTGAAACCTGGGGGCAAACAACATCTAAGAGGTAGAGAGAGAGGTAGAAGCCCTCAAAGGACATAGAGAAAGAATGCTTAGAGACATGGAAAAACAGAGGGAGAATAGTGCTATGAAACCAAGCAAGGAGGATTTCAGGAAGAAAGGAGTGACTGAGAATATCAAATGTAGCAGTGAAGTTCAGAAAAAGGGAATTGTTCATTTTATTTGGCAATGTAATGAGAAAAGCATTATTAGGCCCATTCTACATATAAAACTGAAATTCACAGAAGTTAACTGGCTCATCCAAAATCATGTATCTACTAATTAACCTAAACAGAAACTCTAATCCAAGTTTTCTGGCTCTAACTCCAGTGCTTCTTCCACCATCAGTGTCTTCTTAATATGCATGAAAAAATCAACAGTTAACTAGATAATTATCATGAGGATATAACTGAATATTTTCTAAAAAGGTTATTAAGCACCAAAAGTTCTAGTAGAATATTTTGGGAGATTTCAAATTATTTTTGTATTAATATCAAAATTTAAAATATATATAGGTTTGGAATTTTTATGAGGGGGTTTATGAAAAGTTGTAATAATGTTGAACCTGTAAATGTCATTTGTTCTAAAATTGTTTTTTGTTTGTTTGGTTTCTGTTTTGAGATAGGGTCTTACTCTGTTGCACATGGTGTAGTGCAGTGGTTCATTCATAGCTCACTGCCACCTTGAACTCATGGGCTCAAGTGATCCTCTTGCCTCAGCCTCCCAAGTAGCTGGGACTACAGGGACATGCCACCACACCCAGATTATTATTATTATTTTTAATTGTAGAGATGGGGTCTTGCTCTGTTGCCCAGGCTGATCTCCAACTCCTGGCCTCGAGTGATTCTTCTGCCTCAACTCAGCCTGGATTACAAGTTTGAGCCATAACACCTGGCCTGGAAATGATTTTGAGAGAAGATTTGATAATAGTATTTACCTTGAAGCCCTGTTGTAGGAAATAAATGACAATGCTTGTTAACTACTTGGCACATTACCAGGCAAACAGTAAAGACTCAGCAAATGTTAACTTGGATTATCTTCATCATTAATTTTATTCATGTTTTGTGACTAAAGGATGTATTAGTGAAATAATGGGTTTAGATAGGACAATACAATTAATGACTAGGGAACAGAGTTTTCCTGTGAAGTTAATAGGCCAGAGTCCAATTCATACCTTTGTCCTTGTGTTAACACAGATAGGCAAATGAGTTAGCAACTGAAATGCATAGTTGTTTCTACCAAGGCAGTGTCATACTTCCTTTTTAATTAACAATAAAGGAATCTTATATGTATTTACAGTGTCTATGTAATTATGAAGTTTTTTTCTCTACTATAAAAACATTTAAGAAATGTGAGTCCTATTGGTTTGTAATCTGTACCTTAAGTGCAATTCCATAACACAAAAAGGTCATGAACTTATTTTGCTACAACTTTTTATCCTCAAAAGGCAGAACAGAGCAAACTTTGAGTACAGGATCACTTGCTTATATTTTAACCAAAAAAGTTAAGGATAGTGCTGTTCCAATTTTCACTGAGTTTAAAAATGAGAGCTCAGAATACTGAGCTGACATTTTAAAAAACTATTTTAAGTGGTTTTATTCATAGTAAATTTTTAAAATCAATTTTATTTTATTCTAAATCTGTAAGTCAAGATATAATTTGAGGATTTTAAAAAAATCAAATGAAAAGGGCTAGCTGATTCATTTATTTTCTAGGACTATTCTTGACTAATTCTTCACTGTTAGCAAGCCACCCAATTTTCTTTCATTTCACCAAAATAAATAAATAAATAAGGCTTTTGAAGTCCTCTCTGGCCAATTAATTGACCTAAAATTATCAGTTCTTATGATCCCATGATTCCAAGTTTTCCTCATACCCTTTAGTATTACTCTAAAAAACTGCACAAGAGGCTCGGGTATGGTTGCTCATGCCTGTAATCCCAGAACTTTGGGAAGCTGAGGTGGGAGGATCACTTGAGGTCAGGAGTTCGAGACCAGCCTGGGCAACAGAGTGAGACCCCCCCGTCTCTATTTTTTTTTAAGATGGTCTCACGCTTTGTGGCCCAGGCTGAAGTGCAGTAGCATGATCATAGCTCACTGCAACTTTGAACTCCTGGGCTCAAGCGATCTTCCTGCTTCAGTGTCCCAAATAGCTGGGACTATAAGCATGTGCCACGACACTTGCAAATTTTTAAATTTTCAGTAGAGATGGGTCTCGCTATGTTGCCCAAGCTGGTCTGTAACTCTGGGCTCAAGCGATTCTCCCACCTCAGCCTCCCAAAGTGTGGGGATTACAGGTGTGAGCCACTGCACCCACCTCCACCCCTCCCCTGCCTCAATTTTTTTTTTTTTTGAGACAGAGTTTCACTCTTGTTGCCCAGGCTGGAGTGCAATGGTGCGATCTCAGCTTACAGCAACCTCTGCCTCCTGGGTTCAAGCAATTCTCCTGCCTCAGCCTCCTGAGTAGCTGGGATTACAGGCATGTGCCACCACTCCTGGCTAATTTTGTATTTTTAGTAGAGATGGGGTTTCTCCATGTTGGTCAGGCTGGTCTTGAACACCCGAACTCTGGTGATCTGCCCGCCTCAGCCTCCCAAAGTGCTGGGATTACAGGCATGAGCCACCACACCTGGCATCTATTTTTAAAAATAAAAAATTGTGTAAGTAATACATTATATATACTCACTGGCAGGGAAAGATAGGATTTTTCCTAAATAGAGTAAATTCTAGTAGGGGAGATGAATAGTAATAAAATTAATCAAAGTTATTGCTATCTACTAATGTTAGTTATTATTCCAGGGTTCTTCATATAATGCTATCTTATCTAATCCTGACTAAGCAGTTAACAGATCTGAAATTTGGATTTAGGTCTGATTACCAAATTTTGGTAATCCAAATGTGAGGTGATGAAGGTCTGTATTAGTATGGAGGCCATGGAAATATGAAGTAATATGTAAGAGAAGTTTGAAAGCAACATTCATAGATCTTGACAATCTATTAAAATCTAGAAGATATAGAAGAATGAATCAAAAATAACCACAAGGTTTGAGAAGCCATGAGAATGAAGGGTAGGTTTTGTTGGTTATATAAGAAGAAATATCAGGCCAGGCATGGTGGCTCATGCCTGTAATCCCAAAACTTTGGGAGGCAAAGGCGGGTGGATCACTTGAAGTTAGGAGTTCAAGACCAGCCTGGCCAACATGGTGAAACCCTGTCTCTACTAAAAATACAAAATTCGCCGGGCATGGTAGTGCATGCCTGTAATCCCAGCTACTTGGGAGGCTGAGGCAGAAGAATCGCTTGAACCCAGGAGACAGAAGTTGCAATGAGCCAAGATCACACCATTGCACTCCAGCCTGGGCAACAAGGTCAAAACTACATCTCAATAAATAAAATATTTAATAGGTAACTCTAGATATGATATAATGGCTCAAGTAAGACAACAGGACTAGTGCTATTTATTATTTTTAGCTGAGGCACATAAAATTAGGTTACTCATAAACCTTAGTTCATGACCCACTCATGTATGTACAGATTCCTTTAATTTACTCCTTTATTTTTAATAATGTCATAAGCACTGACAGACCCACTAAAGAAGAAAAGTTAGGATCTTATTAATAATTATAGGGAATCATGTCCCATCCTCTCCCCCATTATATTGTCTCCTTCCCACCAAGAAAACTTCAGTCCCACATGGCTTCACTGGGGAGTTCTTGCAAATATTTAGGGAAAAAATAATACTAAATCCTACATGAACTAAAGTTTTCCAGAAAACTAAAGAAATAATTCCCAACTCATTCTATGAAGGCAATATTACTCTGTTAGCAAAAGCAGACATCACAAGAAAAGATAACTTATACAACCAATAATTTCTCATAAACACAGATGCAAAACGTAACAAAATTTTATCAAATTGATTCCAGCAATATATTAAGAGGATAATGCATTATAACCGATTGAGAATTATCCTAGGAATGTAAGGTTGATTTAACACTTGAAAATCAGTTAATGTAACTCACCATATTAATAAATTAAAAATAAAAACCATATGATTAACTCAATAGACAGAAAAAACATTAGATAAAATCCAACATCTGTTACTGATAATTACTCCAGCAAACTTAGTCTGATAAAGGGCATGTAAGAAAAGCCTACAGCTAACATCTCACTTAACAGTGAAAGACTGGACATATTTCTCCTAAGATCAGGAACAAGACAAAGATATCTGCTCTTACCACTTCTATTTAACATTGTACTGGAGGTTCTAGCTAGGACAGTCAAGCCAGAAAAAGAAATAAAAGGCATCCAGACTGGAAAGGAAAAAGTAGAACTGTGCTCACAGATGATGTGATCGTCTACGTATGTAGAAAATCTGATGGAATCTATGAAAAAGCCAATAGAACTAGTAAGTTATTAGGCTGGGCTCAGTGGCTCACGTCTGTAATCCCAGCACTTTGGGAGGCCAAGGCAGGCACATCACAAGGTCAGGAGTCCGAGACCAGCCTGGCCAACGTAGTGAAACCCCGTCTCTACTAAAAATGTAAAAATTAGCTGGGTGTTGTGAGTCACGCCTGTAGTCCCAGCTACTTGGGAGGCTGAGGCAGGTGAATTACTTGAACCTGAGAGGTGGAGGTTGCAGTGAGCTGAAACTGTGCCATTGCACTCCAGCCTGGGTGACAGAGTGAGACTGTTTCAAAAAAAAAAAAAAAGAAAAAGAAAAAAAAACAACTAATAAGTTATTTTAGCAGGGTTGCAGGATATAAAACCAGAATGCAAAAATTGTATTTTTTAATTTTAATTTTTTTCTTTTAGAAATAAGGACTTGCTCTGTCACCCAGCCTGGAGTACGGTGGTATGATCACAGCTTACTGTAACTTTGAGTTCCTGGGCTCAAGAGATCCTCCTGCCTGTTCCCCAAGTGGCCAAAACTATAGACACACACCACCAGGCCTGGCTAGTTTTTTAATTTTTTGTAGAGATGGGGTCTATTATGTTGCCCAGGTTGTTCTTGAATTCCTGGCCTCAAGCAACCCCCCTGCCTCAGCCTCCCAAATTGTTGGTTGGGATTAAAGGCACAAGCTACAGCACCTGGCCCCCAAATTATACTTCTATATACAGGTTGAACATCTGTAATCTGAGAATCTGAAATCCAAATGCTCCAAAATCTGAAACCTTTGGAGTACTGACATGACGCCACAAGTGGAAAATTCCACACTTGACCTCATGTGACAGATCACAGTCAAAACTTTGCTTTGGCTGGGCAAAATGGCTCACGCCTGTAATCTCAACACTTTCAGAGGCCAAGGCAGGTGGATCACCTGAGGTCAGGAGTTCAATACCAGCCTGGCCAACTCGTATTGGTAGTGAAACCCTGTCTCTACTAAAAATACAAAAGTTAGCCAAGCATGGTGAAGGACAACTGTAATCCCAGCTACTTGGGAGGCTGAGGTAGGAGAATTGCTTGAACCCGGGAGGCGGAGGTTGCAGTGAGCTGAGATCATGCCATTGCACTCCAGCCTGGGCAACAAGAGCAGGACTCCATCTCAAAAACAAAACAAAACAAAACAACAACAACAACAACAACAAAAACTTATGCAAAAGTTATTTAAAATATTCTATAAAACTACCTTCAGGCTATATGTATAAGGTGTATATGGAACATAAGTGAATTTCATTGTTAGACGTGGGTCCTATCCCCAAGATAACCTGATATATATATATATTCCAAAATCCAAAAAAAAATCTGATATCTGAGGCCAGGCACAGTGGCTCACGTCTGTAATCCCAGCACTTTGGGAGGCCAAGGCGGGCAGATCAGGAGGTCAGGAGTTCGAGACCAGCCTGACCAACATGGTGAAACCCCGTGTCTACTAAAAATACAAAAATTAGCTGGACGTGGTGGCACACACCTGTAGTCCCAGCTACTCAGGAGGCTGAGGCAGGAGAATTCCTTGAACCCGGGAGGCAGAGGTTCCCGTGAGCGGAGATCACACCATTGCACTCCAGCCTGGGCGACAGAGTGAGACTCTGTCTCAAAAAAGAAAAAAAAAAAAAAAAAAGGGAAATCTGAAACATTTGTAGTCCCAAGCATTTCAGATAAGGGATACTCAACATGTACTACCAACAATCATTAATTTAAATATTAAAAAACACCATTTACAAACATATAAACAAATATGAAATTATTTAGGGATAACTGACAAAAGATGTGGAAGATCTGCACATTGAAAACTACAAAACATTTCTGAGAAATTATAGAATATGTATATAATGGGAGGGACATACTGTGTTCATGGATCAGAAGACTTAACATTATTAAGATATTAATTCTCCCTAGATCCATCTACAGATTCAATGCAATCCCAATCAAAATCCCAGCACATTATTTTGTGGATATTGACAAACGGATTCTAAAGTTTGTTTTTTTTTTTTTTTTGAGACGGAGTCTCGCTCTGCCGCCCAGGCTGGAGTGCAGTGGCCGGATCTCAGCTCACTGCAAGCTCCGCCTCCTGGGTTCACGCCATTCTCCTGCCTCAGCCTCCCGAGTAGCTGGGACTACAGGCGCCCGCCACCTCACCTGGCTAGTTTTTTTGTATTTTTTAGTAGAGACAGGGTTTCACCGTGTTAGCCAGGATGGTCTCGATCTCCTGACCTCATGATCCACCCGTCTCGGCCTCCCAAAGTGCTGGGATTACAGGCTTGAGCCACCGCGCCCGGCCCTAAAGTTTATATGAAAGGGAAAAGACTTGGAATAGCCAACACAGTGTTGAAGGAGAAGAACAAAGCTGGAGGAGTAACACTACTCAACTTTAAGACATCCTATAAACCTACAGTAATTGATATAGTGCAGTGTTGGTGAAATAATAAAGAAAAAGATCAATGGAACCGAATAGAGAGCCCAGAAATAAACCCATATAAGTATAATCAACTGATCTTTGACAAAGGAGCAAAGGCAATAAAGTAAACATTATTTTCAACAAATGGTTCTGGAACAACTGGACATCTACTTGCAAAAAACCGAATCTAGAAACAGACCTTACATTCTTCACAAAAATTAACTCAAAGTGAATCACAGACTTACAGCATAGAACTATCAAAGTCCTAGAAGAAAACATAGGCAGAAACCTAGATGACCTCACATTTGGAATTGATTTTTTAGCTATGATACCAAAGTCACAATTCGTGAAAGAAAGAATTGATAAGATGGACTTCATTAAAATTAAAAATTCTGTTCTGCAAAAGACACTATGAAAAGAATTAAAAGATAAGCCATAGACTTGGAGAAAATATTTGCAAGAGACATAATCAGATAAAGGACTGTTATCCAAAATATACAAAGAACTCTTACAACTCTGTAATAATAATACAAACCACCCAATTAAAAAATGGACCAAAGGGCTGGGCACAGTGGCTCACGCCTGTAATCCCAGCACTTTGGGAGGCCGAGGTGGGCGGATCACGTGAGGTCAGGAGTTTGAGACCAGCCTGACCAATACAGTGAAACCCCATCTCTACTAAAAATACAAAAATTAGCCGGGCATGGTGGCAGGCGCCTGTAGTCCCAGCTATTAGGGAGGCTGAGACAGGAGAATTGCTTGAACCCGGGAGGTGGAGGTTGCAGTGAGCCAAGATCATATCACTGCACTCTAGCCTGGGTAACAGCACAAGATTCCATCTCAAAAAAAAATAATAATGAAAAAAAATGGACCAAAGATCTTAGGAGTCATCTCACTGAAGAAGATATACAGATGGCAAATAAGCATATGAAAAGGTGCTTTAATATATTATTTAATATAATTCTAATTTAATATTTATTCATTTAATATATATTCAAGGAAATGTAAATAAAAATGACAGGCCGGGCGCGGTGGTTCAAGCCTGTAATCCCAGCACTTTGGGAGGCCGAGACGGGCGGATCACGAGGTCAGGAGATCAAGACCATCCTGGCTAACCCGGTGAAACCCCGTCTCTACTAAAAAATACAAAAAAAAAACTAGCCGGGCAAGGTGGCGGGCGCCTGTAGTCCCAGCTACTCGGGAGGCTGAGGCAGGAGAATGGCGTGAACCCGGGAGGCGGAGCTTGCAGTGAGCTGAGATCCGGCCACTGCACTCCAGCCTGGGCGACAGAGCGAGACTCTGTCTCAAAAAAAAATAAAAAATAAAATAAAAATAAAATAAAAATAAAAATGACAATGAAATACCACTCCACATCTATTAGAATGGCCAAACAAATTCAGAACACTGACAACATCAAATGCTGGTGAGGATGTGGAACAATATGAACTCTCATTCATTGCTGGTGGGAATGCAAAATGGTAAGCTACATGATGGTTTCTTGTAATACTAAACATGCTCTTACCATATACTCCAGTAATCATGGTCCACAAGAACCTGCATACAGATATTTATGTCAACTTTATTCATAAACACCAAAACTTGGAAACAACCAAGATGTCATTTGGTAGGTGAATGGATAAACTGTGGTACATGCAGGTAATAGAGTATTATTCAGTGCTAACAAGAAATGAGCTATCAAGCCCTGAAAAACAGAGGAAACTGAAATGCGCATAACTATGTGAAAAAAGTCAATATGAAAAGGTTACATACTGTGTGGTTCCAACTGTATGACATTCTGGAAAAGGCAAAACTATGGAGACAGTAAAAAGATCATGGTTACCAGGAATGATGGGGGAGAAAAGCAAAAGCAAGTGGAGTAAAGAGGACTTTTAGGTCAGGGAAACTGCTCTGTACAATACTATAATGATGGACACATGTCATTGTACAGTTGCTCAAAACCCACAGAATGTACATTAAAAGTAAACTCTAATGTAAACTATGGACTCTGGGTGATAATGATGTGTCAGTATAGGTTCATCATTTATAACAAATGTACCACTCCAATGGGTGGTAATAATGGGGTTATCCAGTGTTGATAATGGGGGTGACTAAGCATGTGCAGGGACAGAAAATATACAGGAAATCTCTATCTTCTACTCAATTTTGCTGTGAACCTAAAATAAACTCTATTTTAAAAAAAAAGTTGGCTAGAAAATTCCAAAAGAAAAAAACAAAACAAGATAAAACAAACCTAAAATAAACATTTAAATGATAGGCCTAAACTCATTTATGTTAATAATTACATTAAATGTTAATGAACTAAATGCTGCAATTAAAAAAGCAGATTATAGGCCAGGCACAGTGGCTCACGCTTGTAATCCCAGCACTTTGGGAGGCCTAGGTGGGTGGATCACAAGGTCAGGAGTTTGAGACCAGCCTAGTCAACATGGTGAAACCCCATCTCTACTAAAAACACAAAAATTAGCTGGGTGTGGTGGCGGGAGCCTGTAATCCCAGCTACTCAGGAGGCTGAGGCAGGAGAATTGCTTGAAACTGGAAAGCAGAGGTTGCAGTGAGCCGAGATCGTGCAACTGCACTCCAGCCTGGGCAACAAGAGCTAAACTACGTCTCAAAAAAAAAAAAAAAAAAAAAAAAAAAAAAAAAAAAAAGAAAGTGAAAAAGAAAACCCAGATTTTATCAGAATTGATTTTTGTAAAAAGCAAGGTCCAATCATATGCTGTGTCCAAGACATATACTTTACATATAAAAACATAGATAGAATCAAAGTAAATAGCTAGAAAATTATATACCATGCAAACTGTAAACCTAAGAAAATTGGGGGCCAGGTGCAGTGGCTCACGGATGCAATCCTAGCAATTTTGGAGGCCAAGGTGGGAGAGTTGCTTGAGCCCAGGGTTTCAAAACCAGTCTAAGCAACACAGTGAGACCCCATCTCTATAGGAGAAAAAAAAAAAGAGCTGGGCATGGTGGTACATGCCTATAGTCCCAGCTACTTGGGAGGCTGAGGAAGGAGGATCACTTGAGCCCAGGAGTTCAAGGGTGCAGTGAACTGTCATTGTGCCACGGTACTTCAGCCTGGGTGACACAGTGAGATGCTGTCTCTAAAAAATAAATGAATAAATAAGAAGAAAGTTGGTGGCCAGGCATGGTGGCTCACGCTTGTAATCCCAGAACTTTGGGAGGCTGAGGCGGGCGGATCATGAGGTCAGGAGATCAAGACCATCCTGGCTAACACGGTGAAACTCCATCTCTACTAAAAATACAAAAAATTAGCCGGGCATGGCGGCGTGCGCCTGTAGTCCTAACTACTCGGGAGGCTGAGGTGGGAGAATGGCGTGAACCCAGGTGGCAGAGCTTGCAGTGAGCCGAGATGGCACCACTGCACTCCAGCCTGGGCAACAGAGTGAGACTTCATCCCCCACCACCAAAAAAAAAAAAGTAAAGAAAAGAAAATAAAGTTGGTGTGACTATTTTAATATAAGTTTAAGACAATGAGGTAAGAAGAAAGAAATTTCTTACTAGTTGGCTGGGCACAGTGGTTCACACCTGTAATCCCAGCATTTTGGGAGGCCAAGGCAGGCGAATCACTTGAGGTCAGGAGTTCAAGACCAGCCTGGCCAACATGGGGAAACCCTGTCTCTACTAAAAACACACAAAAAATTAGCTGGGCGTGAGGATGTGCTGCTTGTAATCCCAACTATTTAGGAGGCTGAGGCAGGAGAATCGCTTAAACCTGGGAGGCGGAGATTGCAGTGAGCTGAGATTGTGCCACTGCACTTCACCCTGGGGCGATAGAGTGAGACTGTCTCCATAACAAAAAATATACTGCTGAAAGGGTCAATTAAAAAAGAAAATATAATCATAATGTGTGTGTGATTAAACCTGAAATTACATGAAACAAAAACAACAGAATTAAAGCGAGAAAAAAAAAATTCTGTCTGGGCGTGGTGGCCCACGCCTGTAATCCTAGCACTTTGCCAGGCGCGGTGGCTCAAGCCTGTAATCCCAGCACTTTGGGAGGCCGAGACGGGCGGATCACAAGGTCAGGAGATCGAGACCATCCTGGCTAACATGGTGAAACCCCGTCTCTACTAAAAATACAAAAAAACTAGCCGGGCGAGGTGGCGGGCGCCTGTAGTCCCAGCTACTCGGGAGGCTGAGGCAGGAGAATGGCGTAAACCCGGGAGGCGGAGCTTGCAGTGAGCTGAGATCCGGCCACTGCACTCCAGCCTGGGCGACAGAGCGAGACTCCGTCTCAAAAAAAAAAAAAAAAAAAAAAAAAATCCTAGCACTTTGAGAGGCCGAGTTGGGTGTATCATTTGAGGTCAGGAGTTCAAGACAAGCCTGGCCAACATGGTGAAACCCTGTCTCTACTAAAAATACAAAATTTAGCCAGGCATGGTGACGTGGGCCTGTAATCCCAGCTACTTGGGAGGCTGAGGCAGGAGAATTGCTTGAACCTGGCATGCAGATGTTGCAGTGAGCTGAGAGTGCATCACTGCACTCCAGCCTGGGCAACAGAGTGAGACTCCATCTCAAAAAAAAAAAAAAAATCTACATAGTTGAAGATTGATAGAACTAGCCAAAAATTAGTAAAAATACAGATCTAAAACATGATCTGCTACCTTCAGCTAGTTAATATTTATAGAGTAATACACTCAATAATTGCTGAATACACATTCTTTTCAAGTGAACTTAATATGTTCATCAAGCTATTCTGGATCAAAAACTTTCAGGGATCTTTTACCATCATGCACCTTATATTTTCTATACCATGAATCTTGGGAAAAAGAGCTAAAGGTTATCACAATTTATTACTTGCTTGGATTATGTCAGTATTTTTTGAGGGGCAATTAATTGCTATTTCTATTTATAAAAATACATAATATATTACAAATAAATTAAAATTTATTATACAACATAATTTTTTTTCAGGTGCAAATATTTACAGAGCTTCATAATCAGCCCAAGACCACATAGAGCAAACATGAATGATATTTCCCAAAAGGCTGAGGTAAGTCTCAAAAGTAAAAAAATAAAAATAAAAGAGGGAAATGTAGAGTTGACTGTAGAATTGCTAAAAGGACAATCATTTGGTGGAAAGGTCATATTTAGGAGTTCATAATTAATAACATAATGGCAAGATGTAAAACAAGAAGAGATACAATTCACCAGCTGATCTTAGGCTAGTATTTTCATTTGGGTTCTAGGAAATTCTACAAAGCATGAGTACTAAATTTGTGAATGATAGTGAAGTGGATGTGATAGCTAGCGTTCTGAGTAGAATTTTAAATGTTTTGTTCTTGATAACTCTTAGAAAGTATTATTTTAGTATTAAAACAAAGTTTGACCTATACTCACAGGAGAAAGCATAATTCCCTCTTAGGTAAGGAATCTTTTTAGTGCCTTATGTATATTTTTTAATTTTTAGCTTTTTTCTGGTTCTTGACTGTAGATACTGAGAGCTGTCGTAAGAAGAGTTCAGTTGCTGACACCTCAGAATTATAAAATTAACCCTTAAATGACCAATGACACATAATAGATTACAAAATACAGGCTGGATGTGCCACAGATTAATTAAGCAATTGTCATTATCACTAGGAAAAAGGGTTTGGTGTTCTGAGGCACACATTTTATTTACTGAAATTTCATTTAGAAATCAGCTTAATTTTCAAAGTGGTGAAAATAATTTGCTTTCCTGGTTATAGAGTGGAGGAAATAATTTCTTCAGTCTTCTACCAGATTCCCGTTCTTTGTGAAGCTCTCTTGCCATATGGAATTGCTCTTACAGCCCACCCTATATAGAATGATATAGCCTTCTTACACATTTTTAATGTGGTTTAAGGAAGTTATAGATGGGAAGTAATAGTAACAATATAAATCACAGCTTGTGCCCACAGACCATGGTGTACCTCAGCCACAAATAAGGACTAAAGGACTGGCCTTCAGTTTTGCTTATATTAGATATAGAAACCAGGAAGGGTGTAAAATGTGCATTAGCCTCTAAACTTTAAAGCCTAAACTTTTGCTTTGTTTTCAACTTCACCAAATTTACTGAAATTAGTTTGGGTACCTTTTTAGCAAGTGACATCAAATCTGAATCTTTAATAATGGAGTTAGACAATAAAAGACAGTTTTTAATTAGAATTCAGAATTTGATTTTTATATTTTACTGGCTTTCAGCTTCGGTGGAATGCTACCCACAAAATGGGATTTCATTACTATATAACAGTGAAATTTCTACTCTCATATTTTCTGTAATGTCATTTTTCATAGGTTTTAGAAAGTATCTATTCAGGTTGTGATAGTCAAATAAAGCGTTCAAACACATTTCTATTTTATGTTTCAATATACATTTTTTATATTGCTTATTCTTATCTATCTTTACCTAATTTCTTCCTATCTTTTTCGTTAACTTTCTTTTCTTTATTTTCTTCTAATGAAGATTCTGCTTTCTTCATCTAAACCTGTCCCAAAAACCTATGTACCAAAACTTGGCAAGGGTGATGTAAAGGATAAGTTTGAAGCCATGCAGAGAGCCAGGGAAGAAAGAAATCAAAGGAGATCTAGAGACGAAAAGCAAAGAAGAAAAGAACAATATATTAGAGAGAGAGAATGGAACAGGAGAAAGCAGGAGGTTGCTTTATTTTACTTTATTCTCGTGAAAATACTTGTTTTCATTTTTTTAATTTAAATTGTATTTATTCACATTAACCACATTTCATATTAACTATAACTAAAATACTTTTCTGTATTTGTAACCTAATTTAAACTCTGCATATAATATGATTTAGTCTAATTTTTGGACATGTGCTCACATTAATTTATTTAACCATCTAGATTAAAGAAATGCTTGCTTCTGATGATGAGGAAGACGTATCTTCTAAAGTAGAAAAGGCTTATGTTCCAAAATTAACAGGTAAGAAGCTTGAGGGGTAAATAGCAAATTAAATTGCAAAATAGAAACACAGCCAATTATTAAACATTTTTTTCATATATTCTTAGGAACTGTTAAGGGTAGATTTGCTGAAATGGAGAAACAAAGACAAGCGGAACAAAGGAAGAGAACGGAGGAGGAACGAAAACGCAGAATTGAGCAGGATATGTTAGAAAAGAGGAAAATACAGCGTGAATTAGCAAAAAGGGCTGAGCAGGTATCACTAAAGATTAAGTTCGTCTTTGTTTCTGAAACTAACTGTGCAAAGTAAAACTAATCAGTATGTTGCCTAATTAAAATATTTTAATATAACATAAACCTATTAAAAAGCATCTAACCGTCTGGGCATGGTGGCTCACATCTGTAATCTCAGCACTTTGGGAGGCCAAGGTGGGTGGATCGCTTCGGCAACATGGCAAAATCCCGTCTCTACAAAAAAATACAAAAATTAGCTGGGCATGGTGGCAAGTACCTGTAGTCCCAGCTATTCAGAAGGCTGAGGTAGGAGGTTCGCTTGAGCCTGAAAGGTGGAAGTTGCAGTGAGCCAAGATCATGCCACTGGACTCCAGCCTGGGTGACAGAGTATGATCCGTCTCAAAGAAAAAAAAAAAGGCAGCTAACCTGAAAAGACCTGAAGGAAAAACATTTAACATCAGATGCCTAGAAGGATATGGGCAGAATATGCCTGTTTTAAGGTAGAATAGTGAGATGATATCTGTCATATACAATCTTACCATTCTATCCACATTCCTCACCCCGTCTACATTCCTTATTTTTCTTTACAGGTTAGAAGATTTTACAAAGATGTAAGGCAATGTTACATATAAACTATCCATGAGTACCTAACAAAATGCTAATCTTCTAATAACAATACTTTTAAATGCTGGTCTGTTTTCATGCTGCTGATAAAGACATACCCGAGACTGGAAAATAAAAGAGGTTTTATTGGACTTACAGTTCCACATGACTGGGGAGGCCTCAGAATCATGGAGGGAGGTGAAAGGTACTTCTTACATGGCAGTGGCAAGAGAAAATGAAGAAGATGCAAAAGCGGAAACCTCTGATAAAACCATCAGATCTCATGAGACTTATTCACTACCACGAGAACAGTATGGGGGAAACCACCCCCATCCCCATGATTCAAATTATCTCCCACCCGGTCCTGCCCACAACACGTGGGAATTATGGGAGTACAATTCAAGATGAGATTTGGATGGGGACACAGAGCCAAACCATATCAGCTGGTCTTTTAAAGCCATACATTAAGTGCTTTCAGTCTTTTTGCTATGCTCCCTTCAGTTTCCATTACCTTTCTGAAAAAGAAAAGTGACGATGAAAGCAAAGCATATGCCATACTTACTAAAGAAATGTATTTACCCTGGATTTGCAAAGGGGGTACAGGTATTGGGTAAATACAGCAGTTCCAAATGGGAGAAATTGTCCAAAACAAAGGGGTTATAGGGCCCATGCAAGTCTGAAATCCAGCAGGGTAGCCTTTTTTTTTTTTTTTTTTTTTTTTTTGGAGACAGTTTCGCTCTTGTCGCCCAGGCTGGAGTGCAGTGGTGTAATCTTGGCTCACTACAACCTCCACCTGCCAGCTTGAAGCAATTCTCCTGTCTCAGCCTCCTGAGTAGCAGGGGTTACAGGTGCCCACCACCACACCTGGCTAATTTTTGTATTTTTAGTGGAGATGGGGTTTCGCCATGTTGGCCAGGTTGGTCTTGAATTCCTGACCTCTGGTGATCTACCTGCCTCAGACTCCCAAAGTGCTGGGATTACAGGCGTGAGTCACTGCACTGGCCTTTTTTTTTTTTTTTTTTTTAATTGAGGCAGAGTCTTGCTCTGTCACCCAGGCTGGAGTTCAGTGGCAAAATCTCGACTCACTGCAACCTCTGCCCCCCGGGTTCAAGTGATTATCCTGCCTCAGCCTCCCGAGTAGCTGGGACTACAGGCACATGCCACCACTCCCAGCTAATTTTTTTGTATTTTTAGTAGAGACAGGGTTTCACCATGTTGGCCAGGCTGGTCTTGAACTCCTGATCTCAGATGATCTGCCCACCTTAGCCTCCCAAAGTAATTATAGGCATGAGCCACTGTGCCCAGCCTAGTAATTTTATCTTGTAAATATGTAAAGTTTAATTTTCAAATCTAATTAAGTACATTTTCCACTCCACTCTAATATAATTTAATGTATCTTTGAATATAAGGAGTAGGCCGGGCGCGGTGGCTCAAGCCTGTAATCCCAGCACTTTGGGAGGCCGAGACAGGCGGATCACGAGGTCAGGAAATCGAGACCATCCTGGCTAACACGGTGAAACCCCGTCTCTACTAAAAAATACAAAAAACTAGCCGGGCGAGGTGGCGGGTGCCTGTAGTCCCAGCTACTCGGGAGGCTGAGCCAGGAGAATGGCGTGAACCCGGGGGTGGAGCTTGCAGTGAGCTGAGATCTGGCCACTGCACTCCAGCTTGGGCAACAGAGCGAGACTCCGTCTCAAAAAAAAAAAAAAAAAAGAATATAAGGAGTAAAGTATGGCATAGGTAGTCAAGAAGAGTTTGAATGTTTGTTTGTAAAATTTATTTGTATAAATCCATATGCAAGAATGCCATAAAAAGGATTCCTGAGTCAGGGGGTAGCTGAATGCCTTGGTGACCTACAAGATTTGGAGATTCTAGGATCTTACAATGAATTAAAAATGAGAGCTAGACATGGTGACTCATGCCTGTAATCCCAGCACCTTGGGAGGCTGAGGCAGGAGGACTGCTTGAGCCCAGGAGTTTGAGGATGCAGTGAGCTATGATCATTCCACTGCACTTCCACCCAGCAACCGAGAGACCTTGTCTCTTAAAAAAAAAAAAAAAAAAAAAGATGGTAGCGGGGTGGGTAGGGATTAATAGTAGATATAGTGGATGTTAGAATCAATTTGGGGAAGAAACTTGATTTGATATTATCTGTTCATCTTTGAGGATACCCTGATGAGCAAAGTTAAAGTTCATCAGCTTAGAAAAAAGAGAAGTTACTTTTGAGGGAAAAGAAGGAGATGTTGAAAAGAAGAAGAGAAGGAAGCTGATATGGGAAGAAGCAAAAGGAGTTTCATTTTTTATAAAGCAAAAGAAATAGGAAGCGGCTCTTCAATGTTGTCTTCTGAAAGTCAACACTGTGACTGAACTTCTGAATATCTTGTCTCTGTGAATATACTGACACCATGGCTACTTAGACAGATTTATCTTTTTCCTTGTTTGTTGGAAAAAAAAAAGTATGCTCCAGTGTTTTCTCGTTTTGGTAATGGTTTAAAGTGAGCAAAGAAGAAAGCAAAAAAGATCTTCAAACATACTTTAACATACTTTATTATTTTACCATAAGCTAATAGAGATTGGGGAAGCAGGCTGGGTAACAATATAGTGAGACCTCAGCTCTTAAAAACAGACAGACAAACAACTTAGCCAGGAGGTGGTGGTGGGTGCCTATAGTCCCAGCTACTTGGGAGGCTAAAGTGGGAGGATTGCTTGAACCCAGGAGGTTCATGATCAGGCCACTGCACCAAAAGCAAACAACAACAACAACAACAACAACACAAAAAACCTGGGTTTGGGAAGGTTGTAGCAGCAGCAGCAACAATAAAAGAAAGTTGAGTTAATAAATTTAGTATTTCTCTTTTCTATATTCTCAATGTCTGGCTTTTCACCGTATCTCCTGGATCTTTTCATTTTTATTATTTTTTTAAGACAGAGTCTTGCTCTGTTGCCCAGGCTGGAGTGCAGTGGTGCAATCACAGCTCATTGCATCCTCAACCTTCTGGGCTCAAGCAATTCTCCTACCTCAGCCTCCTAAGTAGCTGGGACTACAGATGCATGCCACCATGCTTGGCTAATTTTTAAAAAACTTCTTGGCCAGGTGTGGTGGCTCACACCTGTAATACCAGCACTTTGGGAGGCCGAAGCAGGTGGATTGCTTGAGCCCAGGAGCTCAAGGTCAGCCTGAGCAATATAGTAAAACCCTGTCACTACAAAAATTAAAAAAAAATAGTGAGCATGGTGGCGCATGTCTGCAGTCCCAGCTACTTGGGAGGCTGCGGTGGGAGGATGATCACTTCAGCTCGGGAGGCGAAGGTTGTAGTGAGCCAAGGTTGCACCACTGTACTCAAGCCTGGGCAACACAGCAAGACCCTGCTGTCTCTACAAAAAAAATCTACCAAAAAATTTTTTTTGTAGAGATGGGGTCTCACTTTGTTGCCCAGGCTCATCTCAAACTCCTGGGCTCAAGAGATCCTCCCACCTTGGCCTCTCAAAGTTAGGGGAATACAGGCATGAACCACCATGTCCAGCCTCCTGGAGCTTTTTATTGAGAGATTAACATGATTTATACAAGAGTTGTCAGTATTCTTTTAGGAAGAGAAGTCTTTCTTTTTTTTTTTTGAGCCATTGTGCCTGGCCGAGCTCTCACTTTTTAAATGAGGAGCTTTCCTACTTTGACCTAGTCAAAATATAGAGAAAAGATGACTATCAGAATTATTTTCCCTTCTAAACTATTCTATCCCAGCTGGGCACGCTGGCTCATGCCTGTAATCCCAGCACTTTGGGAGGCTGAGGTGGGCGGATCACTTGAGGTCAGGAGTTCGAGACCAGCCTGGCCAACATGGTGAAACCCTGTCTCTACTAAACATACAGAAATTAGCCAGGCGTCATGGTGTGCACCTGTAGTCCCAGCTACTCAGGAGGCTGAGGCCGGAGAATTGCTTGAACCCAGCATGCAGAAGTTGCAGTGACCTGAGACTATGCCACTACACTCCAGCCCGGGTGACAGCATGAGACTCTGTCTCAAAAAAAATAAACTAGCCTACATCTTTCACTGCACTGTTATTGTATCAGTTTTATTTTTGCCCTATACTTATGTTGTAAAATATAATCATGACAAGTATTAGATTGCTAATGGATAGGTTTTCCTTTTGATGGGGCAGTGACAAAGAATGGAGAAGTGTTTCTATGTGTCTTGGTTTAAATTGCTAATTAAATTAATAATTGCTGCTTGTAAGCTCAACAGATTGGTCATAAGAGTTTGGTCTGTTATTCAGTTTCTGGGTTACAAAGGTAGGCTTTGTCTCAATTTTTTCTGTTTTTCTTTCTTTTTTCTCTTGAAACAGGGTCTCACTCTGTCACCCACACTGGAGTGCAGTGGCTTGAACATGGCTCACTGCAGCCTTAACCTCCTGGGCTCAAGTGATCCTCCTGCCTCAGCCTCCAGAGTAGCTGGGACCACAGGTGCATGCCACCATGCCCAGCTAATTTTTGTGCTTTTTGTAGAGAAGGGATCTCGCCATGTTGCCCAAGCTGGTCTTGAACTCTTGGGCTCAAGTGATCTGCCCACCTCGGCTTCCCAAAGTGCTGGGATTACAGGCATGAGCCACCTCGCCCAGCCTGATTGTTTTCTTAATATGTCGTTTTCTGGATATTGATATTGATATCAATATGCAACAACAAATATAAAGGACATATTTGGCTAATTTGAAACAACATAAACATATTTCAAAAATTATAAATTTGAAAATTTACTATAAGTCACAACTAAATTACTTTCCAGTTGTATGTTTAAAAGCAAAAAGTAGAAATCTGATGTAATGTAATGATATGAAATTCTCATTCAATAGATTGAGGACATAAACAATACGGGAACTGAATCAGCATCAGAGGTAAACAGACATTTCCTTTAATGAAACATTCACCTAAAATTATCTGATTCACAAATTATCTTTTAGTATAAGAAAAAATTAAAAGGGCTTTTATTATTTTTATTATAAATATAGAAATAACAAAAAAGTATGTTTTGCAAAGCAAGAGCATACTTTTGCACTTTCAAACACTATAGCTTAGTGTTTCAAAGAAAAGTATGTTTTGTTTTGCTTTCATAGTTAGGTTAGAAAGACAAACTTATTAGTCTCAGTTTGAGATACTCTGCCAAGACAATGTATTTTTTGAACTGTTACTAACAGCTGAGATTACTGAACGCTAACATTTATAAAAAGGCAATTTTATTTTCATCATTTGTCTTCTTTCCTTAGAGTTCCTGAGAGTTTATGTTTTGGTTTTTATATAATAGTGTAGAGTGCAGTATCTGTTACCATGAAGAAATGTTCAACAACCACAAAAATTTTAGTCATCCCTTTCATCTAACAGAATAAGTTAAAAATCTTTCAATTTGATGGTGTGCCTAAAACTACAGCCCATAAATTGGGAGCAATTTTATCTCAGGACCATGTGTTTCATTTCATAACTCTTCTTAGTTTTTAAAAAAGTCAGAGGCAACAATAGATTATATGATTAAAATGAATTAAATAATAGCTTAATACAATCAAATACCAGAGAGTTTTATCTATAATATATATGTTTAATAAATCACTTGGAAAAACTGTGTTTTTTTCTCACTAAATACTAGTTTCATTCAGTATTTAAAAGCTTAGAGATAAAAATCATATGAAGAAATTTTTTTTGTTTAAACTGAATCTGTCCACCATCAAATTGATTTACAGTACATTCACATGCACATTTTGTGGATTAGTGCACAAATAGCTTAATTCAGGCAATGCCACTGCAGTTTCGTTATCTTAACAGCTGTATTAACTCCATCTTCTAGGAAATAGAATGCTTCTTGAACCTCATCAGCAATGGATTTCACTAAGATTAACTCACAATGCACAAATAATTTAGAGTAGGAGATGTTTAATAATAATCTGTAAAAAGTAATTGTTTGTTCTTCATAATAACATTGATGACAATGTAATGGAATTCACTTTTTATGGAGGTAAAGTCCCATGAAACCCAATTTTGATTAAGAAGAAATATGCTAATTATTCATTTTATAAAATAGGAAGGAGATGATTCACTACTTATAACTGTGGTACCTGTTAAATCATATAAAACATCTGGAAAAATGAAAAAGAATTTTGAGGATCTAGAAAAAGAACGTGAAGAGAAAGAAAGGATCAAGTATGAGGAAGATAAAAGAGTAAGATATGATGAACAACGACGATCTCTCAAGGAAGCAAAGTGTCTTTCATTAGTTATGGTAAGTTTTTTTTGTTTGTTTTTTAAGAAACAAATCAAGGCAGTTTAAGTTAGCATTTTCCTTTATGAATAAAAGGTGGGTTTTCATAATGTTTTCTTAGGATGATGAACTAGAAAGTGAAGCAAAAAAAGAATCACTTTCTCCTGGAAAATTGAAACTAACTTTTGAAGAACTGGAGCGACAAAGACAAGAAAACCGAAAGAAGCAAGCTGAAGAGGAAGCAAGGAAACGTTTAGAAGAAGAGAAGCGTGCTTTTGAAGAAGCAAGGCGGCAAATGGTAAATCTACATATTTAAACCTTACAATTAATATTAATGAAGTTAGCTGGCTTTAGATAAGGTTCATTACTATAAATTCAAAGAGATTTTACATATAGAAGGGCTGATTTTCCAGTTGTATAGATATTCCATATATAAAATGTGTCTAGGCCAGGCATGGTGGCTCACGCCTGTAATTCCCAGCACTTTGGGAGGCCAAGGTGGGTAGATCACCTGAGGTTGGGAGTTTGAAACCAGCCTGGGCAACATTGTGAAATCCCATCTCTACTAAAAATACAAAAATTAGCTGACTGTGGTGGCGCACACCTGTAATCCCAGCTACTTGGGAGGCTAAGGCACAAGAATCACTTGAACCCAGGCAATGGAGGTTGCAGTGAGCCAAGATTGCACCATTGTACTCCAGCCTGGATAACAAAGTGAGACTGTCTCAAAAAAAAAATCCATACTGTTTTCCAGTTTCCACTCTGGGGCATTTTACCCAATATGCTTTAAATTTTTATTTTTATAAATTGTTATTAATATATAAGTATGCAAAATAATTACTCAATGAACCTGGTTTCCTTCATCTGTTAGTTCAATCTGCAATGTACTTAGTGACATGGGTGCAGGACTGATTATAAGTGTAAACTTGTCCTCAGCAGTCCAGTTTTTCAAGTGTTTGAACATATCAGAATAATAGTTTACAGTGGAATACACAGTTTGCCCTATTAAGTGTATGTGTGTGTGTATTTGTGTGCATGCCTCTGCGTGTGTGTGTGTGTGTGTGTGTGTGTGTAGTGTGGTGGTTAAGAGCATGGATTGTAGAGCCGGATTGTCTAGATTCAGATATCAGTCATTTACTAACTGTGTAACCATGGACAACTGTTTTAATCTCTCGCTGTGTTAATTAATTAAATCTCTCTCTTAGTTTCTTGATTTTTAAAATTTTTTTATTTTTTTATTTTTATTATTATTATTATTTTTGAGACGGAGTCTCACTCTGTCGCCCAGGGTGGAGTGTAATGGCCGGATCTCAGCTCACTGCAAGCTCCGCCTCCCGGGTTTAGGCCATTCTCCTGCCTCAGCCTCCCGAGTAGCTGGGACTACAGGCGCCCACCACCTCGCCCGGCTAGTTTTTTGTATTTTTTTAGTAGAGACGGGGTTTCACCGTGTTAGCCAGGATGGTCTTGATTTCCTGACCTCGTGATCCGCCCGTCTCGGCCTCCCAAAGTGCTGGGATTACAGGCTTGAGCCACCGCGCCCGGCCAGTTTCTTGATTTTTAAAACGGTAAAAATGAAAGCGCTTTCTTCTTTTTTTTTAACTTCCACAATGACTTGGATTTTTAAAAATGCCTATTTCTTAAATGGTTAAATGAGTTAATATCTAGGAAGCACTTAAAATGGTGTTTGTTACATATACAGTAGTTCTTCGAAAATGTTAAGTATTATTATGGTATTAATAGATTTATCAATAAAAAGTAAAATTGAAATAAGAATACACTGATTCATTTTAAGATTTAAAAATGGGCCAGGCATGGTGGCTCATGCCTGTAATCTCAGCACTTTGGGAGGCCGAGGCAGGCAGATCCCTTGAGCCCAGGAGTTTGAGACCAGCCTGAGCAACATGTGGAAACCATGTTTCTACAAAAACAAATACAAAAATTAGTCAGGTGTGGTGGCACAGACCTGTAGTCCAAGCTCCCCAGGTGCTGAGGTGAGAAGATTGCTTGAGCCTGGGAAATCAAGGCTATGGTGAACTATGAATGAGCCACTGGATTCTAGCCTGGGTGACAGAGTGAGACCTTGTCTCAAAAAAAAAAAAAGGATCTAAAAATGGAATATTTGTAATTTTAAAGTTACAGAAATTTCTTGATCAGCTTGCTTGAATGATGTTCTAGTAATTATATATATAAAAATTTAATTTTCTAGACATTTATTTGAAAATGTTATTACTCTTGGGTATAGCTGCATAGTATCTACACATTTTAGATATTTCTGGTGGTCAACTTAATAAAGAAATAGTATTATTAAATAATGCATTTCAATGGATATTATAGTAAATTTAATAATAAATTAAAACTTTAATGATAAAATCATAAAGCTGGAATTTTATATAAAATAGTTCTAGATAATAATCTTTTATCTGGTTAGTATGAGGCACCATAGTTCACAGTAAAAAAAAAAAAACTACAAAGATTACAAAATGAGAACCTTATTTTACTACCAAAGAGATACTGTGTAGATATACTTGAACCCCAATGATAGCACACACATACACATTTTATATTTGTTCTGGGAAAGTTAATACTCAACAGTAACCCCTCACTGAAGCCTCAACCTACTGGGCCCAAGGGATCCTCCCACCTCAGCTTCTCGAGTAGCTGGGACTACGGGCACACACCACCACAATGGCTATAATGTGTTTTCTGGTTTTTAGTAGAGACGAGGTCTTGCTCTGTTGCCCAGGCTGGTCTTGAACTCCTGGGCTCAAGCGATCCTCCTGCCTCCTAAAGTTCTGGAATTACAGGCGTGAGCCGCCACAACACCTGGCTAAAAATGTTTTAATATTCAAATTTATCTATAGAAATTTGACTTTCTTGAGAAGTTTTATTTAACCTGAGTACATCTTTATATGGAATTTCTCCAAACTTGAATATTTTATCATATAAGACATTAAAAAGGAAGAGGATTTTGGTCAAGTATATTAAGGGCATTCAAACAGTCCTATGTGAAGTGGCTAATTCTGTGCCTTTTGTTTGATAATTCATTCCTTTTTCTGATGAATCTCAATTCTTAGTAATGAACTGTTTATTTTGTTAGGTAAATGAAGAAGAGGAAAACCAAGACACAGCAAAAATTTTTAAAGGGTACCGCCCTGGTAAACTCAAACTCAGTTTTGAAGAAATAGAAAGGCAAAGAAGAGAAGATGAAAAAAGGAAAGCAGAAGAAGAAGCCAGAAGGAGAATAGAGGAAGAAAAGAAGGCATTTGCTGAAGCAAGGAGAAACATGGTAAGACAGAAGCTAACTGGAGAATGCTATTAGAATTCACCTTTGAGAATATATTAATAGAATCATTAGACTTTAGAGAATACCCTATTATTTCTGGAATCTGTGCCAAGAGTAGAAATGGCAAATGTATTTTGAAGTCTCCCAACTGGTGGAATAACACCAGTTGATTGAAGGTATTTGCTTCAGTTTAGTGTTCAGAAGATTCTGATTTAAATTGCCACACTTGGCACAAAGGATGGAATATTATGTCCCTTCTCTGGGAAAACATGTTTTCCAGAACTAAGTATCCAAGGAAGAAGAAGAAGTAGGGAGTTTCCTCCCCTAACTTTTCCTTTCTTCCTCTCCATTCTTTCCCCACCTCCTTCCCACACTCCCTTTCCCCCTCCTTCATTCCTTTATTTCCTTCCTTTCCTTCTTTATTTTCAGTTTTCATCCCACCCACTATATATTAAATGACCTGAGTCATTTAATCAGAATTATTTCTCTCTCCAAAATGCTCACTCATCACTCCTGGAAATTGATACCTAACTTAACTGTCACAAGGTTATGACTGTACTTCCTATACCAGTTTTATGTTTGTGCAATGTACAGTTATCTGACAAACAATTTTCAAGCAATTTGAGACTTGAGCCCTGCATCTCCTTCTTGATACATTATAATTGGCTTTGGTGATATCATAAGCTGGTTTTCTTCCTCAATATGGGTGAGCATCAGACACATATGTCCAAGTGTTTATTTGGCTTTATCGCCCACACAGATACTCAAATCAGAAACTTGGAAGCCTGAAACACTTCTATCTTCTTATTCATGCCTGACGTCCAACCAGTCACTAAGTCTCATTTATTCTGCCTCCTAAATCACTCTAAAATCTGTCAGTTTCCCCCCCATTTTCCACTGCCACTACTATAATCCAAGTTACTGTTACAATTTGCCTGGGACCAACTCCTAATTAACTTGTTATCTTACCTGTAACCTATTCTTTCCTGCAAAGCCAGGAGTGAGCTTTAAAAAGAAATTTTGATTGTGTTTTGTTACAGTTTTGCTTAATATTTTCACACTTTTCTTAAGTAAAAATCCAAAAACTTCTAAAACAAATTTCTTTATAGTCTTGCTCTTGTATAATTGCTCCCGTTTCATTTCTTGATCCTTCCTTAATCTGCTCTTTGTTCCAAATATGCTAAATTTGTTTGTATTTCTTCAAAGTGAGACTCTCTCAGCCTTCACACTGCCTGAAAGATGTCCCTCACTCCTTTCCCTGTGCTCTGCTAATTCCAATTCATAACTTTCCATTTCCTCTGGAAAGCCTTTCCTGATAATAAACACCTTCTTCCATGAATTCTTACAGCATTTAGTACTCTTCTATCGTAGCGCTAATCCTGTATTGTTATCACTTATGGCTGTCTTTTCCACTCCATGAGGCCAAGACTGTTCATCAAACATGTGGCACAATGCCTAGCATAACAGACCTCCAGTAAATGTTGATGGAACAAGTGATATTGAAATCTTGCATGCAGTAGGTAATCCCTGATTCATAAATGGTTTCTACATAGAAATCCTACAGACGTTGTGAATGCACTTAATTGTTGGAGAATAAGCAGGTTTAGAAGTGGTAGAAGAGAAGTAACTGTGAAGATTACAAGACCTAGTCCTCGGGGCAGATTTGTAGGCCAAAACTGCCTTTTTATCATGATTCACTAGTGGAAAAAAATGCAGGGGAGAAAACTGCGTTAAAACAAAACCAAGTTTCCTAAACACATTTCTAAAGAGAAAGAAAAACTTCCTTTTACATTTATATTATTTTCTTATCCACAAATAAGTATTGTAATTTATCCAGGAGTAAGTATTGTGATTTCATACTATAGCTTAGTTCATGCATATATAAAATTTAAAAATTTCAGGCAGTCTTTGAATTGTAAACCACTTAAACATTGTTTCTGAGTTGAAATAGTTCTGTGGTAAAGCCTGGATTGCCTTGATAAAACTTGGAGCAAATGAATAATACCCCTTGTCTCATTCTCCTATGTCTATTTCAACCACAGGGTCACAGTTCAGGCCAGAGGGTTATGTTATACCATGCCTGGTCTATAAACTTTTTTTTTTTTTTTTTGAGATGGAGTCTCGCTCTGTCACCCAGGCTGGAGTGCAATGGTGTGATCTCGGCTCACTGCACCTTCCACCTCCCAGGTTCAAGTGATTCTCCTGCCTTAGCCTCCCTAGTAGCTGGGATTACAGGCACCCACCACCACACCCGGCTAATTTTTGTATTTTTAGTAGAGACAGGGTTTCACCATGTTGGTCAGGCTGGTCTCGAACTCCTGACTTCATGATCCACCTGCCTTGGCCTTGCAAAGTGCTGGGATTACAGGCGTGAGCCACTGTGCCTGGCCTATAATCTTATTAGAAAGATTTTGAAGTTTGAATCCCAGCTTTGCCACATAGCATTTGTGTTGACTTTAGACAATTACTTTTCAGTGCCTCAGTTTCCTTGTCTGTAAAATGAGGATATTGGTAACTACTTCATAGGGTTATAGGATTAAATAAATTAATACATGTAAAGTGCTTATAACTGTACTTGGCAGCTCTCAGTATTATCTATTATTATTTCTTTAAAATTAGCCCAACAGCAAATAAACAATAAACTCATAGCACTAAGAATGATTTTTGCCTGATTATGAAGAGATCATGACTGGTTATCTAATTCATTCAGACAAAATCATGATTAACTTAAATGCTTTAATTACCAAAATGGAGAGCCATTTTAATCCAATTAAAAATGTTCTCAAATTAGGAAATCTTAATGTCTAATTCAAAGTACTCATGATATGAATAAAGTATTTTTTGTCTTCATTGTGATAGAGAATAGATGGTTACCATTTCCTGGTAACCTGATAGTTACAAAATACCTCAGTCTTACATTTTCCAATAATTCTTCCCATTTATTTATTTATTTATTTTTGAACACTGTGTTGAGAATTCCTTGTTTGCTGTTAAGTCCCCTTGTTTTTTGTTCAGTGTGAAACCTGTTTAAGAAATCTGGCTGGGCATGGTGGCTCACGCCTGTAATCCCAGCACTTTTGGAGGCCAAGGCGGGCAGATCACCTCAGGTCAGGAGTTCAAGACCAGCCTGACCAACATGGAGAAACCCTGTCTCTACTAAAAATACAAAATTAGCCAGGCGTGGTGGCGCATGCCTGTAATCCCAGCTACTCGGGAGGCTGAAGCAGGAGAACTGCTTGAATCTGGGAGGCGGAGGTTGCGGTGAGCTAAGATTGCACCATTGCACTCCAGCCTGGGCAATAAGATTGAAACTCTGTCTCAAAAAACAAAAACCAAAATTAAAATCAAACAGTAAAGAAATCCCAGTTTCTTCAAGAAATAGTCCCTTTTTAGTGTGTATAATTCTGGCCAGAGTGATAAAAGAATTATTTTAAATAGGTAGTAGATGATGACTCCCCAGAGATGTATAAGACAGTCTCTCAAGAATCTCTTACACCGGGAAAACTGGAAATTAATTTTGAAGAATTATTAAAACAAAAAATGGAAGAAGAAAAACGACGAACAGAGGAAGAACGGAAGCATAAGTTAGAAATGGAGAAACAAGAATTTGAACAACTGAGACAGGAAATGGGAGAGGTAAGATTTTAAGAAATATCTATTTATATTACCCATATTTATTAACTAAATATTTTACTTATATCACCTTATAATAACTTTGTATTATTATTCACCTTTACGATAGTCGGCATACTACTATGAGGTGCTTACATGGTACAGGTGTCTGCACAATTATGTGTACTTTCTAGTCTGCTTTAACTACTCCTTCCTTGCTAGTTTAATAAAAAAGTATCGAGGTTTGCAAGGGACTGAGCTATTACTATTTATTTATATAGTTCATAAATATGCATATTTATATTCAATACATATATGTAGACTATACAGTGCCAGCTTCATGGGCATGCACCTTGTGCACTCACAAGACTCCATGTTCAGAAGGCCCTGCATTTGGGGTTTAATGTTGAGGTTGCTGTCTTGAAATTCTTTTTTGTGGTGTGAACATGGCTCACTGCAGCATTGACCTCCCGTGCTCAAGTGATCCTCATGTCTCAGCCTTCTGTGTAGCTGGGACTTTAGGTGCACGCAGCACCATGTCTGGCTAATTTTTAATTGTTTTTTCTTTTTTTGAGATGGAGTCTTGCTCTGTCGACCAGGTTGGAGTGCAATGGCACAATCTCAGTTCATTGCAACCTCCACCTCCCAGGTTCAAGCAATTCTCCTGCCTCAGCCTCCCGAGTGGCTGGGATTACAGGCATGTGCCACGATGCCTGGCTAACTTTTGCATTTTTAGTAGAGACGGGTTTCACCATGTCGGCCAGGCTGATCTCGAACTCCTGACTTCAGGTGATCCGCCCACCTTGGCCTCCCAAAGTGCTGGGATTACAGGTGTGAGCCACTGTGCCCAGCACTTTTTTGTTTTTTGTTTTTTTTTTTTTGAGACGGAGGCTCGCTCTGTCGCCCAGGCTGGAGTGTAGTGGCACGATCTTGGCTCACTGCAAGCTCCGCCTCCCGGGTTCACGCCATTCTCCTGCCTCAGCCTCTGGAGTAGCTGGGACTACAGGCGCCTGCCACCAGGCCCGGCTAATTTTTTGTAATTTTTGGTAGAGATGGTGTTTCACCGTGTTAGCCAGGATGGTCTCCATCTCCTGACCTCCTGATCCACCCGCCTCAGCTTCCCAAAGTGCTGGGATTACAGGCGTGAGCCACCGCGCCGGGCCTTTTTTTTTTTTCTCTAAAGATGGGGTGATCGCACTTTGTTGCCCAGGCTGGTTTCCAACTCCTGGCAAGCGATCCTCCCACCTGAGCCTCCCACAGTTCTGGGATTACAGCCATTAGCCATCATGCCCAGCCACTGTCTTGAAATTCTTAATTTTACCTTTGAATTTGTGTGTTGTATATAAGTGAAAGCTGATTGGACAATGAAGCATGCCCTTTATAGCTTTTGCTTACTAAGGCTTCACGCCGCCTTCCTGCCTCCCTGGAATGGGTTTTCATCAGCCCCCTTCCCAAGGCCCTGCCTAACCTTCTTCCCTCTTGGGACTCTGCTGCTATCCCTCTGGGTGGCCCGGGTTGCGTGGGCAGCAGAAGAGAAAGGTAGAATTGGGGCCTGTATTCAGCATCAGCCTTGGTCCCTGCCAGGGACCAGGACACACACATGAACAGGGTCGGGGTCTAACATGTAGCCTCATGACTTGGACTGGCAATGGTATGGCATGTTTGGCAGGCACCTTGGTGGGGTCCTCTCACCAACTTATGACCTAGGAACCGAGTGAGTTCCTACACAGAGGTTGCAATCTCTTGGAAGGTGCCCGTTTTTTATGGGTTGGGGCAGTGGGCACGTGGGAAGGGAAGTTTTACTTCTCTGCACCAGGTGTGGCTGGCAAATTATCTAGCGGACCCTGAGAATATAAATATAAATGTATAAATAAATACCAGGAATGTGCTGTAGGAAACTATTCCAAGGTCTAGGTTTCTTATGAGTCGTGTATTTTCACCCCACATAGTCTAAAAAGTGGAAATAGTATAAAGGAACGTTTTCTCTTACCCCTTGGTTAAGAAATTAAGCTTCATGTCATAACATCCCAGACTGTGACACCCTCTGCCTCTACCTTTTAAAACTCTGCCTAGAACTTTAGGTCTTCTACAGGAAAAGTATACCAGGAATACCTGTAGTATTTTACCATTCCATATGGTGGTATTAGGGTTTGATAAATATTACAAAGGACTAGTAATAATAAATTGTGAAAAGTCAGGGGAAAGAAATCTGAACAAAAGAACAAGATGGGCCGGGCATGGTGGCTCACGCCTGTAATCCCAGCACGTTGGGAGGCTGAGGTGGGTAGATCACGAGGTCAGGAGATCGAGACCATCCCGGCTAACATGGTAAAACCTCGTCTCAATTAAAAAAATACAAAAAATTAGCTGGGCCTGGTGGCAGACGCCTGTGGTCTCAGCTATTCGGGAGGCTGAGGCAGGAGAATGGTGTGAACCTGGGAGGCGGAACTTGCAGTAAGCCGAGATTGTGCCACTGCACTCCAGCCTCGGTCTCCCAAAGTGCTGGGATTACAGGCATGAGCCACTGCACCCGGCTTACTGTTCTTTCAATTATTTTTTTGGCTTCCCCTAACAAAGACATTCCTGCAACTCCTAGGAAAAGCTAATTTTGTCATGAATATTTTAGTTTTAGCAGGTTATCAAGGGATGTCAGAGGATTTTAACCATATTCCCTGATGCGAATAGTATTTTAAGTAGAATGTTTTCAATAATGCCTTAAATTTGTAGCACCATTTTGAGTTAGTAAATTTGGACACTGCATTTAGAGAAGAGGTTAAGCTGTATTTTTGGTTTCAAATAAGAAATAGTACACATTTTTTTGGATGGTTTATTGTACAAACTAGTATGCTGATATTCAAAATTTTTTTTTTTTCTGGAGTCACGCATGGTGGCATGTGCCTGTAGTCCCAGCTCCTTGGGAAGCTGAGGCAGGAGGATTGCTTAAACACAGGAATTCAAGGCCAGCCTGGGCAACATGAGACTAAAACAGCAGCAAAAAACTTATTTTTTTTTTTGAAGGAAGAGGAAGAAAATGAAACATTTGGATTGAGCAGAGAATATGAAGAACTGATCAAACTAAAAAGGAGTGGCTCTATTCAAGCTAAAAACCTAAAAAGCAAGTTTGAAAAAATTGGACAGTTGTCTGAAAAAGAAATACAGAAAAAAATAGAAGAAGAGCGAGCAAGAAGGAGAGCAATTGACCTTGAAATTAAAGCGCGAGAAGCAGAAAATTTTCATGAGGTATATTATCCTTATATTTAACATAGTTATGATACAGTAATAATAAATTTAACAGAAGTAACACTGGCTTTGAAATAAGTTTTAGTACTTAAAATTAATCATTGGTGTATACAGTAATCTGGGAAGTAAATAGCAAAAACACATGTAGATCTTAGACTTTCAAAGACTAGCATTGTTTCAAAATCACCTTTATCAGTGTTAAAACCTGTAGTGAATGTCAAATGGTTCACGCTAGCAAAAATGTTCAGAAGTATTTTTTGGCTGGGCGTGGTGGCTCATGCCTATAATCCCAGCACTCTGGGAGGCCAAGAAGGGAGGATCACATGATCCAGGAGTTCTAGGCTAGCCTGGGCAACATAGTGAAACCCCATCTCTACAAAAAAATTATACAACTAAAATAATGTTTTTTGGCATATGTTTTAGTTGAGTCAGTAGAACTAGTGTATATTCAAGTTAAACTCCATATTATTAATACTTTATTTTTTAGATGAAACCCATAAAGTCTAATACTTGCTCAAAGTTACAGCAGTAATTCAGTGTGGAAGAGCCTAAATGAGAATTCTGATGACATGAATTTGAATTACCTTCAAACATAAAATAAAGAGGCAATCACTGACCTGTAATAGCCCTTCTAGCTTAAGGACTATTTCTGTGATTATGAATACTGGTTTAAATGAGATCTAGAAATTTTTTTTCTGCCAGCATTCCTATAATGTTTAACAGAATTTAACCTATATTCTAGAAATATATTTTGATCATTTAGCTAGCAAAACAGATATGGGAATTTGGGAGCGCCTTCAGAGGAGACTGGATAAAAGGATAGAACGAAGAAACTGTGTGCCAATTATTGGGACTATAAGCAATTCATTATTATTGAGGCATGCACGAGTGCAAAGGACAGCAAAAGATAATGAAGATGCAAGCATAATTGAGATGATCATGGAGTCTTAGATGCCATGTGAAGGGATTCTTAAAACATGGATATTGGCAGGGCACAGTGGCTCACACTTGTAGTCCCAGCACTTTGGGAGGCCGAGGTGGGTGTGTCACTTGAGTCATTTGAAGGCCAGCCTGGGCAACATGGCAAAACCCTGTCTCTACAGAAATATAAAAATTAGCTGGGCATAATGATGGGTGCCTATCTGTACAAAAAACACAAAAAAATTATCCGAGCTTGGTGATGTATGCCTGTAGTTCCAGCTACTTGGGAGGCTGAGGTGGGAGGATTGATTGAGCCTGGGTGGTTGAGGCTGTAGTGAACTGTGATTACACCACTGCACTCCAGCCTGGGTGTCAGAGCAAGACCCTGTCTCTAAAACAACAAAGCATGGATATTGTCAGATATTGTCTATATAGCTAGATCATGCTGAAGCTATGTGGTCTTAGATACATACATTAAAAAATCATTCGAGGCCAGGCGAGGTAGCTCACGCCTGTAATTCCAAGCACTTTGGGAGGCCGAGGAGGGTGGATCACCTGAGGTCAAGAGTTCAAGACCAGCCTGGCCAACATGGTGAAACCCTGTCTCTACAGAAATACAAAAATTAGCTTGGCATAATGATGGGTGCCTATAATCCCAGCTACTAGGGAGGCTGAGGCAGGAGTATGGCTTGAACCCGGGAGGTGGAGACTGCAGTGAGCCGAGATTGCACCACTGCACACTCCAGCCTTGGCGACAGAGTGAGACTCTGTCTGAAATAAATAAATAATTTGAATGACTACTATGTTCCAGGGACTGCTTTGGACATAAGACATCAGTAACTAAACTTATAGTCCCTGTTCATATAGTGTTTAGAATCTAATACATGGGTTGGGGCTCGGGAGGGGTGGAAAACAATTATCAGGTGGTTAACAAATGAAAGCTATGAAGATTAATAAAGCAGAGTAAGAGAAATAAGAGTATGTGTTACTGTTTTGTAAAGGGTGGTCAGAGAAGGCCTGGGGATTTGAACTAGGGCTGCGATGGAAAGGACAAGTAAGTATGCAGGAGTCAAAACTGGCAGGACTTGGGGATGGTGATGGAGAGGAAGAAAGAGGAAGGAATAGTGAGAGTATATAGTAACAATATGGGAAACCAGACTAGTTTGGAAGAGGCCTCATAAGCTATTTGAGACAAATGGAGATGCTGTGAAACATCAACCAATTTGAAATGCACCTAAGTTTGTGTGACATACAAGCCTAAGGCCTAGGTTAGTTGTAGATAAACCTTTTCATCATTGCCAAAAGCAAACACCATTTCTATTTTTTAACATTTAAAAAATTTTGAACATTTTTAACATGTTGGATCTGTTGTTTTGGGGATATATACGTGGATATAACATACCTTGAAGTTGTTCAGTCTACGGCCGGGCGTGGTGGCTCACACCTGTAATCCCAGCACTTTGGGAGGCCGAGGCGGGTGGATCACCAGGTCAGGAGATTGAGACCATCCTGGCCAACATGGTGAAACCCCATCTCTATTAAAAATACAAAAATTAGCTGGGCGTGGTGGCACGGGTCTGTAGTTTCAGCTACTCAGAAGGCTGAGACTGCACTCTAGCCTGGCGATACAGCGAGACTCCGTCTCAAAAAAAAAAAAAAAAAGTTCAGTCTAATGACGTATGACTGAAAAAAATTCTCATTATTGTAAGTACTATAATAGAAGTTATTACAGAATCAAACTGGGTGGAGTCAATATACCTAGGATATGTTTAACAGGGCCAAGGTGACATTTAAGGTGAGTGTGAAGGCTGAATACAAGTTACAAGTAAAGAGGAGAGGCATTCCAGATAGAGGAGAAGCCTTTCAATTAACTCAGAGGTTGTAAAAATGTATTTGGGGAATGGAAAACAGGTTCAAAGGACTACAAGGCAAGGTTCACAGAATAAGTGATAGGATACAAGGTTGTAAAAATAAGTTGTGGCTGGTTAATGAAGGTCTTTTTAAATCTTGCAGAAACTATGATCTGGGAAACAATGTTAATAATCAACTCTTTAGGTCAGAGTAATGAAATATTTAGGTTTATGCAAGAATTCTGGGACCATGGAGGATGAACTGGAAGACAGGCATGAAGTTGGGGCCAAGGGAGAAAAACAGACCTAATTAACAAAACTAGGTTAGACTCTGGTATGGATAGAAGTTAAACAGACAAAAAAGGGTTATAGGTTGCTTTTTGGGCAGTTGGTTACAGAGGGGGCTACCATTACTTCAGGATAACTAGATGATGCTATAGAGAAATCAGGTCTGGGGAGTTGGGGTGAATAGTTTTGGCATGTAAAGTTTGAGCGATATTTGGATAAGGTAAAGGCAGTCTAACAAAGGTCCTGAACTAAGGTGAGAGGGAAGCAGATTCTAACTTTTATGGATAGCAATGGAAAGTACGAGTAGATAAAGCTGCTTAGAAAGTTAATTGTTGAAAGTGAATTAAACCCTGGAGAACATCAACATTTAGTGGATGAATGGCCAAAGATCAGTATTTATAGGTGTAACATGGAAGGTAAAGAAAAGTACAATCAGCATGCACTTACTTCCTTTTGTTACTGGTAGTGAAACCTTAGCAGTCATACCTATACCTACAAAATATGTAGGTAAGAAAAACAAAAATAAGATAGGTGACTTCTTATTTTATTGCTGTTACTCTAGCATACATGGATATGATATTAGGACATGGCTGAACTTTTATACCCCATCAGAATATCTTGAATGGAGTTTCCTCTGGAGGACAATGAAGTCCCTCCTATCATACCTTTCTGGGTTAAAAGTGATTGAACTCGCATTTAAAAACTGGTTAACAGCTGAGCGTGGTGGCTTATGCCTGTAATTCCCAGCACTTTGGGAGGCTGAGGTGGGCGGATCACCTGAGGTCAGGAGTTCGAGACCAGCCTGGCCAACATGGCGAAACACTGTCTCTACTAAAAATACAAAAATTAGCTGGACGTGGTGGCAGACGCCTATGATCCCAGCTACACAGGAGGCTGAGACAGGAGAACAGCTTGAACCCGGGAGGCGGGGGTTGCAGTGAGCCAAGATCATGCCACTGCACTCCAGCCTGGGTGACAGAGCGAGAAATATCAATGTTCAGTGTGTCTTCAAAATGTTTATATTCTGTCAAGGCTCAACTCATTTATATAACCTTACCTAATCAGAGAATTCCATCTCAGCTCCTGTAGCACTTAAACATGCACCCCTCATTTGGTACTTAAATGCCTTATATAACGTTTGAATTTCTAGAGTTTCTAATAAAGTCTACTCCAAAATTATCTTATGCCCCATTGTATCTCAAGGAAAATACACTGCCTAACTGCTGACTTTAACATTCATGGGCTGAGAGCGCCAATGCCCTATAAAGAATGTACCTACAGAGTTCCATTTATATTACTCTCTTAGATTTCTTTCCCAGAAGTATGTTTTAACCTGGCTTTTTAGGAGTTCAAGAAAAGTTGACAATTGTACTTGATTGAAGGACTGCTCATAAATTTTCAGCTCAAGAGAAATTATTTTACTTACTCAAATTTATTTTCTAAATGCAGGTTTGAGGCAGCTAAATGAATAGTTATGAATTTGCACAAACAGGCTAAAATCTGAAAGGCAAGTTATTAACGGGGAGGGACTCAGAATAGCAATTTTTGTACCTGCTGAAATATTCCATCTTAAAGGTTCATTTGGTAAACAACAAAAAAAGTGTATACTGTGAACAAAGAGGTCCTTTTTAAATTTAAGTCTCAGAAGTCTGTTCAGATAAAACTACAGTAAGCAAATCATGGTTTAACATGTATTTTTCTTAGTCTTTCACGTATAATTTTTTTTTAAAAGAAGCTATTCATTCATTCATTCATTAGCAACAACCAGTCAGGCATTATATTTATCAACTGAAGGTAAATAATGGCACAAAAAAGAATCGATGCATCAGGCAGTCCCATGATTTCCCAACATCAAATAAAAAATATAATGCAGAGCCAGAAAAACCATCCAACTTTTTTAACCTCCTACTCCTTTCATCGGAAATGAGAGGTACGAGGTATGAGGTGTGAGGTGCAACACCTCAAACTGAAGTGAAACACCCGAACCAAGATTTTTCTTATATAGACAATTAAACTAGCACTTGTTTCAAATTTCCCTTTAGTTGGATGTGGCAACCTGGAGCAATTTCCTCATAGTACTATGAAATATAAATGGTGAGATTTCCAACTAGATCCACAAATGCCTAGTTAGAAACCAAGTCAACTACAACTGAAGTACTTTAGAAACCATTAATTAACTACCCACATTAACCCCACTCCACCAAAACTGCTCTAAAAGACCTTATCATTACCAAATTATTATTTTCCTAGACACAGTATTTGACAGTTGAGACTATGCTCTTAAATCACTCCCTTGATTATTACCATGGCTTCCAACTCACCCCTCAGATGACATAAACGTATTTTACTTAGTGATTTCCCCATGTTTCAGTCATTGCCTCTTTCAACAGTTGTCTCTGTTAGTTGTAAACACCCTTTCCCTGCCATTTCACCATTAATACATTATTTGGGTGGAATTCACAGGGACGTAGTTCTAAGAAGGGTAAAAAAGGAAAATCATTAAGTGAGAAAGAACAGATTTTCTCCTATTATGTAGTAGGGAATTATGGACTTACGGGAATCAAGGGAGTATTTTTAACAATTATTTAGAATGTATAGTATTCTGACCTTTTTCAATTAAGTGCTATCAAAACCAAGCAGAGTTGGTAGGACAGACGGGCTGGGATCCCAGTGATATTGTTGTCCCAATGTCCCAGTGACATTTGGAGAAAAAGACTATAACTAAGAGAATGCTTCATTAAATATACCTATCACTTTTCCTGAACTGGGGAGTCAGAAAAAATCTGAGTGCCTGCAGTGTAGCCAAAATATGCATTACAAACATGTTAATCATTTTGTGCTTCTAAGCAACAACTTTAGAAACTTTGTTTTTAGAAGGCAAGCAATTGTTAATCTTGGCCCACTTTCTTGCAGGAAGATGATGTTGATGTTAGGCCTGCAAGAAAAAGCGAGGCTCCATTTACTCACAAAGTGAATATGAAAGCTAGATTTGAACAAATGGCTAAGGCAAGAGAAGAAGAAGAACAAAGAAGAATTGAAGAACAAAAGTTACTACGCATGCAGTTTGAACAAAGGGAAATTGATGCAGCACTACAAAAGGTACCAGGCTTACATATCCTTTATTTTCCAAAGATGCCCTCTTAAAACCCATAGTTTTATTTATAATTAGGTGAGTTAAAAAAATGTTTTAATAGCTTTCTTTCAAGTCACTGGAATGTACTGTTAAGTACACTTTGTAGTAGGCATACTTTTATGTTCTTTACTTAAAAAACAAATTTCACTTCAAAATTGTTACTAAATCGCTGCCCTGAAAATACTGTATTATAAATGCCAACCTGAATCCATTTATTTTAATATAGAAAAGTGAAGAGGAGGAGGAGGAAGAAGGTAGCATCATGAATGGCTCCACTACTGAAGACGAAGAGCAAACCAGATCAGGAGCTCCATGGTTCAAGAAGCCTCTTAAAAACACGTCAGTTGTAGACAGTGAGCCAGTCAGATTTACTGTTAAAGTAACAGGAGAACCCAAACCAGAAATTACATGGTGGTTTGAAGGAGAAATATTGCAGGATGGAGAAGACTATCAATATATTGAAAGGGGAGAAACTTACTGCCTTTACTTACCAGAAACTTTCCCAGAAGATGGAGGAGAGTATATGTGTAAAGCAGTCAACAATAAAGGATCTGCAGCTAGTACCTGTATTCTTACCATTGAAAGTAAGAATTAATCACTTTTTATCTTTTATTCTATTAATTTTTTTTTTTCCTTAAAATCACTTTTCTTCTTCTCTTTTTTAGCTGATGACTACTAGCTCCCCTTCCCTCTCCTTGGAACTTACTTTCACTCCAGCTTTCTTACTACATCCATCTTTTCTGTGGTGGGGCCAAAAAAGGAAACCAGGAGTGCCACTATGTTGACTTCTTATTCCTTTTCGTAACAGTCTTCAAAACACAGCTCATCTAAAGAATGCCTTCTTCTTTTCCAAATAAGCATCAGATTTATCGCCTATTATGCAGTAACAGTCAATAAAATGTACTTACTGGGGGGGGGGATTAATTATTCTGTCAGAACCTATTATAAAGGCTGTGTATTTCCCATAGACGTTTACAGCAACTATGTTAAAAACACACACACACACCCCTGAGTAGAATACATTATTTTGCATGAAGGAATGGCATTTCTGAGCTTTTTACACCTAAAATTAGGCTGAAATAGCTGAGATAATTAATTTGGAACCTATCAATTTGAGTGGACTTTTTCTTTAGTAGTATACCATTTTGGTGGTTGTTTCAAAGTCTTTCTGAAGCAGATATATTGAAGCGGGGTGGGGAAAAGTGTCACTCCTTTTAGAGGAAAAGGGGAGGAGCATGGAGAAAAACAAAAATTAAGGGACTTTTAAGAAAGACTGCCTATACAGTGTTGAGTGTTGAGGATATTAAACATGTTATTTTTCGAACGTAATATATAATTAAATTTATAAAGCAAATTTATGTGATCTTGCCTGAGCAAATTATATTTTAATAAAAAAACTTTGTATTAATAGTTCACAGAAGAGAAAACACTTTCAACATAGCTGAAGGTTTCAAGATCTAAGTGTATCAGACTTAGGGAAAAAGTGGAACAACCTTCAATTTGAAATTCTAGTCTTTAAAATGAGTTTGTAAATAATTAGCTATTATGTTCTATTAAGTTGTTTTATATTTTAATTTTCTGGAAGACAATTTTATTTTACAATGTGAACCCAAATAAAGTAACTTCTGTATTTAAAAGTCTTTCTGTATTTTAATACTTGTGCAACCAGATGGTACCCCTTTATCATTAGAACTTTTAAAAAATCATCTTTTCTTACAGTAAGCATTAAAAAAAAAACCCAGTCAAGTAGAAAATTTTACCAAGTAATATGTGTATAAAAAAACACAAAGCACTCCCTTATAATATTCATCAATGTACATTTATTTATTGAGGAAACCATAATGAATACAAAATTACAGCTATCATGTGACCTTTTACATACAATGTCATTAAAGCAAACTCTAAACCACAGTTTGTAAAGTATTCAATTTACCTCAAGTCCAAGCTGCATCTCCCTAAGACACTGTTCCCATCACAGTAGCCATTTTAAGCCAATCTTCTTTTTACACACGGGTAGTTTCTGTAGAGAACATTTTTCTCAGGACGAAAATGCATCGAGCATGCATAAGAAAAAATATATATATATGTGCAAATACATTTAAGAGGGGTATCACTGAAGAAAATAAAACCCTGGGATTTGCTTATTAAAAGCACCAATTTAAAAAAATCCCTCAAAAGCTTATATTGTGACAAGAAAAATGAAGTCACTAACTCAACAAAAAATAAGGTTATTTTCAGAACCAAAATTATTTTTAATTAGGTATTGTTAAAATGCATTTTAAAGTGAGGCAGAGTTTGCAGAAAATAAAAACAAGACATCCTCACTGATTAGTAAACTCTACATCATTATTCTACACAACAGATAACTTTCTAAGTAGAGCTGATTTTACTGGCAGAGTATTCAAACAAATAAAATGCTATCACTTCTGAATTACTCCCCTTTCCCTCTGAAGGTACTCTGCTATTCCTACCCAAAACCACCCTTATGAATTAACTACTAAGATAATTTGTTTAAAAGATATATTTTACAATGTTTATAAACAACTAGTATTAAATTACTAGTTTTAGTATTAAAACCATTTTTGATATTAAAAAATAAAACTATACTTCTCATTTCTAAAAGAAACATCAAACCATAGAATTCTAAGTATCACCACACTAAGCTGTCTTAAAAAAAAACCAAAAACATTGTCAAATTTTTGTTTAAGTGCTAAATAAAGTCAGTTCAATTTCAATCTAAACTATACATTGTTTCTAACACTAATATCCAATGCATTCAAATCAACTGGCTCACCTTTTCTGCTTTCCATTTATTTCAGATTTAAGACCAGCGTCATTTAAAATAATGCTTATATTATCAGTGAAGGCTTATGGTAATGAATAAAAGAATTCTCATGAGACAGAAACAGTGCCCCAATATCTATTATCATTCATCTATCTATATTTTTTTAATAAAAATGCAATCTACAACTAACCAAAACTCGACAGGCTCTCAAGTTTCAATGAGTCCCTTTATATTTACATACCTATCATTGACTATTAAAACATAACATACACATAAATGTGGTGTAATAACTATGTAACTTAAGAAATTTAACAGTTCATGGAACATTTAAGATCAAGTGAATAGCACTTTAAAATGAAAAGTGATCAAAAGCAGGTACATTACACCCTATACCATATTATGTATGGGAATACATTTCATATTTCTCAATTATGATTTGCCAATTTTACCTTCTACATTGAGCCCTTCTATGGTCCATGCTCATCGGCTCACCAATGGCATACACTCAAAGGATTCCTCTTTATGGGTAACTATCTCAGGACCTGATTTTATGAGCTATGATTTGGTGCTTGCAGCATCTTCAGCACTGTGTGTGAAAATGAAGGCAGTATTTTTGAATATTTTTCTTTGTTGCAGAGATAAGCAGGAGTTTTAAAAGGATCAGCACATTTTAGAAATTGAATAAACAAAACTGGTAAGATGCTGCTTTCATACATTCATCTTAACTCAAAATATGTACCAGTTAAAATCATCTATAAAAACACACAAACATTTTAAACTGGCAAAAAAATTATATAAATGCAGCGTCAGTTATTAAAATATTATTAAATCAGAAAAATACTGATTGCTACAGATTATGAAAGGTTATTTGCTGTACAGTTAACATTTCACTGATGCACATGCCTTTTATCAAAACATACTGCCTTATAACTTTTTCCTTTTTCAGCATATAACTTTTGTCTCAGAAAAAAACATAATAAAATTGTAACCCATAATATCCTTACTGAATTATTATAGTTTAAGAAAAAAATAAAGAAATTATAGTTTTGGAGGGCAAAGAAATTTTCTGTCCATCATATAAAACAGATTGTGAAGGCTGTTGAAGTTTCTGAACAAGTGATTTCCTAAATCTTGAAAACTGTGTAATTGTCCTTTCTTAATCTTAACACTTCTATATTTGGGGAAAAAATACAAAAAGATTTGGATGTAGATCAATTACTGCAGCAATCTACTCATCATTTTCTTGTCTTAATAAAAAAAAAAAAAGTAAAATAAAAAACATTACCCAGAAATGTAAACAGTTGCTTTAACAACTTACAGACTTTCCACTAAGATGGTAGCATAAAATAACAAAATACATTTTGGGGAAGCAGTAGCAGATTGCCTTTGAATACACAACCACAAAAACCTCACAGGGACAACATTAATGTACTGAAATATTTATTTATATATGTCCTTAGGTTGTGCTTACCTGGTGCTTTTTGCAGCAGAACCTAAGGTGGAAGGTCTGGGAAGGCACTGTGAAGTATAAATAATTGCACTGTTTGCAATTAATAAAGATTTTAAACCTTAAATGAATCAAAATCAACAGCCTCCAATTTGTGAGTTATGATACTGAATTCAACTGAACTACTTCTTCAGTTCAATTAATAAATGCACCACTTTCCTAAAAGGTCATCTATAAAACAGTATCATGCAAAATACTGCAATTGCTCACGTCAATACCCTACTCTTAAAGATAACAAATAGCTAACTCCTTAACTATTAAACTTCAAACTAGAACTATATATCCAGATCTAAATAAGGGTAAGGGAAGTCACTCTAGGTTATATAAAACAATCAAAAACATTTCAAAATATCTATAATGAACTGTACTGCTATTTCCATCCTGTAGGTAATCTCAACATTTATGTCCTTGTACCTCTTCCTTTAAAGTATATTCAAAACAACAAATGGTGCTCCCCACAAATGACAAAATATATATTTATGAAATGTGTTAAAATTGCTACATTGCTCATTATTTGCAAACTGAAATCCCCTTCTGATACATTTCAAGACTTTCATATTAAATATAGAATATATGCATATTTTACACTGAAAAACAATATTTCAGGAGCACCAGTGAATAATACTATTCAACTTTGTTAAGTATCAGTTTTCTTTAGCTATAGCTAAAGCATATAAAAAATACTTACCCATTAAGCTCACTTTAAAAAAAATACAGAACTATGTATTATTCTATGTTAAATTAAGAAGCAGTTATGGTTTTCCAAGATATCAGCACTGTATTCCAACATAATATTCACACAAAGTATGGCATTTGCATTATGTGGAACATTGACAAAAAGATACTGTTGCAGTTCATCAATTTGTCATTCTGATGTACTTACAGTGCAATGCTCCTTGAAGGAACACAATCAAGGATGATACACAGCACAGTCCTCCTCACCCCTACAGAGCTAGTTCTATACTGGCTGGATCAAACCTGCACTTCAACAGACAATGGCAAGACAGACTGTATTTGCATGTAGTCTAATATATTAATATGCAAAGAGCCAACAAATATGCAAAGAGTAAAACAATGGATTTCAACAAAATATCAGAACTTCAGCATGAGTGTTAAAGAGTAATAAAATGACTTCAAGTACATAAAAAAATTAAGTTGATTCAATGATTGGACTTGTGCATTTACAAAACAAAGCTTATCTATACTGCTTAAAGAAAAAAAAAAAGCTTGAACGTTTCCATACCCCATTTATGTTTCAATGGCAGATGCAATGTAGCTATACTTTTTGCACACTATTCACTTTTCTATCCTAAATTTAGAAAGAAACACACTATTATATACATTGAAAGAGTTGCTTTACATGGAAAAAAAACTGTTCTTATTAGACTACTCATATTCACTATCTGAAAACTGTTTAAAATTAGTTATGCCGAAACAGTCTTGGAAATCAAGTATTATCAAATTAAGAACAGAAAGGTTAACTGTTATAGCAGCAGTACAGGTCTGAAACAGTGGTCATGTATAAAAAGGAAATTTCACTGTTAATGCAATGGAAGTATGCCAGAAGATCATTGTACACACATGCAGTTTTTAATCAAACAGAAGGAAAAAAAATGAAGATACCAGGATTACTTGTGCTGAAAGAGCCAAATACAATAAATGGAAAAGATCCTCCAATCTACCACTATACTGCAAGGGGGGAAAAACATGCCAGTGTTTAAAAACTCAATATTTCATGGGGAAAGCTTATATATTTGTGTATATGTATCTTAATTTATCATTGCTAAGAAATTATGAATCCTTTAAATACCCACATATCCAACTTACCGACACAGGAGGTTTCATATCATTTATTGTAAAGCACAAAACAGGCATTTTAAAAGTGAAAGTATACATTGAAAAAGTACATTTATATCACAAAGCATCAACCACATAATTGCAAATACATTTGCTGGAATGTGTACATCTACACTAAATACTAAAAACAAACCAATTTTCATTTCTACACAGAAATATTAACCTCCTATCAGTAGTGATAGATATTTTGTACATTTGCAAAAAAAAAAAAAAACAAAAAAAAAACAAAAAAAAAACACTATTTTAAACCAAAAACAAAATTAAGATCTTCATCAAGTCGTCTGCATCCATATATTTAACAAAGGTTTTTTTCCCCCACACAATGAAGCAAATACTGTATTGTCCACTTCTTATTATTGGCCCTGTGCAGAAGAGATACATAAGAAATACACAAAAAGTTAAAGAAAATCCTTGAAATGGAGCTAATTCAGGAGTGAATCCTTTAAGAAAGAAAAACTGGTTAATATAAATGGTGGTAGCTTCTTGCATGATTTGCAAATCCCTGGGGGAAGAAAATTTATTTTTAAAATCAAAGGCATTGCAGAAATATTCAGCACTCAGATGCCGGAAAACATTATAAAAAACAAACAAAAAAACCCAAACAATACACCGTAGTACTTCATTTAAATAGTTATACTTTGCCAGATAAAAATTTAAAAGGCAAACACTCCCAAACAGACAAACAGTAAACATGCAGAAAACAGACTGGAGTAGAAATCAACAAATTAGCAATTACATTATACCTGAGGTGCTGGAGGATGCTGTGGCATTCCCTGGGGACTTGTCTGGGCATAATAGGCTGCTTGTTGTCTATAATACTCAGCCCAGGCTGCACTATAATCTGGCTGACCACCTGGAGGAGCCCCAGTCGGAGCAGGAACTGCTTGACCTTTGAAAAAAAAAAGAATTTTGTTGCTGTAACCACAATTAAAAGTCCAACACCTCATTTCCAGTAAAAACAATACCTTGCTTCTTGTAATATTCCTCCCAAGCCTTTGAATAATCTTGTGTCTGCCCTTGTTGACCTAAAAAAAACCCCCTAAATTTTAATATTAAATTACAATCATAAGACAAAAGCACAGAGGGTCAGAATTACTCCTGTTTTATTTAAAATATTCATTAGTAGTGTCAGGAAACTACTCTAAAATAAAAAAAAAAAAACGCTCTTTATTTTCTTTTTGCCTTATAATTAATCATAATGTTTAGTTCTAGAGCGTCATTATTAGTAAAAAAACAAAATCAACCCCAAATCCACACTGCTTTAGCTAAGGAAGGTAAAGATTTAGGCATAATCTTGATTGGATTCCAGAATTAAAAACAAAAAAACCCACTTAATTGCAATGATTTAAAGATTTTATTATTTTAAGACCTAGCCAAGACTTTTTCCTGATTAGTAACCTATAAAGTGTATGTACATGTACATGTACACACACACAGAGATTAGTAGTAAGATGTTAAAAGTATCAATAATTTATTCCAATTACAACACAATGGTATTAAAAGTAACGTGACAAGGAATAAAGAACAAGATCAATGAAACACATAACTCAGCTTTCACGATCAGGTCTTTCTCCAAATGAGATGACTTTGCTGAATTAAGAGACTAAAGAAATATAACAATGAAATGCAATGCACGAATCTTTGAATGCACTCTGAATTTAACAAACACACAGACGACGAAAGACATATTCCTGACAACTATGGAAATTTAAATATAGTCTGTATTTTTGTGATACTATTGAAGGTATTTATTTTCAGACAGGGTCTCACTATGCCACCCAGGCTGGAGTGCAGCGGTGCATTCATGGCTCGCTGCAGCCTCGACCTCCCACGGCTCAGATGATCCTCCCTCTTCTGCCTCTAGAGTAGCTGGGACTACAAGCCCACCATGCCTAGCTGACATTTTTCTCTTTTTTTGCAGAGATGGGGTTTTGCAGCGTTGTCCAGGCTGGTCTTTAACTCCTGGGCTAAAGTGATCCACCTGCCTTGGTCTCCCAAAAGTCCTGGGATTACAGGCGTGAATCACTGTGTCCAGACATTGAGTTTCTTTAGAGCCAACTGTCTTGTCTGCAACTTACATTGAAATGGTTCATACAGAAAAACGTACATATAAAGCACATACAGCAAACTTTAAAAAAATGATGAATGAAGCTGAGTGGTACCTAATTTCCCCAATTTCTGAAGGTATATAATTTTCTAAATAAAAAATTGAGAAGAGAGATGTGTTTTCCTATTCAGTTGCTTTACTTAAGCACTATTTTATTTCGTTTGTAACTCACTTGGCTTTGTGAAATAATTACCACAGACAAAAGTACTGGAGCATGGACGTATAGGAAGCTGTTTTTATGTTTGTATGATGTTGCCAACAAGGCCAATTTCCTAGTTTCAGAAACCTGTCCATCACCATTGTAAAATAGGTGACAGAATCAAAGCAACTGAGTGAAAGAATTTAAGATTTATGATTCTTTAAAAATGCATGAAACAAACCCTCTTTTCTTGGGTAACAGAGAACTCTCATAGACTATTAAAAATTCTCATATTTTCCTGTCTTCTATAAAGAACTGTTAATCAAACAGGAACATTTGCCTCTTACAAGACACAATTCAAGCAAATCTGAAACAGGTTTCAATATTTAAAAAACTGCCAAATACTCTCGTGTAACAACAGCAATAAAACCACACGTTTTCTCTTACAAGCTGCACACTTGAAACCAAACCTGATCAAGGTAGCAATCAATATTCTTCAGGTTTTAAACCCACTGTGAGAGTTACTCATTTTAGATGTAAGATGGTAGAAACAGGCATATTCATCAAGAAAATTCCATCAATGTTCCCTTAAAAAACTACAACGTCTGCAAACTCCTATATCCCTGTGGAAAGCTAATAGTAAACACTTTAGACTTTAAAGAACTCTTTCCTTGCCCTTTCAGACATGTACTGCCTTACCTTGCTCCCCTTATTATTCTCTTTAGTTATTGGATTTTGTTTTGAGACAGGGTCTTGCTCTGTCACCTAGGCTGGAACACAGTGGTAGTGGTGTGATCATGGCTTAGTTACTGTTTGATTCAAGACAGTTGAGTTTACACTTCAGTAGAACATTATCTAATATTTATTATAGTTTTATAATTATAATCTATAAAGTTTAGCCTTACATTTCTTTCATCCAAAAGATAAAAGACTTGCTCTACAGTTAGCCTGTAAGATTTTATTATAGCCTAAGAGTCAGCCTTGCTTGAATAGATTTTCACACTCAGTTGTCTTCCTATATACTTGTACCTTTCCTACAAGTCTCACTCTACCCTCCTTTAGGCTTAAGGTACCAGATTCTTAAGGGTTCAGAGTCTACTACATCAGTCCTTATTGTAAGGGCCTTCCTTAAGTCAAACTTTTCTCAAATGTCTTCACTTCTCCAAAAAAGAATTACTCCTTTCTACTTTGAAACCCTGCTTGTTCTCTTAAGAGTCTCTTATAAAAAATCCTTCTATTCTAGCTTTAAAAATACCCATCTTTAGATTGCTGCCATTCCTTATAACTCTCTGAAATCTCATCAAGATTTTCTCTACTTGGGAGGCTGAGGCAGAAGAATTGCTTGAACCTGAGAGGTGGATGCTGCAGTGAGCCGAGATTGTGCCACTGCACTCCAGCCTGGGCGACAGGCAGAGGTTCCATGTCAAAAAAAAAAAAAAAAAAAAAAAAAAAAAAAAAAAAAAAAAATCTTAGTTTGGTGTTATCCTGGGGAATTTAGAATTGTCTTTAAAATATAAAGCTAATTTTGGAAAACTTAACCTACATCTGTTTTCAACTAACCTATTTTGCTCATAAAATTAACAGGTGAGGCTGGGTGTGGTGGCTCACGCCTGTAATCCCAACACTTTGGCAGGCTGAGGCAGGTGGATCACCTGAAGTCAGGAGTTTGAGACCAGCCTGGCCAACATGATGAAACCCTGTATCTACTAAAAATACAAAAAAATTAGCCAGACGTGGTAGCGGGCGCCTGTAAGCCCAGCTACTCGGGAGGCTGAGGCAGGAGAATTGCTTGAACCTGGGAGGCGGAGGTTGCAGTGAGCTGAGATCATGCCACTGCACTCCAGCCTAGGCGAGAGTGAGACTCCCTCTCAAATAAATAAATAAAATTAACAGGTGATTATTGTGGTACTACAGAAAAATGATAGAAAAGGTGGGGTAAGGAGGTTCTTTAGTCATGCAGTATTATTATTTAATTATTTCTATGCCATGTTTTCCTACAGAGGATTTAAGACAGTATAGCACAGTATCTCTAACTGGCAGGGAAATGGTGAAAAAAAAAATTAAAGACAATAAAGACAATTTCTTCCCTTAACAATGAAAATTAGAATTTCTTCCCTTAACAATAAAAATCAGAATTCAACCCACCCACTCATTTTGAGTAAAACATAAAAAAGTAAAACATAAAAGACTAAACAGTAAATGTATTAACGGCCATATTACAAATAATCAATAAGGTAAAATAAAGCACAGAAGTCAAACTCATTCCTCAGTAATTAGCTAAATCCATTAACAAGCCTTTATTTTTATCTACTTAATAACTTAATAACTAGGGACCATATCTAGGGAACATTACCCATTGAGAAAATAGAAGTTGAAGATTTTTAACCCAAACATGTGATCAGGTCTCACTGTGATGCCAAGGCTGGCCTCAATCCCCTGTGTTCAAGGGATCCTTCTACCTTAGCCTCTCTAGCAGCTGGGACTACAGTGTGTGCTACTGCATGTGGCTCATGCTCAAGTCTTTTAAAATGGTGACGCTATTTCACTGAAGTTAAGTTGATTACAGGTCCTGACCACAATGTTGTCAGGACATGATTATTTTTTTTTGAGACGGAGTCTCGCTGTGTCCCCCAGGCTGGAGTGCAATGGCGCGATCTCGGCTCACTGCAAGCTCCGCCTCCCGGGATCCCGCCATTCTCCTGCCTCAGGCTCCTGAGTAGCTGGGACTACAGGCGCCCGCCATCGCGCCCGGTTAATTTTTTTGTATTTTTAGTAGAGACGGGGTTTCACCGTGTTAGCCAGGATGGTCTCCATCTCCTGACCTTGTGATCCGCCCGCCTCGGCCTCCCAAAGTGCTGGGATTACAGGCGTGAGCCACCGCGCCCGGCAGGACATGATTAATAGCATCCCTATTCATTCTAAAAAAGATCCCTGTTCAGAAAATATATTATGTAACCAACCTTAATCAGAGTATGCTGTTTTTAAGTTAAAAGTTTCTTTTTGCGGAATTTCAGCTACTGTAGATCTGCCTAAGCTACGTCACAAAAACATATATTAATCTGTTATAGTCTCAGAAATAGATGGAATATGACTCTCCTAGGAAGCCACTCTATGAGGAAAAACAATTTTTTTCTTTCTTTAAAAAGAAACCAGTTGTGCAGAACATCTTTACCATCAAGTATATATAATTTTACACCTAGAAGATTAAAATCATCACCCTTCTGGAAATTTTTCTTTCTGCGGAGAATGAGAAACATTCTTTGGCAAAGAAAACATTGAAACTTACACTGAGAATCCCAAGTAGACCGATCTCTTATGACAAAACTACCACCTATAGATTCTTTTTCTGCTAGTGAAGGATAACCAAGCTTACCAATTTAGTTTTCGTTTGTGACATCTAGCTGTGGTATGTAATAATTTTTAAAGAGCAAAAGCAGTTGAAACATAGTGATTTGTCCAGAAGTATAGTACCAGGTTCCAAATGGTCCCTAAAGAGACAAATTTGGGAGACAAGCTTGGGACTCAGACCCTCTTGGAAGCCAGATTCTGGTTCCATCACTTAGTTACTTTCCCTCACTACAGATTACTTCTTACCTGCTTATCTTGCAGCAAAAATAATGGTATCACACACAATCCATTTTCACCTGACACATTAAAATTTAACCTTATGTCACTCAGACTAATATATATAACTGTCATTGTCAAAAGTATAGTAATGTTAATACTGTATGTGCCAGTGAGGAAATTTCTAGTTTCAATTAATAACTGGTTGACAAATGCAATTAGAAAGAAAAATATTTCCTTGCTATATAACCACAAATTTAAAAACTATAATTTGCAACTGTCTTGGTATGTTTACGAGTCCAGTGATTTTATTCAATTATTCTCTTTCTGAAGAGAATACCTTGTGTTTCAATTTAATTAAGTATGTATTTTCAAGAAATGTATAAAACATACCCATTTTCTTGTAGTACTCTTCCCAAGCCTTGGTATAATCAACCTGTCCAGCTGGGGCTGGATTCTGCTGATCTCCTTGATCAAGCAAAACAAAACAAAACAAAACAGAAAAACAGAATTAAAGTTTTTAAAAGGCAATTTTAGCTGTTTCCTTGGGTGCAGGAGCTGGCAGGGGCCTGCAATGTGACAGTGAGGGGTAGGAGGAAGGTACTATGTGGTGGTGGCATCCCTACTGGTGCCAAAGATAGAAGGTACTGGGGGTACAGAGGTGGTGGACAGAAAAGAAAACCAACCTGTTTGGAAGACTGGTTATGTCGAACATATAAGTAAATGTATGTAAAATAAGGAGATACACTGAGGATACCAGGTTTCTCACCATTTGTAAACAAGTACAGAAAAGGAAAAGGCTTGAAAACCCCAAAATGCTGAAATGAATGTCGTAATATGAACATAGTTTTAAAAAATATATACACATATCAATGTTTATGTGTTTTTTGGCATGTGTATGTAGGTATGCATGTATGTAAATATATTTCCTAGTTCTGTCTGCTGAAAGAAGTTAGAAGCAATTACACCTCAGTAGCAACAAGCATAGTCAAGCCTCGTTTCTAACTACCATACTCTACTAAAAGGAATCAGAGCTCCTTGAAGAAATAGCTGACTTAAGGGTTGGAGCCCATAAAACACAAAATAACAATCTCACTGTGCCAGACAGTATGGAAGTGCTTAAAATAACGACAGATATTTCAAAAGGATATAGGCACCACCCTGAATATACTCCCTGACTGGCCAAATCTAGGATAGTCTGATTATCAAAATTATAAAAATATTCAAAAAATATAACCCACTGCAAAAATCAGAAATCCATAATGATATAAAGAGCTTAATATATTAATGTTGACTTACTGATTTGGAGGGCTGTATGATGGTTATATATTTTTGAAGAAGTACCCAACAGGACATTGTGTCTATAGTTTAGTCTTAAATGATTTCTTTCAGAACTAATTATACTGGATATAATTAGTTTCCTTCAGAACTAATTATAATGGATATTTAAAATAAATACACACCCATACACTTGTATGATATAGACGGTATTAGAGTAAACAAGGGATAAAACATTAACAGCTGGTTATATGGGTGGCTCCTGGTATTCTTATAACTTTTATGAAAGTTTGAAACTATTTCCAGGTAACAATTTAAAAAAGGAAAAGTCTGCTTAAATTATAATTAAATAATGTTAGAAATTTTAGGTATTATACAGTGATGTACTTCATATATAATTCCAAGCACAAGTTTTGACTTTCACATATAAGTTCTTTAGTTACCTTGTCCATTAGTTTGAGTTGTAGTTGGTGCACCTGCAGGGGCTGCTGGTGGTGGCTGTGCTTGCTGTTGATAATAGTGAGCATAATAAGCAGCCCAAGCTGCTGAATTTGGATCCGTTCCTGCCTTAGCTAGAATAAATGAAAGTTCAAGGTTTGCATGTTGAAGTCTGTAATTCTCACACGAGCGCGCGCGTGCACACACACACACCCCCCCAGCTCTCTGGCAAATATACAGCTCCCAAAATTAACTAGAACATTAAAAAAAAGTACATGAAAACTTTTATATTTTCTATTATTTTTGTTGTTACCATCAGCTTTTATTAAAGAAAACCAAGGCTCAGAGACCAAGTGACTTTCCCAGGTTAAAAACTACTGAGTTGCATAACTGGGATATGAATAAAGGTCTTTTGGCTCCAAATCCAATGCTCTGTCTCAAACCATCCTGTGCCCTTGTTTTTTTCTAAATTGGTTTCGCCTCAAGCACAAACAGCTCTATCTGGAAGATGACTTAAGAAAAACATTTCTAGGGGCTAACCTGCATAAGAAAGAAACAATTATTTTAGAACAATGAACTTTGTCCTTATTTTCAATGAAGAGAAAATATAAAAATCTTAAAAAAAAGATTAGCCACATTTCATCCTATTTCACATTGAATGTTATAAACTTGATGTCATCCTACTTGAAATTCTTCATTCTCTAGAATCTTCAGGATGGTCAAAGCTTAAGTACAGCCTATCATTCAACATCTTTAACAGTCTGAATCCCCTGGCTTATCCTTTCCATTTCAGCCTCACCTCTCCCTTCATTTGTATCTCTTTAACACCCAAGCTCCAGCCACAACACAGTGCTTGTACTTTTCAGAAATCACTATGCCCATGTCTCAGCTTTTAGCTATGTTTCCTCTACACTTGACTGACCCTCACTCATCTCCCACATCAACTGAAGTGCAAACAGTTTGAGACCTCTCAATCTTCTAGAAACCACAAAAAAACTTGATTCTGTCCTTTATACTAGGAATATCATACAATTAAAACTTTTAAATTTTCTATTATGCTTTCATTCTGAACAGTAGCAATTCTCAGCTGCTTAACAAAGGTTAGTCAAGTTTGAGAAAAAGGAGTGAGAATTTGTAGAAAAAGAAAACTACAAGGTAATATAATTGTAAGGTGTTTTTAGGACACCCTCCAAGCTTTTCTCAATTGCCCAATGTACTGCTTTTGTATCCTGGATGTTTACATATCTCAATAGTGTCATTATCGGTATTTATTATTTTTTTTTGAGATGAAGTGTCTCACTCTGTTGCCCAGGCTGGAATGCAGTGGAGCGATTCTCAAGCAATTCTCCTGTCTTAGCCTCCCAAGTAGCTGGCATTACAGGCACCCGCCACCACACCCAGCTAATTTTTGTATTTTTAGTAGAGACAGGTTTTCGCCATGTTGGCTAGGCTGGTCTCCAACTCCTGACCTCAAGTGAACCGCCCGCCTCAGTCTCCCAAAGTACTAGGATTACAGGTGTTAGCCATGGCGCCCGGCTATTATCTGTATATTAATCAAGAAATCTAGGTATTTCACTTTACACTATGCCTGGACAGAGAATTTGAGATAAAACAGACTTTAGGAAGTGTTATTTCTACACCCAAACGTGTAAACCATACTGAAGTACCAGTCTCACAAATAACTAGTATGTACTAAGAATTTACTAAATATTCACTCAACCCAAGATTCATTCATTGATCAATTTATAGATAAGAAAACAGGCTTAGAGGAGTTCAAAAACTTGCCTGACATCTCACCATTAGTAAACTGTAGGACTAGGACTGATCTAGGTCTATTTGACTCTGAAGTCTAAATTCTTGACCACTACATAAATCCGTAACAGACCACTCTTTTTAAAGAAATATTTTAGTTCATACATTAAAACGTTACGTCATTCTAAGTCTAATATAAGCAATATCCACCCCAGAGACCCAGTAACCCTTTGATAAATCTGAGTGGGGCCAACCAGCTGGTTTTAAATGGGTTACTTCTTGCCCAAAGGCCATGCTGCAACCACATTCACTGACCAGCTTTTATAGTAGTGACTTCACTACTACTCCAAGTGGGAAACTCAACATGTGATACAAAGACCACTTCCACTTCTTATTCCCATCATTTTTTCTCAATCATGCTAACCACCCAGTAGTGCTCAAAAATACAATCCTGGCAGATCCAAGTTACCCAGTATGAATCTGTCTCTTAACCTACTCAAACTCTTCAATCTCATTACTTAATTATACCATCCCAATTAGCCAACAAGAGGAAAAGCAAAGCCCTTTCATTCTCCAAAAATTCGTGTTTACAGTATTATATTCTGTACCTTGTGAGCCCTTCTATCAGTGTTGGTATGCTGGGAGTGCATTCTTTTGCTATAGAATACAACCCCAACTTTGCATACCTATATCCTAGCACAACTCAAGTCATTCCTTGAATTAATGGAAGTTGTGATTATTTGGTAACTATCATGCTGTGTCATCATATTCCAAACAGCACACTTCCTATGAAATTAACCAAGTAATTTCATTTACATAAATTACTTCAAGTTTTTTTGGGATAAATATATTATGTGTAGAAAGTAATCCATAATTGAGTATATTTTCCTTGAAACTACTCTGGTGAAAGAGGCCTAAAAGGTAGGTAGCAGGTGAAAAAAAAAGATCATAAATAAATGTTAACTGGTTTCAAAGAATGACTCTTTGACCAAGATGGAAAGCAAACTACAGGGTATGGAAAGACGCCAGAATAGTACAGGATATAATAGATACATATCGAAAATACAGATCTGAATATAGAAAATAATTAAATGTATTTGGGTTTTAGCATGCAGTTATTAAATACAGGCCTGATTTTTACTCACATGAAGTTGTCATTATGAGGAGTACTAGAACCGGTATCTTATTTGACAATTTGGGAGTTTAATGCCCAAATACTTAACACTCTGTAAGACTGTTTTATATATACATATATATATATATTTTAAGAGATGGGGTCCCATTCTGTTGCCCAGGGGAGTGCAGTGGTGCGCCCACAGCTCAATACAATCTAGAACTTCTAGCCTCAAGCAATCCCCCCACCCCCCCTCAGCCTTCTGAGCAGCTAGAAATACAGACACATACCACCCTGGCTGGCTAATTTAAAACAAATTTTTTTAGAGATGGGTCTTGCCATGTTGCCTAGGCTGGTCTCAAGCCTCAGCCTCGACTTCTGAACAGGTGGGATTACAGACGTGAGCCTCAGTGCCCGGCCCCATCCCATAATTTTCTAAATAAGTAAAAACTATTTTTTCATAGATAATGTCACAATTAACACACTACATATTTGATAGCACTGGTATCCAAAATCTATGACACTGTGCTCTTTCCTGCAGCTTTTAGTTTTTATCATTCTGCTATATCGACTCATAAGAAAGCCAAATGCAAGCTGAAAGGAATTTCATAAAAGCAGAGATCATATTCATGTCAGTTCTATATACACTGGGGTAGAGGCAGTGCCTAACGCTGTTGAAAGAGTAGAGTGAGTGAAGGTGAGGCATACAAATGTAGAATCAACACTAGAAAATTTAATAATGTAACACGAGTGAAAAACAATACAGCTAACACACAAATGATAAGCATCTTTTTACCTGGATCAGGAGGAGCCTGCTGCTGCCAGTGTGGATATGCATTTCCCCATCCCTGGGGAGCGTATGGGGCTGGAGGACCACTGAGAAGAAAATTCAGTATAAAAATGTAGTCCAAAAACTAGAATCTTTGGGGGAAAGCCCAGAACTAAACCCAATACTTACTGAGGAGCTGGGCCTGGTGGTCCAGGATTATAAGGTGCAGGGTTATATGGTCCCATTGGAGTTCCAGGCCCTGGAGGCCCAGGAGGTCCATGGGGGCCTGGGACGCCATGGGGCCCATGGGGTACAGGTGGCCCTAAAGGATTTACTGGGCCCTACAAAAAAAAAAGGAAGACATAGAAAAATCAGCAAACCAACTCTATGGACAAATAATCTTCCATTTCTACCCTCTTATAGTCACAAACAACAAATTTTAGGTTTTCCTTCCTTTCCTCATTCATTTTGCAAAAACTATTTTATCTGCCATAATAAGGAGACATGTGAAATTTACTAAAATCAATAGCGGTAGCAATTAAATGCAATTTAAATTAAATTAAAATTAGCAATTAAATTTTCTTTAGCTTGTCTGCGACAGCAGTAGATCCCTTTCCTTTTATAATTCTTTCTTTTACTATCTTTTTTCATCTTAATCACAGAAATCAGGTCTTTATCTTCAGCTCTTCTCTCTACATCTACTTGCCTAACATAAGACAACCATCTTGACAATATATTCCCAAACTGCTTGGGTCCTATATCATCAATTGTCTTCTGAACACTTCATTGATAATGTTAACAGCTAGTTGGTTCACTATTAAACCAAACTCCACCTCACAACCTATTTCTGTCACTGAAACCCCATTCAGATCAATAATTTATATCCTTTTTGGCCTTTCATGTATCATAATTCTAAACAGCACAAACATTCCCTTTTTAAGTCCTTCAATAAATCAGGATATTTTATATCCTTATCATGCATGCATGCCACATCATAATTAATAATGCTTAACTGATTTCTGTTTTGTTAAGCCAACAAAGACATTACACTTAACTGTCCTAAAATGCTCCTTCTGAGTAGTTAACACAACCAGGCGACATGCTGGACAAAATGGTAACACTATATTTTGTTGTAAATTTCTCACTGCAAAATAGGGAAACTAAACTTCATGACCTTTAAAGTTATTTTTATTAACTTGTCTCTTTAAGTCTCCAATTGCTGTCATCTCTCACTTTATTATCCATTATCTATTCTTTCCAAATAGTAAAAATAATACTGAAAAAGTAGCAACATTTTTTAGGGCTATGTGCCAGGCATTCTTTTAAGTGACACACAGGTGAACGTTCATTTAATCCCTACAACTCTATGAAATAGATACAATTATCCTCATTTTATAGGAGGAAACCAAGGCACAGAAAAGCCTGAGCAACTTCTCCAAGGTCACAGACCCAGTAAATGATTCAGAGAAAAGAGTCCGTGCTCTTAATCACCACACCAAATTGCTTCTCTAAAACAATCTATCTTGTTTTACCATGAATCCAACAGAAATCCTGATCCATGCATGTAAGGCTAATACTGTAAAATCAAAAACCAAGATGTGCTATTCATTTTTTTTTGCTATGGCATCAACCTCCTATCATTACTCCACAAACATCTTCATTTTTTGAACAATTAAACTATCCATACAACAGAACTTACAATGTTTGTGTACATTTTATAAGATGTTCCTTAAGCATCTTTAGTACATCTATTTTTGTCTTCCCAAGTACACAGAAAACAGCGTCAACCTTGTTTTGCATGCACTCCATTCACAGCATGGCAAACACCAAAACTAATTTTTCCTAGGAAATTCTGATTAATAATTTAAGATGCTCCCTGCACACTTTGTGTTAAAAACTCCAGTAAGACACCATCTGCCTCATTTACAAAAAAGCAGTCAAAGCTTTTTATACTTTTTGTTCTAACAGAAAACTTTTCTGGAGAAAAAAACCCAAACATCTGTGTAAAATCAGATGCTGGGCCCTATCCCAGACATTTTGAGTCAGGTCTGTCTCTGTATATTATGTGTAGGAGTTGGAAGCACCCAAATAGTCTACATTTTAAAACCCCCAGATGATTTGTGAGCCAGTCCAAAAGCTAGGATTTACGAATTTCTACTGCAGAGCGGAAGATGCATCTGATTTATCTTGTTTGCCTTGCTGGGGTTCAGTATAGTAAAATCTTAATAAATAATGAATTCCCATTAACTGTGTCCTTCAAGTATGTTCCACAATCCTACAATAACACTAATATGATGCCTGCACCCTCCTATCTATCCACATTCAAACGTAAGGTTGTTCTCAAAACCTGTAACTGCACATTTAATTAGGTTATTTTCATTGCTGGAAAATCTTCACATTGTATCTATTATAGGTATCATGAAATCTATAAATACAGACTAGTAATTATATGTTTTCCTTTGATGTATTCGAATAAACGTCTTAATTTAACTACAATCTAAGGGTCTACACTATAAATTAAAAGTTTAAAGTATACTCACACCAATCTTTTCTTCTATGAGTTGCCGAGCATAATCTATCTGTTGTGGAGTGCCACGAATTGTAAATAACTTCATATTAGGATCTGCATTTGGTGGAGGATTTCTCTGAAGCTCTATTCTTGCACCAGACTGTTGGCTTATGCTTTTTATGGTTTCACCTCCTAAAATAAAAGACAGTAATTTCTCTAAAGGTTTCAAGGGTATACTAGAAGCTATTTAGAAGAAAATGGTCACAATTAAATGGGCCATTAAAAACATGGTTTGGTCAGTCAGTATTCTACTTGACAGTATTGTATTAAGATTTTTCATTTAATATTCTACACTTTAAATCAAATTTTAGGAAGCATTTCATGCTTCTCTTAAAATACATTTACATTTACTTAGTATGTTTAAACTTAACCTTAATGTGATTATAATAAAATATTTGAATAAACTGCTTTTAAAAGCAGTATAAATATAAACTAATACACTTATAAACATTCAAATTTTTAAAATATGAGTCGGGAAAAACCAAAATGCACAAACAAAAACACTCAAACAACTTTTTGGGTCAAAAGACCTTTCTTATGCTAATAATTATCTTAGTTCACTTTCTCTAGAAGCTAGTAAGATTAAAATCCTGCTCTTTTTATAAATATACATTAGATCCTTCATTTATGTTTTACTTGTTACGTATTAACATAAGAATGCGTTTCTACTAAAACACAGCCAGAGAAAAAGCATTGCCACTTGTTTACAACAGCAACAGAAATAGTGTCCAGAAAAATGAATAATGTGTTAAACATTAAGAGTTTAAAATACATTGCCTTTTCCTATTATTAATCCAGTTTTCCCAGTTGGCACAATAAAATTAAATTCCTGTAGTCCACCAGGTGGTCCCATGTTCCAGTTGCCTTGACCTCTACCTCTTCCTCGACCACCAGGTCCAGGTCCACCAGGATTACCAGCCTATAGAGAGGAATAGACAAGAAGGAAAAAAATCAGCACAGAAATACTTTTTTTCATGATAAAATTATTATGTCTATTTTTCCCAGCTCTCAAATACCTGAACCATAAATGTAGAGATGAACTGGCCCAAATAATCATAAGTAATAACATTTTTTTAAATTAAAGAGTAAATAAGGTAGCACTTAAGGTAGTAGTTCTTCCTGCTCCAAGATCTTTACCTTAAAACAATTTAAACTTTCTCCATTAATAAAGCATCATCAAGCAGACTCTGATATAGAGGAAACTTCAGATTTCATGAAGGAAAATATTTTTCCATAAAAACAAAAAATGAAAATGTTAACTTTCTATCAAACCTGAACACTTCGAAGAAGGTCTGTAATAATTTCTGCAGCATGTTGACATCGGTCTGGAGGTCCTGTTATTTGTGCTATCCTCTCAGGTGTTGTCCCATCATCTTCAAAACAAAGAAACAAAATTAATTAAACAATAAATGGGTGTGGCACCCAAGATGACCGAATAGGAACAGCTCCAGCCTCCAGCTCCCAGCATGAGCGACACAGAAGGGTGATTTCTGCATTTTCAACTGAGGTACCAAGTTCATCTCACTGGGGTGTGTCGGACAGTTGATGCTGGTCCGCGGGTGCAGCCCGACCAGCGAGAGCTGAAGCAGGGCGAGGCATCGCCTCATCTGGGAAGCGAAAGGGGGAAGGGAATTCCTTTTCCTAGCCAAGGGAAATTGAGACACACAACACCTGGAAAATCGGGTAACTCCCACCCTAATACTGCGCTTTACCAAGGGTCTTAGCAAACCGTACACCAGGAGATTATATCCCAGAGATCAAACTTCCCAGAGCTAAAGGAGGAACTACGTAACCAGCGCAAAGAAACTAAAAACTTTGAAAAAAGAATGGATGAATGGATAACTAGAATAATCAATGCAGAGAAGACCTTAAAAGAACTGATAAGAGATGAAAACCATGACACGAGAACTACGTGACAAATGCATAAGCTTCACTAACCGACTCGATTAACTGGAAGAAAGATTATCAGGGACTGAAGATCAAATGAATGAAATGAAGTGAGAAGAGAAATGTAGAGAAAAAAGAGTGAAAAGAAATGAAGAAAGCCTCCAAGAAATATGGTATTATGTGAAAAGACCAAATCTACATCTGACTGGTGTGCCTTAAAGTGAGGGGGAAAATGGAACCAAGTTGGAAAACACTCTTCAGGATATCCATCCAGGAGAACTTCCCCAACCTAGTAAGGCAGGCCAACATTCAAATTCAGGAAATACAGAGAACGCCACAAAGATACTCCTCAAGAAGAGCAACTCCAAGACACATAATTGTCAGATTCACCAAAGTTGAAATGAAGGAAAAAATGTTTAGGGCAGCCAGAGAGAAAGGTCGGGTAACCCACAAAGGGAAGCCCATCAGACTAACAGCGGATCTCTCGGCAGAAACTCTACAAGCCAGAAGAGAGTGGGGGCCAATATTCAACATTCTTTTTTTTTTGAGACGGAGTCTCGCTCTGTCGCCCAGGCTGGAGTGCAGTGGCTGGATCTCAGCTCACTGCAAGCTCTGCCTCCCGGGTTTACGCCATTCTCCTGCCTCAGCCTCCCGAGTAGCTGGGACTACAGGCGCCCACCACCTCGCCCGGCTAGTTTTTTGTATTTTTAGTAGAGACGAGGTTTCACCATGTTAGCCAGGATGGTCTCGATCTCTTGACCTTGTGATCCGCCCGTCTCGGCTTCCCAAAGTGCTGGGATTACAGGCTTGAGCCACCGCGCCCGGCCCCAACATTCTTAAAGAAAAGAATTTTCAACCCAGAATTTCATATCCAGCCAAACTAAGTTTCATAAGTGATGGAGAAATAAAATCCTTTACAGACAAGCAAATGCTTAGAGATTTTGTCACCACCAGACCTCCCCTACAAAAGATCCTGAAGGAAGCACTAAACATGGAAAGGAACAACCGGTACCAGCCATTGCAAAAATATGCCAAAATGTAAAGACCATTGAGGCTAGGAAGAAACTGCATCAACTAACGAGCAAAATAACCAGCTAATATCATAATGACAGGATCAAGTTCACACATAACAATAGTAACCTTAAATGTAAATGGACTAAATGCTCCAATTAAAAGACACAGACTGGCAAATTGGATAAAGAGTCAAGACCCATCAGTTTGCTGTATTCAGGAGATCCATCTCACAAGCAGAGATACACATAGGCTCAAAATAAAGGGATAGAGGAAGATCTACCAAGCAAATGGAAAACGGAAAAAAGAAGTGGCTGCAATCCTAGTCTCTGATAAAACAGACTTTAAACCATCAAAGATCAAAAGAGACAAAGATGGTCATTACATAATCGTAAAGGGATCAATTCATCAGGAAGAGCTAACTAACCTAAATATATACGCACCCAATACTGGAGCACCCAGATTCATAAAGCAAGTCCTTAGAGACTATCAAAGAGACTTGGACTCCAATACAATAATAACAAGAGACTTTAACACCCCGCTGTCAACATTAGACAGATCAACGAGACAGAAAGTTAACAAGGATATCCAGGAATTGAACTCAACTCTGCACCAAGGGGACCTAATAGACATCTACAGAACTCTCCACCCCAAATCAACAGAATATACATTCTTCTCAGCACCACATTGCACTTATTCCAAAACTGACCACGTAGTTAGAAGTAAAGCACTCCTCAGCAAATGTAAAATAACAGAAATTATAACAAACTGTCTCTCAGAGCACAGTGCAACCAAACTAGAACTCAGGACTAAGAAACTCAATCAAAACCGCTCAACTACATGGAAACTGAACAACCTGCTCCTGAATGACTACTGGGTACATAACAAAATGAAGGCAGAAATAAAGATGTTCTTTGAAACCAATGAGAACAAAGACACAACATACCAGAATCTCTGGGACACATTTAAAGCCGTGTGTAGAGGGAAATTTATAGCACTAAATGCCCACAAGAGAAAGCAGGAAAGATCTAAAATCGACACCCTAACATCACAATTAAAAGAACTAGAGAAGCAAGAACAAACACATTCAAAAGCTGGCAGAATGTAACAAATAACTAAGATCAGAGCAGAACTGAAGGAGATAGAGACACAAAAAACCCTCCAAAATATCAATGAATCCAGGAGTTGGTTTTTTGGAAAAGAGCAACGAAACTGACATATCGCTAGCAAGACTAATAAAGAAGAAAAGAGAGAAGAATCAAATCGACGCAATAAAAAATGATAAAGGGGATATCACCACCGACCCCACAGAAATACAAACTACCATCAGAGAATACTATAAACACCTCTACGCAAATAAACTAGAAAACTTAGAAGAAATGGATAATTTCCTGGACACTTACACTCTCCCAAGACTAAACCAGGAAAAAGTTGAATCCCTGAATAGATCAATAGCAGGCTCTGAAATTGAGGCAATATTTAATAGCCTACCAACCAAAAAAAGTCCAAGACCAGACGGATTCACAGCCGAATTCTACCAGAGGTACAAGGAGGAGCTGGTACCATTCCTTCTGAAACTATTCCAACCAAGAGAAAAAGACAGAATCCTCCCTAACTCATTTTATGAGGACATCATCATCCTGATACCAAAGCCTGGCAGAGACACAACAAAAAAAGGGAATTTTAGACCAATATCCCTGATGAACATCGATGCAAAAATCCTCAATAAAATACTGGCAAACCGGATCCAGCAACACATCAAAAAGCTTATCCACCATGATCAAGTGGGCTTCATCCCTGGGATGCAAGGCTGGTTCAACATATGCAAATCAATGAACGTAATCCAGCATATAAACAGAACCAAAGACAAGAACCACGATTATCTCAACAGATGAAGAAAAGGCGTTTGATAAAATTCAGCAGCCCTTCATGCTAAAAACTCAATAAATTCGGCATTGATGGAATGTATCTCAAAATAGTAAGAGCTATTTATGACAAACCCAAGCCAATATCATACTGAATGGGCAAAAACTGGAAGCATTCCCTTTGAAAACTAGCACAAGACAGGGATGCCCTCTCTCATCACTCCTATTCAACATAGGGTTGGAAGTTCTGGCTAGGGCAATCAGGCAAGAGAAAGAAATCAAGGGTATTCAGTTAGGAAAAGAAGAAGTCAAATTGTCCCTGTTTGCAGATGACACGACTGTATATTTAGAAAACCCCATCGTCTCAGCCCAAAATCTCCTTAAGCTGATAAGCAACTTCAGCAAAGTCTCAGGACACAAAATCAATGTGCAAAAATCACAAGCATTCTTATACACCAGTAAAAGACAAACAGCCAGCCAAATCATGAATGAACTCCCATTCGCAATAGCTTCAAAGAGAATAAAATACCTAGGAATCCAACTTACAAGGGATGTAAAGGACCTCTTCAAGGAGAACTACAAACCACTGCTCAGTGAAATAAAAGAGGACAGAAACAAATGGAACAACACACCATGCTCATGGATAGGAAGAATCAATATTGTGAAAATGGCCATACTGCTAATTTATAGATTCAATGCCATCCCCATCAAGCTACCAATGACTTTCTTCACAGAATTGGAAAAAACTGCTTTAAAGTTCACATGGAACCAAAAAAGACCCTGCATTACCAAGACAATCCTAAGCCAAAAGAACAAAGCTGGAAGCATCACGCTACCTGACTTCAAACTATACTACAAGGCTACAGTAACCAAAACAGCATGGTACTGGTATCAAAACAGAGATACAGACCAATGGAACAGAACAGAGTCCTCAGAAATAATACTACACATCTACAGCCATCTGATCTTTGACAAATCTGACAAAACAAGAAATGGGGAAAGGATTCCCTATTTAATAAATGGTGCTGGGAAAATTGGCTAGCCATAAGTAGAAAGCTGAAACTGGATCCTTTCCTTACTCCTTATACGAAAATTAATTCAAGATTGATTAGAGACTTAAATGTTAAGACCTAAAACCATAAAAACCCTAGAAGAAAACCTAGGTAATACCATTCAGGACATAGGCATGGGCAAGGACTTCATGTCTAAAACACCAAAAGCAACGGCAACAAAAGCCAAAATTGACAAATGGCATCTAACTAAACTAAAGAGTTTCTGCACAGCAAAAGAAACTACCATCAGAGTGAACAGGCAACCTACAGAATGGGAGAAAATTTTTGCAATCTACTCATCTGACAAAGGGCTAATATCCGGAACCTACAAAGAACTCAAACAAATTTACAAAGAAAAAAGCAAACAATCCCATCAAAAAGTGGGCAAAGGATATGAACAGACACTTCTCAAAAGAAGACATTCATACAGTCAACAGACACATGAAAAAATGCTCATCATCACTGGCCATCAGAGAAATGCAAATCAAAATCACAATGAGATACCATCTCTCACCAGCTAGAATGGCAATCATTAAAAAATCAGGAAACAACAGGTGCTGGAGAGGATGTGGAGAAATAGGAACACTTTTACACTGTTGGTGGGACTGTAAACTAGTTCAACCATTGTGGAAAACAGTGCGGCGATTCCTCAAGGATCTAGAACTAGACATACCATTTGACCCAGCCATCCCATTACTGGGTATATACCCAAAGGATTATAAATCATGCTGCTATAAAGACACATGCACACGTATGTTTATTACAGCACTATTCACAATAGCAAAGACTTGGAATCAACCCAAATGTCCATCAGTGACAGACTCGATTAAGAAAATGTGGCACATATACACCATGGAATACTATGCAGCCATAAAAAAGGATGAGTTCGTGTCCTTTGCAGGGACATGGATGCAGCTGGAAACCATGATTCTCAGCAAACTATTGCAAGAACAGAAAACCAAACACCACATGTTCTCACTCATAGGTGGACACTGAACAATGAGATCACTTGGACACAGGAAGGAGAACATCACACACTGGGGCCTATTGTGAGGAGGGGACAGTGGAGAGGAATAGCATTAGGATATATATTTAATGTAAATGACGAGTTAATGGGTGCAGCACACCAACATGGCACATGTATACATATGTAACAAACCTGCACGTTGTGCACATGTACCCTAGAACTTAAATTAAAAAAAAAAAACAATAATAAATGTATGTCAAAACTCATTGCTGCCAACACTTACAAGATTATTATATGCACTCACCTGGCTTAAACTGAATTCGAACACCAGCATCATTTTGTATTTTTTTGATCATCTCTCCGTTTCTTCCTATTACAATGCCAACAGCAAATCTTGGAATGGGGACCTTATGTAAAAAAGACTGAGTATTAAGAAAACTAGCTTCTCAGGGTTTAAAGTAAAAAAAAGTATTTAAAAAAAAGCACCATTTCCTGAAAATCTGCCTCAAATCATAATAGTACATATAATTTTATATTTATAGCAAATAGGGTGACAAGATATAAAATACTTAATTCTGTATTCTAAAGTATAAAGGTGAAATAAAAGGATAACAATGTTAGAGCTATTTAACACAAAACAGAAAACACTACTATATTTACGAATTAGCATACAACCATTTCTGAATGGGTATTTTTACTTACATCTATCCCTTCATTTCCTCCTATTCTTGACCCATACTCATTCCGAACTTCTCTGAAACCACCTTGATCACGAATTAACTCTAACACCATTTCCTTGGCTTGCTAAAGTAGAAAAAGTTAGCTAATTTAGAAAGCACGTCTCAAAACATTTTAATTATTCATGCATATTTTGCCCAACCCCATTCAACCCAAACTCTTTCTTTATAAAGTATAAAGTTAAGTTTACTTGAACTTTATATGGGTCTCCTGTAATCCTAAGAGGTTTGTCAGCACCAGTGTTTTGCGGCCCGTCTTGAATCATAACCATTTTAACTCCCGCCCGTTCCTGTTATAATCATAGAAATAATACATATTAACAAAAGGGAGCAGACAAAAATGGGCATCAAAACAGACCAAAAGTAGCCATTTCACAAACATAACAATACCTGAAGCTGTTTAATAGTTTCTCCCCCCTTTCCAATGACTAATCCTGCCTTGCTAGCAGGAATCATGATTTCTTGAACTGCATTTCCCGGTCCATCGCCATGATGGAAGCCAGGAGCTGGTCTTCCTTTTTCAACAATCTGGTCCAGTAACCGTTTTGCTGACCTGTTAACAAATTAATATTTAAATAGTAAGTTGTAGCATACCCAAGTTTATTCAAATAGAGAAATACAAAACAATGTAACCAAGTACTCCTCCTACCCCAATTCAGGATTAGGTGCCTTAATGCTAACTTTAACAATGTTTTTACTTTTAACTGAAAGAAAATGCCATCAAGGGTCAAAGATTGAGAGATTAGGCAATAAATTTTCTAGATATACAATTTTTATTTTTAAGAATAGTCCACAATTTCCAAGAACTCTAATGCTAAAGTTATCTCAGAATTAAACTGATTCTTCCAAGAACTAAAAGATTTATTTATTTACATTTTTAAACTACCATTTTACTTACTCATATGCTACAATTATTCATTCAACAAATACTTAAATATCAACCATGTGCAAGTGCCATTTTAGGTAATGGGGTGGTAACACTCAAAGAGACAGGGTTCCTGCTGGAGTGGCTTCGTTTCATTAAAATAAGTAAAAATAACATGTCAAATGAATAACGTATTATTTGGAAAGTGCTACAAAGAAAATCAGGCTGGGGGCAGTGGCTCACGCCTATAATCCCAGGACTTGGGGAGGCCGAGGCGGGTGGATAACGAGGTCAAGACATTGACACCATCCTGGCCAACATGGTGAAACCCTGTCTCTACTAAAAAAATACAAAAATTAGCTGGGTGTGGTGGCATGCACCTGCAGTCCCAGCTACTTGGGAGGCTGAGGCAGGAGAATCCTTTGAACTCGGGAGGCGGAGGTTGCAGTGAGCCAAGATTGTGCCCCGGCACTCCAGCCTGGCAACAGAGTGAGACTTCATCTCAAAAAATAGAAAAGAAAAAATCTAGTAAAGGGGGGGAACTAATAACGCAGAAGAAAGTACAACTGCAGGCTGAACCTTCAATAGGAAGAAAGGGCTGGCTTTAGGCACATGAACACAAAGGAAAGCAATTACCTGAGTACTATGTGAACAGAGAAAAAAAATGAAGGCTGGTAGGTTTAGCGGTAGGGGAAAAGAAAAGCTTCTTATCATTCGTTTCCATTTTCTCCGTAAATAAGCTTAAGAAGGAGAGAGGTGGGGTTAGATGCTGAAGATTTGGAGATGGGGAAATATAGTATTAAAGAGCCTTGGAGAGGAATGGAAAAGTGAATGGAACTAGGGAAATGCAGACAACACAACAGTCCACTTGAGCTTAATGTCTGAGTTTTAGGTGTCACCAGTCAACATTACTGCGCATTCTCCTCCAGGCTACACTTCGCTTTGCAAGTAGAGACTGGAGTAGATATGAAGTTGTTTTAACCATTTTCTGTGTTTAATGATAAACCCTAATTGAGAAAGGCATGAGGCATAAACTTCAAAGGAGTCAGAGGACTTGGGAGGGAAGGAGGCAACGAAAGAGTAGTGTAAAATAAAGCAGTAACAAAGAGCAGAGAGAAAATTCAAAGAGTTCTCCCGTTGTTACTTTAAGTCCATTTTAAAGATTTTCAAACTTACTGGACAGATTCAGGTGTTCCAGTTAACATACAGGACCTTTCTGGAAGGCCACCACTGTCTACAATTTAAAACAAAAATAGAACTTCAGGTCAAAAGATTAAAGGCAGCATTATTAGTACTAGAAACCTAAAAGAAAAAAAAAAAGCTACTTTTCTAGTCACTCTGAAAATACCAAGAGAATGTAACATTACCAGGAGCTATCTGTATTTTGCATCCAGATTCCTGTTGTATGCGTGAGATCTGTTCACCTCCTCTGCCAATTACTAGTTAGAAAAAAAAAAGTTTTTTTGGTTGAAAGATTCTAAAGTATGTTTTGATCATGTTTTCAAAACTTTAAAAATCAAGTTACTTACTAAATCCAACCATTCCATCTGGAACTTTGTATTCTTCTGTCATTACAGATCTGCTAAAAAGTAACAGAAAGTACCATTTTTCCTTCAGTGAAAGATACTTTGTTTACAAATAAAAGATAATCTATTAATAAAAATGGAAGTCTAATGTCTCCCAATGGCTTAAACTAAGGTTCTATGCTCAGACTCATGTCAAAAAATATGGTCTTATTACTTGAGTAGTTAAATTAAGAATTTTAAGATGATACATCAAGTGAAGAAGGGATGATCAATGGAACAGTCTGAAGGCATGAACTGTAAAGGAGTTGGAGTGGAGTTTAGAGAATGTCATCTTAACAGTTACTCTAATTCACCCCTGTTCTTCTAAACTGTGGCTAATTCCCTCTCTCTCTCCAAATCACAAATTTTTCTCACTCAAAAGAAAAATCATCACTTTATGGTACCTTCCCAAGGGGAGTGATATGAACTAGGTACACCAAAAAATACAGACACATATTCAATATATACCAATGTGGTTGTGTTTTTACATGCAGCTCAACCAAAACTTGCAGAGTACTTTTTGAAAAGTTTGTGACTATACCTTTGCTGCTGATGCATCGGTGGTAACTGTGTTCCAAAAGCTATCAAAAAATTAAATAAAAATAAAACGAAAATTCAAAATTTAAAGTTACTTATGTATTTAACAACAAAATCACATCAAACATTCAAAAACCTTTCCCTAATGCACAGACAACACCTTGAAGAGAGTCAAATTTTATACAGAATATTTATATTGGCACTGACAGGGGTAAGAGAGCCAATGAAAGGGAAGACATTATATTAGCAATGGCACAGAACAATATAATTTCCTTTTTCAAGTTGTACAAGCGTAGATCAAGAATTGGAGTTGTTAAATATGTAAAATAATTCGGCAACCAATCCTTACATATACCTGGCCACAATTAATGGGACAGATTGTAAAATAGGAGAAAAAGGTACATATTTACAAAGAAGTTCAGGCTAGCTGATCCAAAATACTCATAAACCAACTAACTTCAAAGATACCCAATAATATGAACAAAATCTTAATATAGCTTTTGACCCAGTTTAAAAGGAATACTTACAGTCATTTTGAGGAGCAACTTTCTTAGCATCTGGTTGATCTGCAAAATTAAGTGTCTTTTAATTTTTTTCCAATTAAGTACAAAGCTTCTCCCCTCCCAAACAAGAATAAATATAAACATTTATTGAAATATCTGAAGGTACGGTTTATCATTTGAACCAAAACTGCCAAAATTCAACACAAACTCAGTAATCTAAAAAAGAAACTATACTTCATTCTCTTCACATTCAAAAGATGCACAGACATTAAAATAGTTATCTGATTCTTAACAAATCACTGACCTTAATGTATGTTATGCACATTAGAATGATACAAGACAAAGTACTTTAGGTCCATTACTAGCAAAATATCACATGCTAAAGGCTAATGATGCTTCCACCTCAGGAACTGAAGACTGGGGGGAAAAAAGCGTATCAAACTACAAAAATCTGACATATTAAAAGTTGAGTATATCGGACAGTGACCACAAAGCTATGCCCCAAAAAATTAAAAAAAAAAAACAAACCCCACAACATTACAAGGCAATCTCAACTTAAACTGTTCTATTATTTATAAACAAACATTTCACTGTATAAAACTTTAGCAAAAAAAACACAAAAAACAAAAAAACTCAAGGCAACTACATGACTACCTTCATCTAAATCCATTACACAGATGAATACAATGCATACCTTGGAACAGACAACCTATAGCTCAAAGTACTACATTCTCCTCCCCCCTTCAAACTTAAATGATTAACCATCAGAATGTTGTGCAGCAAAAATTCAGACACATAATCCAAGAAATATTTGTGTCCATTTAAGAATCCACTGGTTTATTTCACGTTTACATACTGAACACAGGTAATAAATAAAAATTCCTGCCTTTAAAAGGAGAGGGCATTCCCTCCCAGTGTGTTGTACTGCTCGGACTTGTCCAAGAGCCATCTACACATAAAATAAAAAGAATACATTACATACAACATCTGAAGCATCATTAGCTCATTTTTTTTTTTTATATTAAAAACCTCACTATAAATATGAAAGACACTTAAATAAAGGAAACAAAGTTCTCCTGGTCAAAAGCTACAAATACATTCTATAGCCTCAGTGAGAATCCTTCCTTTAAAAAAAAGGGTAAAAAGAAAATGTATCAAAACTCATACATCAAACCTAAAACAAAAAATACATGCAGACTTCTAAGTTCAGAAGCTTCAATGATTATGATTTTTAAAACTACAAAGCACTGTGAACCCACTGTTTTAATCTATAGGTTTACAGCTAAACGTGAAACACAAAAGTACTAAAAGCAAAGAACATTAAAAAAAACGGTATAACCTGCAACACACTAGAGTAGCAAACAATACGAATTTCGACCTTTAAAGTGTAATTGCAAATAGAAAAATGACGAAAACACAGCATATTAAAATCCATTCATGTATGAGTAAAACCAGTGAAGTGTCTTCTAAGCAATTTATATTTTTGTTTTTTTAATATTATTAACAAGACGTCTGTGCAAACTTTCAATCTGGCACAATCCTAAAAGAGGGAAAATAAACTGTTTTCTAGTAAGACAAAACTTTCTGGTTGACTGAAATTTTACTTACCTTCTCTAGGTCTCTTCCCCCCCTTTAGGCCAATATACACCTTACAGTTTTAACAATCTTATAATAAAAGTAATGTCTCAATAGAATAACAAAAAAATACTGAGAACCACTTCAACTAAACACTCTGAAAAACAATTTAAAATACGTATGAGTATAACTTACCTCCATCTTCTAAAGGTCTTTTTTGTCCCCCGTAACCATAGTCATTTGAATTCAGTGATGTCCCAGCATCACCTCCAATTTTTGCTGCAATCTAAAAAAAAAAAACAGAAAAATATAATCACAAACTACTATATACTATTCATTACTAAACTCCCATTTACTTCTAATACATGTATATATGAAATACTTAGTATCACATAAGAAAATTTACTTGAAAAATTAAAATTATAGTTCAATTTGTTGCTAAAATTAATACTTCAGGCAGTTAACATAATAATCATGAGTTTATTAAGCTTCTGATACATCCCTATAAGAAGCAACAAAGAAATAATCAACTAGGAATCCGTAAGACAGACCAAACAGATATAAAGAAAATCTGGATCCTATCTGGCTCTCTCTCATGACACTTCAAAAGATGTGTGTAAACAGAGAATGTGAACACTTTGTGGGACCCAAAGGCTATGCTATCTAGCAAGGTAGCCACTAGCCCATATGTGGTTACTGAGTACTCAAAATGTGACTAGTCTGAAATGACACTTGCTCTAAGTGTAAAATTACTCACTGAATATTGAAAACCTGGAATAGAAATCATCTTAATTTTTTATATTAAGCACATGCAAAAGGGGTAATATTTTGGATATGCTGGGTTAAACAAAACATGGCTTACATTGTACTTCTACTGGACAATGTTCTAAGGATATATGCAGGAGCCCCAGGAGCTCAAGTCTTAAAAAACCCCAGCTGCGAAACCATAATTCTCTTAGAATATTTTTAACTTTCAGAGTAGGGCAAATAATTTCTTGCACCTGACTGAACAAATTTAAGAAATACCCAGCTTTGCTGGCATGGTGGCTCATGCCTGTAATCTTAGTACTTTGGGAGGTGGAGGTGGGTAGACTGCTTGAGCTCAGGAGTTCGAGAGCAGCCTGGGCAACATGATGAAGCTCTATCTCTACTATATACAAAAATTAGCTAGGTATTGTGGTGCACGCCCATAGTCCCAGCTACTCGGGAGGCTGAGGCAAGAGAATCACTTGAACCCAGGAGCTGGAGGTTGCAGTGCACTGATATCATGCCATTGCACTGTAGCTCAGGTGACAGAGCAAGACTGTAAAAAAAAAAAAAAAAAAAAAAAGAAAAACAACAACAACAACCTGGCTTCAAGTCACAAGTAGGGCACAATCAGTAGATATTTATTGAATTTTTCTGTAAAAAGAGAACTGAAGTAGCTCCCATTTCCATGGGGAACCATGGAGTGGTTCTGCCACATTGATGAGTGGTCAGCAATAGGCCAAGCTCCACACTGCAATGCTGTACATTCATTATTGAAGATGTGTGATGGGCTCATGAGAATTTATTACATAATTCTTTCAATTTTGAGTATATTTGAAAACTTCCATGAAAAAATATTAAAGAAAACCTAACTTTTGGTGACTGGGATTCCCCAAAGAGATCCCAATATGGATAACTGCTTCAAGTTTTGATTATCATCAGACAACTGGAGAGGGTAAATTTATAGTTAAGTGCTTAAGTCACAAATTCAACATGGATTGCTTAAGTCTAATTACGTATCAGTTCCCATATACCAACTGTATTTCCTAGGACTCCTAGATTTCCCTTTTCCTCATCTAAAAATGCAAACACCCACCACAAAGAATATTAGGATCAAGAACTAGATTGCTCGATTAAAAAAAGGTACACTCTCAGGTGGACACAGTGGCTCACGCCTGTAATCCCAGCATTTTGGGAGGCCAAGGCAGGCAGATCGCCTGAGGTCAAGAGTTCGAGACCAGCCTGACCAACATGGAGAAACTCAGTCTCTACTAAAAACACACAAAAAATGGCTGAGCATGGTGACACATGCCTCGCAGCTACTCAGGAGGCTCAGGTGGGAGAACTGTTTGAACCCAGGAAGTGGAGGTTGCAGCTAGCCGAGATCACGCCACTGCACTCCAGCCTCAGCAACGGCATGAGACACTGTCTCAAAAAAAAAAAAAAAAAAAGAAAAAAGAAAACTCTAGCTTTGGTCAATCTAACCTTCTTTAACCATCTTTCACTTTACCAATTACAAACCTGTTTTTGTTTCTGGGTGTCTAATTAAAATCTTATTTTCCTAATAATGCCTGAAAACACTGCTTTTCCACCCTTAGGTCTTAAAGCACTTAGCATTTGAATTGTTCCTCAGGAAAGTAAATACACTGCTGGGCACTGACAGACACTAATAGTAGAGGGAAAGTATTTCAGGCCAGAGAAAATGGTGCTACCAAGAATAGGAAACGGTTTAGCCTATGAACACCTTCTGCAGTTAGCTTTTATAAATACTCTATGAGTTTGCAAAGTAGCACTCCTTGAACTCCAAGAAACTTCTATACAGAGAAAAGACATTTATACAACCTTACCCACTGAATAGTTCAAAAACTAACCAAATGAAAATGAAAGTTGAGGCTGGGCGCTGTTGCTCATGCCTGTAATCCCAGCACTTTGGGAGGCTGAGGTGGGTGGATCACCTGACGTCTGGAGTTCGAGACCAGCCTGACCAACATGGTGAAACCCCCATCTCTACTAAAAATACAAAAAAAAAAAAAAAAGTAGCTGGGCACGGTGTCACGTGCCCGTTAATTCCAGCTACTCTGGAGGCTGAGGCAGGAGAATCACTTGAACCTGGGAGGCGGAGGTCACAGTGAGCCGAGATCCCACCACTACACTCCAGCCTGGGTGACAGAGTGAGATTCCGTCTCAAAAAAGAAAGAAAAAAAAAAAAAAAAAAAAGAAAATGAAAGTTGACAGTTTACTCTAAAGAATGAGTAACACCATTTCAAAAATTGAGAACTGTTACAAAGACATTAGAGAAAAGCTTTTAATAAAAATACCAATAAAGGAGCCTGGCTCAGTGGCACCTGCAATCCCAGTTACTTCAGAAGCTGAGGTGGGAGACCTGGTTGAGGCCAGGAGTTCAACATTAATACAGTAAGACCCCATCTCTTTAAAAAAAAATTGAAAAAACAAAATGAACTATAGATTTGATCAATTTTCTAAGATCAACAGAAAATATACAATTCCTAGGTGACTACAAGGATAATTAATTTAAGAAAAATAATTCCTAAAAACCAACCTCCAACTATATTCAACTCCTTTTTCAGAGTCCTAGAACATATTCAATTTTTATTAGACATTTATCAAGTATGGGAAACTTTTTACTTTACTTACTATTATATTTTTTGAGTCTCACAATGTTGCCCAGGCTGGAGTGCAGTGGCGTGATCTGGGCTCACTGCAATGTCCACACCCCAGGTTCAAGCAACTCTCCCACCTCAGCCTCCCAAGTAGCCGGGACTACAGGTGCCCGCCACCATGCCTGACTAATTTTTGTATTTTTAGTAGAGACAGGGTTTCACCTTGTTGGCCAGGCTGGTCTTGAATTCCTGACCTCAAGTGATCCACCCGCCTCAGCCTCCCAAAGTGCTGAGATTACAGGCGTGAGCCACGGTGCCTGGCTACTTTAGTTTAGTTTTACAAAAATAATTCAAATTTTCCATCTGGACCATAATCGACTTCTTGAATGAGTAAGTTATTTTTCCTGTTTTCACTGTTTTAGCATTTCTCACCTCTACTGAGGAAGCCAAGACGTGAGAAATCCAAGAATTTGGGAGTTGAAAAGAAACTTAAGACACAGTATCTTCAGTTTTTGCTCTCCACGGTTGCAGTTACCTACGGTATAGTACAATCAGATATTCTGGGGTAGGGGAGGATCCCCTTATTCATATAACTTATTACAGCATATTGGTTTTTTAAAAATTTGCCCTTCTTGTCAGTAATACAGCGTATTGTTGTAATTGTTCTATTTCATTTTTAAAATTAAATTAAAATTTTGAGACAGGGTCAGGCTGTTGCCCAAGGCTGTAGTGCAGTGGCATGATCATGGCTCACTTACGCAACTACGTAAAGGACCCAACATTGTCAACATTGTAAACTTGACCTCCCAAGTTCAAGCACTCCTCCCACCTCAGCCTCCTGGGTAGCTGGTACTACAGGCATGCACCACCAGGTCTGGCTAATTTTTTGGTTTTTTTTTATAGAAACAAGGTTTCACCATGTTGCCTAGGGTGGTCTCGGATTCCTGGGTTCAAACAAACTTCCTGACTGAGCTTCTCAAAACACTAGGATTACAGACATGAGCCACCTTGGCTGGCTGATTTCTTTTTCAAGACAACGTCATAGTTAAAAGTTAAGTGTTAAGATTATAGGCGTGAACCACTATGCCCAGTCTTTTTCTAATTTATTATTATTGTTAATACTATGTCTAATTTAGAATTTAAACTTTATAGATACACATGTATAGGAAAAAATATTACCGTGTATATATCGGATTCAATACTATATGTGGTTTCAGATATTCACTGAGGTTCTTGGAATGTATCCTCCGAGGTTAAGAACAGACTACTGTAGTTTACTTAATTAACTTCTGAGGATCAGAAAATCTCTAAAATCAGGTGGTATGACCAACTATAGTCCCTCAGTGTCCCTGAGGGATTGGTTCCAGGAACCATGCAAATACCAAAATCCACAGATGCTCAAGTTCCTTACACAAAATGGTACAGTATCTGCATACAACCTATGCAAATCCTTTGGTATACTTAAAGCATCTCTAAATTACTTATAATACCTGATACAATGTACATAGTTGTATTGTTTTCATTCGTATTACTTGTATTGTCGGACCGTCATTCCATTTTTCTAATATTTTTGATCCACAGTTGGCTGAATTTGCAGATGCAGAGCCCACAGACACAGAGGTCTGACTTGTACTTTAATTCATCAAAAATGTTTATTGATTTAATTCAGTAAATGCTGAGTACCTACTATAGGCAAAGTCCTGATGGAGTTAGAGTTCCCATATACCAGACATGTGAAGAAACGTGCACACTAGAAATATTACCATACCATAGTTTGCTTATCAGTCAAGCCCTGCTAAACTGTCACAAAATGATTTTTAAAAAGAATCATGCTTAAATGTTAGTTTTCACTGAACAGACTGATGGTAATAAAAAAAAAAACAAACCAAAAACAGCTCTAGTCTGTATTTTCATTTCATTCAAACAACATTATGCAGCCTGAATCACTTTTATAATTGTCAGAGAAGAGACTGCAAGAAGGATCGAATACATACTGACTAATTTCATAGTTGTCTAGAGGGGAAGGGATGAGGGTTAACAGTTTTGCTTAGCTAATCATCTAGTCTGATTCATTTCTACCTTCATATAACCTCAAGGGAAAAAACGGTAGATAAATACATTTTAATTTTCCAATGTTCTAGAGACAGAAGTTGCTATTAGTATCACTGCTAAGGACCCAATCAAACAATCCCAATCTCTGGAGTTACAGCTTGAAATACATAAAAATAAATTTCTTAAGTGCACAGGCTGGAAACCATGAACAAAAGCAGCAACCTGGTGTCCCTGTGTTGAATTGAGCTCAGAATACTATAAAAATCTAAGACTTTCACATAAAAATAAGCTAGAAAAAAAAAAAAAAGGATTGGCAACTAAATGACCAGATGTCAACAACCAGCTAGAGTTAACATTACTGACATTACCAAGTACGGACCAGGAATCAAAATTACTTGTCCTGCTTTTCTGAATAACAACTATCCAGCTAAATATACCAATGGCATCCCCACTGGTACAGCCTTTGAAGCTCCTTGAGAGCAGCAAACTGTTCTTATATCTCTTCCTTCCAAAAACAAAAACAGCATAGTATTCTAGACAAAGAAAATAAACTTAGAGTTAGTTGAGGATTCTAGAAACCTAACTCAATATTCTCTTAAATACGCAAGGAGGAAGTAGTTCAGATGTTAACCTAACTTCTGTCTAAATACCCTTCTGTATATTCCACACATATTATCAGACTAATAGCTAAAACTGACATTTAAAGACATCATCAAATGTAATGGGTAATTCTAGTTAAAAGCCAAAGTTAGGAATCTCAGATTTAAGATCATTTTCATAAAGAAATCATTACAGTAAAGACAGAACAACTGACCTATTAGCATATAAGACAATAAATTTCAGTTTGATGGCAATTTCTGTATTTTAAAAAGTAGAAAGAAATTATGGCTTAGCCTAATAATAAAACCTTTTTTTTTTTTTTTTTTTTTGAGACAGGGTCTCGCTCTATGCCCAGGCTGGAGTGCAGCAGCATGATCTCCACTCACTGCTACCTCCACTTTCCAGGTTCAGGCAATTCTTGTGCCTCAGCCTCCCAAGTAGCTGGAACTACAGGCACAGGCCACCAAGCCCGGCTACCTTTTGTATTTTTTGTAGAGATGGGGTTTCACCATGTTGGCCAGGCTGGTCTTAAACCCCGACTTCAAGTGATCTGTCTGCCTCAGCCTCCCAAAGTGCTGGGATTACAGGCATGAGCCACCGAACCCGGCCCGAAATCCAATTTTTCATTAAAGCATTGCAACACAAAGTCTTCCAGTATCTGGATCCGCTTGTACCTTTCCTTGCCTTGTTTCACGTCCTCCCACCACCATCTTCTAGTGACTTCAATTCTGGGTTCTTGTCATTCCCCCACGTCCCATACCTCTCCGCATGCTGCTTCTTTTCCCTACTGGCCAAACTCTCATTTATTCTATAATGCCTTGCTCAAATATCACTCCTTTACTTAGGAAGCTGGGTATCCCCTCCCAACTTGTGTCCCGTACAAGGTGCCTGCCTCATAGTAGAAACTCTATAAACACTTATAAAATGAGCAGATGAATTAAATACCCGTATTTTGTCTGCTCTCGTTAATCAATTTATCAGATAATCCTGTTCATCTGCATTTGGTCAAGGAACTATATCATAGCTTCTTAGTAGGAAACAATTCATGCATTTAAACAACAACAACAAAAAAGGCCGGGCTCACTGCTGTAATCGCAGCACTTTGGGAGGTCAAGGCGGGCGGATCACGAGGTCAGGAGTTCGAGACCAGCCTGGCCAGCATGGTGAAACCCTGTCTCTACTTAAAAAACAAAAACAAAAACAAAAAATTAGCCGGGCACGGTGGCGGGCGCTTGTAATTCCAGCCACTCGGGAGGCTGAGGCAGGAGAATTGCTTGAAGCCGGAGGCGGAGGTTGCAGTGGGACGAGATCGCACCACGCTACTCCAATCCAGCCTGGGCGACAGAGGGAGACTCCGTCTCAAACAAAACAAAACAAAACTCCAGTATCTACCTACAGTGTTTGATACTAAGTAATCCAATGTGCTGGTTCTAGTAAAATAAAATAGTTGGTTCCAATAAATACAATAGTTAAGTTTTACAAATCAATCTAATAAAACGCGCTAACAGTGTTTGTCATAGTTATACAAATGCTTGCTGCTAAACATGTTCAGAATTTCTTAAATTATGTGAAAAAACCGCAGAACTAATATTAATGATAACCTTTTGTTGACTACCTCTAATATCTCTGGTTATAAACAAGTACAGGTACATGTTGATAATGTGTTCACATTAGGTATGTTACAACGGATTTTATGAATTCTGATTTTGACTCAATGTTCCTTTAACTGTACCGGTAAAAGTTAAGTGAACTCCTAATGCAATGAAAACACAGCACAACACTGGTTTCTACCTACCATTAGCTTAACACTAGTAAAAAATGTCCAGCACCTAGTACAACATGCATAGTGTCATAGAGAATAGAATTCTTTTGCTTACATGCAAATCCATACCAACACCATACATTTTGAAATTTTAAATATATTAGGGGACTATCTAAAAACGTAAAGTTCAAATTAAGAAATCTTCTATTTTCCTGGAATACTCGCACTATTTTAACAGCTTTCGTCTGGGAAAGTGGTGTCTTCAGGGCAAATGTACGCACTACGTAATACAAAGAGGTCTGGTCAGTTTACGACTCTTAACAGAGAGGCAGATTCAAATTGAAACCTCTGGTATAATGGGCCTGAGGCCATTTTGAGAAATAAGGGGGACTGACTGTTAGAACAGACTGACGCGTAAATCCCGCCCAGAAAAAGACGGCTTTCAAGTCCCTTCCTTGTAGAGGTGAGAAGGTGAAAGGTACCGAAAGCGGTTTTAATTGCGAGAGGGAACGGAAATGAGCTGTAAAGGCTACTTTAACGACAAATCCCTTCCCTTGCTATGGCTCCAGGAGACCGACCCTAGTTCTTTCCCAAACTGATTACCAGAACCTTCCATTAAATTGTATGAAACTACCTGCGCTTTATCCCCTGGAAGAGGATCTTCATCTCGAGGAAAAGGGGAGGCTAAGCTAGCTCGCTGGCGACACACGAGTGCCGCAGAAGCGGGAGAAAGACTTCAGGCCTTTGCGTAGCACGCGTCGGGGTTCTAAGTGGATTACACACCAAGAACACAAAACTGAGTTCTGGTCTCTAATCTTTATTACCAACAAGGGGAAACGTGTCTCCTCACATTTCAGCCCGGAAGGACACCTCTTTCCTCTTCCTCATGCGCTAAAGGGTAGCGGCCTACTCAGTCAGCGGCCAATTACCGTGAGCTTTCGGGATTCCGCCGCGCGGTCCACACTTACCTGCCGGGCTCTCTGTAGTGCATCTTTGAAAGCGTCGTTAACTCCTCCACCACCACCGCCGCCACCGCCGCCACCAGCTGAGCCAGAAGACGGTGGAGGCACTGTTGAATAGTCTGCCATGGTTACACTACGCTAGCCGCTGCCGCCCGTTCAGAGACTTCCTCTCAGCTAACAGCTAAGAAAGAAAGAAAATGGCGGCCGTCGAAGCTGTATCACATTCTTGCGCGACCATCGTGCCGTAAAGGGGTGGAGACTGAAGGAACGAAATCTCGCGATGTTTCCGGGCAACGCGCTAGTGTGGGGCTAAGGCTGAGAAAGAACGACAGAAACAGAGACGTCGCGAGAATTAGGTTTAAGATTTCGCGAGAATAGGGTTTCTTTTGGCGCCTCCTCTCCGCGCGTTCTTGCGGTGAGGCTGGGTAATTGTTCCTGCAGGGTGGTGGGTGACAGTAGCCAGTTGACAGCGAGTGGGATTGGGTGGTGGGAATCCTGAAGAAAAGGTTGTTTCTTACCGGTCGCTGCCTCAGGGAGGTAGTGCGGTAGAATTTTCCGCCATGGGTCATTCTCGGTGTCCGCGGGGAAGGGCGTGACAGCGACGGGCGTGACGGCGACGCAACAGTGTCTCGAGAGCGCTGCCGCCCGGAGGGCGCCTGGAGAGAAGCGCTTGCGAGACGCCGCGCGGTGATGCTCCCGAAAACGTCTACCCGGCCTAGCGGGAACCCAGCATGATTTTCAGGGTAGTAAAGTGTCCCTGTATTTTACTTCCAGGCTGTCAGATTTTTGAGTTTTATCACGAGGGGGGTGTTGAATTCAGGCTGGAAGCCTGTTAGTTCTCGACCATATTTTAAGTTTTTGTTTAAAATAATGTAGATGAGGCTCTAAAAATATGGCTGCCCTTTATCCAAAAACGTGATTGTTCTTAAAGTTCAGTGTTAGCCAAATTTAGTAACCTAGTATTTGTACGTGTCCATGGCCATTTTTGTTAAGGTTGTTTGTTTGTTTGTTTGTTTGTTTTGAGACAGAGTCTCGCTCTGTTGCCTCGGCTGGAGTGCAGTGGCGCGGACTCGGCTCACTGCAGCCTCCGCCTCCTGGGTTCAAGCGATTTTCCTACTTAAGCCTCCCGAGTACCTGGGACTACAGGCGCCCGCCACCACGTCCGGCTAATTTTTTGTATTTTTAGTAGAGACGGGGTTTCACCGTGTTAGTCAGGATGGTCTCGATCTCCTGACCTCGTGATCCACCCGCCTCAGCCTCCCAAAGTGCTGGGATTACAGGCGTGAGCCACTGCGCCCGGACTATTAAGGTCTTTTAAGTTAAGAACAGCATTGTTTCTTGGCCAAAATAGATTTTGTAGCTTCTTAGGCGTAGTTTCTCCCACCCCAGCTTGTGGGTATTCAAATGTAAGGTAAACTTCTGAATTGTCATCACAGGACTAGGTATATGTGTGTGTGTGTGTAAATTGGTATTTTATCTTATGTACTTAAGTTACCAAGTAATTTCAGACATTTCTTCAGACTTTCTCCAACATATCGTGGCAGTTTACTGTGTTAATAGTAGTAAGTTCCAGGAATCGTTACGATACTTACTATTGAGTATATCACAGTGACTATTTTTCAAAATTATTTCTATTTAAATAACAAAGAATGAGGTAAAATGAACTTTCTCAACTTTGTGGCGTTTGTGGCATTATTTGGTTAGGTCTTAAAAAAATTCTTTTTCAGCAGCTCTTAAGAGTAATTGTGAGAAATATATGCTGCATTCTTTCTGAAAACCTAAAAGTAATGTGTTCATTTGCTCAAGCACCAAAATAGCAGTTAATATGCTTGTAGATACAGGTGAGCCATCATTTCCCTTTAATCAGCTTTTAATGCAGTCGTATTCATTTATATCTGTGATGATCTCTTTCAGTGTTCATGGCCATTCCTATAAATTTTGGTGGGATTTCCTTCTGAAAAATCAGTGCACGTATGGGACTACAGATCTAATCATAATATATAGAAAAACAGTAAAAGCAGTGTTGGGTGTATAGCTAAGTAGAAATTTTCCAGTTGTATTTTGAGAATGTCTTGATTTTTTCATATTTTATTAATTAGGCAGTACAATCAGACCTTTGGATCAATGTAATTTACCACAGTGCTGTAATTTACCCTCAAAACAAATTTATGTATATCGCAATTTATTTTAGTTATCATTGAATATTGAAAAATATGTAAGGACCTCAATTTTTTTTTTTTTTTTAATGCTCCCTCCGTGGCCCAGGCTGGAGTGCAGTGGCGCGATCTTGGCTCACTGAAACCTCGGCCCCCCTAGGTTCAAGAGATTCTCGCACCTCAGCCTCTGGAGTAGCTGGGATTACAGGAGTGCACCACCATGCCCGTCTTATTTTTTTATGAGACAGAGTCTCGCCCTGTTGCCCAAACTGGAGTGCAGTGGCATGATCTCGGCTCACTGTAACCTCCACCTCCTGGCTTCAAGCAGTTCTTCTGTGTCAGCCTCCCGAGTAGCTGGGATGACAGGCACCCACCACTACGCCCAGCTAATTTTTGTATTTTTAGTAGAGACAGTGTTTCACCGTGTTGGCCAGGCTGGTCTCGAACTCTTGACCTTGTGATCCATCTTCGGCCTCCCAAAGTGCTGGGATTACAGGTATGAGCCACCGCACCCGGCCAGAATGAAATTCTTGATAGGTTAATCTTTTGGAAAAATTAATGCTTGAGATAAAGGTTCTTTGTGAAAACATAAATAAATTCTGCTTTTTAGGACCTCTTCAGTGAAGCTGGGAGGAATATTTGGGGGGTTGCTAAGGTGTCGTTCCAAACTTTTTCAGTGTTCTTCAAATCTAATAAAAGAACAAACATCTTTACTGTATTATACAAAAGGCCTTTTTGAATATTAATGGAGTATTTGTTTGGTTACTCCACACATTCATTGCCAGGATCTGTCCTTTGACTATGATCATGGCAGACATAACAGGGCATCATAGGATATATAGAAAATAGATTATTAATTTTTAGAGAGAAATTTAGAGCTCTTCACCTCTTCTTTTAAGACGTAACACTCCCAGCTTCCTATTACTTTAATAATGTTAGATTGAAAGTTTGGGACTCCTGAAAGCATCTAAATTAAATAACTGGCCTTATCATCCAATTCTTAATTGAGTTTAGCTTATTCCATAGCATACATTATAATAATTTATAATAAAGCTGCCATATACAAATATGCACTAATATACTTGTAATTTCCTGTAAATTGATCCTATACTTATTTCCCAGATGTTTCCAAATCTGTGTCTGCACAACTACCTACAAAACTTTGGTTTTGCATGTTGCCTCAAAAACAAAATGTCTAAAATTCATGTAGGTACTGTTCTTATTCTCCCTTTTTTTGTGGTCAAAACATTTATTGTTTCTTTTCCTATTGGATCATATATTTAGATAATCAGTTCTTCTATTACATTTATCTTTTTCATTAACCTTTAGCTAAATAAAAAAATCCCGATTAAAAATAGTCTTTTTTTATGAAACTTAACCTGACTAACCAATTGCAGTGACCTTTTATTTATTCAGTGGTTACCCACATCGGCTACAGGGAGCTTTTAAAAAATATGAAAGGTAGGCCGGGCGTGGTGCCTCACGCCTGTAATCCTAGCACTTTGGGAAGCCGAGGCAGGTGGATCACCTGAGGTCAGGAGTTCAAGACCAGCCTGGCCAACATGGTAAAACCCCGGCTCTACTAAAAATACATTAGTCGGGCATGGTGGCTGGTGCCTGCAATCCCAGCTACTCGGGAGGCTGAGGCAGGAGAATTGCCTGAACCCGGGAGGTCGAGCTTGTAGTGAGCGGAGATCGCACCACTGCACTCCATCCTAGGTGACAGACCAAGATTCTGTCTCAAAAAAAAAGAAAGAAAGAAAGGTTAGCCCTAACTCCTGCTCCCAGAAACTGATTTAATTGGTCTATATTTGAATCCGTAAAAGCTTCCTGGGTTAATTAATCCTAAAGTGCAGACACATTTGAGAACCGCTGAAATGCACAAGTGTACAAGCTCTGGCTGACTTTTGCTTATTTTTAATGGGTTGCGGTTTGTTTCTAGTTAGGGATATATAGTCTTGAGATGAATTCGGAGTCTAGAAACATCTTTTTTTAAGCTTTTAAAATAATTAAATGGGAAGTGATTAGACTGAGGTACCCCCAGTGCCCTGTCTTCCTACATAAGCAAACCAAAACCTAACTCAATGTAAACTGTCTTAACCAATCAGAAACTGCCCATTAATCTTTAACTAGAGACTTTTCACTGGATCAGTCCAAATCAGACTATTGCTCCACTTTAATCAAATGTTTTGCCTTGTTTCTGCATTCATCCTATGAAAGTCCTTCCTATCCCTTCAGCCCTAAGCCGTTGAACTACTTTTAATTGGGACATGTCCTATTCACGAATCAATTGAAAGTTTTTCTTTTAACTGGACTAACTCAAACTTTTTGTTAGCTAGACTAAGGCAGAGTTTCTTAACAAAAAGGTCACCAGCATCATCAAGAGTGCTTTTTAGAAATGCAGATACCTTAGCCCTACCTGGACCTACTGAATCATGTTTTGGAGAATCTATATTTCTTTCTTTTTTTTTTTTAGAAAGTAAGCATCATAGTCGATTCTACTCATCAAGATTTGAAAACTACCCTTTTACACAAAACATATTTAATATTTGAGGAATTAAAGTGAATTAAATTTTGTTTCCCTGGCTAGATTGTAGTAAATGTTATGAATACAGAAATTTTGTCCTCTCCCTTTTCCCCTCTGTGTAAAAGAGGGCTGGTCAAGGACCGGGTCTTATTCTTTGGTTTGCCCAGTATGCTTTTATGTTGGTAAAAGTTAAATAAATATCAAGTTGAATTACTTATTCCACTTAACATTTTCCTATAAAGCTACATATGATTATGAATGTGGAGGGCCTTTAAGGCCAGATGGCACTGAAGGGTAGCTTCACACAAACTTTTCTTAGAATATCAGTCTTAGAAAGACCTTGAAGGTAATCTCGCCCATTTGTTTCATTTCATGTTAGAGGAAACTAACACAGATTGCTGAGTGCCTTCTACAAAGTGCCAAGATTAATTGCAGAGCCAAGACTAGATTCCTAATCCAGTGCTCTTTTATTTTGTGAAATATCTTCTATATGAAGCATCGGTGTTTGGGTTGGAGGTTTTCTGCTTCTTAGGTACAAGAGGAAGAAGAATCTGTACAGAACCAAAAACGTCTAAATTTTTATAATCAGGATGTCTACCTTTACTGACAGCGTTTCCTTCTGAAAATAGGTTATTGAAAGATAAGGATCTTTGCCAGTGAAATCCTTAACTGGAAGTGGGTGGGTTCGAGATACAAGATTCATTTGGTATAACAATTTTGTTGTTTTTTAGTGGAACTTTGCTTCTCTGTTCTGACATTTCCATGTCTCTATTTATAGCAGTGATCTCTTTGGAATTTGCCTTCTGATTCCATGTGTTCTTTTATGTTGCTTCATATTAACTGATATTTTCACTTCATTTAAAAAAAATTTGAAGGGACGTGTACTTAAGAAAAAGGAATTAATTTTTTTTAGAAGAAACATCTGGAGGTACCGGTTTTCTGTGATTTATCATAATCATTGTATGCCAGGTTATCTAATTGTAGCAATAATACAAATACTAATTTTTCAAGCAAGAATGGTAATTTTAAAAAATTTAAGTGCTTGTTAAGCTTTAAACCCCTTTTATCCAGGACAGATATTACCTTTAGATTCTTAGCAGCCTTGCTCCTTAACTATGCACTTTGATATAAATGAAGATTGAGAGGTTTTACTTAGAGCCTTTAAGTGGTAGTAAACTATCAAGGGCAGGAGCTATCTTATTTACCTTTGAGATGAAAATAATGCTTGGCATCTAGTAAGTCCTAATTAATCTATTCACTTATTCAATTCAACAAGAATTCTGGGCATTGTTCTAAGTGCTAGAGCTACAGTAGTAAACAAAATAGACATATATCTCACCGTCTTGTCTTGAGCATGCTAGTGAGTGAAGGTGGAATGAAACCATGGATCACTTTGCAGAGACTCCCTATTGTTTTCAGACAATTGTTTGTATCAGTCTCACCAATAATAGCCTGTAGCTTATTAAGCAATGGTTTGAAGAGTCAGAATGGGAGAAGCTGATCAGATAGATTATTCATTCATCAAATATTTAATTTCCTAGTGTGTGTTAAATTATTTGAAACAAGCTCATGAATGTGAGCCATTGTCATCCTTATTGTCAGCCTGATTCTTTTGCTCTGTTTATATCTTGGGGTAAAGACTTCAAGCCTTTGGCCAGGTTACAGCTCGGGAACTTCATCTCAGATCACATACCACTGAATCCCAAGTGCATAAAATAATGTGTGCCATGTAGTAAATATTACTGCATTAATCCTTAACTACTCAGAATGCGATTTCCTCACTACTTATGGCCACAGCCTGCATCTAGTCTTCATCCAGACAACTCAAACAATAAAAATCTTCAAGTCTGATATTCTGCTCAAGATGACCTCGTCAGTTTGTTTCCTAATGTACTTCTTCCATTCCTCTAGTCTTTTGACACTTCTCTTTTCTTTCCATCTCTTACTTGCTAGCTTTCCTTCTTTGCCAGTCACTTCAGTAATTCTCAACTCCCACTCCCCTTTGCCTTTTAGTAGTGTCCATTCTTTAAATCAACAACTCTTAATCAGTTCAAATAGACTTTGGAGTCAGATGAACTTCAAATCACCATTTGCTACTTCCGTGATCTTGCTAAATTCTTTAACCTTTTTTGAGTTTGTTTACTCTTTGGCACCCTAAGCATTGTTTTGAAAATTAAATGAGATTATTGTATCCAGATACTTTTGACCACAAGTAATGAAAACCCTTTTTAAGTGGCTTAAATAATAACAAAAAATCCAGGGGTAGAGTGGCTCTAAGGCTGGTTGATTAGCAGCTTAACAATTGATGAGGTACCCATGTTTTTTTCATCTTTGCCCTCTACCATCCTCAGCTTCTTGACTTAACTTCCCTAATGATTGCATAATGGTTGCCACAGTTCCAGGTATCATGCAGTCATGATTGTTAAATGGAAGGGGAAAGTTTCTGCTACCAACCCTACCCTCCACCCCTGCCCACAACTGCCAATCTTATAGCCTTGTCTTGACCAGAGCTGAGTCACAGGCTTAGTCTATATAAAGTGTCATACTGGCTTAGAATAATTAGGATCATCTCAGGGGTGAGGGAGAGGCCCCACTTTCCTAGTAATAGTTATTACTACTGCATTTGTGAATGCTAGGACTCAATCCTTGTGCCCTTTTACCCTATCATTGATTCTAGTAATTTCCTCTAGACTCATGGTTTTAAATATCACCTACACTCTTCCCAAATTTTTGTCTTTTGTCTGGACTGCTGTGAAGGCCAGACTCACATATCCAACTGCCTACTGGAATTTCCATGCATCTTATTTGTTTATTATTTTCTTTTTTTTTTTTTTTTTTTGAGACGGAGCCTCGCTCTGTCGCCCAGGCTGGAGTGCAGTGGCGCGATCTCGACTCACTGCAAGCTCCGCCTCCCGGGTTCACGCCATTCTCCTGCCTCAGCCTCCCGAGTAGCTGGGACTACAGGCGCCCACAACCGCGCCTGGCTAATTTTTTGTATTTTTAGTAGAGACGGGGTTTCACCGTGGTCTCGATCTCCTGACCTTGTGATCCGCCCGCCTCGGCCTCCCAAAGTGCTGGGATTACAGGCGTGAGCCACCGCGCCCGGCCATTTGTTTATTATTTTCTTAAGAGACAGGATCTCTGTCCCTCAAACTGAAGTGCGGTGGTGCAATTATAGCTCACCGCAGCCTTGAGCTCCTGGGCTCAAGTGATCCCCCTGCCTCAGCCTCCTGAGTAGTAGGACTACAGGCATGCATCAGCATACCTGGCTAATTTTTAAATTTTTTGTAGAGATGGGGTCTCACTATGTTGCCTAGACTGGTCTCAAACTCCTGGCCTCAAGCAATCCTCCTGCCTTGGCCTCCCAAAGTGCTGAGATTACCAGTTTGAGCCACTGCGCCTGGCCCCATGCATCTTTATTTTAAATGTCCAATATTGAACTCCCCAGTTTCTCCCTTCTCCCCTCTCTATTTTAGTAAGTAGCAAGTCTGTTCTCTGTTTGCTGAAGTTGAAAAACCTTGGTGTCATTATTGGTTTTTCCTCACATCCCCTGTCTGATTCACCAGGAAATCTGTTGGCTCTACCTTTAAAATATATCCAGAAGTTGACCACTTCTCATCACCTCCACTGCTACATTGTGGGCCAAACCACCTGAATGTGTGTGTGTGTGTGTGTGTGTGTGTGTGTGTGTGTGTGTGTGTGTATATATACAAATAATTTTTTTTCCAGAGACAGTGTCTCACTTTGTCACTCAGGCTTGAGTGCAGTGGTATAATCAGAGCTCACTAACCTCGAACTCCTGTGCTCAAGCAATCCTGCCTTGGCCTTCTGAGTAGCTAGAGTTACAGGCACGTGCCCACCATATCTGGCTGACATTTTTTATCTTTTGTAGAGGTGGAGTATCGTTATATTGCCCAGGCTAGTCTGAAACTCCTGGCCTCAAGCTATCTTCCTGCCTCAGCATCCCAAAGTGCTGAGATTACAGGTCTGAGCCACTGTGCCCATCAGTTCTTATTGGTCTTCCACCCTTGCCCACCATCTTTCCCACGCTCTTAAGAATCAAAGTGACCTATCAGTCTGCATAAAACTCTCCAATGGCATTGTATCTTCCCTCAGAATGTAAGTCAAAGTCCTTAGTGGCCTACAAGGCTCTGTATTGCAACTGTTATTTCTTTTTTTTTTTTTTTTTTTTTTTGAGACGGAGTCTTGCTCTGTGCCCCAGGCTGGAGTGCAGTGGCGCGATCTCGGCTCACTGCAAGCTCCGCCCCCCCGGGTTCACGCCATTCTCCTGCCTCAGCCTCCCGAGTAGCTGGGACTACAGGCGCCTGCCACCTCGCCCGGCTAATTTTCTTGTATTTTTAGTAGAGACGGGGTTTCACCGTGTTAGCCAGGATGGTCTCGATCTCCTGACCTCGTGATCCGCCCGTCTCGGCCTCCCAAAGTGCTAGGATTACAGGCTTGAGCCACCGCGCCCGGCCGCAACTGTTATTTCTCTGATCATCTTTTAACCCCTTCACCATCTCTATCATTCTGACTCAGCCACCTTGCAGTTCCTCAAAGATGCCTTGCATTCCTTCACTTCTAGGCTTTGGTGTTTGATATTTCCCTCTATCCGATAAGTTCTAGCATAACGGATGCATAGCTTTCCTCCTTTCCTTTCAGATAGTGGTGCGAATATCATTTAATCTGAAATCATTTCTGGCCCCCCATCTAAATTTTTAATACCCTTATTTACGTTTTCTGCTTTATTTTTCTTATCTTCTACCACTATCTAACACAACTCACAGTATTTAAAAATTTTTATCTCTCCCCCCACTAGAATGTACAGAGAATGAGGCAGGGATTTTTGTTCATACTGTATCCCTAGCACCTAGAAAGGTGCCTTGGCATATGAAAGGTCCGTAATAAAAATTTGTAAATAAATGAATGTTCATTCATGATGGTTTCTGGTTTCAGCTGGGTCCTTAGTGGGATTTAGTAATTGTTTCTGATCAGCTGCTTCCCTATTTTCCATAACTGACATACTGAAATACCACCATTCTTATCAAACACCCTACTTTACTCTGAATCCTTAGCAGTGGATGTCCCCTGATCCCAACAGAGTATTGATACTGTATATGAATTTCTTTGTCTTCCTAGTCCTTTTACTTTCAAATTTATAAATTGTCGTCTATTTCCTTTTGATCTCAGAGCCCACCTCTAATTTTATTCAAGTCTCATCTACTGGTACTCTTGGTATCAAATCACATCAAATCTTATCTTTGAGATGTCATTTAAGCAATTCTTTTATTAGATGTCTTATATGTTTTTAAATATCCTCCTCTATATTTTCTTCTCTGGACTATCTTAAAACCTCCCTTATCCTTTCTTTGTTACACCACTATGTCCGTTACTTCAGACAGCTTTTTAGAAATATTTAAATTTACGATTTCATTTTCATTTCCCTCTTAATGGTCAATTTACTGCATTCTGGCTTCTACTTTTATTGGTCACAATTCTGTCTACCTCATAGAATTCTGAGAGACAATGAGGATACATGTGTTTTTAGAATAATGCTTGCACATTGTTAATTTTTTTTTGAGTGCTTACCAGGATTAACTATTACTACTGAAACCAAAATTGTTCTCACTCTTACAGATACTTTTCTATCATCTTTCTTTACTTTTCTGTATCCTTCATGAAATAGTTTCTGTCTTTTGGTTTTTGGACACTAGTGGTGTTAGGATGCCTTCAGCTTTAAGTAAGAGAATCGCTTAAGTCCAATGATAGGTAGTTCCAAGATTGATTTAGAGATGCAACACTATCATTGTGCTGGTTTTTGGAGAGTCAAAAATTAAATAAAATTTACCTTATATTGTCTTACATTTTAATGAGGTAGTTAGCCAGAGAAATAAGTAACTAGGAATGCAGTCTTAGGCAGCAAAACTTATCAACTATTGAAGTAGCGTAGATGAAGGGGTTATTAATAAGGTTACAGGAATGTTCACAGTAGAGCTTGTCTTTCCACTTCAAAAGTACTCTTCTTATATTCTAGACTTTCATTAGTAGCACAACTGTGCACACCTTTGTCAATCCAGAAATGAGCAGTCTGAAATCCTTCCTCTTCCCTATATCCAGCTGATGGGCAAATTATACAGATGCTATTTCTTACTACTTAATCCTACCTGTTGGTCTGTTTATATCATAGTCATCCTACTTTAGGTTTTTGTTATTACTCATCTCTTTGTGATTCATTCATTCAGTAAAAGTTTATTGAACAGCAATGTATTGTAAACACCTTGTTCTAGAAATAAAATAAAACAAGACCCCACTGGTTACAATCCAGTGGAAGGGCATTAAACACACAGATGGTTATGTAAGGTGATGTGTAATACAGTGGAGATATGGGGGGAACTGTAGGAGCTCAAGTTCCGAGGAATCTAACCCAAATTTGGGCTTCACAGAAGCCCAACTACAGGGTGAGTCTCAAAGCAGGAGTAAGCTAGGTGAAGGGCTCCTGGAGTAGGGAAGAGGGAAATACACCTACACACATAACCTACTTGCTTTATATATAACAAATAATCACTTCAAAGGTATTAACTTTGGTGCCTGTGTACTTGTTAATGTTACTGTTCAAAAACAATTTTTTTTAACTGATTATGGTTAATGCAGAAAATTCTCAGTAATGATATTATTATACAGTTGTTTCTCATTATTTGTCAATTCTGTGTTTATGAATTTGCCTACTCACCTAAATGTATTTGTAACCCCAAAATGAATACTCAAAATGCTTTCAAGGTCATTTTTAGACATATGCATGTTCAGAGTGGCAAAAAATTTAAGAACTAGCTGAGCTTTGCACAGAGGCTCACATCTGTAATCCCACCACCTTGGGAGGCTGAGGCAGAAGGATTGCTTGAGGCCAGGAGTTCAAGACCAGCCTGGGCAACATAGTGCGACCCCTCCCACCATCTCTGCACAGAAAAAATGAACTAGCTGAGGTTGAACAAGTCAGTGCTCTGCCCTCATGTTTCAGCTCTCATACTTCTAAACCTCCTTTTCATGGTCCATTTAGTGCCACATTTTTGTATTTTTGTGCTATTTTTTTTTATTGGTGACTTTACTATTTAAAATGGCCTCTAAGCATAGTGCTAAAGTGCTGTCTAGTGTTGCTGAGCACAAGAAGGCTGTGATGTGCCTTACAGAGAAAATTCGTGTTAGGTAAGCTTTATCAGGCATGAGTCATAGTTCTGTTGGCTATGAGTTCAATGTCAGTGAATCAACAATATATATTCTTAAGGTGTCTTTAACAGAAATACACATAGAAGAGGTTATGTATTGATCAGTGATGAAATGTGACCAGAGCCTGGCAGGAACCTAACCTGTATTTCCCTTAGGGGCGATGATTCAGTATTCTCTAATTTAGCATTTGGGATGACTTTATAGAACATAACCATGGCAAATGTTTTATAGAAAATAACTATGGATTTTATAGAACATAACCATGGCAAATGTTTTATAGAACATAACTATGGGTTTTATAGAACATAACAAGAATCAACTACTTCAGGGTAAATTTTGTTTTTGGGAAATAACCAAAATCATTTATGACTAGAACCGATGAATTAGATGGGAATGGTCAAGGGGAACAATACAGAGGTATGATTATTAAAACAGTCTTTCTCTGCCTTTTAAAACATATGCCACCCTTTTTGATAAGCATTTCACCTCACACTTTAAATATTCTAATATATTCCCTTTAGCATTTATGTCCAGGTTGAGAATCAGCATGTAAGTTTCATTTTACCGTCGGACAAGCAAAAGCATGTTGACCTTTATTATTTTTTTTTGAGACAGAGTCTCTGTTGCCCAGGCTGGAGTGCAATGGTGCAATCTCAGCTCACTACAACCTCTGTCTCCCAGGTGCAGGCGATTATCCTGCCTCAGCCTCCTGAGTAGCTGGAATTACAGGCATGTGCTACCATACCTGGCTAATTTTTGTATTTTTAGTAGAGACAGGGTTTCACCACGTTGGCCAGGCTGGTCTCAAACTCCTGACCTCAGGTCATCTGTCCGCCTCAGCCTCCCGAAGTGCTAGGATTGCAGGCTTGAGCCACTGCGCCTGGCGTATTTCTGAGTGTTTATTGTAAAAACTATAGTTTTTAAAGTTTGCTAGATGCAATAAAATTTTATCATGTTTAGTGCTTTATTTAGACTTTCCTCTCCCTCCAGTGAAGAATAATTTGTATAAAGCAGAAGTTGGCAAACATTTCCTGGTAAGGGCCAGACGGTAACTATTTTAGGCCTTGTGGGCCATACAGTCTCTACTGCAACTACTCAGCTCTACCACTGTCTGGCAAAAGCAACAATAGACAGTACGTATTACTTTATGTAGTTACAGTATAAACTCCTTTTTCTTTTTTTTCTCTTTTTTGAGACGGAGTCTCACTCTGTTACCCAGGCTGGAGTGCAGGGGAACAATCTTGGCTCACTGCAACCTCCCATCTCCTGGGTTTAAGCAATTCTCCTGCCTCAGCCTCCCAAGTAGCTGGGACTACAAGTGTGTGCCACCACATCTGGCTAATTTTTTTGTATTTTTAGTAGAGATGGGGTTTCACCATGCTGGCCAGGCTGGTCTTGAACTCCTGACTTCAATTGATCCGCCCTCCTTGGGCTTCTAAGGTGCTGGGATACAGGCTTGAGCCACCGTGCCTGGCCTAGTTATAGTATAAACTCCTTAACGGTAGGGACTATGTATTATACTGTTGTATCCTTCATGTTACATGTAATAGTATAGCACAGCGGGGTCTCAGTAATGGTTGGCTTGGTATGCTGATTTGACCTAGATAATAAAAAGGTTATATTTTTAAATGTTAATAACTTGAACATTAAAACCCATCCATTTACAGTTAAATTATTTTAGAGATCCTATTTTTTTTCTCTTACTATAAATATCCTTCTTTAGACAGTTACAATAGTTCAAGCTCATGCATTTGGGATTAGGTAATCAATGGCCGAATTTTATGGTAGTTGGTAAATGCTATAGGACATGTTGGCTTATTTATATAAATGTTCTAATACTTGTATTTGTTAGCCATTATTAAAGTCTTTGAATCATAGTTAAGTCTCCATGGTAGCAGTGGTTTGATGATTATGTCTTAATGGATGCAATATACTATAAAGATAATTCATAGTTAAAGTCTGGTACTGATTTAAATTAAATCATTTGAGAGGCCAGGCACAATGGCTCATACCTGTAATCCTAGCACTTTGGGAGGCTGAGGTGGGAAGATAGCTTCAGCCCAGGAGTTCAAGACTAGCCTGAGCAAAATAGGGAGACCCTGTATCTACAAAAGAAAAAAAAAAAAAAAAAAGCTAGCCATGGTGGCACATGCCTGTAGTCCCAGCTATTTGGAAGGCTGAGTTGGGAGGATTGCTTGAGCCCCAGAGGCTGAAACTCCAGTGAACCATAATCAAACCACTGCACTCTAGCCTGGGTGACAGAGCAAGACTGTCTCAAAAAAAAAAAATAAAGAAAAGAAAAAAATTATTTGAGAATTGTAAACAATTAGCTGAACAAACTTGCTAAATAATCTGTTGCAGTCTTGACTAAGAGCCTAATAGTTCAGTGAAACAGCTGCATATCCTCCTGCCTTCTCTCTTGGGCTACAGACATTTTTTTTCTCTGTACTCCTTAAACTCTCTCTCTCTCTCTCTCTTTTTTAAAACTACTCTCCTTTTTCTCATGAGCCAGTTAAGGTAACATCTCAGGCCACATATAAGAAAAGAGTATGAGAAGAGACATTTTAGAAAACATAAAAGTGAAAATCACATAGATTCCTCATTTCCGGCCGGGCGCGGTGGCTCAAGCCTGTAATCCCAGCACTTTGGGAGGCCGAGACGGGCGGATCACGAGGTCAGGAGTTCGAGACCATCCTGGCTAACACGGTGAAACCCCGTCTCTACTAAAAAATACAAAAAACTAGCCGGGCGAGGTGGCGGGCGCCTGTAGTCCCGGCTACTCGGGAGGCTGAGGCAGGAGAATGGCGTAAAAACCCGGGAGGCAGAGCTTGCAGTGAGCTGAGATCCGGCCACTGCACTCCAGCCTGGGCGACACAGCGAGACTCCGTCTCAAAAAAAAAAAAAAAAAAAAAAAAAAAGATTCCTCATTTCCTAGTGTCGCTTTTACAGTTAAACATTATGAAAGTATATGTCAACTAAGTATGTGTAAATCCATTCCTACTACTTTAAGTGTAAAGTATTATTTTGGAAAAATGCTCACATCTTTTATATAGATGAACGATGTAATACTATTTTATAAGTAAAAATGAACATCTTTTTAGAGTTCACCTGTTAAGATTTTATTTACCCTAAGTGTGCATGTGAGAGGTATGTATATGTGGTATACTCGGGCTGAGGTTCACAGGCTGAGGTTTCTGAAAAACTGGATTATAACACTACTGACTAGAAGGAACCGCTAGATCTGCACTGTCCAACACAGTAGCCACTAGCCACATGAGGCTGTTAAGCTACTGAAATGTACCTATCTGAATTGAAGTCAAAGTGTAAAATATGTACTGTATTTCAAATATTTAGTACAAAAAATAAAGAATGTAAAGTATTTCATTGATAATTTGTATTTTGATTAAATGCTGCAATTATAATATTTTGGATTTACTAGGTTAAATAAAATACATTATTAAAATTAATTTCACGTTTCTTTTTACTTTTAAAATATAGTTTCTAGAAATGTGGCTTGCGTTTGTAGCTTGCTTTATATTTCTGTTGGACAGCACTGGTCTAAATAGTGTGATCTTTCAACACAGGAAAAGTGTTATAATGAAATATTAGTTTATAAAGACCCATTTGAAATGATCTAGAAACTCTGTAGCTCTTTTTTAACTTTTTGGCTAATACGGTGTTTTTGGTTTTGTTTTTTCGTTTTTTTTTTTTTTTTCGTTTTGAGACAGTCTTGCTCTGTTGCCCAGACTTGAAGTGCAGTGACGTCATGATCATGGCTCATTGCAGCCTCAACTCCCTGGGCTCAAGTGATCCTCCTGCCTCAGCTGCCCAAGTAGCTAGGACTATAGGTGCATGCCACCACACCTGGCTAATTTGTTTTATTTTTTGTAGATACGAGGTCTCACTATGTCGCTCAGCTGGTCTTGAACTACTAGACTCAAGTGATCCTTTTGCCTTGGCCTCCTAAAGTACTGGGATTATAGGTGTGAGCTATCATCCTGGGCCTAACTCAGTGTTTAAAATCAGTGTAAAGAACACTTCATTTTAAATTAGCCAGGTGTTGTGGTGCATGCCTGTAGTCCCCGCTACTTGGGAGGCTGAAATAGGAGAATCACTTGAACTCGGGAGGTGGAGGTTACAGTGAGCCCAGACTGTGCCATTGCACTCCAGCCTGGGCAACAGAGAGAGTCTGTCTCAAAAAACAAAATAAAACAAAAAAAAAACTCTTTATTTTAAATTATTTCAGAATGCCAGAAAAGTATATTAGCTCACTGTACATTCACTAGTCATTAGCAAGCTTTTAAGGACTTCTTGTAAAAGAGGGTAAGAAAGAAGGGCTAGTTGTTGCTTGAATATTTTATTCATCCCAGTTAGAATAAGTTAGTTCTATATGCCCCCAAAAAGGAAAGTATATGTGTGTATATATATATATATTTTTTTTTTTGGATACAGGGTCTTACTCTGTCACTCAGGTTTGAATACAGTGGCATGATCATGGCCCATATGCAGCCTTGACCTCCTGGACTCAAGCCATCCTCCTGCCTCAGCAGCCTCCTGAGTACCTGGGACTACAGGCACATGCCACCATGCCTGGCTAATTTGTAAATTTTTTTTGTAGGGATGGAGTTCTCACTTTGTTGCCCAGGCTAGTCTCAAACTCCTGGGCCCAAGTGATCCTCTCACCTCGTGCTTCTAAAATACTGGGATTACAGGTGTGAGCTACTGCACCTGGCTGATTTATTTTTTTAAGTATAAAATATGTCTGATCCCTAGGTGTCTCCAAATCTAGTAATTTTTATACATTTAAAGCAAGTTTATTTTCTTATTTTTTCAAAGGCGTATACTTTTTAATTATTTAAACTTAGTTTAAAATATTGTTTTAAAGACCACTAGACAAAAAATTTAAATGTGTATATTATAGTGCTTCGTTCAGGGAAAGTATTATAAAACCAAGCCATGACACAGTGTCAAAATTTGAAAACCTGGGGAATTAGTAACATTACTATAGTGATAAAATGGAAATTTTGATGATACAGACAATAGTCCACAGAGAATTATGACTAAAACTTTTTTTTCCTACTAACCATTTCAAGTTAGTTTGCCATCTTATGTTGGTGCTCTTGGAGGCTTACAAATTATTATTATTTGAGCCAGAATCTCTGTCTGTCACCCGGGTGGACTGCGATCGCGGCTCACTGCAATCTTAATCTCCTGGGCTCAAGTGATCCTCCTGCCTCAGCCTCTAGAGTAGCTAGAACCACAGGTGTGAGCCACAGCACCTGGCCAGGAAGCTTACAAATTATTAATGAAACTTTGTTAAGAACCCTTTACCTTACTGACAACCAGAGAAGTAATTTCATTGGTTTGGAAATAAATGGACACTTAAGAAATGAAGCAACCTCTTCAAGTAATTTTTTTTCAAAGACCAAACTATTGAATTAGTGCTTTTTGAAGAGCATGAAAGAGCAGTCATCAAGTGTGACATTAAAAACTTTCAGCTGGGTGCAGTTGCTCATGCCTGTAATCCCAACACTGGGAGGTTGAGACAGGAGGATTGCTTAAGCCCAGGAGTTCGAGACCAGCCTGGGAAACATAGTGAGAACCTGTCTTTACAAAATATGTATGTATATATATTAGCCAGATGTAGTGGTGACGTTAGCCTGTAATCCCAGTTACTTGGGAGGCTGAGCCCAGGAGATCATGCCTGCAGTGATCTGTGACAATGCCACTGCTCTCCAGCCTGGGTGACAGTAAAACCCTGTCCCAATAAAAAATAAAAACTTCGAACAATCTGACCATAACTTATTTTCTGCCAGCTTCCTAGGGCAAGCCTTCCTAACTTGCATGCATTAATCTCAACCAGTATTTTTGCTGTATCAAATACATTTTATGCTCTTTTGCTTCTTGACTTTGTGTTCCTGATCCAAATTGCAAATTCTCCCTTTCTCTTTCAAAATCTATCAGTCTTTAATGACTTTGCTCACATTTTTCTGTTCTGAAGTCTTTCTTATCCCCACCACTCCAGCCCAAGTTGAGGATAATAATTAACTTTTTTTTTTCTTCTTTTTGAGACAGAGTCTCCCTCTGTCACCCAGTTTGGAGTATAGTGGCGTGATCTTGGCCCACTGCAACCTCCACCTCCCAGGCCCAAATGATCCTTTCACCTCAGCCTCCTGAGTAGCTGGGGATCACAGGTGCGCACCACCATGCCCAGCTAATTTTTGTATTTTCTGTAGAGATGGGGTTTTGCCATGGTGGCCAGGCTGGTCTTGAACTCCTGGCCTCAAGTGATTTGCGGTCCTTAGCTTCCCAAAGTACTGGGATTACAGGTGTGAGCCACCGCACCGGCCTCTGTTTTACTATCTTTAAAGCTCTTAAAACGATCTCATTTCATTATTAACTTTTTATTGTTTGTCTTCCCCCTCTAGAATGTGAGTTGAATGAGAGCAAGGATAATGTCTATCTAGTTAACAGCACCTAAAATAGTGTGTGACACAAAATAAGCACTCCATAAGTATTTGCTGAGTGATTGAAATACTTTATTCATAGGAAATGTGCACTATGATAACCAACTTTTAAAACAGTTTGTGTATTCATCAAAACTATAAAATGGACAGTCAGATACTATTGACAAATTCCAAATATGAATCCAAACTACTGCCATTTTCTAAGAAAGGACATTTATAGGTAAGGGGCATGGGGGAGTAGGATTTCTAGAACAATTTAAGCTTAAATGGATAGGATTTAATGTCTTAAAGACACTTGCCTTAAGTTTACATCTTTCAGCTTGTAAAATAGATAAGGTAATAAGTGAATCTCTTTAAAATTTCTCAGCTGAGCGCGGTGGCTCACGCCTGTAATCTCAGCACTTTGGGAGGCCAAGGTGGGTGGATCGCTTGAGGCCAGGAGTTCTAGACCAGCCTGGTCAACATGGTGAAACCCCATCTGTACTAAAAATAGAAAAATTAGCCAGGCACAGTGGCGCATGCCTGTGGTCCCAGCTACTCTGGGGGCTGAGGTGGGCAAATCACTTGAGCTCAGGAGGTCGAGGCTGCAGTGAGCTGAGATCGTGCCACTGCACCTCAGCCTGGGCGACAGAGTGAGACCCTGTCTCTAAATAAATAAATAAGTAGATTTTATGGGTCTGTATCTTGGCAACACACACACAATAAATAAATAAAAATTTCCCTATTTTTCCCCTAAAGACAAAGTTGCATTTGCAGCCATCACAAAATTGATAGGTATTTTAACTATTATGCTCTGGAACCTTTTCACAGGAATGAGAATTGGGGGTCTGAGTTCCAGACTTACATCAAGCATTTGCTCTACAGCAATCTATGGTAATGATGCCTCTTAGTGCTTACCGGCTTTTTAGGAAACTATAATATGTAGAGGTAAGATATAGTCCATTATTAAATGGCCAATAATTTGATTTTATATAACTATTTAGATATCTTAAAAACAGGTGAAACATTAGGATAGACAGCCTAGTACCCTCTAGTTTTATGTTAATATTGGAACAGTGTATGTTTAACTATTGTCAAGAATATCTTAGCTCATTATTAGACTGTAGTTATAGAAAAGCTCTTTGAAATCTTATCACTTGAGTATCAGATGTATGTGCAGATTACATGTGAGAAAGCATATGCAAGTATATTATAAACTGTAAAGTGTTATATAAATGTTATTATGGGGAAGGCATAGAACAGGTTTTTTTTTTTTTTTTTTTTAAACACTGTGTGAGAAGATAGTAAAATTCAGAGATAATGGTCTGATAAGGGAACTTGGCAAGAGGCATGATCTTGGGTGATGCCAGACTCCTTTGGGGGTGAATCTGGTAGTTATTGTAATGCTTTTATGCCAAGTAAAACTTCCTGAGTCAAAGGAGACTATTTGTCAATAAACATCCAAGTGGTAGCAAAATAGTTTGTATAGCTTAAAATACTGAAAATAATTTATATGTAGATGTCATATAAATTGTAGTGCTGTCACATGTATTATCTGACTCTTACAATAATCTTTGTGAGTTAGGTATTCAGATAATTTAAATGATTTATCTAAGTTACTCACCTGTTAAGTGGGATAACTGAGATTGGAAACCAAGTATTCAGATACTTAAGTCTTTATTCTTTTATGCTAGCCCTTTAAGAGGAATTGATAAATAATGGTTTCCCCTAGGTAATTTTCAAGTAATTTAGTACAAGTGAGATATGTGAGGCATCGACAGATATTAAGACTGGACAGATCTTCTGACTCCAAAATCAAAGATATATACTTTAAGAATATAAACACTGGAATTGAAATATAATGAATGCTACCTATGGGAAGTTTTAATGATTTTAAATTTTAACAAAATCAACATGAATGAGTAGCAAATATTAACTGGAATATTTAGAAATACCAGTTGGACAGCTGTGTATGTGTGAGTGTGTGTGCATGTATGCTTGTAAATAAGAACATTTTGTTATACATATGGTGTAGTAATTTTTCTGGAAAAAAAATTCAAGTTCATATGAGATTATCATCATCATAAGAGCAGCTAACACTTTGGTAGTCCTCACTATGTGCCAATCACATTTAAGTATATCACACATTGATCCCATTTAATCCTCACAACAGTCCTAAATTGGTATTAATGTTACCAGCTTAACAGTTAACAGAGTTAACTCTGTTTGACAGATGAGGAAGGTGAGGTCAGAGAGATTTAAGTTCAAGGTCTTACAGCTGTAAGTAGTGTTACCAGGATTCTAACCCAGGCACTCCGGCTCCAAAATCTGTGCTTTAACCACTATATTAATATTCCCTGGGTTTCACCTTGGCAAATATTATAATCACTTTTATATACTCTGAGGTTATATATTCAAATATCTAAAAGCACTATTAACAGAGTATAAAAGAGCCTCAGTTTATTTGCTTATTCTTGGACAGGAAGTATTGGGAAATGGAGGTCATAATTTTCTAATATGAATCACTGTATAAGAAATGTCATGGCCGGGCGTGGTGGCTCATGCCTGTAATCCCAGCACTTTGGGAGGCTGAGGTGGGTGGATCGAGGTCAGGAGTTCAAGACCAGCCTGGCCAAGACGGCAAAACCTCGTCTCTACTAAATATACAAAAAAATTAGCTGGGCGTAGTGGCACGCACCTGTAATCCCAGCTATTTGGGAGGCCGAGGCAGAGATTTCTTAAAACCCAGGAGGCAGAGGTTGCAGTAAACCAAGATTGTGCCACTGCACTCCAGTCTGGTCCAGCCTGGGCAACAGAGCGAGACCCTGTCTCAAAAAAAAAAAAAAAAAAAAAAGAAAAGAAAAGAAAAGTAAAGAACGAAATTTCATGGGCCAAGCACCCTGGTTTATGCCTGTAATCCCAGGATCGAAATTTCAAGGACCAAGCACCCTGGTTTATATGCCTGTAATCCCAGGATCTTGGGAGGTCAAGGGAGGAAGATTGTTTGAGCTCAGGAGTTGGAGACTAGCCTGGGCAACATAGTGAGACCTGGTCTCTATAAAAAATTAAAATAAGCCAGATGTTGTCACATTGGCCTGTAGTCCCAGCTATTTGAGAGGCTGAGGCAGCAGGATCACTTGAGCCCAGGAGTTCAAGGGTTCAGTGAGCTGTGATTGTGCCACTGCACTGCAGCCTGGGTGACAGAGCAAGCCCCATCTCAAGAAAAAAAGAAAAGAAAAGAAATTAAAAGAATTTTTAGGACTAAATGTGATCCATTTAAGAATTAAATATTGCCAAGAAAAGTTTTTCACAGGTGCGTTGGTAAAATATGAGAAGTAATTTGTCCTCAAGCGTTTAAGTGATGATCTGAATTTTGATGTAATTTCTTCTGAGACTCATGGCATTTTATCTTTTTCTGTACTATTTTATTATAAACTGAGAAATGATTTGTGAGTTGGAAAAAGAAAACTTGTTTTCTATTATATATGAATAAAGTCAAAGTAGAAGATGAGGATGACATCAATTGAATGACAAATTATACTTTTAGTTTTTTGTGGTTAATTACTATATTAATTTCCATTTTTTAAAAAAATTAGTTTTTAGTAGAGATAAGGTCTCAATATGTTGCCCAGGCTGGTCTTGAACTCCTGAGCTCAAGTGATCCTTCTGCCTTGGCCTCCCAAAGTGCTGTGATTACAGGCATGAGCCACCTCACCTGACTGTAGTTTTCTTTTAATAAAGGGAAGAGAATTATGTCTTCATGGAATAATCTTACCAATGTTTGAGTAGTAAAGTAAAAATTTTAAAATGCAAGTGCTAATTTTTATATCCCTGTTAAAAACACAGCATTCTTTAGTTTTAAGGGAAAAAATGTATGTCAATTACTAACTCAAGCTGGTTTTTGTTCTCTTCAAACTTAACGTCACACGTTCATATAACCTATAACATCAAATAAGCAGGCATTTATGTGATTTCTAAATATTTCAGATAGACTATTTCTATGTATTTTTTTGGTTTTATTTTACCTTTAAAACAAATAATTTAAAAAAAAATTTTTATTAAATAAGCTTTGATCACAGCTCTTCTCTGTTCCATTTCCCCTACAGGCTACCACTACTCTCCCTCTTCCTGTTTTTGTCATAATGATTTGCAGGAATGACAGTCCCACCCCATGCCCCCCCAAAAAAATTGCTGCACTCATATCATACAAACTTGGATGACCAAGATTTAATGTAAAGTGATCGTATTGTATAATGGATTTCAACTCCTAAGTAGTAGAGAAGACATCTCAGTCTGAAAAAGTGAATATAAGAGTAAAAGATCTCCAAAGTACTATATACTTTTAATGATGATCATCTTGATGCTTTACCCTATTTCATCTATTTGCAATCGGTATATTTGTAAATATAATTATTGTCTTTAAATTATTTTCTAAGGATAAATTTCCAGGTATGGTATTTATAGAGCTATTAAAATAATATTTAGTGGCTTTTACAATTGCCAGATGTTTGAATTATTTACAAAGCTACAAGTGTGCAAGTATCTGCTCATTTTACCAAAAGCTAGCCAGATTGTTGTATTAATAGCCGTAAATCACAGTTGTATTTGCTTTCTTACTAACTTGAAATGTCAATGTTGAGGTGAATTCTTGCTTTTCAACTTTACTACTACTATGATTCTTGTGTGTGTGTGTGATATTTGAAGACGTGAAAATCCCTTTTCACCCTTTTCGGTATCTAGGGAGCCAGATTTCTTTCTGTCTGTTAAGATATAATATAATTTCTCACAAATGTGAAAGACCCAGTCTTCAGGTTCTCTAAAATAATTTACTGTGTCAAGTTTTGATAATATTTCTAGCTCTCTGAAAATGATTGAATCAAATAAGTATTTTTTTTTTCTACAAACACTACCCACCAGAACAATTTCCGGTTGTTAAATAGTAAAGTCACCATTCCTTTGGTAATGAATATTTAAAGGAACTCCCTTGGAAATGAATTTTGTAATAGGTGGTTTTTTATTATGTTTTTACTCTGTGCAATACTGATCCTTGCACTGGATTTCAGTTTGGCAATATGCTTTTTAAAACTGGGAGTCTTAAGGTGACTTTGGGTATTAGCATTTTTCACTAAGTGTTTTGGATTTGAAAGTACCTTTTGACATTGAGTATTTCTTGGTGATGCTAAAAAAATTGATAAATAGCTGACAAACCTCTGTAACCTACAGGTAGGCTAGATCAATGTTATACATTTCTAATGTCAAGATGTCTTTAAAGTAGAGAATTTTAAAGAGTAGAAAATCATAGCTGTCAAAATGCACAAAGATGAACATTCAGAAAGAATTGCTGAATCATCATTGCTTGGCATATAGAGTAGGCGTTCTCATTTCTTTAAAGGTTAACACATTATTACCCTTTATTATATTCTAAACATATGTGTACGTTTTCTTTTCCTCATAAAGGTTTTTTTAATGTTTACAGACTCAAGGTATTTGGACTGTGTGCAATTCTTTTGACATTTTCTTATTAATCTATCTAATAGAAATGAGAACATTTCTGAAAAGATGAGAAAACCATACAGGAGATAAAAGATGAGTTATATACATTGAAAATGTCTCATAAATACCCAAAATATGTTATATTTTCAAAAGCAGGCATCAAAAGGGTATATAAATGCTATGTTCTAACTTTGTTAACAAAAAATTATAGAACTACAGCAAATAATCATGAATATTCATAGAAAACAGGATTAGAAGTAAATGCAGCAATATTTAACAGGGATTACTTAAAATGGTATTGTAGGGAGAGTTTTAAAAACTTTTTTTCTGTGTTTTCCAAAATCTCCAACAATGCATATATATTTATAATTAGGGAAATGTGTTTTTGAAAGAAAAAAATATTTCTCATACTACTGCCCCTTAAGTGGCATTATCCAAATTTTACATTGATCCAGTTGCAGTTAAGCCTTGTAAGGAACATGAGTATGTACTGTCTGTAACCTGATACTTTGTTCTAGCTTTCCTGCAGCACCAAAATTCTTTAAATAGGGACCCTGTGGGGTGGCTGCAGGGGACAGGGGTTGAGGGGTAGCAGGGACCTCATTCAGTTTTAGTTTAGTTGAAGTAACTAAATCCAGATACTAAAATTTCAAAAATAAATATTTATTTGCCAGAACTATGAACTCATGTATACTAGAAATAGTTAGCTAAAATCATGTTTAAGTCCTTTACTTATTTTAAAATAATGCATTTGAATTTATTATAGATAATATTTTAACAATGTGAAACTAGTACACAAAGTTTCTGGCATTTCTGATTGATACACGTCAGGAATTTTGAAGATGATGTAAATTATTTAAAAATCCTAATTTAAATAACCCATATTTTAATATTATATACTTAAAAAATAGCTTAAAATTAAATAATGCCTAAAGCAGGTTTGTCTTTCCTTTTATCTGCATATTAACTTTAACTTCTTTTAACATATGGTGTTTAATGACTGTAATGATTTTTCACCTAGTATGGAATACATAAATATATAGTTGTGACATTCTGTGTTGAAATATTGGCATGTTGACCCATTTGGCCTGTTTAATTAGGAAATAAAGATGGTAGAGCCAGTCGGAAAATGAATAGTTAATCGTGGAGGAGGAGAAAACATAGCTCAGTACTTTGACTAGAGGCAGCTGGGAAAGTGACGTCCTGTAGCATTTGCTGTTCTAGAAAGTACAGAGACACGTAGTGAAAATGGGAGGATCTAGAAGGAGGCTGTCTCCCGTGTAGTGTATATTTATCTGTAAGTGAGCCGTTGGGGAAGGATTGAATACAGAGACGCTGTCTGCTTGCTGCCTTAAGACAGCTAGCTGAATTGCTGATTAACTTTTAAAATACCCAGCTTGGTTTATTTTTCTTAGAATCTGTCTATTGCTAAGACTGGGGACACTGTTTTCTTTTACAAAGGGAAATCTAAGTTAATTTCAAGGCATTCGAAATGGGGAAAGACTATTATTGCATTTTGGGAATTGAGAAAGGAGCTTCAGATGAAGATATTAAAAAGGCTTACCGAAAACAAGCCCTCAAATTTCATCCGGACAAGAACAAATCTCCTCAGGCAGAGGAAAAATTTAAAGAGGTCGCAGAAGCTTATGAAGTATTGAGTGATCCTAAAAAGAGAGAAATATATGATCAGTTTGGGGAGGAAGGTAAGTATTCTCTGCATATCTTTCTGTCTCTTCAACTCTGTCTCTTTTTTTCTCTCTCTCCCAGCCTTTTTTCCCCTCTCTCTCAGCTTGTGGTTATCCTTAAATTTGATTCTCAGTCATATCAAAAGTAGAAGGACAAATAATGGATAATAACAAGATTTCATCTCTGATCATATGAATGAGTATTGCAGAGCTATGAATGAAATGTCCTTGTTTGCCTTTTTTATTTTAGCATTTTGTATTATACATATTTTTCATTAGACTTACAATGTTAACATTGTATATTTTAAAAGAAACCTTGAATTCCCATACCTATTAGTAAATTGTGTCAAAAGTCTTATGCAACCTGTTTCGTTTTCTAATGAATTTTCTGCCAGAACCAATAGAGTCTTTAGTCATTTAAAACCTTAAGATTGGCGTTTCAGGTTCTGAGTAGTTTATACTGTATTCACAAAAACAAAAAGTAGTTTTTTGCCTTTCTTATAGCAAGGCTAGTTTAGACTGAACAAGACAGAGTTGTGACTCTCAGAAGCAGAAGGCGCAGGCATTTAGCTTCTAGTTGTTTTTGGCATTCTGCCTGGAGAGGAAAGAATTTTCCTGATGTCATAAAATACCAGAACAAGTTTTTAGCTTAATTGTAAACAATAATTGTGTGCCAAGAAAATGAGATCTCAGAAATACAATTTTTGACCTAAAATGGCCACCTAGTTAGAATAATTATTGATTTACTTTTAGGTGACATTATTTCTTTTGAAATTTTACTATCTAGGTATAGAGAAAAACAAGACAACTTCCCTTTCCTCTCCCTGCCATACCTTTGTTTTTTGCATTGTGAGATCAAAAACTAGTGAGCACAGTAAAAGAGAATAATTTCAGATTATCCTTTTTTCATTCTTCATTTTAAATCAGGTTTGTCCATCACTTCCATATAAATGGGGCTATGAAGTAAGACTATTTCAAATTGCTAATTGATAACACAAAAAACTTTGACTTGTACTGGTTTGGGGATTTTCAACTTTTAACATCAGGACTAAGTTATTATTAGTTTTTCCCCCAAAATACTGGCTTTCAAATCATTGTAGCTATGAAAACTTTTTTGTTATCCCTTTGATTCCTTTATTACATTTAACATCCAATTTTCCTAGAAATATATTCTTAAAATTATAGTGAAGCAGTGACTGCTTATTTTGAATGAAACAAATCAAATGTAGATAAGCAGGGTGATTGTATATAGAGGGTTTTTTTCCTTCTTGTTTTGTTTAACTTTTCTGATCTATGAGTTGCCCAAAATTGAAGTTTATGTTGCTGGTTTTGGTGTGGTGAGGACCTACAGTGTCAGGTTCTTACAAAGTAAATATTGAAAAAGGCAAATACTGGGCAGTTCAATCCTGCATGATACCCATGGCCATACATATTACCCAATATATCATGACTTGGTTTATCTCAAAAGCTAAGCAGGATTCTGAGATACTACCAATAATGTACTACTATTTCTGAAGGAGTTATTTTGTAATTTTGTAAAGAAATTCACAAACATGGAATAACACTGTGAATTCCTGTGAAAAAGCAGATATCCACTGCTTTATATTTAAAATATTTTGCAACAATTCACTGATAGCTCAAGTTTGTGGCTAAGCCATTAGATTCAGGGTTTAGTAAGGATATTTGTCTTCAGAATTTTCAAGTCACCAAATGATACATTTTTCTTGATTTAACATTACCTCTTAATAGTGCTTTCCTAGAGTGATTTTTCTTATTTAATTTTTATTGGGCATTACACAGTGAGTGAATTTTTTTAAAAATTAAATCACCCTGAATCTGTATACCCTGGATTTTTTTTTTTACCTTACATAATTGATATTAGTGATAGGAGGAGTGAGGAGAGAATACATTTTTTAAAACATAGAAATATATTATGCAGAAATACCATTCTCTAGTTATAGGTTACTTGAAAATACAATTGAATGGGCCAGGCGCGGTGGCTCACGCCTGTAATTCCAGCACTTTGGGAGGCTGAGACAGGTGATCACCTGAGGTTAGGAGTTCAAGACCAGCCTGGCCAACATGGTGAAACCCTGTCTCCACTAAAAATACAAAAATTAGCTGGGTGTGGTGGCGGGCGCCTGTAATCCCAGCTCCTTGGGAGGGTGAGGCAGGAGAATCGCCTGAACCCAAGAGGCGGAGGTTGCAGTGAGCCGAGATCGAGCCACTGAACTTAAGCCTAGGCGACAGAGCGAGACCCCGTCTCAAAAAAAAAAAAAGAAAAAAAAGGAAATACAATTGAATGAAAGTTATTTGAATTATTTTTTAGAATTATTCTTTCTTCACAGGAAAGTATTATATTTATTTGCCGTTTATTCAGAATGTCTCATTTATTCTATTAAAAATTCCATTTAGATACACTGTGAAAGTAGGGGAAAACATTTTTTCTCTTTGCCTTTTATTTATATCCAGACGTGGTTCCGTAGGTTTCTCCAGTAGTAACAAAACACTGAACTTTAGGGCTATGGAAACACTATTAATTTACCTGGTATCCTTCTTCCCGCTCCCCCTCAGTTATTACAGTCTTGGGACTTAGAGCTGGGATGGTGGGAATGAGGAACCATGAACTGAAAAGTATATAAGTTGCTATGCTAAATTTATATATTTAGGCATGAAAGAACCAGTAATCCACTTTGTGTTCTGAATATTCACAATTCAAAACGTTTTGTTTTAAAAACGGTTGGCTACTGGGTGAGGTGGCATATGCCTGTAGTCTCAGCTAATAGGGAGGCTGAGGCTGAAGGACTGCTTGAGCCCAAGAGTTTGAGTCCAGCCTTTGCAACATAGCAAGCAAGACCCTATCTCTAAGAAAAACAAAGGAAAGAAAAAAAAAAATACAGATACCTCAAATTTACTTTTAGGAATCTATAAAAGGGAAACAAAAACATGTCCACACAAAGACATGTATCTGAATGCCTATAGCAGCATTATTTATAATAGCCCCAAACTGGAAACAATCTGAAAGCACCATAAATTGGTGAATTAAACAAAATATGCTATATTCATTCTATGAGGAACTATTTAGCAATAAAAGGACCAATTTCTGAAACATGCTACACCATGGGTGAACCTCAGAAACTATGCTAAATGAAAGAAGCCAGATGTAAAAGACTACATATTGTATGATTTTATTTATGTGAAATGTCTGGAAAAGGCCAGTACATAGAAAAAGAAAGTAGATCTTTCTTGCCTAGGACTTGAGGTGGGAGCAGGGATTAGCTACAAATAACAACTAGAGAATTCTTTGGAATGATGGAAATGTTCTATAACTGGATTCTGATGATGGTTATACAACTCTATCAATTTACTATAATCAATTGAATTGTATTTGTACAAGAGGTTAATTTTATGTATGTAATAAATCTCTTTTTAAAAATAAATTTTCTCTATAGTTGAATCATTTGGAAATAAAAACCACAGAACTACAGAAATTTAAAATTGGATTCTGAACCACTCTCTCCCAAAGTTTTAGGTTTAGTCTTGAAGAGTTTAGTGGATGTCAGCAGAAATTTGTATTAAGAGATTTAAAAGAAAAGAGTTTCAATAACACATCCTCATTTATTCCAGTTCTCTAACTTTTCTTTTTTTATACTTTCTGTATTTTGTTATTGCTTATGATTTATTCAGTAACTTCAAATATTAAAAGGTAGTGTTTAAATGATAAAACTTATATTTATTAATCTTTATACTAGTTCTCTTCTGTTCTTTAACTTATATATTTAGCTAGCTGGATTTTTAAAAATTTACTATTTGTTCTGAAAACATGTAAGTAAATTTGATGTGAATTAAAACTGTTTAAAAGATCTCAGAATCTCATTATTTTTTAACTGAAGTCTTGCTATAAATCTGGATTTTTACATATTAGATCTCCTTGGAGTAAGAGTTATTAAAGTACTATGTTTTTTTCTTTGCAATCTGAATTTTTCTCCAGTGTTTCTTCTTTTGGAAACTTTTAGTCAACCTTAACTAATTAGTGGGAATCATTGTTATAGATAGTATTGCAAACACGTATTTGGTTTGGGACTGCAAACTGGTTGACTGGTTAGTTGTAAAATAATAGCAGTCCTGCTAAATCATAGGCAAATGTTGATTCTCTAGTGCATTTTTTGATCACACAAAGTGATAATAGTGTCTAGAAAACATTTGAATAGCAGAGGGAATCCAATTGAATATTAAACATTTCCATTAGTGTTCAAAATGCACATGATTAAGAACTGACCATAAAGTTAATGTGACGTTACTTAAAATTTTATATGCTACACAATGCAAGTGATACTTGCATAATAATGTATGTTATAGTGGCATGAATTTTGGTAGGATTTTTTTCTTTTTTTGTTGTTGTTTTTGAGACAGAATCTTGCTCTGTCACCCAGGCTGGAGTGCAGTGGTGCGATCTTGGCTCACTGCAACTTCCGCCTCCGCAGTCCAAGTGATTCTCCTGCCTCAGCCTCCTGTGTAGCTGGGATTATAGGTGCGCCACCACGCCTGGCTAATTTTTGTTTTTGTTTTTGTTTTGTTTTGTTTTTGAGACAGAGTCTTGCTCTGTCGCCCAGGCTGGAGTGCGGTGGCCGGATCTCAGCTCACTGCAAGCTCCGCCTCCCGGGTTTACGCCATTCTCCTGCCTCAGCCTCATGAGTAGCTGGGACTACAGGCGCGCACCACCTCGCCCGGCTAGTTTTTTGTATTTTTACTAGCGACGGGGTTTCACCGTGTTGGTCAGGCAGATCTCGAACTCCTGACCTCATGCTTCACTCGCCTTGGCCTCCCAAAGTGCTGGGATTACAGGTGTGAGCCACTGCACCGGTCTAGGATTTTTTTCATTCATTCGAGTAGCTTCATTCTTTGTCTGAGCTGCGTAGTTGACTGTTTAATAGTGTCTAGGAAAACCTCAAAGCTGCATTGGAGTCTTTTTATCAGCTTTGATAAGTTACTTCAGACTTTGTATGAATCTTCTCAGGGACTTTGTAATTCTGACCGAATTACCATTTTTGGCAGAGGAGGAAGAGGTTTTCGAGAAAGCCAAACCCATGACGTAATAAATTAAAACGTTATTATTTCTTTTCATGAATTCATTATGGGTGCAAGTATTAAATTTTGTCTCATAAGAGGCTAGATTGGGCAGGCTGATTTACCCAGTTTGCTTAACTCAGTTAAGTAATTATATTCCCTTAAGTCTATGGGATGAAGGATAAAATGATTCGAATAATTTAAGCATTGGTTGAGTCACTTTGGTCATGACCTTGAGCTACATATTATTCTATCATTAAAAAAAATCTGCCATTAGCTTTTTAACATTTGGAGTTATAATTATACTACTAAAATTTGTAAAAGGGAAATTTGGATGAGCTGCTTATGAAAAGATCTTGTCCTGCTTATACTTGTCATTCAGTTTCTACAAGGAATTTCCCTAACTGCTATTTGGATATATTGTTCAATACATATTTTGACAATTTTCAGATTATTAGGTCTCTCTTGGTCTCTCCAGATTCTATTCAGGGATGAAGGTAAAAATTTAGATATCACTTGAGACTCTGTTAGATGAAATAGAGTGTATATATATATATACCTTTTAATGGAAGAAGCCAAATGTAGAATAAGACATAAGCAAAACTAAGTTTCTTTAAAGTATGCTGGTGTTAGTGGCATTTTAAATTGTTAAATCTCTTATATATGTATATGTGTGATTATATTTTACATTGTTTTTGCTTCTGCCTTTTTCTCTGTACTGATATGCAAGATACTTTTTTTAGTTTTGATTTAGAAGGACTTTAGGAATTAGTTCATTCCCTTCATTCACTAAGCGTGGATGCCTACCATTTTCAGCCCTGTATGCTTGAGCAATGCAAAATGAATATATTTCCTGCCTTCAAATCACTCACTGTTTGGAGATATTAGAATCTCCTAGCTTAACCTGTTGAATTTTTCATAGTTTTATGATCTTTAGATTCTTTTCCTGCTTGTTTCTTGGTCAGTATTGACCTCTAAAAGATCACCATACTGTTGTTTTTTGGGTTTTAGTAGAACATTTCTTTCACACATAGTGGAAAATGTTGTTTCAAATATAATCTTTTCTGGGTTAAATATTACTTAGTGGAACCTTTAAGCAAAGGGTCAAAAAGTCACTATATTGTTGCCTGAGGTGGATTGTTCACAAGAGACAGAAATAACCCATATAGAGGCCTTACATGTCAAAGTTTACAGCTCTTGATTTCAGTCTTCTTCTCATAAGCATTGAAATTAATGCTAAGATGTGGTATGCCTAGATAAACAAATTTGGCATCTAGAGAAGGAATGACAATTTTCGTGTCTAAAAAACTATTTTTCATTATTAGAATTTTTTTACTCTCTGCCACAGAGTTCTATTTTAATTCTTTTTTTTTTTTTTTTTTTTTGAGATGGAGTTTTGCTCCTTTTGCCCAGACTGGAGTGCAATGGCGCAGTCTTGGCTCACTGTAACCTCCGCCTCCCAGGTTCAAGCGATTCTCCTGCCTTAGCCTCCCAAGTAGCTGGGATTATAGGCATGTGCCACCATGCCCAGCTAATTTTGTATTTGTACTAGAGATGGGGTTTCACCATGTAGACCAGGCTGGTCTCGAACTCCTGACCTCAAGTGATGCACCCGACTCGGTCTCCCAAAGTGCTGAGATTACAGGTTTGAGCCACTGCACCTGGCCCTATTTTAATTCTTAAACAGTAAAAGATGATCTGAAATAAAACTAGTTAGAATGAATATGGTATTTTTTATTACATTATATTTTTACGTATTTCTATTTTATTTATATATAAACAGTATGAATGTGGTATCTTGTATTTTACAATATATTTTATTAATATATTTATATTTTTAAATGTTATATATATTGTTTGATTATAATATAAATTAAATATTTAAGTTCTATACTTTGTATCAATTACTGAAGACCTTCCAACTGACATCTTTTAAAAACTTACATATTTATAAGTAGATACTTATATAATTTATATATTTCAGCATGCCAGATCAGTAGTTTATAAGATAAGAAGTTCCTAATTTTCTTTTCTTTTTCTTTTTTTTTCTTTTCTTTTTTTTTTTTTTTTTTGAGACGGAGTCTCACACTGTTGCCTGGGCTGGTGTGCAGTGGCGCGACCTTGGCTTACTGCAACCTCCGCCTCCTGGGTTCAAGTGATTCTCCTGCCTCAGCCTCCCAAGTAGCTAGTATTACGGGCGCCCACCACCACACCTGGCTAATTTTTTGTAATTTTAGTAGAGACGGGGTTTCACTATGTTGGCCAGGCTGGTCTCAAACTCCTGACCTCATGATCCGCCTGCCTCGGCCTCCCAGAGTGTTGGGATTACAGGTGTGAGCCTCTGCGCCTGACCTTATTTTATTTTTCTTACTTACCTGAGGAACAAAGAATCAGGAATAAATTATTAAAGATGCTGATTTGGCCAGGAGCAGTGGCTCATGCCTGTAATCCCAGCACTTTGGGAGGCCGAGGCAGGCAGATCATCTGAGGTCGGGAGTTCAAGACCAGCCTGACCAACATGGAGAAACCTTGCCTCTACTAAAAATACAAAGTTAGCCGGGCGTGGTGGCGCATGCCTGTAATCCCAGCTACTCGGGAGGCTGAGGCAGGAGAATCGTTTGAACCCGGGAGGCGGAGGTTGCGGTGAGCCGAGATTGCACCATTGCACTCCAGCCTGGGCAAACAAGAACGAAACTCTGTCTCAAAAACAAAACAAAACAACAACAACAACAACAAAGAGTGCTAATTTGGAGGAAGAATTTGAAAACTAACAATTTAACTTAGGATGTAATCATTAAGAGTTTTATAGCTGTTCTGTATTTAAAGTGGCATTTCTGGCCAATATTAATACATTTTAATGTAAGTTAGCCAAAGTTTATTAGCAATACAGTTTTTGAAAGTTTAACTTGAGTTGCAAGCTTTTTTCTAATAATGCTTATCTCTTCAATTAGGGTTGAAAGGAGGAGCAGGAGGCACTGATGGACAAGGAGGTACCTTCCGGTACACCTTTCATGGCGATCCTCATGCTACATTTGCTGCATTTTTCGGAGGGTCCAATCCCTTTGAAATTTTCTTTGGAAGACGAATGGGTGGTGGTAGAGATTCTGAAGAAATGGAAATAGATGGTGATCCTTTTAGTGCCTTTGGTTTCAGCATGAATGGATATCCAAGAGACAGGAATTCTGTGGGGCCATCCCGCCTCAAACAAGATCCTCCAGTTATTCATGAACTTAGAGTATCACTTGAAGAGATATATAGTGGTTGTACCAAACGGATGAAGATTTCTCGAAAAAGGCTAAATGCTGATGGAAGGAGTTACAGATCCGAGGACAAAATTCTTACCATTGAAATTAAAAAAGGGTGGAAAGAAGGCACCAAAATTACTTTTCCAAGAGAAGGAGATGAAACACCAAATAGTATTCCAGCAGACATTGTTTTTATCATTAAAGACAAAGATCATCCAAAATTTAAAAGAGATGGATCAAATATAATTTATACTGCTAAAATTAGTTTACGAGAGGTAAGTTGGTAGGACCTAAAATCCTGAGACCAAATAATTATGTGGTTGATCATAGGGAGTATATCTAGATAATAGCTAACATTTGTTTAATGCCTATTATACGTTAAAAATAATTATTATAACAATCCTCTAAGATAGTACTGGTATTATACCTCTTATATGGATGTGATTATATTTTCTAACTTTAGTTACTTAGAATTAAAGTGTCAATTTTAAGTGCTAACTGGATTATGTACTATGAGGCTGCTTTTACAAATGTGCTTTATAAGATCTGCATTGGTAATCTCAACACATTAGGCCCTATATATAGGGTTTGTTCTAAAATTGTTAATATGGAGTAATAATTGCATAACAAAAAGGTATTAGAAGAAAATAATTTATAATTCACTATAAATAATAAATTTGTATACCTTTATGTTAATAAAAATACACATTTATAAGTTCATATAAATATATACATTTATAAATTATAATGGTACTGCATTAATACAGTTATTACTTGAGTTCTTATTTGCACTTTTTTTTTTTTTTTTTGAGACAGAGTCTTGCTCTGTCACCCAGATTGGCGTGATCTCGGCTCACTGTAACCTCCGCCTCTGGGTTCAAGTGATTCTCCTGCCTCCGCCTCCTGAGTAGTTGGGATTACAGGCGCCTGCCACCACACCCAGCTAATTTTTGTAGTTTTAGTAGAGACAGGGTTTTACCATGTTGGCCAGGCTGGTCTTGAATTCCTGACCTCAGGTGATCCACCCACCTTGGCCTCCCAAAGTCCTGGGATTACAGGTGTGAGCCACCACGCCCAGCCTATTTGCACTATTTCTCAAATTGGATTGTAACTCTGCAAATATGGTCATAGCAGTTCCCTGCTTCAAATTCTTAAATTGCTGTACATAACCTGTACCATAAAGTCCAAACTCTTTAGCTTAAAATAAGTAATTTTAAATCTGATGTCTACCCCTAAAATGTATATGCACTTCTCCAAGTTGGCTCTATTATTGTTATTTATTATTATTATCTTTTTGTGATGGAGTCTTGCTCTGTCACCCATGCTGGAGTGCAGTGGCACAAATTCTTGGCTTACTGCAGCCTCCACCTCCCAGGTTCAAGTGATTCTGCTGCCTCGGGCTCCCGAGTAGCTGGGATTACAGGTGCCCGCCACCATGCCCAGCTGATTTTTGTATTTTTAGTAGAGATGGGTTTTTACCATGTTGGCCAGGCTCATCTTGAACTCTTTTTTTTTTATTTTTTTTATTTTATTTTTGAGACGGAGTCTCGCTCTGTCGCTCAGGCTGGAGTGCAATGGCCGGATCTCAGCTCACTGAAAGCTCCGCCTCCCGGGTTCCTGCCATTCTCCTGCCTCAGCCTCCCGAGTAGCTGGGACTACAGGCGCCCGCCACCTCGCCCGGCTAGTTTTTTTTTTTGTATTTTTTTTTAGTAGAGATGGGGTTTCACCGTGTTAGCCAGGATAGTCTCGATCTCCTGACCTCGTGATCCTCCCGTCTCGGCCTCCCAAAGTGCTGGGATTACAGGCTTGAGCCACCGCGCCCGGCCTCATCTTGAACTCTTGACCTCAAGTGAACCGCCCACCTCGGCCTCCCAAAGTACTGGGATTATAGGTGTGAGCCACCCCACCCAGCCCAGTTTGCTCTATTATTATCTTGTATACTTGAGCTCTACTCTGTGGAACACTATTGTTTCTCACCCTGCTCTAATACCTACCTGCTGCTGGTCCAATGCTCAGTTCAAGCATCCTCTGCTCCCAGAATCTAAGGGGTTAAGTTGGGTGCTCTTTCTCTCACAAAAGACTTCCATGCTTACCTTTGTTCCTACACTATACAGTACTATAATGGCTAGTTTGCTTCTATGTTTCTTTGAGTTCCTTGTGCATTCCTTGAGCTGAGGTCTGTGTTCATGGTCCCTATAAGGCTCACCATCTAGCCGGAATGTGTGGCATATAGTAAATGTTCAGTAAACATTTGTTAGATGAAACAAATATATTTCTTGTCCTAATAGTTTCCAGAAAAATAGTTGCTCCTATCCTGTTCTTTCTAGTCCTGAATTTCTCCCTCTTCTCCCATTCCAATCCCTGCATCTTGAATGTATTAATAGCAACTTCAAAATAACCATGTCATTCCAGGGCAGTGTGGAACATATCCTTTACTTTTCTTTTAACTTTTTTTTTTTTTTTTTTTTTTTGGTGACATATCTAATAATGCATGTCCTGAAGGAATTTTCCTTTTTTTTTTTTTTTTTTTGAGACGGAGTCTTGCTGTGTCGCCCAGGCTGGGGTGCAGTGGCCGGATCTCAGCTCACTGCAAGCTCCACCTCCCGGGTTTACGCCATTCTCCTGCCTCAGCCTCCTGAGTAGCTGGGACTACAGGCGCCCGCCACCTCGCCCGGCTAGTTTTTTGTATTTTTTAGTAGAGATGGGGTTTCACCGTGTTAGCCAGGATGGTCTCGATCTCCTGACCTCGTGATCCACCCGTCTCGGCCTCCCAAAGTGCTGGGATTACAGGCTTGAGCCACTGCGCCTGGCCTTTTTTTTTTTTTTTTTTTTTGAGACAGAGTTTTGATCTTGTTGCCCAGGCTGGAGTGCAATGGTGCAATCTCGGCTCACTGCAATCTCCGCCTCTCGGGTTCAAGTGATTCTCCTGCCTCAGCCTCCCAAGTAGCTGGGATTACAGGCATGCGCCACTGTGTTTGCCTAATTTTGTATTTTTAGTAGAGACAAGGTTTCTCCATGTTGGTCAGGGTGGTCTCGAACTCCTGACCTCAGGTGATCTGCCTGCCTCAGCCTCCCAAAGTGTTGGGATTATAGGCATGAGCCTCCGTGCCTGACTTCTGAAGGAATTTTCTAATGAGGAAAAAAAATCTATAACTATTGTTATTCTTTTGGAGGTTAAAGTTTTACCTTAGTGGTATTATCCTTTACCATCTGGTAATATTTGTGCTTAGATTTTTGAGTTTTGAAGTGTGTTCATTTTATTTTATTTGGTCCATTTTAGGCATTGTGTGGCTGCTCAATTAATGTACCAACACTGGATGGAAGAAACATACCTATGTCAGTAAATGATATTGTGAAACCTGGAATGAGAAGAAGAATTATTGGATATGGGCTGCCATTTCCAAAAAATCCTGACCAACGTGGTGACCTTCTAATAGAATTTGAGGTGTCCTTCCCAGATACTATATCATCTTCATCCAAAGAAGTACTTAGGAAACATCTTCCTGCCTCATAGAATGAAGAACTTTGTTACCCATATTTTGATAAGGCACTGAAAATATAAAAGGACTGGCAGTTTACTGATGTAGATGTGAATTCTGTATAAAGATGTGTAAATTCTTTTGAGGGTTCGTTAAATTGCATGAATAGAGACGGGTCAAATAAATAGGCAAAAGGGATTTTTACAGTTAGAGATAAAGAGAAAACCATTAACTATATTTTATTTCATTTCTCCCGATTCAGATATTTTTAGTAATTTGCTTATATGTAAAAGTTGTTTTTGTGGAGTCAGTAGGTATATTTCTAATAAAGTGCTAGACTATCCAATTACTTAATTTCTTATACCTTTAGATAATCAGTATGAAAAGTTCCCATTTATAATGGAAATGAAAATTCTTAACTATACATGTGATATGTATTTCTAGAAAAGAATAAAAACCCAAGTCAGTTATTAGATTTAAATCACCTTCTGAAATGCTGCTATAGGGCTGGTATCAGTAAAAGAATATCCTGATACATATGTTTCACCATTTTGATTTTTAAAGTATGCTGTAGCATTTCTTAATAACATCGTTGTGATGTTCTTAAGGCAGACCTTTCTTCATAACAAGGAAATTAATGGCAATTTCTCTCCTGTGGAAATCCCAATTGCCTGAATTACTGATATTTTAGAAGTAGACTTTTTAAAATGCCATATGTAATTTTATGCAAGTTGACTATATATCTTGTTCTTAATAAATTATAGGCTCATTTTGTTCTCTGCTAGTTTAAAGTAATTTGTTTAATAATAGATGTGTTTTTAGAGGAAATGCTGTTACTTGGAATTTTCCAGTTATACAGTCTTCTATAACTTACTAATAATATGCTATATATACTTTATGTAATTTCCCTAAAAAGAATGAACTACCACTACACTATGGTGTTAAACCAAAATATGGGGAAAATAAACACTAACTGCTGCTTATGGATAATGTTGCAACTACTTGTTATGCATATAAATATTTTACTTTTTCATATGTATAGATTGCATTTCTTAGGTGTTTTAATTTTTTAAATATATTTACGTTTAAAAAATTTAGTTTTGTTTTCTGTTTTATAACTATAGTGAGAATGATGTTTTGAAACAAAGTTTTTGGTTATAAAATAGTTTTCAGGAATATATATATATATATATATATATATATATATATATATATATAGGGTCCTGTCACCTTTTAGTAGAATATGAAATATTCTTTTAGAGATCCAATATAAATAGGTTATAATAGCCATATTCTTTATTACTTATCGAGATATAATTTACATGCCATAAAGTTTACCCTTAAAATACACAATTCAGTGGTTTTAGTAATATTCACAAAGTGGTACAATCATCATCACTTTCTAATTCCAGAATATTTTCATCACCCCAAAAAGAAGTCCTAAATCCATTAGCAGTTACTTCCCATTCTTCCCTTCCTCCAGCCCCTGAAAACACTACCATCTACTTTTTGTCTGTATGGATTTGTCCATTCTGGACATTTCATATAAATAGACTCAAACAATATATGGCTTTTTTTTTTTTTGGTCTGGCCTCTTTCATTTAGCTTAATGTTTTCAAGGTTCACCTATGTTGTATCATGTATCAGTACTTTATTTTTTTGTGGCACATTATATGGATATACCACCACATTTTGTTTATCTTTTCATTAATTATGGGGATTTGGCTTATTTCTACTTTTTCCACTATTATAAATAATGCTGCTATGAACATTTGTGTGCAAGTTTTTGTGTTTCAATTCTCATGGGTATATACCTAAAAGTGGAATTTCTGGGAGTAACCATATATTTGAGATGCAAATGGAAAATGCTTGAAAAAAATGCCAGAAAATTCAGCTAATTGTATTTATTACTCTAATTCAAAAATGATTCTTCTGTAACTGTCTCTCTGAATGACAGTTAAAACTCCCTACGGAAGTGTGAACATCACAGAAATTTTCTCACCAGTCTAAAGATCTAGATCTGAAAAGCATCAACGTGGTGACTGATAGTGGTTTCTGTTTTAAACCCATCATTATTTATCGCAATTTTCTTGATTAAGCATTTTCTCCCAGGTAAAATAAATATTTACAGATAGATATATAATAATATTTGGATTAAAAGGTTTTTTTAAGCAGAGAATTATTATTCTAGTAGTAAATAAATTTACATAACTACACAAAACCAGTACACCAGTATCTCTCTTATCTTAAAGGATATTGACAATGCTTTAGCATGTAGTAAGTGCCCAGTTTTTATGTGTTGAATGTTGAATTAAAAGTAGTAATAAGAGTAGAATTTTAAAGTTTTTTAATTTATTTTTTCAAATTATGAAAGTACTTTTTATTTAAAAATGTTTTCTTTAAATTCAACCAGGTTCTTGGATAGCCGGAATAGTTTTGAAGTACTATATATCGCATAAAGAAAGATGTTTATCTTTCCTAAAAGAAAAACCACAAATTGCTTATGTTAAAAAAGAAAAAAAAGAAGGCGGCCAGGCACTGTCGCTTACGCCTGTAATCTCAGTACTTAGGGAGGCTGAGGCAGGGGAAAATCACTTGAGTCCAGGAGTTTGAAACCAGCCTGGACAACATAGTAAGACTCCATCTCTACAAGTAAACATTTAAAAATTAGCTGAGCCTGGTAGCATGTGCTGTAATTCCAACTACTTGGGAGACTGAGGTGGGAGGATTGCTTGAGCCCAGGAGGTAGAGGCTGTAGTGAGTCCGGTTGCACGACTGCACTCAGCCTGGGTGACAGAGTGAGACCCTGTCTCAAAAACAAAAACAAGTATAAACCAAGGTGATTAATGGTCTGCTAATAGATGTGTTTTGTTTGGCCAGCTCAGTGGTTTAAAAACTATTTTTTAATTAGAATGCTTTTAGGCAAGACATGGCATCTTCTGTTGCCACTGACCTACCATTATCTATTGCATTACATAAAGCTGCTTCACATGTTTAGTTATATTGCCTGGGCCTCTGAAAGCATCTGAGTTAGTTACATCTACTGTAGCTCATCACTCTTGCCTATTGTTAGCCTTCCTTGGAGACAAGGAGACTTGTCTTGCTTGTTTATTTTTGGGAAACTGTCATTCAAATAGTTATGATGGGTAAAGGAAACTAATATATGTGATTAGACTCAGTAAATGGCTCAGAAGGGACTATCTTCATATGCCAAGGATTATTTACATAACCTCAAAGAGTTAAGACTAAACATCATTCTTTATCCAAAAATAATTTTTATCTACTAATGTGTAGTGTAGTATACTGCCTATCTATATACCTGACTTCATGTATACATGGTTTATTTTTTACCCCTTATGGAGAAGTATAGAAAAAAATGTGGCTTGTTACTTTTAGATAATAGCTTAATCAAAATGTGAGTCAGAAGTTTTATAGAGTAAATATTTCAACTTTTTAAACTTTTTTTCTGTGATACTTTTAGTTCATAAAATTCATAAAACATTTGGAGCTGGAAATAATTTTTAAAATCCCATTTTCTAGATAAAGAAGTAAACCCAGAAAGGCTAAGTGACTTGTCTGTGGTTAAAGAGCAGGTTTGATGTATTCAAGACTCTTCTGGTCATTAAAAAATAGAATAAAAGAAAGAAAGAAAAAAAAAGAGAGCAGGCCAGGTGCGGTGGTTCATGCCTGTAATCCCAGCACTTTGGGAGGCCGAGGCAGGTGGATCACTCGAGGCCAGGAGTTCGAGACCAGCCTGGTCTACACGGTGAAACCCCATCTCTACTAAAAATACAAAAATTAGCTGGGCATGGTGGCATGCGCCTGTAATCCCCGCTATTCGGGAGGCTAAGGCAAGAGAATCACTTGAACCCAGCAGGCGGAGGTTGTGGTGAGCCAAGGTCATGCCATTGCATTCCAGCCTGGGCAACAAGAGTGAAACTCCGTCTCAAAATAAATAAATAAATAAATAAAACTAAAAATAAAAATCCTGCCTGCTTTTGATTTTAGTTTATGAAACACTAACTTTATGAGAGCATAGAGTGCTAACACATAGTTCATAATAAACATTTTCAAATATGTGGCCCAATATTTTTTTATAGTAATTGATAATTTTGTGAGATAGTTATTACTACTTCATGTGGCAGATGAGGAAACAGAGATTCAGGCATTGTTAAGTACTTTATCCCAGATCACGCAGCTAGAGATGCAACTGAGATTCAAGCCCAGATTGTGATTTTCGACCTGCTATTTCTACTGTTCATGGCTACATGGTTGTGAAGATGATAGTTGTCTTTATTTGTTCTACCTGAAAAACCTGAAGCAATCCCTCATATCCACTGAATTATTTAAGATAATAATTTTAGGAGATTGACAGAAGCCACCAATTTATCTTAATGAATAGTGACAAATTCATTATGATGCCTTGCTGTTGTCAGTGTCAGAAATTTTTTTGTACAGGGCACTAGGCTATGCTGGGGTCACAGATAAGAATGATCTTTATAAAGGCCTTCATAAACTTGAGCATTGAGGTCATAATACATAAAATGCATGACAGTGGAAATGCACCATATGCCCTCCTCCTATGAGAAACGTGTTTTCTACCACTAGTAGTTGTTTCTGCCTAGGTATCATTTAGGGGCAGAACCAAGAATATGAGGTAATTTTTTCCTTGTGTCTAAATTGTATTAGTTTTATGATAACCAAATACACCTCTTTTCTCCTGCTTTGCACAAATTCAGGAACGACAGGGGAAATGTATTGTTTTGTATTAATTTTGATAGACACAGAATAAAAATTCATTTCTCCTCTGTGCCAAGATCTGTGTTAGTTGTAATGGTGAATTTAACTAACCTGTTCCTTACCCTCATAGAACTTATTATTTTTTTTATTTTCTTGAGATGGAGTTTCACTCTGCCCCCATGCTGGAGTACAGTGGTGCAATCTTCGCTCACTGTAACCTCCACCTCCCGGGTCCAAGCAATTCTCCTGTGTCAGCCTCCCAAGTAGCTGGGATTACAGGCACCTGCCACCATGCCTGGCTAATTTTTGTATTTCTAGTAGAAACAGGGTTTCACCATGTTGGCCAGGCTGATCTCGAACTCCCGACTTCAGGTGATCCACCCACCTAGGCCTCCCAAAGTACTGGGATTACAGGCATGAGCCACCGTGCCCAGTCAAACTTATTATTTTTATTCTTTAATATTTATGCAGTAGGGCACAGTGGCTCACGCCTGTAATCTCAGCACTTTGGGAGGCCGAGGCGGGTGGATCACGAGGTCAGGAATTTGAGACTAGCCTGGCCAAGATGATGAAACCCTGTCTCTACTAAAAATATAAAAATTAGCTGGGCGTTGTGGTATGTGCCTGTAATCCCTGCTATTTGGGAGGCTGAGGCAGGAGAATCACTTGAACCCGGGAGGCGGAGGTTGCAGTGAGCTGAGATTGTGCCACTGTATTCCATCCTGGGTGACAGAGCGAGACTCCATCTCAAAAAAACAAAAAATATTTATTAGTTAGAAGTAACAAGATTACATGAAAATTTTTGTTTATTGGGGTTTGTTTTATCATCAGCGTATGGTCTATGCTGGAGAATGTTCCATGTGTACTTAAGAATGTCTATTATTATTATTGGGTGGCGTATTCCATAGATGTCAGTTAGGTCTAGTTTGTTTATAGTATCAAGTCTTCCATTTCATTGTTGATTTCTACCTACATATTCTATCCATTATTGAAAGTGGGGTATTGAAGTCTCCAACTATTGTTAAATTGTCTTTATCTCCCTTCATTTCTATCATTTTTTTGCTTTATGTATTTTGGTGTTCTGTTTTTAGGTATATACACATTTACAATTTTTTATACCTTCCTAATGGATTAATCTGTTTATGATTATAAAATATCATTCACCCTTTTAACATTATAAAATGCCCCTCTTTACCTTTACCTAGTGACATTTTTTGTTTCAAAGTCTATTTGGTCTGATATTAGTATAGCCACTTCAGTTTTCTTCTGGTTGCTGTTTGTATGATATATCTTTTTCCTTCTATTTTTGATCTATTTGTATCTTTGAATCCAAATTTTGTCCCATATGGACAGCATAGAGTTGGAATTCATTTTTGTTATACTCTCTGACATTTTCTGCCTTTTGATTGGCTTAATCCATTCACATTTAATGTTACTATTGACACAGTTGAAATTTATATCTGCTTTTTTACTTTTTGTTTTCTATATGCTCACTTTTTTGTTTTCTATTCCTCCTTCACCGCTTTCTTTTGCATGAAGTGAGTATTTTCTAATGTAGCATTTCAATTTCTTTAATGATTTTTCCCATTATCTTTTTTGGTATTATTTCCTTAATGGTTGCTCAAGGACTTAAGATGTACATCTTAGGAGGCTTAGCTTCTGGTTTCTAATAAGTTTGTTTCAGTGAGATACAGACATTACTCCTGTACAGCTCTATTTTTCCTTTTGTCCTTTTTGTGGTATTATTATACATATTACATCTATAATTGTTATAAACCCATGGTTATAATGATTAATTTTATAATTTTATGTCTTTTAAAGAAGACAAGAGGGAAGATTAGAAGACAGGAGAGCAAATATTTATTTATAGCTTTTTGTTATATTAGCCTTCTTGATAGCTCTGGTTCTCTTCATTTATTCTTGTGGATTCAATTTACCACACAGAGTAATGTCTCCAATACAGCCTTGTTCCCACTCACCTCCTTTGTGCTGTTATTGGTAAACATACTGCATTTCTACATGTTTTAGTCCCAACAATACATTATATACATATTGTTTTATAAAATTGCTTTTTTAAAAAATGGAGATGGGGTCTTGCTATGTTGTCCAGGCTGGTCTTGAACTCCTGGGCTCAAGTGATCCACCCACCTCAGCCTCCCAAAGTGCAAGGATTACAGGCATAAGCCACCATGCTCAGCCGACTATTGCTTTTAAAATCAGCTAAGAGAAGAAAGAAGAAGAAATGTGCATTTCTACTGTCTTTTTTAATTACACAATTACCTTTACCAGTGTCCTTTGTGTGTTCATGTGGATTTGAATTACTGTCTGGGCTAACTTACTTTCAGCCTGCAGAACTTCTGTAAATATTTCTTGTAAGGTGGGTCCACTATGAACAAATTCTCCATTTTTGTTTATCTGGGAATGTCTTTATTTTGCCTTCATTTCTGAAAGATTATTTTGCTGGATATGGAATTCTTGGTTAACAGATTATTATTATTATTATTATTATTATTTTAAACCGCTTTGACTATGCTGTCCCATTTCCTCTGGTTAGAAGTTAGCTGATACTATTGGGGTTCCTTTATTAGTAAAAAAAATCAGCTGGGCACAGTAACTCATGCCTGTAATCCCAGCACTTTGCGAGGCTGAGGCGGGTGAATCACCTGAGGTCAGGAGTTTGAGATGAGCTTGACCAATATGGTGAAACCCTGTCTCTACTAAAAATACAAAAATTAGTCAGGTGTGGCGGTGTGTGCCTGTAATCCCAGCTACTGCAGAGGCTGAGACAGGAGAATTGCTTGAACCCAGGAGATGGGGGCTTGCAGTGAACCCAGATCGTGTCATTGCACTCCAGCCTGGACAACAGAGCGAGATTCCATGTCAAAAAAACAACAAAAACAAAAAAACCGAACAAACAAAAAAACCAACAAACATGTATCTCTTGCTGTTTTCAAATTTTTCTCACGTTTTGCTTTTAAAATGCTTTTAGCATTTTGTTCATATTCATGCACTTATTCAGTTGCCCTAACTGGTAATAATGTGTCTTAACAAATGTCTTTAGAGAAAGAGAATATCTCTCTCTCTGTCTCTATTTTTTTTTTTTTTTTTTGAGACAGAGTCTCTCACTCTTGTTGCCCAGGCTGGAGTGCAATGGTGCGTCCTCAGCTCGCTGCAACTTCCGCCTCCCAGGTTCAAGCGATTTGCCTGCTTCAGCCTCTCGAGTAGCTGGGATTACAGGCACCCACCACCATGACTGGCAATTTTTTTTTTTTTTGTATCTTTAGTAGAGATGGGGTTTCATCATACTGGCCAGGCTGGTCTCGAACTCCAGACGTCAGGTGATCCACCCACCTCAGCCTCCCAAACTGCTGGGATTACGGGTATGAGCCACCATGCCCAGCTATCTCTCTGTCTATTTTAATGAATAATATTTTGCTTACTTCCGAAGTATAAGCCGGAATAATTAAAATGCACAATAATATAGTACTAGAGAGTGTTCTATGTAAAATATAGCCCACTTAAGAAGGAAGGAAGGCTAGGTGCAGTGGCTCATGCCTGTAATCCCAGCACTTTGGGATGCCGAGGCAGGGAGATCACCCGAGGTCAGGCGTTTGAGACTAGCCTGGATAACATGGTGAAACCCCGTCTCTACTAAAAATCAAAAAATTAACTGGGCCTAGTGGTGCACACCTATAATCCCAGCTACTCTAGAGGCTGAGGCAGGAGAATTGCTTGAACCCGGGAAGCAGAGGTTGCAGTGAACCAAGAACATGCCACTGCACTCTCATCTGGGTGATAGAGCAAAACTCAGTCTCAAAATAATAATAATAATAATAATAATAATAAGAAGAAGAAGAAGAAGAAGAAGGAAGGAAAAGCGATGTGGTGGAAATAATACTACTAGGAGTCAGGTTTTGCCAATAGCTAACATTTGTGACCTTGGGCAGGTTGCTTAATCTTACTGCCTTAGCTTTCACTCATTGATTAAAAAAAAATTAATAAGATGATCTCTAAGTCCTAGGTAGCTTTAAAATATTGTATTACTAACAAGGAATATTGTAGAATAGTGATTTTTTAAAAAATTAAAAATTGGAGGTCACGGTATCTGATAAAGAATTTTATTTTTTATTTAAAAAAGGTTCTAAGCCTGGGCAACATAGTGAGACCATGTCTCAACTAAAACAAAACAAAACAAAACAAAAAACAGCCAGGTGTGGTTGCTGTGGTCCCACCCTGTAGTCCCAGCTACTCAGGAGGTTGAGCTAGGAGGACTGCTTGAACCCAGGAGGTTGAGGCTGCAGTAAACTGTGATTGCACCATTGCACTCCAGCCTGGGTGACAGAATGAGACACTGTCACAAACAAACAAACAAAGGTTCCACTGTTGTTGTGAATGTAAATTAGTACAACCTTTATGGAAAACAGTGTGAAGATTTCTCAGTGAGCTAAAAATAGAACTACCATTCAACCTAGCACACTACTGGGTATCTACCCAGAGGAAAATAAATCATTATATTAAAAAAGGCACTGGTGCTTGTATGTTTATCACAGTACTATTCACATAGCAAAGTTATGGAATCAACCTAAGTATGTCCATCAGTGGTTGATTGGACAAAGAAAATGTGGTATATATACATCGTGGAATACTATGCAGCCATAAAAGAATGAAATCATGTCCTTTACAGCCACATGGATGAAGCTGAAAGCCATTATTCAAAGTGAAATAATTCAGAAACAGAAAATAAAATACTTGAGATCTAAATAATGGGTATATGTGGACCTGCAGATGGAAATAATAGACACTGGGGACTCTAAAATGGAGGAAAGGTGGGAATGGGGTAAGAGTTGAAAAATTACCTATTGGATACGATGTTCACTCTTTGGGTGATGGGTACACTAGAAGCCCAAACTTCACCATTATGCAAAATATCCATGTAGCAATCCCACATATGTATCCCCTGAATCTCAAAAGAAAAAAATTTAAAACATATTATATTGAAAGGAGAAAAAAGTTCTAGGAATAAAAATAAAATCAAATTTACTTATCAGTTTACCAAATCCCTTTTATTAAGTTGTTAAACAAGTATTTAAAACAGATAGAGATGGTTTCTAGGCCGGGTTCGGTGTCTCGTGCCAGCTCTTTGGGAAGCCAAGATGGTTGGATCACTTGAGGTCAGGAGTTTGAGACCAGCCTGGCCAACATGGTGAAACCCCCAACTCTACTAAAAATACAAAATTAGCTGGGCATGGTGGTGGGTGCTTGTAATCCCAGCTACTTGGGAAACTGAGGCAGGAGAATCACTTGAACGTGGTAAGGGGAGGTTGTAGTGAGCTCAGATCTCACCACTGCACTTTAGCCTGGGCGACAGAGTGAGATTCTGTTTCAAAACAGAAACAAAAACGAAACCAACCAACCAAGCAAACAAAAACAACAACAACAACAACAACAAAAACTGATGGTTTCTAACAAATTTTATTTTTTACATGTGAATGCTTTTATGAAAAAACAATTCAGGCTGTGTGCAGTGGCTCACGCCTGTAATCCCAGCACTTTGCGGGGCCGAGACAGGTGGATCACCTAACGTCAGGAGCCTGACCAACATGGGAAAATCCTATCTCTACTAAAAAATACAAAAATTAGCCAGGCGTGGTGGCGGGTGCCTGTAATCCCAGCTACTCGGGAGGCTGAGGCAGGAGAATCGCTTGAACCCAGAAGGTGGGGGTTGCAGTGAGCAGAGATCGCGCCGTTGCACTCCAGCTGGGGCGACAGAGCAAGACTCCATCTCAAACAAGCAAACAAACCAAAAATAGTTCAAGGTATCAAAATTTATCAGTTATCAAATCACCTTTAGTTAGTTATTAAACAAGTATTTACTGAGAACGCCAAGGCTATAACATTGTAGGTGCTAGAGATACAGTCCTACCGCTAAAGCCCTTACATTCTAATCATAGAAGACAAACACTAAAAAACATTACTTGCATTGAAAAATAAGTCGGTCATTTTTTTGAATAATGATAAGCATTAAGAAAAGAATGATAACGGCATGGAAACTGACTGGAGGGGGAAGAAGTGTGCAACTTTTTAGCTAGAGTCATCAAAGAAAGCCTCTCTGGGAAGACAGACATTTGTATTCAGCCCTTAATGATTCAAAGCGGGCAATTGTTGGAAGAAAATTTAAGGAAAAAGGAACAGCAATGACAAAAGTCCTGAAATGGGAACCTTTATTGAAAAGCAGAAAAATATATAATTTACTTCCTAATTTTCAAATCCTGTTGATGTTGTTTCCTAATACATATCAAAAAGGCAGAAGTAGATGTAGATGTCGGATAAAGAAAATGGGATGAGAAAATGTCTTTTTTTTTTTGAGATGGAGTCTCACTCTGTCACCCAGGTTGGAGTGCAGTGGTGTGATCTCAACTCACTGCAACCTCCGCCTCCCGGGTTCGAGAGATTCTCGTGCGTCACCATGCTGGCTAATTTTTTGTATTTTTAGTAGATACAGGGTTTCACCAGGTGGCTCAGGCTGGTCTTGAACTTCTAATCTCAAGTGATCCACCTGCCTTGGCCTCCCAAAGTGCTGGGATTACAGGTGTGAGCCACCGCACCCAGCCAAAAATATGACGAGAAAATGTCAAGTGTTGGCCCCTCATCCTTGCTCTTGCTGTCTACAGAGACCATTTCTTTTCAAGCTTGTATTTCCTATTTGCAAATGGAGAATACTTATCATATGTACCTCCTAATAGAATACAGTTCTCTATAAACAATACTAGGTATGGACGAGATAATGTTGAAAGAGAAGTTTACTCAGACATTTTAAATTATGTTAAATTAAAATGTTATTTTTGTTCAAATTTTTTCAAATGAAGATTTTTTTTTTTTTTTTTTTTTTTTTTTGAGACAGAGTCTTGCTCTGTCGCCCAGGCTGGAGTGCAGTGGCCGGATCTCAGCTCACTGCAAGCTCTGCCTTCCAGGTTTACGCCATTCTCCTGCCTCAGCCTCCCGAGTAGCTGGGACTACAGGCACCTGCCACCTGGCCCGGCTAGTGTTTGTATTTTTTAGTAGAAACGGGGTTTCACCGCTTTAGCCAGGATGGTCTCGATCTGCTGACCTCGTGATCCACCCGTCTCAGCCTCCCAAAGTGCTGGGATTACAGGCTTGAGCCACCGCGCCTGGCCTAAATGAAGATGTTAAAAGACATATGGTTCTATATTTCTCAGGCTGCTGATTCATATATTGATAGTTTCCCTCATACTCTTAAATTTTGAAATGCTTTACCTCTTGAAAATGAAAATAAAAATTAAATTACAGATAAGATTCATAATAAAAATTTTAAAGATCATGGGTATACATTAAAAATGTATTTCATAGCATTTGGTTCTAACCTTTTTACCCCAAATAGGCCTTTTATTATGTTCTTACCCCCACCCCTATGAAACATTTTTTTGTGTGCTGAACAGGCTGTATTTATTAAGAATTATTATATTTATATTTGGTGACAGCTGTTAGAATTATTATATTTAGGCCAGGCACAGTGGCTCATGCCTGTAATCCCAACGCTTTGGGAGGCTGAGGCAGGAAGATTGCTTGAAGTCAGGAGTTCAAGACCAGCCTGGCAAACCCATTGCTACAAAAACTTTAAAAAATTATCCAGGCATGGTGGCATATGGCTATGGTCCCAGCGCCTTCAGAGGCTGAGACAGGAGGATCACCTGAGCCCTAGGATTCGAGGATGCCATGAGCTATGGTCATGCCACTGTACTGCAACCTAGGTGACAGAGTGAGGCCCTGCCTCTGAGCAAAACATAACTATTATTTTAATATATCCAACATAATACAACGGCTAGTCAACTACTGATAAACAGGAAGTAAACAGCTAGAAACACAAAAATGTGATTTTTTGTTTGTTTGTTTGTTTGTACAGATAGGGCCCTTGCTGTGTTGCCCAGGCTGATCTTGAATTCCTGGCCTCAAGCAATCCTCCTGCCTCAGCTTCTCAAAGCTCTGGCATTACAGTCATAAACTATAGCACCTGGCTAAGATTTCGATTTAAAAAAATTCACCTCTATAATCTGTTAGGTGTGTGATTTCCATTAGGTGATTTCCAATACTGAAAGTAACATCACTTATCCATATTACCTAACTCCTCTGTAGTCTCCTTGGGATGTGGAGACATCAGATTAGGAGCTACTAGCCTTGGCTTTGATTATAATTTTGACGACGGCTATTAGAAGAAGATGACATTAGATGAGGTCTATCCTTCTGTAGACGAAACTACCTTTAGCGATCATACCAGAGTTCACCCTGGGAAAATAGACTAGACTAAAATTTAATTTGTTAGTGTGTATTTTTTTAAAAATCATGGACCAGAAGTTTGTGTTGTTAAGAACTTTGGAAGTGTCGGCAAATATCCTAACAAAAATAAAAAATGAATAATGTTAGGGTAGAAAAAAACCTTCATGTTCTTTTTAACGTTAAGAAATCACAGTAAATGATGCATGGCATTAAAGTTAGGTAGTGTGACTATATTACAATGCTTTGTTTTAAAAAGCTTGTTACAAAGCTTGTTTACAATACATTTTCAAATATCCACCCACTTTATAACATAGTAAAACATTTAATGAACCACAAAAATTTAATAAATAAGTAAAACTACTCTGAAATTCAGAAATAAAAACTCTTTAGGCTATTTTCTAGAACCATGTAATATAGAGAGCATTCTTGGGTGTGGGGGGTTGTTTTTGTTGTTACTCTTTGCCAGTAAGAATACATTTTACAGGCAACCCGCTCGGGTCCGCTTCCACACCGTGGAAGCTTTGTTCCCTTGCTCCTCACAATAAATCTTGGTGCTGCTCACTCTTTGGATCTGCACTATCTTTAAAAAAAAAAAAACATTTTACAATATTATCTACTAGTTTACATTTTGTGTGAATGTAAGTGTATATTTAAGCCATATTAAATCATACTCAACTTTTTTGATCTATAAAAATGACAATATGAAATTCTCTTTTTTTACCTATGGAAATAATAATTTCATTTACATATATGTATATAAAATAGAAGTTTAATAAACCATTACTTACTATTCCTAGATAGAATGACTCTAACATTTTAAAATTTTACTCGTTTATTAATTTTTTTCTAATTGCATCCCACTGCATTTATTTCATGATCTACATTTGTGAAACAGCTCGCAGTTTGAAAAACACTCCTAGAATTCTCATAAGGATATAAATGTAGTAATTGTTAAATTTTAAAACTTAAATGTCAATTTGTTTAAATTCATTTAAAAACTACTGACTGGAAAATTTTTACTCATTATTTGATCGTTGGAACAGCAATAGATATAGCTATTTTTTGGTCATAAGACAAATTCTAATAAACGACCATTATTTTGATTAATTTATAGATGAGTTTATTTCTCCCTTCAACTTAAGATAATTATAGATAGGAAAAGTAAATTTGTATTGAATTTGCCCTATTAAATTCTTGTGTCAATGGTGACAATAACATTCAGATTTCCTTCAAATTCTGTCTATATAGTATTTTAGCAAACCTATGCTAGTAACATTAGAAAAAATAAATTTATAAACCAAAGATTTTATGAAGGTCATATATAAAGAGATGGGTGTTTTAGTAAGAAACAAATTTCTTAAGCTTCTCATTAGATTTCTTTAGATTTTAGCTCAAAATAGATTTGAGTGAGTTCATTTCTGATGGGTTGCTTTACCCTGATTACAGAAAAGAGAACTTCCAAATAAATCACATTTAAAATATTTTTTAAATATACTGGGGCTGGGTGTGGTGGTTCATGCCTGTAATCCCAGCACTTTGGGAGGCTGAGGTAGGAGGATTGCTTGAGCCCAGGAGTTCAAGACCAGCCTGGGCAATTTGATGAAACCCTATCTCTTCAAAACACAAAAATTGGTTGGACATGGTGGTGCACACCTGTGGTCCCAGCTACTGGGAGGCTGAGGTGGGAGGATTACTTGAGCCCTGGAGGTTAAGGTTGCAGCCAGCCATAACCATACCACTGCACTCCAGCCTGGGTGACAGAGCGAGACTCTGTCTCAAAAGAAAAAAAAAAAAAAAAAAAAAAAACAGAGAAAAAATTTACTTTAAATTTTAAAATAAACTTAAAATTGACTTTAAAAAATTTCTACTCAGTTTGCCAGTATCACAACTAGACCTCTAAGGATTATAGATGAGAAAACAAAATACCATTAAAAGTATCTGACTAGGCTGGGTGTGGTGGCTCACACCTGTAATCCCAGCCCTTTGGGAGACTGAGGCGGGCAGATCACCTGAGGTCAGGAGTTCGAGACCAGCCTGGCCAATGTATAGTGAAACCTCGTCTCTACTAAGAAAATACAAAAATTAGCTGGGCGGGGTGGTGCATGCCTGTAGTCCCAGCTACTTGGGAAGCTGAGGCAAGAGAATTGCTTGAACCTGGGAGGCGGAGGTTGCAGTGAGCTGAGATCGTGCCTCTGTACTCCAGCCTAAGCGACAGAGCAAGACTCTGTCTCTCAAAAAAAAAAAAAAAAAGTATCTGACTAAATTTTATTTTCATATTGTTTCTTAATTTTATGGTTATCATCAGTGACTACAAATATAATACAGAGGAAAGTGTTTCCCAAGTTGTTATATTCAATGGTTTTCATTTGTAAGCATTCAGTATAATCTTAATGTTTTAGGAGACTGCAGATAGTATTTATGTGTAGCCTGTTAGAATCCATAGACCTTTAGGTAAGTATCCTCTTTATTATTGCTATGTCAGTCCACAGTGTGCTTCTGGGATAGAAATAAATGGGCCACTTAAATACATCTCTGAGGCAACAGCCAAGAACTGTCTAATAATTGTTTTTATAAGTAAGTTAGAAGTTAGAAAATTAATTTGCATTAAGTGGTGTATGTGCATACATGTATATTTTTCAAAGTCATCAAAATATATTTTCTTTTCTTTTTTAAAAAATATATTTTTAGGGGCCGGGCATGGTGGCTCACGCCTGTAATCCCAACACTTTGGGAGGTTGCGGCAGGTCCATCACCTGAGGTTGGGAGTTTGAGACCAGCCTGATCAACATGGAGAAACCCTGTCTCTACTAAAAATACAAAATTAGCCAGGCGTGGAGGCACATGCCTGTAATACCGGCTACTCGGGAGGCTGAGGCAGGAGAATCGCTTGAAGCCGGGAGGCGGAGGTTGTGGTGAGCCGAGATCACGCCATTGCACTCCAGCCCGGGCAATAAGAGCAAAACTCCATCTCAAAAAAAAAAAATCTATCTATCTATCTATCTATCTATCTATCTATCTATCTATCTATCTATCTATGGACAGGGTCTCACTATATTGCACAGGCTGCTCCCAAACTCCTGGCCTCAAGCAATCCTCCTGCCTTGGGCCTACCAAAGTTCTCAGATTATAGGCATGAGCCACCATACCCGGCCATGAAAATGTATTTTCAGAAACACTAAAAGCTTCTTTTTAAATGAAAAATATCAGAGTATTAGTTGACTGAATATATTTGGAAGATATTAGACCTATTAGGTGAATCATTATACATATTAAGCACTTCAACTGTATGTAGTTATTATGAAGAAGTATGTTTCTTTTTCTTATTTCTTGCAGAACACAGAAGGAAGTCATAGTTGTTTCATTTATTACATGTATTACCTCTTTTAAAGAAATAAGCACCTATAATAGTGCTTGGCTCAATAATAAATATTAGCTACTATTAGTCATAGCATCTCTTCATTTGAAAGTGGACTTTTAGAATTCTGGTTTCAGAATTCAGTTGCCAGAATTTATTCATTCAATATTAATTAAAAATTTAAGAACAAACTGTATGTTAAGTGTGTTTCATGAGAATTTGAGGCTTTCTGGTTCTTGGCCAAGATAGGAAAGCAGCGGGAGTGGCAAGCTCCCTGTCGCATAATCAGCCCTGTAGAAACTATAGAGCTAGATGGAAGCTAGGAATCCCTGTGGAGATTTAAGGCTGTTTTGAACCAGTTTGAGTGTTAGGGTAGGCTGGTTAGTCAGAGGAAAGCTTTTTAAGTCTGCTCTTGACTTTTTCCAGAATTACCTTGTAACAGATATTGCCTGCAACTTCACTGCCAAAATTGGAGACAAAAGCTCAGGGTGTGCATGCTGAGACTGCAGAGTATTATCAGGGCAGTGCAAAAGCCTTGGTGGCAGGAAGTGTTGATGGAAACAAATGTAGACTGACTTGTGGTCCTTGGATATTCATTCCTCCTCCTCTTTCCTTTCCAAAACTGTTGGACTGGTGTATTCCTCTCCCAAGGAGGCTTCTCATTAAGGATTTAAAGTAAAAACTCTGACACAAGAGTTGCCTAATGTATAAGCTGCAAACCAGAATGATCAGTAGTATTTACGTGGTGCCTGGGATTCTGTTCCTTTGGGCTCATCTTCCACGCCCTTCAACTCACTGATTCGGCTAGGGTCCTTGTTGCAGCCCTTTCCTCAATTCACCTTATCAGCTAGAGGATCAAGGGCCAAGGTAAATAGATATCAGACCTTTTTTTTTTTTTTTCATTCGCTGTGGACAAGTGAACTGCCATAAGTTCTATAGCCTAGGGGGAATTTCCTGTTACCGGGTCTTTCAGGGCCACCCATGAGTGTAGTAGCTGTCTACTTCTGGCTGTGCCAGCGTAATATGCAGAGCAGGCCTGTACTTTTTCCTCTTTTATTAACTAGTCATTATCTAGATCCAGTCTTGCATATATCACTCATATTAAATAATGGAATGCAGGTTTCAACTTGAAGATTTGGTTGAGGAGTAGCTCCAGTCACATAATCACTTGGTAGTCGATCATGAAGTTGTCAGTCCCTTCCAGAACTCACCGGCAAGTCAGGAGCTGCTTTTCAATGGGAAAAAACCTGTTGGCAGCAGAGGACACGGCTTACTCCAAAATCCTAGGACTCTGCACCCAGATTCTCCTATTGGGATTTGTCAGAAACTCTGTATAGCTATATCTGCCACAACACTTCAGATACCTGAGTGAATTTTGAAAGATGAGCAGGGAACTCTCAGGCTGCCATGTTGGGAAAGTGCTTTCTAGGAGTTCCATGAGCAAAGGCCACAGTGATGTTTAGGAACTTTTAGGACTGTAACATAGCTAAAGTATATCATTTGATTTGGGAGAGAGGTAGAGAAATAGGTGGGGAACCAGTGCTGAATGTAAGCTATCCTAGGTATTTATATTTTATCCTATAAGCCAGTAGTTCCCAAACTGTAGTGTGCATCAGAGTGCTGGGAGACTTGGTAAAACATGGATTGTGGGTTTGGGGTGGGATCAGAAATTTTGTATTTACAAAAGTTCCTGGGTGATGCTGATAGTGCTGATTTGGGAACTACACTTTGAGCACTACAGAAAACAAGTAGTTTTAAACAGGAGACTAACAGAATCAGATTTAAGTTAACCAAGAACACTCACAGGTAGACGTATGGCAGATGGGTAGGAAAGATACAGCACAGGAGAAATAGGCTAGTTGGAAGACAATCAAAATGATTGTGTTAAGAAAGTAAAGGGCTTGTGTTAAAGTTAGCAATAGAAGTGAGAAATAGGGAAAAAACCTCATTTCAATGAGTATTTAGCACTTATTAAATGCCAGGTACTCTGCTTTGAACTTTGATGTCTCTCTGGATTTTTTCAAAGCATCTGAAGTCTTGGCAGAGAATGGGATAAACTTTCTTTGGGGGAACATAAATGTGATTTAATCCCTAGAAAGAAAATGTTTGTAACAAACTTAGAACCAGGTATCAGCAAAACTAAATCATATTTTAACAACCACAGGATAGAAAAATTCTAGGTTTTCTATTTAAGAAGGAAGAATCTATTTTCACCTTCTAAATGACCCTGAATGATAAAAAGTTATGATTCTATAGCTTTATATTGAATCACAGAATTATATTACTCTTGTATATAAAAGAATCATGTCATTCAGTCAAACACTTAGCTTTTGGTAATATATTTTTTTAAACAAGTGAGGAAAATGTTGCCTAATGCTGGTAAACGACTTGCCACAAACTAATGGGTAGTAGAGCTTGAACTGGGTTTACTCAATGCTGGTCTGGTGTTCTGCAGTAACCATATAATTGGTTATTGTCAATGGCTAAAAATAAAATTCAAACTTATTCCTAGTATTTATGACTGTTTGTAATCTGATATCAACTTACCTTTTCCGTTTTACATATTGAAACTCCAACTCTACGCTTGTTTGTAAGATAAGCCATACATAAACCATCTACTTATGTTTCACCTCTGCAAGAAAGAATGCCCAACAATTTTTCTCTTCATGTGGTTCCCATTCTACTCCCATCTTCTATTTGTCAAAATCAAGGTCCAGCTCATATGTGAGACATGTCTGATGTTTTTGAGAACCAGTCATTTTCTTATTCTGCTCATCTCCTTGTAGAGCTTATTACAATCTGCCTTGTATAATTAATAATGATGTTAATCTTCTTCATTAGATTGAGCTTCCTTGAAAATGGACTTTTCTTCCCCAAGATTTAGGTCAGTCCTTACAGAAAACAATTTCTTAGCAAATGTTTGTCTAATTTATGCTGAATAATTGAAATAGTAGACATCTTGTGAAATTAATTTACTGATATTTTTATTTAAGAAAGACATCCAAGGAGGCAGATTATATAAAATGTTTTTGAAACATAATGAATTGAAATAATTTTAGAAAACTAGACTATTCTGAATTAAATATTAAATACAGTTTATCACAGAGTGATAGTTTAGTTGATAACTTGAAATATTCATTTGTCAAGTACATGTACTTCAGGACTCGATTTAATGAACAGATTAAACATGTGATTAGCATGCCAATTATTGAAATTTCTGACTATACTTCAAAATGATTGCAAGTGTTTTTAAATTTCTCTTATAACTTATATTCACGATTTAAATAAACTTTTCTTAGTCCAAAATGCTTGAATTAGAATATTGTCATTCATTATTTTTGAACAACTTAAATATATTCCATGTTCTGATAGCCTACTTTCAATGCTTAAGAGTACAATGAAACATGCCATATGAAAATTATGATAAAAAACAGAGCATGTACTTGATTCAGAAGATAGTACATCCAGCCTGGGCAATAGAGTAAGACCCCCATCTCTACACAAAATTAAATATAAAAAATTGGCCAGGCATGGTGGCACATACCTGTGGTCCTAGGTACTCAGGAGGCTGGGGCGGGAGGATCACTTGAGCCCAGAAGCTCACAGCTGCAGTGAGCCATGTTTGTGCTACTGTACTCCAGCCTGGATGACATAAAGCAAGACCCTGCCTCAAAAAAAAAAAAAGAAGATACTACAGGATCTTAGAGTATGTCATTCATTTTCATTATGAATGTCTACTGTGCAATTATAACTAATATTTTAAAACATGTATTATGTGGTAGGTACTATGCCACCTGATATACAATTATATTTACAATATGTTTTATGTAATATTTATTTTAGCTATAAGAACTAAATATCTTTAAGTATGAAAAATTAACCAAGGGAGATGAAAAGATTTGCCCAATATTGTAATCAATTACCACTGTACAAACAGCACAATGACTTGAACCAGGTCTCTCGGTTCAATCTAAAACTCATGCTCTTAATTGGTATAATGAACAGCTTCCTTCAATTATAATAGTTGTGGAAACTATAGAAAAGTGACACATCTCATCATTTCAATTTGTTTACTTGAATTTTGAAGGAAAAGTAGAATGCAGAATGCCCATCAAAAAATTTTACTTGGATTTTCATGTTATCTCTAGTCCATATAAATCAACATTCTCTGCATTTTTGGTTGGCAGATATAAACTTCAGACCTGCTTCTGCTAAAATTACAACAACACCTTAATTATGTTATATTGAACTATTAGGGTTATATTTTAATGATGGTTTTCAGGTCAAATTCTTAATCTAAAAAAAATGTACTGGGTAAGTTCAGTGTTCTAAAATTAATTACCAAATGTGGCAAAATATTTTTGGATAACATTTACTAGCATACTTTTTCCAGTATAACTGAGGAACAAATGAATATTTGGCGGTGTTTGGGAACCTATAATTTGCATTTATTTCAAGTTAAAAATGGAACAATTGGAGAAAATTATCTCCTTACCAGCTAATGACTTTCAGGTGTTGACAGTCTTTTACCTCCCCCCTACCCCAGCAAATGGAAGGAAGATTGACTCCAGGTTTCATGTTTTTGGTCTATAATATAATTAATTTCTACTCTTATATGAAATGTTTTTCTTAAAGACACTATATTTCTTTTTGTCATTGCTATATCTTGGCCTTAAAATTACTCTAATGATTATCTTCAATAGCTTTAAGTTACTCTTTTCATTGAAAATACTTGGGCTGGGTGCGGTGGCTCACACCTGTATTCCTAGCACTTTGGGAGGCCTAGGCAGGTGAATCAAGAGGTCAGGAGTTCAAGACCAGCCTGGCCAAGATGGTGAAACCCCGTCTCTACTAAAAATAAAAAAACTAGCCGGGCGCGGTGGCAGGCGCCTGTTATCCCAGCTACTTGGGAGGCTGAGGCAGGAGAATCAGTTGAACCTGGGCGGCAGAGGTTGCAGTGAGCCAAGATCGCGCCACTGCACTCTGGGTGACAGAGTGAGACTCTGTCTCATAAAAAAAAAAAAAAAAAAGTTTAATTCTATCCAGTATTTTGGGTCTGTATAAAAGAAATTATTTGTTCAACTCTGAGTCATCAAAGGCTTGTATGTCAACCAATTACTATTATTATGTTTTAGTTTTGCATACAGTGCTTAAATGATTAAAATGTGTGACCTTTGAATGTGACTGTGCTTTAAATCTCATGCAGTTTTTCCATATTTATGTTATTGTAGAACTAGTGTTAAATTAGCTTACTGCTCACATTTGTTCTTGTCTCTTCAATGTTTATTCACCATAACCTTGGAGATGTGGAGTAATCTGCAGTCCATGCCAGAGGGTTTCCTCTAAGTATACATAGATGAGATCATGCATGTAAAATATTGAGGACTAAGCCAGACACACAGTAGGTGCTCAAGGAGCAACTATGTATTCTTATTATTAAATATATTCTTCCCCCTTTATCACTCCACCTCCTTTTCCTCTTTCCATTTTCCATTTCTGTATTTCCAATTACTCATAATAAAATTTACTTGAATTTCAGCTAAGAGTTATTTCCTCCCCCATTTGCCACCTTCAGTTGTTCATTGTTGCCATGCAACTATAAAACATTCTATCTTTAGTCCCTGGGAAAACTGCATATGGTTTAACAAATCCCGTGTTTATTTTCTCCCAAGTATTTGCTTACTGGATACATACATAATGGAGAGTGGGGCATAGAGGGAGGTGATCAGTGTGTGTTCCTTCAGAACTCCTAATGTTACATGTTGTAATTAGAGGCTACATTTGCTGGGAAAAACAAGTTAGTAAATTTATCTTATGATTCATTTATAGCTTCTTATAAATAAGACAATTGCTTATAAACAAGACAATGTCTTATAAATAATGTTGCTTTTGGCAGACATTAATCATAGAATTTTTAATGACTCATGCTTGATTTTATAGTTGATACTTTAAGGTTGTTAGGAACACCAAATACTGGGTGGAAATATTGTAGATTGATAACATGGGTTGAATTCTAAGCCTAGATGTAAAATGAAGACCTAACACTTTTAATTGTTTTTAATTTATTTATCTTAAGTAGTAACAAAGGTTAATCAATGTTATCCAATTATATTTACTGATATCTGTTATACATATAATACTATCGGAGAATCTGGACAGCATACCAAAGAGGAATATGAAATATGGTTTCTATCATCAAGGACTTATCTCGCTGTATTTCATAATTTACCATATGTGAAAAAGTCAGCATATATACAAACAAAACTTTGTTGTAAATAACTGTTTTTTGTACAATAGATGTGTATTAGGAACGGCTGGTATGCCAGCCGTTTCTGTTTACATCTCTAGATCCAACCTCCAACCCTCTCCTCTCTCCTAGAGGCATCTGCAGCCTGGGCCATATCAGCAGAGACTCCATTCCCTCTGGCCTTGGGTTTAATTCAATGTTGAGTCTAGGTAGATAATGTGAGGGTGGGACTGGAATGAGGTCGGTAGGCACATTTGTGGAACCTGGGACAAGAGTACAAATAGAGACCCAGATACCGTATGCTTAACTATTTAAAACTGCTTGGTAATCAACTGTCAAATAATATATGTTTTATATTTCTATTTTGGCCAATATAGCTTCATAGTGATCTGAATGGATAAGTCCAAATTCAGAGTTCTCCAATTCAATAGTTCCACACTGGAATATAGCGACATGGGAGAAACAGGTCTCTGCCTGAAGCCTACCCCATTCTTTTTCTATCCAGCTCTGTTCTGTTCTTCTCTAATCCCCACTTTACCCTGGCCAAAACCTGCTCCTCAGCCATCTCTCAGACACAGGGATGCTGGCTGCCTGGACCCTGGTGAAGTCTATGCACATTCTGGAGGCAGGTTGGGGGCCACTTGCACAGGAAAATCAGGGATCCTGGGTGTGTAGAACGTGGTCTAGAAAGGAGGGCATGAATTCTGGGTGGCCATTCCCCCTTACCCCTGTGGGCTCCCTACCTTGCGTGGTATGCAGCTAAAGGAATGCCAGAGCAGAACTTCTGCCCAGCTTTCAGGGTAATATTGGGTCAAGGTATTAATTTCCCCAAGTGCTTTCCTTCTAGATTGCCTTGGCAATGTTTCCTTCAAGCAAATGTCATAGCTCCTCTTAAAATGAATTCTCTCTACAGAACTTTTTAATTCCTCATCTCTTTGGATTTGGGGATAAAAACAATCCCGGGGGCCTGGCGTGGTGGCTCATGCCTGTAATCCCAGCACTTTGGGAGTGCAAGGAGGGTTGATCACGAGGTCAGGAGCTCAAGACCAGTCTGACCAACATAGTGAAGCCCTGTCTCTACTTAAAATACAAGAGTAAGCCAGGTGTGGTGGCACATGCCTATAATCCCAGCTACTTGGGAGGCTGAGGCAGGAGAATCGCTTGAACCTGGGAGACAGAGGTTGCAGTGAGCTGAGATTACGCCACTGCACTCCAGCCTGGGCAACAAGAGTGAAACTGTCTCAAAAAAAAAAAAAAAAAAAAAAAAACAGCCCTGGGGTACTAATATTATGCTTACTCTCTGACCACCACCTGCCCAGTCTCTTTATTAAACCATCACCAAATACCTTAACTTGAATATACCATTTGTTTCCTGTGTGAGCATGCCCAATACACCTGGTTCCTTAAGTGAGATTTTACAGCAAAGGTGAACTCGACATAGCCCTTGAGGGGAACTTTCACTTTCTAAGAAAGAAAAAATAGAATTCAGAAATTGAAAGGACACAAAAGATTACAGAATCCCACCTTTCCACCCTGTCAATACACTGGCCTCTTCATTTGATATTTTGACATGGCTGAAAGATACTCTTCTAAGTTTTTCTTAGTTTCACACCTTCTGGTGTCCTGTCATATGCTCCCAGATATTGATAATGTACCTGCCATGTACCTTATGATGATTCACTTCTCTTCCTACTTTTCTTTAGTCAAATTTCTGTGAGCTTTTTATTCATACAATGCATTGTGAAGTCATTGGGCTTTCACTTGATAGGAATGCATCATTTGCTTAGTATTACAGGTTTTCTCTACTCTTGTCTCATTAGCCCAAGACAAAGTAATACTATTTAGTGCTATAGCAATCATAACCATGAATGCAAATTTGAGCCCTAAAACTCTGTGGTAGTATCCTGTTTTCAAAGAGTTATTCAGATGAACCAGAACATATTACATTACTTTTTTTGGGAGGATGTGGTAAAATATGTACATTATCTTCATCAAAGTGATTTATCGCTCTCTCTCTCCATATATATATATGTCAGACTTTACCAAATTGTACACCTAATTAAAAAAAAAAGTCAGTACAGGCCAGGTGCAGTGGCTCACATCTGTAATCCCAGTACTATGGGAGGCTGAAATGGGAGGACTGCTTGAACCCAGGAGTTTGAGACCAGTCTGGGCAACATAGGGAAATCCTATCTCTATAAAAAATCAACAGAAAAAGAAAAGTCCATACAATTATGTGTCAATTACAAATTTAAAATATTTAGAGTCATTTGTCTTTTTCGCTCTTGTTCTGAGTACCCAGTGCTGTTTTCCAATGGTTAAATGACACAATGTCTTTATTACACCAGCTCCTGAGAGCTGATTGTGTACATATATTCCCAACTCTGTTTAGAGGTGTCATGTAGTTAGCTTGAACTCAGCCATGGTGAAGTATCTACACAGTGAAAATTAGCAAAATTGGGGTTTTTCATGAATAGCTGGTTAAACAATTAACAGCCCACCACTAGCTGTTAACATACATAAATAAAGACTCATGGCAGTCCTATAATACATATATATTTTTGACATGGGGTCTCAGGTTGAACTCAAGGTTCTGGACTCAAGGGTTCCTCTGGCCTCGGTCTCTCGGATAACTAGGACTACGGATGCCTGCTACTGTGCCTGACATAGTACTTCATTTTGTGTGTGTGTGAGTGTCTCACTCTGTCACCCAGGCTGGAATGCAGTGGCATGATCTCAGCTCACTACAACCTCTGCCTCCCAAGCTCAGGCGATCCTCCCACCTCAGCCTCCTGAATAGCTGGGATCACAGGCATGCAACACGACACATAGCTGATTTTTTTTCTTTTTTTTGTAGAGACAGAGTTCACCACTTTGCCCAGGCTGGTCTTGAACTTCTGGACTCAAGCTATCCTCCCACCTCGGCCTCCCGAAGTGCTGGGATTATAGGCTTGAGCCACCGTGCCGGGCTTCAGTCCTTAATTTATTTTTAAAATTTTTAATTTATTTTTATTTTTTTGAGACAGTCTCGCTCCATTGCCTAGGTTGGAGTGCAGTGGTGAGATCTCGGCTCACTGCAACCTCTGCCTCCCGTGTTCAAGCGATTCTCATGCCTCAGCCTCCAGGGTAGCTGGGACTATAGGCGTGTGCCACCACGCAATGCTAATTTTTGTAGTTTTAGTAGAGACAGGGTTTCACTATGTTGGCCAGGTCCTGGCCTACCTCCGCTTCTCAAAGTGCTAGGATTACAGGCGTAAGCCACCGTGCCAGGCTTCAGTCCTTAATTTTTAACTGTGTAAAAGAATTCTGAGACCAAAAAGTCTAAGAATCACTTGGTACAGTGATTCTTTATCTATGGAGCTAGAAAGTCTTACTAGGGGAAAAAGCAAAAAAAAAAAAAAAAAAAAAAAAAAGGGACTTTGGACTTGCAGACACTCAACCCTATGAAATCTTTTGCAGAGATTCATACTAAGTTGCCTTTACCAAATGCCACCACTGCCATTCTCCCATGGGGGTCATTGTTGACCTAGTCTTTCCCCAAAGACCAGGAGGGTCTGGGGTTGAATGATGAACTTCTTCTTAAATTTGAAGAGCCCAAAGGCTGTTAGGAAGGGAGGGGCTGCCACCTCCTCTAGCAAACACCAAAGATCTAACACCTTACGTCCTATAGCTACTTGAGGACCAAAAATGGAACTTCAAGGTACTGCTAGGAAAAGAATGGCACCAGATCAAGCTTTCTAGATAATGGATTCCAACTCCAGCAAGTGGGATAAGAGGTTCATGACACAAATATATTTGTATTAGGTGACTCAATCACCAGGATACCAAGATCTGTTACTTTCACAAAGTGCTCTGAGGCAACGTAAATATGGAAGGAACTTCAGAGCCAGCTCTTGCGCTCCAGGCTCCTTTTTAACTATTTAATGTGGTGTGGAAAATATCAGCTTGCTGAGGATTATCATCTCAATAGAGAGCTCCTTGGGAAGGAAAAGGCTGAAATTTAAAAAAAGGATCTTCATTAAAGAATAGGGAGTTGATTATGTTGCAGAATCATATCTTCTTGTTTTGTGACACGTTGGAAACATAAACTTCAGAGCTTTTTTGTCTCCACAGCACAGAGGTCTGATTGCTTCTGTTTAAAAATAGGGATCTGCTGACGGATTTCAGCCAACTTCTTAAGGTCTGTGTCTGAATACATGATTGTTTCTTCCTTGAGAGCCCTCCCCAGGCAACATAGGAGGCTTTGTCATGTGGGGCAGGAGACTGTGGCCACATACACCTGATTATCAAGAGCCTGAAGCAATTCCCAGTGGGCTGGTCCAGTGGTTGAAATGAAAGCCCCTGGATAAACCAACAGCTGGCAGCCTGTGCTTGTGCAAGCTCTGCAAACCAATGTCATAACAGATGCCCCAACCCATTCTGCAGTTTGGAGTATCAAATGGGGAGAAACTATTGCCCGGACTCAACATTCTGGATTCTTGAAATGTCATTTTTCCAGGAACACCAGTGTCAAGCAGATGGACCTTTCTGTGCTTTACTAGTAAAGTTCCATGAGGTGCAAACAGAGCACAGGTGTTATATGATTTCCCAGCATCCTCTTCAAGGATGGAACCTCTAGTGAGGCTGTATTCCTTTGCTACTTCAGAAAGCTTCTGTGTGGATTTACCAGGAATTTTCGCTGCATATTCAGGAAAATATTTTGTGCCATATGGAGAATTAAAGCATCCCAGCAAAGAAACTATTTTGGCTCCTTTTGTTGCTGTCTCCCGGACAAGGCTACAAGCTCGCGTGTTGTTATCTGATTTGATGAAGAAACTTGAAGCTGGATGAGGGCCAAGTCGAAAGTTGCCCTGGCTCTCCTGGGAAGCGCCAGCAGCGGCACTGGCTCAGTGCAGGTGTCCCTGTATTACTTTTCTAAGTCACAGAAACATAAAAATGTTAATGTTAAAGTTATCCTAAAGCTTTTTTTTTTTTTTGAGTCTCGCTTTGTCACCCAGACTGGAGTGCAGTGGCACAATCTCGGCTCACTGCAACCTCCGCCTCCTGGGTTCAAGCGATTCTCTTGCCTCAGCCTCCAGAGTAGCTGGGACTACAGGTGTGCGCCACCAAGCCCGGGTAATTTTTGTATTTTTAGTAGAGACGGGATTTCACCATGTCGGCCAGGCTAATCTCGAACTCATGACCTCAGGTGATCCGCCAGCCTCCACCTCCCAAAGTGCTGGGATTACAGGCATGAGCCACCGCGCTGGGCTCCTAAGGAATTCTTTTTTTTTTTTTTTTTTTGAGACGGAGTCTCGCTCTGTCACCCAGGCTGGAGTGCGGTGGCCGGATCTCAGCTCACTGCAAGCTCCGCCTCCCGGGTTCACGCCATTCTCCTGCCTCAGCCTCCCGAGTAGCTGGGACTATAGGCGCCCGCCACCTCGCCCGGCTAGTTTTTTGTATTTTTTAGTAGAGACGGGGTTTCACCGTGTTAGCCAGGATGGTCTCGATCTCCTGACCTCGTGATCCGCCCGTCTCGGCCTCCCAAAGTGCTGAGATTACAGGCGTGAGCCACCGCGCCCGGCCTAAGGAATTCTTAAGACTCTCCTCCCCCAGTACATCTGCTAACCTTAAGTTGAGAAACACGGATTTTCTGGACTGAATTGATGTGAGAGGTGAGGGAAAAGGAAAAATCCTGATACAACGACTCCACAATGTCTGGTCTGGGAGTGCTTGGTGATCCTATTATCAGAAAGAAAAGAAAAGAAAAGAAAAGATACATTCAGGAGAAATGATGAGGTCAGTTTTGTTTAGTCTCAATTTGAGTTTCCTACAGTACATTCCCTTTCTGGTAGAATAAGCTGGAGGTGGAGATATTTGGTAGACAGCAACCTCTGTGAAACTGAGAATGTTGATGTGGTCATACAGGAAGAACATGCAAAGCTAAGTAAGAAGGGAAGATAGTGGAGGAAAAACTGTCGGTGAATACAATTCCTGGAGAGTAGCAGTTAGCAAGGAGCAGGGTGGAGGATGGGGAGAGGAGAGGTAAGTAAGCTAAAATAGGACAAAATTTAAGAAGAATAAAATGGGCAACGCAGATCAAGTAAGATAAAGACCTAAAATAATTACTTGTGTTTGGTAATTAAGATATGATAGTGATTTCACTCCACTGAAATTGCATAGTAAGTGAAATTTCAGTAGAGTGTGGGGGCAAAGTCTGATCACAGTGCGTCTAAGAGCAGAGAAGAAGTGAGGAAATTTCGTAGCTAATAATTCAAGACTGTTCTGCTTTGTTGTAAAAAACGTAGTTGGAGGGGACTGGACTTGAAAACAATGCAATAAACGCGGGGTGGGGAATTGAGGGAACTCATACTTCACACCGAATGGCTTCAATTTTCTTTGTACTATATGAGGTAAGGTCCTCTGTAGAGACTAAGAAGGGCAGAGCTGGGGCAAATGACTTTGGAGGCGTGCTGAATGTTGGGAGAGGAAGCGGCCCAGGAAATAGGCAAAAGGAAAACTCAGAGGGGCCGAGGACCCGGCTGAGGGTGTTTATGAATTCGACGTAGCACCAAGCTCAAGGTTATGTGACTTTCTCTTCCAATTCTGCCCTGCAGAGTGTAAGACGCAGAAAATGCAGACGAAGGTTGACTTCTACTTAAATCCCTATCCCCAAAAGCCCAGACGTACGGACTCGAAGGCCTATGGCCAGATCGTGCCTGGGTGCCTACTACAGATTTATGAAAAGCACCTAAGGGCCAGCGTGTTTGCCTTCTAAGGCGTACTGTTCCGCAGCGTCGGCATCCTCAGGCCTTCACGGAAATCGAGCCATTTTTTACAAGGAGTGGGGATAAACCTGGTGATCGGATGAGGGACTACGCGTAACTTTCTTTCTCTCCAGATCCATCCCGGAGGAGGCTGGGCGGGCGGACGGGCGGGCGGCTGCTCCGGTCCAGGGGTGGAGGTCGAGGCCCCGACCCGACGCAGCCAGGCGGAAGCGCGGCTGCCATTGGCCCAGAGGCTGCTTTTACCTGCGCGGGGCCCGGGGCGCAAAGTCCGAGGCGCCGGCGGGGAGGAGGCGGCGGCCGGCAGTGCAGGTGGGCCCGCGCCCTCGGCCCTGCAAGATGCCCCTGAGGCTACGGGGGAAGAAGAAGGCCAAGTCCAAGGAGACCGCCGGGCTGGTGAAGGGCGAGCCGACGGGCGCGGGCGGCGGGAGCCCCTCAGCGTCCCGGGCTCCCGCACGCAGGCTGGTCTTCCACGCGCAGCTGGCGCACGGGAGCGCCACGGGCCGAGTGGAGGGCTTCTCCAGCATCCAGGAGCTCTACGCCCAGATCGCGGGCGCGTTTGAGATTTCGCCGTCGGAGGTAAGGCGTCAGGTGCTCACGCTCTCCCGCCTCTCCGCCGCGCCGCGCGGACTTTGGTGGGCCTAGGAGGGTTGAGCGGCGCTTCCCGGAGCGCGAAATCCATGCCGTGTTGAGTCCGCCGGGGGCGTCCCGAGGGGAAGTGAGTGGGCCTTCCCGGGAAGGGAAAAGGTAAGTTGGCACGACCGGAGGAAGTCACCTTCCCCCTTGCTCCGAGATCTGGCCTTTGGGAAGCGGGTTGGGGGAGGCAACCTTTCTTCCGCTTGTAAATGTGTTTGCTCCAGATGTCCCGGATTCCGGCGGCCGTTCAAGGTGTGAGTACCTTCCCAGACTAGCGATCTGGCGGGGCAGGTTAATACCCTCCACCTCATCTGGACGTTACTCTCCTGTTTCCTCCGCAGGCGTGAGAGTCACGCAGGTCATCTCCCCAGATTAACGGAAAAAAAAAATTGAAGTGCCTTCCAGGTGATACCCAGATTAAATGGGGGGAAAAATTGAAGAGCCTTCCAGGTAATACGAAACGGAGGCCCACTTTCCCCCAATCTGTCATTTCTAACATCAACACCAGAAATCCTTGGGTGGTATTTCCAAGAAGTTTAAAAAGCTGGGCTGTTATTCCAAGAGTGGATAACCTAGAGATTCATACTTAATCCCATGGGACTAGTTAACAAAATTTTCATGAGGAAAATCAGCTCTTTTACATCATATCCTTAAAACGGGACTGAAATTTGCTTTAATTAGATTGCATGCGGGCCTGGAACTAAGTTTGACACAGGCATGACCGAAAGCACTAGTTTATGCGAACGTTTATGTGATCACTTTATTTGTGCTAACCCAAGTGAACTGCAAAGGTAGGTGTGAGAAGTTAGCTCAACAAAATATTTTGTCCACATTTCTAGGAAAAGCACATAATTTTGTTGCCCTGGACTCGCAGTAGTGCAGAGAGCTGTCTTTAAGTGGCATACAGCGGCACCTGGAGTTCTTTAATTAGTTGTTTATCAGGTCTGTTCAAGGGAAATCGAGGTCAAGGCAAAATTCCAAGAGGAGACGAAAGACCTTAAAGTGTAACCCTTTGTTCTTTCGAAGTTCCCAGGTACTAAGGGGCAAATCGTAAACCCATCTGTGAATTATTTGTATTGATATAGGTTACTAATAATAATACTTTACATTTATGTAGGATTTTTTTTTTTTTTCAAAAAACACTTTCACAGGACACTTTCCTTTGATCTCTAGGGGAGGCAGGTGGCAGGTTAAACGCGATAACTTGGACATGGACCCAGGTTCTACCATTTATGAGCTGTGTGGACTTGAATGAGTTTAACTTCTCTCAGTTTTAGCCATCTATAAAATAGAGATTAGAATACTTGTCTTGAAGAGTGTTGTGAAGAGTGGAGTCTGCATGTAAACGTATCAGATTGCATAGTTTATCAGGGCTTAATACATGGTAACTAAAATTATTAATACCTAACAGTTAAATGAAGGGCTGAAGTGCAAAGTGATTGGCCCTTAGCCAAGGTCACATACCTAGCAAGAAAAAAAACTGGGCTGTAATTTAAACTTGGATCTTCTGATTCCTAAGCTAGTGAGCTTGTTAGTATACTTAACTGACAGCTTTAAATGTCTTTCCTGTAACCAGGGACTTCAGTTTTAGTTACAGATGGTCCTGGGTTTATGATAGTTAGACTTAAGATTTTTGACTTTGCCATGGATTTATTGGGATGTAACTTCCTGGACTTAAGATTTTTCCACTTTCTGGGTTTATTGGGGTATTAAATGCATTTTCACCTTATGGTATTTTTGACTCACAATGGATTTATTGGGACATAACACCTTGGTAAGTAGAGGAGTATCTGTATTTTGCATTAACACTTCTCCTCATCATTATATATGACATTATTCTGAGCTCAGGGTACATGATTTTATTCAATCTACTTAATCCCTAAGAAGTAAGTATTATTATTAATATCTCCACTTTACAGAGAGGAAACAGACTTTGAGGTTCAGAATTTTTTCAGAATTACACGTAGCAAGTGGCAGAGCCTGGATTTGAACTCAGTGTATTCTTTTTTTTGTTTTCTGTTTTTCTTTCTTTTTTTTTTTTAATGAGATGGGGTCTCACTCTGTTGCCCAGGCTGGAGTACAGTGGTGTGATTGTAGCTCACTGCAGCTTCTAACTCCTAGGCTCAGGCAATCCTCCTGCTTCAACCTCCCAAGTAGCTGGGACTACAGGCATGTGCCACCACATCTGCCTAATTAAAAACCTTTTTTTTAGAGATGTGGTTTTTCTACGTTGCTCAGGGTGGTTTGAACTCCTACTCTCAAGGGATCCTCCTACCTCAGTCTTTTGAATAGCACAGACATGGAGCCATTGTGCCCATCTTTTTTTTTTTTCCCTCCCATGAAGATATATTGTTTCCCAAGTTTTCCAGAGTCTCAGCAATAGTTTGGTAGCCACTTTCAACATTTTCAGTGTACTGACTTGCAAGGTCAGTTTCCAAGATAATGTACACGAGGTGTTTTCACGTGTTACCTCAAAGTTTATAACATTTTATAACTCCAGTATATATGTATTTTATCATGTTTATGCATGTAACCAACATTAATGCAAGTTTTCCATCTGTATAAAAAAAGTTAATCATATGCAGGATAAAGTATTGGTCATCATAGGATAGTATGCATAATATTTCAGTGGTTCACTTTGAAACAGAAGTAACTTATTAAAATGAAATGCACACCAAGGAGATTCCATTTTTGTAGCCCATTTACTCAGCAAGCAATTACCTCAATAATGATGTAAATAACTTTTTTTTGCTGATTTTTGTTTTTTGAGATGGAGTATTGTTCTGTTGCCTGGGCTGGAGTGCAGTGGCACAATCTTGGCTGACTGCACCCTCCACCTCGTGGGTTCAGGTGATTCTCCTGCCTCAGCCTACCTAATAGCTGGGATTACGCACCACCATGCCTGGCTAATTTTTGTATTTTTAGTAGAGATGGGTTTCACCATGTTGGCCAGTCTGGTCTTGAACTCCTGACCTCAGGTGATCTGCCCGCCTCGGCCTCCCAAAGTGCTAGGATTACAGGCATAAGCCAGTGCACCTGGCCTAGAATTGTGATTTTTAAGGTGAGATTTTATCTTCACAAGCATGCTATTATTTCTCATAAACAGACCAACCTTCTTTTGACACCTGTTGCCATCCCCTGTATTACCACCTCATTTCTCCTTTATAGCAAAACTCCTCAAAAGTTGCTGTCCCTGAGATACAATTTGTATCTCATTTTCGACTCTAAACTTTTCATGGCTTCCCCTCTCACTTGGAACAAACCAAAATACTATGATGGGCTATGGGCTCTGTTACCTCTTCAAAGTCATTGCTCCTTCTGCTCCAGTCAGCCTGGTCTCCTTGAATGCTGGAGCCTTAAGACTTTTGCTTTGGTTTTTGCCTCTGCCAGAACCTCTTCCTACAGAATGCCCTTCCTTAAGTCTATTCAAATGTCATCTTCTTGGTGAGGCTAGCACTGATCGCCTCTAGGTACAGCACTCCCTATTCCCTTCTCTGCTTAATTTTTCTCCATAGCATACTATCCTATGTATATTTAACTGATTTTGTTTATGGTCTGCCCCCCTGCCCCAATAGAAGCTCCATAAAGGCAAGGATTTTTGTCTTTGTTTACTGATGTGGCCCTCAAGGGCCTAGACTGTGCCTGAAACATAGTTGGAGTTTAAAAAATATTTGTTGAATAAAAGGATCCTCACAAATTCAGTAGTTAAAACCCAGTGTCTTTAGCATAAAGCTTTAGTATTGGTTACAATACTAATATCTTATGTAGGTGTTAATTTTTTTTATGTTCTGCTATGAGGTAAGAGACTAGCCTTTAGGTGGGGGTAGTGAGGAACATCACTCATATCTTTAAAATTTTTTGAAAATAAATGTATATATTTAAGGTATACAACATGATATTTTGATATAGTGAAATAATTATTACAGTCAAGCTAATTAATATATCCATCTTAGAAATTATGAAGCTCAAGGCTCTGTTTGCAAGCAAAGTCACTTCCTAAATGAGTTACAGCGTATGAGGAGCTGCTTCCTGAGGCTTCCGAGAAACTGCTTCCTTTTCTGAACTTGCTGACACTAGCACTGAGCTCTTTTGAAAGTCAATATTCTGTATTTATGTGGTACTTCTAGAAGACATGAAATGTTCTGCAGACTTTATCATTTCCCAGCAGTGCGAATAACTGGCAAGTGGAACTGTTATCTTTTTGGTTCACACATGAGAAACTGGGACGAGTAGGGCAAAATAGGGTTTTACTGACTTGCATATAGCACCCCCTGCCCTGGAAAAACAAGTTACAAAAATCTACAAAAAATGAAAGAATTGGGAATTGGGCATGAATATTACTATTGAGATCTGAGGAATATGAAGTAAGCCCATCAAAACTGAGTAGAAAAAGTATGAGAAGCAGTCCCTGACATCTGGTAGTGGCCTTGGCACTTGCAGGAAGGCCTTGGCGTTCTGTTGCACATAATTGCACAGAATGTCAACAGCAGATAAGACTGCTCTGACTGTGGTAATTTCTCCTACTTTACAGATAGGTTTACTAAGATTCCTGGTCATAGAATTGCACCCACTTCCTGACAGCACCCTATCCAGAACAAACCCATGCTTTGGACCCTCTCCCAAATCACCTAACACAAGCCCAAATCCTTTCTAATGTTTCTTTCTGAAACCCCCAGAATCTCCCATAGAGTGCTGTCACCCTCCTCACAAGGAGGAATAAACTGCAGGTGAGAATTCCTGATGGTCTTTGCCTGGAAGGTATTGACAGTTATCACTTGTCACTGTTGGGTTATTACAATGCAGATTCTAAAGAGGCAGCCTTAATTTGGTTTCCCTGACTCCTCTCATCCTCTTTTAGTCTTTTAATGCTGTGATCATACCAGTCTAATCTTAGCACTTTTGGAGGCTGAGAATTGAGAATCCTTGAAGCCAGGAGTTTGATTGACAACAGCCTGGGCAATGTAGTGATACCCTGTCTCTAAAAAAAAAAAATAAATAAAAAATAAAAAAAAAAGCCAAAAATAGCCAGAGGTGCTGGTATGCACCTGTAGTCCCAGTTATTCAAGAGGCTGAGGTGGGAGGATCACTCAAGCTGGAGTTTGAGGCTGCTGTGAGCTATGATTGTGCCACTACACTCCAGCCTGGGCAACAGAGCAGGACTGTCTAAACAAACAAAAACCTGCAAGGGCTCCCCATTACTTACAAACCAATTACTACCAGCCAAACAATGCCTCATATTCCTGTCTGCCTCTTGAGTCCTCTTCTATGCCCACTGTTCCAATCTCACTTCTTAATAATCCCTTTTACATTCAACAATATTTAACTGTTTCATTCCATTGTGCTTTTTCTCATGCTGTTCTTTGTTCCAGTAACTCCTACTCACTTTTCTAGTCCCATAATTTCCTCCAAGAAGCCTACCCTGTGAATTCACAAATCTGAATGCCCGCTATTGCATGATTTTTAACATAGCGTTTGCACATAAGATTGAATTTAGTGACTCCTCTATTTCTTCCTGAGGGCTGGGACTTTTTTCCTTTTTAAATCTTGTTCCTAGATGGTTAGCTAGGTGGTTTAGCTGCTCCTTAAAAGTTTACTAAATAAAAGTAGATAATGGATATAGTAGGAGAGGCAGCTGAGGACATAGATAGTAGTAAGACTACCAATGTCCTTGAAGTTGTATGGATTTTATTCTGCAAGCAATGAGAATAACTCAGATCTTTTTCAGAAGCAGCAAGGATCCCTGACATGTGTTTTACAAAGTAGAAGCACACTCAACCATTCATTCTCTGTATTTTCTTTTTAAATAATATTCAGTTTAAATGGAATATAATGGTATTTTCTGGATTTACATCATCCCATCTGAGAAGTTATAAATATATCACAATCATTACGTAGGCTTGATATCCCCTCCTGAGCACCAGCCTCATTTTTATATGAAAAATTCAGGCAAGAGAAACATGACTCATTTTGAGAAGTGGGAGGAGGATCCAACCAGCTGCCTTATAGACCTCATTGCTGTCAGGAGGGTAGGAAATGGATAAGACTGCTGTTGTGCTAGAAGTACCCTGAAGAAGATATCTGAACAACCCTAAAGTAAAGTTTACACCTTTGGGCAGGGGTAGACTCCTCTTCAAACCCTGGCTACCTGTAGGTTAATAGCTAGCCCTTTCACGTTCTCTTACCTGCAGTCACCAACCCAGCTATCCTGAGTGGAGTGGAAGGCTCTTGCAGGCTATCTTGGGCAATTTGTATGTATGTATATGTCTGTCTGGCTGCTGTAACAAACTACCATAAACTGAGTTGCCTATAAACAAAAATTATTTCTGACAGTTCTAGAGGCTGGGAAGTCCTAGATTGATGTGCCGGCAATGTGGTATCTTGTGGGAGCCCAATTCCTGGTTCATAGACAGCCATCTTGTTGCATCCTCATGTGACAGAAGGGGAAAGGAAGCTCTTTCTAGGGCCTCTTCTATACAGGCACTAATCCTATTCCTGAAGGCTCAACCCTCATGACACAGTCACCTCCCAAAGACCCCACCTCCAAATACCATCACCTGGTAGGAGGTGGGGGATTAGGCTTGGGGACGCACACACATTCAGTCCATATAAATATCTATATTATTAAAATGTATAGGGAGGTAAGGAAGCTTAGGACAGCTTCTACAGCTGGACAGTCAGGTTCCATGGACAGTTGGAACGTTGCTCATTCTGTTCAGGTTAAAGCAGTGGCTCTATACTCTGGAGAACTGAGAGCAAGTCTAGTTGTCCTTAACCTTCCATCTCAGCCTCTCTGCCTCCCTACTTACTCTACTCTTGACTGATTCTTTCTTCTCATCCTCTTGACTTTGCTCCTCCCGTTATTACCTCACCCCCCTGTGTCTTTGTGTTTCTTTACCTCTCTACTTTCTGTGCCCTGCCTGTGTGTCTTATTAAACTTCCTAAGAAAGAGTCTTTGTTGTGTCAGGGTACAGCACAGGTGGGACAGGACCCTGGGGCCTGTGGGTCTCTGGTCCAGCCTACAGGTCCATGCAGTACAGACGTAGGGGAGCAGTGGATAAGGAGTCCTGCCAGAGAGGGCTGTGCACCTGGCAGATATTCTGAGACATCTTGATTTAGGGGAATGTAAATGACAGACACCTTCCATGGGCTGTTTAGAAAATGAAACTATTTTCCATTCTCTATGACCTTTATGCATTGTTCTCTTTATCTGGAAATCTCTCCCCTACTCTTTCCCTGTTAACTCCTACTCATGCTGCAGGACTTGCGAGTCATTACCTAAAGCCTCCTCACTACGTCAGGACTGGGTTCTGTGCCTATCCTCTAAACTTCCATAACTCTTATCAGACTTAATGGTCATTGTTGCTTTAATGTCTGTCTCTTCCATAAGATTGAGAGCCACTCTGGGCAAAGACTGGCGGTTAGTATGCAGTAAAGCTTACGGCTGGGCATGGTGGCTCACGCCTGTAAACCCAGAAGTTTGGGAGGCTGAGGCAGGAGGATCACTTAAGCTCAGGAGTTCTTGACCACCTGGGCAACATGGTAAAACCCCATCTCCGCAGAAAATACAAAAAAAAATTAGCTGGGAATCGTGGTGTGAGCCTGTCGTCCCAGCTACTCGGGAGGCTGAGGTGGGAGTATGGCTTGAGTTTGGTAGGTGGAGGTTGCAGTGAGCTGAGATTGCACCAGTATACTCCAGCCTGGGTGACAAAAGCCCCGTCTCAAAAAAAAAAAAAAGAAAAAAATTATTACAGAAATTTTAAATACATGCAAAATCAAGGAAATAGTGTAATTAACTCCATGTGCCCAGCTTTGACAGTTATCAACATTTGCCAAGATTTCTTTTCTTCCCTCATTAACAAAATTTTTATTAAATATAACACAAGTAGAGAAAAGCACATAAAACAAATGTGTAAATTAATGGATAAATTGAACACCCTTGTAACCACACCTCTGTTAGGAGATAGACTTTATCAGCCACTTGAGGACCTTCCATGTGCCTCTTTCCACCTGCACCCAAGAGTAACCACTGTCCTGACTTTCATGGTAATGAATCCCATTATATAGTTTTTTTTATCATTTATGTGCTTTCCTAAACACCATAATTCAGACTTCTTTTAAATATGTTTTTGAGTCTTTCTTAATCTATATATTCCCCTTTGTCTTGTTCTCTTTCCAGTGTATTTGTTGAAGAAGCCAGATCTTTTACCCTGTGTGTTTCACAGTTTGTTTTTTGCTGATTGCATTCCTGTAGTCTAGTTTGGCATCCCCTGTCACTGTATTTCCTATAAATTAATAGTTGTATTCTAGGTTTAATCAGATGGGGTTTGATTTTTTTTTCCCTGATGAGACAATATCAAAAGTGTAGTTAAAATTTTATACTGAATGAATAAAATCAACAGATAAAATAGGGGTCTTACCTTTTAAAATATCATCAGTTCTCTCTACTGGAATAGACTCCAGCCCATTTTGAAAAGTCTCTTCTATGTTTTTTGTTTCAATTGTCTGTTCAGTGAAGCAACTGTGTTTTTTTTGTAACCCTCTGAATGTATGGCTGGGACTATCTGTGAGCCCTTCATCCCTAAGAAACCCTCTCAGCTATACCCTCAGCAGAGCCAGATGTGCTTTTCCTACATCTGAATGCTGGCAGAATTTTTTTGATGCATTGTAATTGTACATATTTATGGGGTATGTGTGAGATTTTGATACAGGCATGCAATATGTAATGATCAAGTCAGGGAATTTAGAATTACTGGTGGAATTTTAATTTTTCAAAAGAAATCACTGTAGAGATATTTCTTCCTGTTATGTGTATAAAGAACCAAATACTGGGAAGAAAGAACTAAAAACCCTCTAATAAAAGGTGTGTATCGTGTCAAAAAAGTTTACTTTTATCATTTGTACATGTTACAAATTTATAACTGGAAAGAGTGATTATAATACAGTTTTAAAATGGAAGGTAGATTAGGCATGCTCAATCTTATTCTTCATTAGAAAACTTATTGGTTATTAGCTTTGTGCCAGTCACTGCCCCAAATCTTGGGATACATCAATGAATAAAACAGACAATAATCCTTGGCCACATGGAGCTTACATTCTAGTCCTGCATCCTATGAGATGGGCACTTCTTGAGTCAATGAGACTGGATGCAGTGGACATTGTTGGGTTATTCTCTGAACTCTTATAAGTTTTCTTTTTATATGCACATTTCATTGCCTTAAGGACCTAGAAAAAAGGACCTAGGAGCTTTTGCTAAGCAAGAGGAAAACAAGTATGTTTATGCTTTTTGCCGGAAAATGTTCCATCATTTCTATGGCCACTCTTAATACCTCCTCTGTGGCATATACTCTTAAACCTCCCTTCTGTCTGGAAGCGTTGAAGTATAGTATAGCTTAGTGGTTAGGAGTGCCACTTACTATCTGTGAGACCTTGGGCAAGTTATTGGCTGCTCTTTGTTTCTGTTCCTCATCTGTAAAGTGGGGTTAATGATACTTCTCATCGCAAAAGGTTGTTGTGAGGGGTACATGAAAAATCATGTATGTCAGATCAGTACCTGGCACATAGTAGGTATTTTTTAAATGGTAATTATAATTCTAGAATTGGAAGAGCCTTCATTATATTCTAACTTTTGAACCTGTTTACCAAATAGACAACTCACCTTTAGTTACTTTTAACTGATTTTTTTTTTTAACTGAAGGATTCACTCAGAGCACTTATTAGGAGTTCAGCATTGTGCTTGATGCTGGGAGCTTAAAGGTGAAGATGACATAGCCCCATCCTCCAGTCAAGTGCAGTTCAATGACAAACAATTTGACAAGCTAGTGCAGGTTTCCTAAAATGTGTTCCAAGCAACATGAATCCCTTTGACATATTATAGAAAAAATGCCTCCAGTTGTCAAATAACTTTGGGAACTGTATTTTGTAAATTCATAATACATATTAAAGTCTGTGAGAAGTCCACTAAAAATCTAAAAATCCAAGAATCTTGGTGCTTATTATTTCCCACACTTATTTGAGTATGGAGCTCTCCCTTTTTTCCTGCATAACAAACACTCTGTGGACCAATATTCCAAGATGTATACTTCAAAAAAATGCTGGTATGTTTTTTCAAAAACTATTCATCAGTTATTCTGTGATAAAAAGGGACTCTGTGATAACTCATAACGTTCTAACTATTATAGTCAATGCTCATTTATCACCGAAGAAGCCAAATGGCTTCCATTTTGTCCTTGTCCTTTACTGATCCTTTTGCTGCCCTGTCCTCCTCACTATCCAACTTTGGGCAAGTCTTCCCTCTTGTTGGGGTGGGTGAACTAGACCAGTGGTTCCCAAAGCCACTTGCCTCTTAGAATCACCTTGGTGACCTTTTTAAAGAACACAGGCTTCTGGGCCCCACCCCTACAGATGTTGACTAGGGCCGGAGAATGTTGTCATTTTTAAAAGCTTCCCTGATATACTTAGGCGGCTGGCCTGTCATCCATTGGTAGGTTGTGTGTTTGGGAGCCACTGAATTAAATGAAGAGATCCAAGGTCTTTTCTAGCTTGAATGTTCCTCTAGAGCTTGTGCATTCAATTAAAAATATTCCATTGTCATCTTTATGTACAAAGTATTGAGGGACATACAACAATGACTATGACAGTGTTTTGCAAGTGGATTGACTATAGAAATCCTTGAAATGGTAGAGACCCTGGTGTATCTAAAGTCATTTAGGCTGGGTGCAGTGGCACATACATGCCTGTAATCCAAGTACTTTGGGAGGCCAAGGTTAGTGAATCACTTGAGTCCAGGGATTTAAGACCAGCCTGGGCAACATGGTGAAACCCCATCTCTACAAAAAAATACAAAAATTAGGCAGGTGATGTGTGCCTGTAGTCCCAGCTGTAGTGCCAAGTTGAAGCTTGGACAGGACTCAGGAGGCTGAGGCAAGAGGATTGCTTGAGCCCAGGGAGGTTGAGGCTGCAGTGAGCCATGATCATGCCACTACACTCCAGCCTGGGCAACAAGAGTGAGAAAAAACCAAAAAACAGTAACAAAAAGAAAAAAAGAAAAAATAAATAAAGTCATTTAGAGATCACTTCTTGTTAGAGACATGCTAGACAGAGAGTTTAAAACTGAAGTGCTGATAATGAATTAGAGATAGAAAATGAAGATGTTGTATTTTTGAACTTAATGAGAACTTTTGGAAAATAGAATTCTATGAATATAATTCAGTAAGGCATAGTAGTATAAACTTGAAATAAGAATTTTTAGAAGCTAAAGTATATTTTCTGCTTTTCTGACATCAAATGTAATGTTTGGAAATTTGGGATGGTGATATCACACGAATTCTTTTATAGTTGTTTCAAAGCTTTATGGGTAAAGGATATAGGTGGGCTATAATCAGTTCGTAAGATCTATTGCTAATCTAACCTGTCTCATCTCTCTCTTTTTTTTTTTTTTGAGACCCTCACTGATCATAACTTACTGAAGCCTCAACCTCCTAGGCTCAAGCAATCCTCCCACCTCAGCCTCCCAAGTAACTAAGATTATAGGTGCGCACTACCATGCCTGGCTAATTTTTGTGTTTTTAGTAGAGATGGGGTTTTGCCATGTTGCCCAGGCTGGTCTCAAACTCCTGAGCTCAAGAAATTCTCCTACCTCAGCCTCCCAAAGTGCTGAGATTATAGGCGTGTACCACTGCAGCCAACCGAAACCTCTTTCATCTCTTGATTTTATCTCAGTGTTAACTGCAACCTACCTCTCAAGTCCTCCTCTTCCCATTAACCTGTTGGCTCTCAGTTAATGAGGACATCCATAATGTTTGACCAGAGGTTACCAAAGGAAAGTGATCTCTTGCTTTTGTGTTGCATTCATTTACTGAAGTTACTAGCAGAAAAGACTCTCTATAAAGCTGAAGTCCACAGTGGAGCTACACAGTAAATGATTATTTTAATTGAAAAAGTAAGGTATATAAATTGAATTTTTATATGGTAAACATCCAAAAAATGTGGGCCACCCAGAACTGTCTACTGTAAACACTTTCTTTACTGTCCTTCCAGAAAAATACTCTATACATTTGTAAGAGTGTGTGTGTGTGTGTGTGTGTATGTATGTATGTATGTAAAACGTTCATATCTGTGTGGGTATATGTCCCCACTTTATCTTCCTTTTTTTTTTTTTTTTTTTTTTTAACTCAGGAGCATATCGTATTCTGTATGGTTGATAGTGGGAGAAGAAGAGGAGTAGCCGTAAGAAAGAAATGCTGAGGCCTGGGAATGGCAGTCACTGTATCCTTGCAGTGTCTCATAGGGCCACCAGGAAGTCCTTGTGCAAGGAGAGCTACCACTGTGTCTTTAATGGTGATTAACCAAATTTTAAGAATTTCTAAGAAGTCTGTTTCCTGAAAGGGTTTCCTGTGCTGCCTTTGTTTCCCTGTGTCTCCTTAGTGTAAACATCCATCACCTGACATAACCAAACATGTTCCTTGATGCTGCTTATTCAGAGAGAAGTAACTAGCAAACACCTTTGGGCTAGTTGCTCACTCAAAGAAAAGAGGAAGCCAACTGAAGGTGGATGGCTCTGTCACTGCTTGTCTGAATTGGGATCCAAGAAACTGGCCTTGATTACTCATCTCAGAAACTCTAGCCCTGCTGTTTGGGGTGTGCAAATTATTCTGAGGTTTGGGTGATTAAAATGTGGAGTGGGAAGTTGAAGGGACTTAGAGCTTTGTCAGTGGTAGAATTTTTTTTTTTTTTTTTTTTTTTTTTTTTTTAGACAGAGTCGCCCTCTGTCGCCCAGGCTGGGGTGCAGTCGTGCAATCTGGGCTCACTGCAACCTCCATGTCCAGGGTTCAAGTGATTCTCCTGTTTCAGCCTCCCGAGTAGCTGGGACTACAGGCATGAGCCACCATACCCGGCTAATTTATAATAAAGTGTTCTTTACACTAATTTTAAACACTGAGTTAGGCCCCAGGTTCAAGCAATTTTCCTGCCTCAGCCTCCTGAGGAGCTGGGATTATAGGCGCACACCACCATGCCCGGCTAATTTTTGTATTTTTCGTAGAGAGAGGGTTTCTGCCATCTTGGCCAGGCTGGTCTTGAACTCCTGACCTCGGGTTATCCGCCTGCCTTGGCCTCCCAAAGTGCTGAGATTACAGGTATGAGCCACTGCGCCCGGCCTGAATGTTTGCTTTTTAGAAACATATTTGACTCTCTGTAAGTGTTGTGGCTAAGAGGCTTAAGAACTCAAGCATTCAGAATGTGTATTTGCTATGTGTATAAAAATCTCCCTGGAGATAAATCAAAGCACATGGAGAGGGATGACTAAAATCCAGGCCCTACATCTCAGTCTATAAAAGTCACAGGTTCTTAAATTACAGTGTTAAAGTAGCCTTAAAGGGATACACAGTAACAAGGTTGAGGAAATGATAATTGTGTATTCTTAAAACAGTTTACATATCCATATATTTCATTAATGTAGTAGTGGTTGTATAATTGGTGTTAACACTGTGTCCCTCATGATCCAGGGCCAGAACCTTAATTTAACCACCTGAAGCTTCTCACATTTGATACTAGCAGTGTGTTCTGGGTGTGGTTGAGTATTAGATGCTGGTCATGATTCCTGTTATTTCCTTCCTTCTTCTGTGTTCTCTGGGCTTTCCCCTTCCTTTCTTCACTTTCCTGCCTCTATGTAAAAGTGGGTGGAGGAAGGGAAGCATATCTTAAGAACTGAGGAGAAGGGAATTACTGTGTTTTTTTCTTTTCTTTTCTTTTTCGTTTATTTGGGAGGGGGTCTCAATCTGTCCCCTAGACTGGAGTGCAGTGGCACAATCTCGGCCCACTGCAACGTCCACCTCCCAGGCTTAAGTGATCCTGTCACCTCAGCCTCCTAAGTAGCCAGGACCACAGGCGCGCACCACAGTGCCCGGCTAATTTTTTAATTTATTTTTATTTTTTCATTTTTGGTAGAGATGGGGGTTTCGCCATGTTGCCCAGGCTGGTCTCGAACTCCTGAGCTCAGGTGATCCACCCACCCAGAGCGCTGGGATTACATGCATGAGCCATCGTGCTTGGCCAAGGAATTATTGTTGAACAACTATTACCACTTAACCTATGCTATCTTAACTGAAATGGTAATTCTTGCCAGAACCCCCAGAAATTATTATAATCTGTAGAAGAGGCAACTGGAGCTTAGAGTAAAAGTAAATTACTCAAGTTGCACAACCCAGAGGGATGTCTTTGACTTGAGGTCTATCTGATGTCAAAGTCTGTATTCTTTCCTTTACACAAGTGATTCTTAACCTTAGCAGATCCAAAGGCTTTCTCTAATAACAAATATTTTGTGATACCATCTTTACTGTCCTGAAATAGGATTTTAAACAATGTTTTCGACCTATACACATAATTAATTCCTTAACTCTAATATTAGAGAGAAACAAATATGGATTTTAATATCCAAGTATTTGGATAAGTTTTCTTAAAAGGCATCAAGCAGTCGGGTGTGGTGGCTCATGCCTGTAGTCCCAGCACTTTGGGAGGCCGAGATGGGCAGATCACCTGAGGTCAGGAGTTTGAGACCAGCCTAGTCAACATGGTGAAACCCCGTCTCTACTAAAAATACAAAAATTAGCTGGGCGTGGTGGCGTGCACCTGTAATCCTAGCTACTCAGGAGGTTGAGGCAGGAGAATTGCTTGAACCTGGGAGATGGAAGTTGCAGTGAGCCTATATTGCGCCATTGCACTCCAGCCTGGGCCACAAGAGCTAAACTCCATCTCAAAACAAACAAACAAACAAAAAAATCAAAACAAAAAACATGAAGCAGATGCTTGTATCTACTTGTAGTGAACACATTTGGATTTGAAAAGAGTAAGAATAAGATGAGATTCAGGTTAGGTCCAGTGGCTTATGCCTGTAATCTCAGCACTTTGGGAGGCTGAGGCGGGCAGATCTCTTGAGGTCAGGAGTTTGAAACCAGCCTGGCCAACATGATGAAACCCATCTCTACTAAAAATACAAAAATTTGCTGGGCATGGTGGTGAATGCCTATAATTCCAGCTACTCAGCTACCCAGGAGGCTGAGACAGGAGAATTGCTTGAACCTGGGAAGTGGAGGTTGCAGCGAACTGAGATTGTGCCACTGCACTCCAGCCTGGGTGACAGAGCAAGACTCTGTCTCAAAAAAAAAAAGAGATTCATTTGATTGTTTTTGTCTCTTTTTCTTCATATTCAACATTTTAAATGAAGAGATATTCATTTTAATGAATATTTGTAAATGCTCATAGAATTACCACAGGGCAACAACAGAAGCAGACTGATATAAAGGTTTTATGTTACAAATCCAAATAACATGGGCAGCATTGCTGTCAATGACTTGATTTTCTGAAATGATAAATAACTCTTGGAAAGGCACTGCATACCAAAGTACAGTCTTCCTTTGATTTACATGGTAATTGCAGCCCATAGAAATTCAGAATAAAAAATACTCTGTGTGTAACACAGAACTGGGGCTAGGCTTAAATAGTAATAGTTTTCCCCCATCCTTCAAGCACGAATGTCTAATAGGACATTTGAGCATCATGTGGAATGCAAAGCAGTTCTTCATCAAGCTGGACTTCTCAAGAATTGCAATTCATTCAGAATCCTTGACCCATGCCCTGCTTCCCTCAAACGCCAGTGGTGCCATACAATCATTTTAACAACCAAAGAGACCCCTTGATATTTCCGCCAGTTTTCCTTAGAAGCCAGTATTGACTCTCACCTCCAGCAACACTGCTTTATACCTGGATGCTAGAGGTTAAGTAATTGTCCTACACTGTGAAGTTAGAAGATGATAAAAAGGGAGGTGCGGGAATGAGTGGGGATGGGAAACAATAAGAGGGTGAACAAGGAGAAAGACCTCCTGTTGGTTTTGTACTTTTAGTTTTAGGATCCATCTTTTTAAAAATGTTTTTTAGAGAGAGGGTCTCGTTCTGTCACCCAGATTGAAGTGCAGTGGTACAAGCATAACTCAATGCAACTTTTTTTTTTTTTTTTTGAGATGGAGTCTCGCTCTGTTGCCCAAGCTGGAGTACAGTGGCGTAATCTCAGCTCACTCCAACCTCTGCCTCCTGGGTTAAAGCGATTCTCCTGCCTTAGCCTGCCAAGCAGCTGGGATTACAGGCACATGCCAGTACACTTGGCTAACTTTTTTGTATTTTTGTAGAGACGGGGTTTTACTGTGTTGGCCAGGCTGGTCTCAAACTCCTGACCTCAAGTAATCTGCCTGCCTTTGCTTCCCAAAGTGCTGGGATTATAGGTGTGAGCCACCGTGCCCGGCACTCACTGAAACTTTGAACTCCTAAACTCGCCTCAGCCCCCAAATAGCTAGGACTATAGACACAAGCCACCACACCCAGCTAATTTTTAAAAATTTTTGTAGAGATAGGACCTCACTATGTTGCCCAGGATCAGTCTTACAGGACTGTAATCAAAAGAGTAGAACATGTGTTTGGCTTGTTAAATTTGTGATGTTCTTCCTATGCACTGACAATGGTCAAGCTGAGAACCAAATCAGGAACGCAATTTCATTCACAATTGCCACATCAAAACAAAACAAAACAAAAAACCCCAGGAATACAGTTAACCAGGGAGGTGAAAGATCTTTACAAGGAGAACCATGGAACACTGCCCAAAGAAATCAGAGATATCACTAACAAATGGGAATAGGAAGAATCAATATCACTAAAATGGCCATATTGCCCAAAGCATTTTATAGATTCAGTGCTATCCCTATTCAACTACCAAGGACATTCTTCCCAGAATTTAAAAAACCACTATTTTAAAATTCATATGGAACCAAAAAAGAGCCTGACTAGCCAAGGCAATCCTAAGCAAAAGGAACAAAGTTGGAGACATCATGCTATCTGAGTTCAAACTGTACTATAAGGCTATAGTAACCATAATAACTTGGTCCTGGTGCAACAATAGGTATATAGACCAATGGAACAGAAAAGAGAACTCAGAAATAAGGCTGCATACCTACGACTATCTGGTCCTTGACATACCTGACAAAAGCAATAGGGAAGGGATTCCCTATTCAATAAATGGTGCTGGGATGACTGGCTAGCCATATAAGAAGACTGAAGCTGGACCTTTTCCTTACACCATATACAAAAATTGAATCAAGATGAATTAAAGACTTTAACAAAATCCCAAATTATAAAAGCCCTGGAAGACAACCTAGGCAATATCATTCTGGACATAGGAATGGGCAAAGATTTCATGATGAAGACATCAAAAGCAATTGCAAGAAAAAGCAAAAATTGACAAACTGGATCTAATTAAGCTAAAAAGTTTCTGCACAGGAAAGGAAACTATCAGCAGAGTAAACAGACAACCTAGAGAATGGGAGAAAATATTTTCAAACTATGCATCTGAAAAAGGTCTAATATACAGCATCTATAAGGAAAGTTACAAGAAAAAAAAGCCCATCTCCATTAAAACGTGGGCAAAGGACATGAACAGACACTTTTCAAAAGCAGATACACATGTGACCAACAGTCATATTAAAAAAAGCTTAACATCACTGATCATTAGAAAATGCAAGTCAAAACCACAGTGATATACCATCTCATACAAGTCAGAATGGTTATTATTAAAAAGTCAAAAAATGACAGATGCTGGTAAGATTGCAGAGAAAAAGGAACACTTATACACTGTTGGTGGGAGTGTAAATTAGTTCAACCATTGTGGAAGACAGTGTGGTGATCCTCAAAGCCCTAAAAAGAGACATACCATTTGACCCAGCAATCCCATTACTGGATATATACCCAAAGGAATATAGATCATTTTACTGTAGAGACCTGTGCACATGTGTTTTCATTGCAGCACTATTCACAATAGCAAGGACATGGAATCAACCTAAATGCCTATCAGTAGTAAACTGGAAAAGAAAATGTAAATTCCATATACACCGTGGAATGCTATGCAGCCATAAAAAAACAAGATCATGCCCTTTGCAGGAATGTGGATGTAGCTGGAGGTTATTATCCTTAGCAAACTAGTGCAGGAACGGAAAACCACATACTGCATATTCTCACTTAAATGTGGAAGCGAAATGATGAGAATGCATGAACACATAGAGAGAAACAACAGAAACTGGGGCCAAGTAGAGGGTGGAGGATGGGAGGAGGGAGAAGATCAGGGAAAATAACTAATGGGTACTAGGCTTAATACCTGGGTGATGAAATAATCTGTACAACAAACTCCCATGACACAAGTTTATCTGTACAACCTGCACATGTACCCCAAACTTTAAATTAAAAAAATATGTAAAATTGAGTAGTGATTTTAGAAAAATGTATGATGTCTCAAGCTTTTGTAATATCTTGAAATGTCACCTGTTGCTGTGACTATTTGACAGGTTTATAGAGTCCTATAGCAGGTGCAAAAGTTAGGGTGGAATGATAGGGAAGCATAGGGTTTGAGATCAGATGGGGAGGAGGGTTTCAGGGTAGGGTGGCCTATCCTGGGTTTGATTCCTGGAGATGACTCTTTCTAGCCATTTTCTCACTGATTAAATGTACAATGAATTACCTTATAGGACTGTTGTGAGAATTAAATGAAATAGCATGTTAGGTGTCCAGAACAATGGTACAATGGTTCAATAAATGTTACTCCTCTTTTCCTCAAAAAAGATGCCGGATGACACTTATTTTTGCAAATTTTTCTTTTTTCTTTCTCTCTCTCTCTCTCTCTCTCTGAATCTTGCTCTGTTGCCCAGGCTTAAGTGTAGTGGCGTGGTCTCAACTCACTGCTACCTCTGCCTCCCTAGTTAAAGCGATTCTCCCGCCTCAGCCCCCCGAGTAGCTGGGATTACAGGTGCCCACCACCATGCCCGGCGAATTTTTGTATTTTTAGTACAGACAGGGTTTCACCATGTTGGCCAGGGTGGTCTCGATCTCCTGACCTTGTGATCATCTGCCTCAGCCTCCCAGAGTGCTGGGATTATAGGCGTGAGCCATGGAGCCTCGCCTCAAATTTTCTTATATTTTTTCTATTCTAGACCAGGTACAGTTTTCATTCTCCCACCCTTTGCCTACATTCAGAAAATAAGAACAAATTTAACATCTATCTCCGTAGATGGTCCTCAGTCTAAACTACCTGTGTGAATTCTGTTACAGTAACTAACCCGGGCTCTCTGTGGATGGTCCTCAGTCTAAACTACCTGCATGGCTTCTTTTATAGTAACTAGCCCGGACTCTTCTGATGAGGGCTATTTCAATCAAATTTAGCATAAACCTAATAAGCAATTTCAGTCAACTAAAGTGAGCATTTCAGTTAAACTTGGGCAATAATACATATGCCAATTTATTCAGAATTGTTTTGTATTGCATTTGTCAATGCTTATTCTTCTAAGCCAAAAATAACCTTTTAGTAATACACGTAGTTCTTTCTGTCGTATTTCTAGGCATAGAGAGTACCTGTGACAGAATTTGTTTCAGCATATAATTCTGTTATTCTACTTCCTTCCCCCACTGAACATTTAGAGTTGATATCCAACTCTCCCCATACTCATTAAGTCTCCTAGAATCTTGGTCATTATGCTCAAGTTGTGGGGACTCGTATTTTCTCCCAAGAAGCCCAGGATTGGGGCATGTGGGGAAGAGGACTTCAATACCACGGGATAGAATAACTCTGCCACTGCCTTTCCTCAACATCCAAATCACATGATTTTCCTTTTATCCCATGCTGTCTTAGTCTCAGCATCTTGAAATGGGGGCATTCTTATTTGATCAGCTTAATATAAACAGGTTACCATATAATTGATATTTCAAACCAACCTAGATGCTTCAGAGAGTGAAAGAGTATTTATAATTTCTCTGGAACAACAGGGATAAACTGGGACCTAGAGTTACCCCAGTTATAACCAAACTGCTTGCTAGAAAAGGAGAAAGAAGAAAAATATGATGTGAGAAAGTTTATTGTATAATTATTAATTGCCAACAATATATAAGCCCTTTTCCTGGGCAATAAGGAAGATTTTACATTATAGACATTTGTGGAAAGCTAGGGAGAGGGAGTATGTGTGCTCATAAAAATAGAAGCAGGTAGCAAGGGCTCAGTGTCAGCACCTGGACTGGAGCCAGGAGACTGGTACTCCTCGTCCTGGCTCTGGCTTGGTGACACATTCCTGGGAGTTGAGGATGGAGTCCCATGGTAGCCTGTCAGCTTCTTCAGCTCCTGCCCCTGCTTGGTCCTCTTCCTCTCTTTTCTAAGTGCTCTGCCTCCCCCAGCACTGGGAGTCTTACAGGCAGGAATGGCGGTGATGTTCGCAAGCAGAGAGTTGGAAGAAACTGCTTGGTGAGAGTAGGGAACAGGGAGCTGATAATAACTCTGAGCAAAGGTCAGTCAGCCAGGGCAATGCCTGGGTATCTCCAAGTCTGTGACAGAATTCTGTTCTTGGCTGCTCTTCACCTTTTCCTAGTCGCAGTTTCCTGGGCTTACTCTATCCCTGGGGCAGGAGATAGTTCAAAATGGAAAAGTCTGAACCTAGCAGAATCCTCACACACACTCCAGATTGAGGGCTAACCTCACTTGTAGATTCAATCCTATCAGGCCTACCCATAGGTGAATTTTCTTATGCTCTTAAACTTCCTAATGAATAATTTAAGTGTCTAAGATGGTCAGTGAATTTGCCTTCGCCCTTTTCTCCCAAAACATTTGGCCCCCTCATCTAGGGAACCCTATAGAACTTTTTTATTTTTTTTTTAATTTTTTATTTTTGAGACAGAGTCTCTCTCTATCCCCCAGGCTGGAGTGCGGTGGTATACTCTTGGCTCACCACAACCTCTACCTCCCAGGTTCAAACGATTCTCATACCTCAGCCTCCTGAGTAGCTGGGATTACAGGCACCTGCCACCACACCTGGCTAATTTTTGTATTTTTAGTAGAGATGGGCTTTCACTATGTTGGCCAGGCTGGTCTTGAACTCCTGACCTCAGGTCATCTGCCTGCCTCAACCTCCCAAAGTGCTGGGATTACAGGCATGAGCCACCATGCCCGGCCCCTGTAGTACATTTTTATGATGCCTTTTAAGTGTTTTAGTTTAGAAGAAACATCTTTCTCAAGATGTTTGATATTTTCTCAGGTGGTCCATATTTTCCCCATAGAGTGCTCATCTCTTTCTGTCAGAATTCCTGTCGTAGGGCGTAGTAAGGAATAGACTGTTTTCCCTCATCACTCCCTCTTGACACCTGAATGGCTCACCATGCTTGCTTTCCAATTTTCCATGATTCATTTGGGTGGTTTTAAAATATCACACTCTCTTCAGACATTTCATTGTAGGGGTTAGAATTCAGCCTCGTGGGCCAAAATGAACACAGTGCTCTGTGAACTTCTGCCCAACAAATTTTAAAGTTTAAGAATCCTTTTGAGGTCTAATGACAATCTTTTACAAGTTATATTTGTATATTTGTTTGGTAAATTGGAACATTTAATCTACTAATCTCTTTACTAATAATTATAATGTATAATTATGATGTTTTATAAACCATCCTATTCCAGCATATACAATGTCCCCTGTTATAGTCTCTCCTTGCCTGTTTAGAATCTCTTCCATGTTTAGTGTTAAACAAGAGGAGGCTTTTAAGAAGATAAGTGGTTCAGAAAGCATGGAAAATGTAACAGCACCTGACGGGGAAATAGCAGTGATTTATGATGTCTTTCAAATTGGCATGCAATGTTGCAGCATTATTAGACTAGGTTAAGCTCAGGTATCTCCTCTGAGTGTAAAAAGATTGTGGGAGAGGATGATATATATATGGCTGTATGCATTTGATTTATTTTATTTGTTGGTTTAGTATTTGTGTAATGTCCACAAAGGCAAGACCAATACCTATTCCAATTCTTTATCCTTTTCTTGTGTCTCAAGGATTGCTTTGGGATTTTGATTTTCTTGGATACACAGTTCCCTTTATTAGATTGCATTAGTAAAAAAAATGTTCTTTTGGTTATTCTGGGAAGTCATTTGGTAGATTCAAAATATGAATTTGACTGTTTTTCTTTTTTTGGATAGAATTCTTATTTGTCATTTTATGCATTAGTAATACTGAAAAAAGTAGTTCTACTGGAGAAGAGTACAAAGAGTGATGATTCACCTTTTATTTAAGGCTTGCCACTGCTGACCCAGGGCAGCTAATTTAGAAGTGAATCATTTATAGAAAGTTCTACACAGTTCAGGACAGGGCTTTATACAATATGCTCATGAAGGTCTAAATAGAGCATACGGTATCATGTTTCTAAATACCTGTCTTGACGCCAATTTTATATCTTTTCCAGCCTGTGAAACTTGTTTCTAGATGACTGTAGCTATTGACAAGATGAAGTCAAAGGCACTGTATATATAAAATGATGCATATTTAAAAACAAATCCTAGAAATTTAGTACATGCATTATACTGGGAAAATAATAGGCTGACATTTTAAATTACTGTGTTTATAATACAAAGAAACAAATGTAACTAGTCATTTTTAAAACTAGTGGGAATAAATTTTAAAATCATTTATAATAACTTAAATAATATGTTATTGCTATTTTTACTGTATAATATGTTTGGCTTTTTTTTTTTTTTTTTTTTTTTTTTTTTTTTTTTGAGACGGAGTCTCGCTCTGCCGCCCAGGCTGGAGTGCAGTGGCCGGATCTCAGCTCACTGCAAGCTCCGCCTCCCGGGTTCACGCCATTCTCCTGCCTCAGCCTCCCGAGTAGTTGGGACTACAGGCGCCCGCCACCGCGCCCGGCTAGTTTTTTTTTTTTTGTATTTTTTAGTAGAGACGGGGTTTCACCGTGTTAGCCAGGATGGTCTCGATCTCCTGACCTCGTGATCCGCCCGTCTCGGCCTCCCAAAGTGCTGGGATTACAGGCTTGAGCCACCGCGCCTGGCCATGTTTGGCTTTTAAAATCTAATTATAAATAGTTATTTTATGCAAACTGTCTTGCTCCTTTTAGAAAGTGAGGGATTTATTAAATGAACACAATGTATTTGGCTCCACATAGAGTATAAAACTTCTAGAAAGATTTTTTTTGCTCCTCCTCCTCTTCTTCCTTTTCCCCTCCTTTCTCCTCCTCCTCCTTCCTTCTTGTTCTTCTTTTTCTTTTTTCTTCTTCTTTCTTCTTTTCTTTCTTCTTCTTCTTCTTCTTCTTCTTCTTCTTCTTCTTCTTCTTCTTCTTCTTCTTCTTCTTCTTCTTTTTTTTTTTTTTTTTTTTTTTTTAAGAAAAGAAGAGGTCCCACTGAGTTGCCCAGGCTGTCTTGAACTCCTGAGCGCAAATGATCCTCCCACTTTGGCCTCCTGAAAAGCTGGGACTACAGGTGTGTGCTGTCATGCCTGTCTTCTAAAACTTTTAAATTAAAAGCTGAGTTTATATTTACATCACAGCTACAGTACCATGGGTTAGAAAAAGCCTGAATTCTAGTTCTGACTTTGTCGTTCACTAGCTATGTGACCCTACACAAATCACTTAACATGTCTGAGCTGGTTTTCTTCTCTGCACAGGGCATATTGATACTTGTCTTCATGACCTGACTCACAAGGATTTCGTTCAGCTAACGCATTAGGAAGTGACCAGTAACTTAGACGTCCCCACACAGAGAGTAGGTGTCAGAGAGGCATTGCTGGGAAAACACCTTGGAGTTGGACAACCAGGGTTGGAGTCTCAGTTGCATCAATTACTATATATATGTGACCCTACACAAGCCATTCTCCCCTCTAAACCTTTGTTTTCTAATCTATAAAAAATGGTATTATGATACATCTCACATAAAATTGTTGTTGATAATTAAATGAGGTAACATGAAAGTAGTTGGTATGTTGAGTAATCATTGTTTCTTGGACCTTAATGTTGATTTTGAAAAAAATCCTTGCTGACCTTCCTCTCCCCAGCTCATTTGCTTACACGATACAGCACTTCACTGGAAGTGGGAGCCAGTATCCAAACTGTACAGATAAGAGAGACAAGCAGTTGCCCAGCCTATGCATGTAATTGAAGACTAGTTTGAGTTCTAGAAGTTCCTTGATATGACACATTTACCAAATATTTTGGGGATGATTATGTAGCATGAGACACTCAGAGCTTTTTGGAAGAGTTTTGAGCAATGTGATTCTGTTCCTGTGGCTTAGGCAGAGCTGATCCTTTCTTTTCAAGCACTTTGGGTACATGACTATTTTTTTTCTCCCCCATAATTATTTTATTCTTAGTTTCAGATTGTTTTTAAGTCCTATAACTTTAAGGACAGTAATTTAGATGGAGGTCAAATAATCATTTTTTTTTTCTCTTTGAGGAAAAGTCTCTGAGACTTAGATAATAAGAACAACCCAGATAAAACGTTAGTCACTAACAAAGGAACCAGAATCCAGGTGGTTTTCTTATGTATAAATATGTGGTACTAACTCCTGAGGAAAGTATGGTTTCTTTTCTCTCTTTTTTTTTTTTGAGATGGAGTCTCGCTCTGTCGCCCAGGCTGGAATGCAGTGATGCGATTTCAGCTCACTGCAAGCTCTGCCTCCCAGGTTCACACCATTCTCCTGCTTCAGCCTCCCAAGTAGCTGGGACTATAGGTGCCCACCACCACTACACCTGGCTAATTTTTTTTTTTGTATTTTTAGTAGAGATGGGGTTTCACTGTATTAGCCAGGATGGTTTTGATCTCCTGACCTCGTGATCCGCCCACCTTGGCCTCCCAAAGTGTTAGGATTACAGGCGTGAGCCACTGTGCCCGGCCTTTTTTTTTTTTTTTTTTTTTTTTTGAGACGGAGTATCACTCTGTTGCCCAGGCTGGAGTGCAGTGGCCCGATCTCAGCTCACTACAACCTTCACCTCCTGGGTTCAGGCAGTTCTCCTGCATCAGCCTCCTGCGTAGCTGAGACTACAGGTGCACGCCACCACACTTGGCTAATTTTTAAATTTTTAGATAGAGATGGGGTTTCACCATGTTGGCCAGGCTGTTCTCAAACTCCTGACTTCAAATGATCCATCTGTCTTGGCCTCCCAAAGTGCTGGGATTTCAGGTGTGAGCCATCACACCCAGACTTTCTCTTTATTTTCTATAATGACATTGGCTGATATTTCTATAATGTTTATTTGAGATATAGTATAAAAAAGTAAGCAAAATTTTGGTGGTAGATTGAGATGTAGGAGGGTAGTCATGTAAAAATAATAATACTGCTTATATTTAAAATCACATATACAAATAATGTAACTCTAGCTGCATAAGCCCATAATTTGTTCAGAGATCTTTGGAACATGTAGAATCTTTGGCCAGCTCAGTTCCTGTTTAAGGAAAGCATTCAACAAAAGAAACTTGGCAGTGGACTTCCTGGAGTTTTAAACATGAATTTGATGTGTTTTGGGAGAGATTTGTTAACCTGTTTGTGGACCAGAATATCTTTTGAAACGCTAATGACAAATGATTTATTTAATGCTATTCACAAAGCACATTGTGGGGTATATAATGGTGCCACCAGAGAAAAAGCAATATTAATTGATATTAATGGCTCTGTGCGATAGTTCATACTTTTATCTTCCTAGCCATATTGAGTTTCAATGATGAATAATCATAACCATATGGTAAGAATTTGAAAATACTGAAGAAAGTAGCAATTTAATATAAATGCACAGCAAGAAAATTGTCTGCAAGTTATCCTTCAACCACAGCAAAAGTTGAAGGATAATTTTTTTATGAGGAGAAATGCAGTCTATCCTGGTTATGATATTAAAAAGGAGCAAAATCTGATACTTCAGGAAAGTTCATGCACTTTAAGAAGCTTTCAAGCATAAATATAAATATCATTGTTCAAAAAGCCCTGTATTGCAGGAATAATAATAAAAACCTTTAAATTGAGCCTTTTTATTGATTTACTTATTTTTTAGAGGTAAGATCTTGCTTTGTCACCCAGGCTAGAGTGTAGTAGCACATAGCACATAGCTCACTGCACTCTTGAACTCTTGGGCTCAAGCAATATTCCTGCCTCAGTCCTAAGTAGTTGTGACTACAGGCATGTGTCAGACAATTTTTTATTTTGTTTTATTTTAAGAGATGTAGTCTCGCTGAGGCGACCAGGCTGGTTTTGAACTCCTGACCTTAAACGATTCTTCCACTTCAGCCTCCCGAGAGCTTTTTAGTTTAAAAAGTATACACTATACATTACAAAAATAGTCATTTTTGTAATGACCATTTGATGTAGACCAAACTTTAATAATGCCACAATTTACATAAGGATCAAGGAGGCCAAATGACTCAACTAAACCCCCTGAGATAATTGGAACTAGATCCAGAACTCTTAACTCTTAATCCATTATTTTCATCTCTTACATTTCTTTTTCTCTTCTTCCTATTTAACACATTACAAATATGAGACTGTTCTAGTCTATCAATTTATTTATTTTACTGATATTGGAAGTAAGGAGGAGGGATTGTCTGAAATTTTGGTTAGGGGTGATAGAATATGAAATTAGGATGCCATAATACCTCAGTGTATTAAAAGAAACACAATTCACCATGTACTTTAGATATTTTTTAAAGGATAAAATGAGATGGTAGGCAGAAAGAACTTTTAAATTATGAAGAATTATAAAGATACAAGGCATAATGATTCTATCAATTAGGAACCTTTTAGTTGAAAGTAACAGAAAATCCAACCCAGGATGACTTGGTGAAATTTATTGACTCATGTAACTAAACATTCTGGGATAGAACTGTGTATCAGATAGTGTGTTTTCAGCTGCAAGTAACAGAAAACTACTTACTCAAACTGGCTAAAACAAGATGACTTATTATTTTACATAAAAGATAGCTGTGTATGGTGGCTTGTGCCTGTAATCCCAGCACTTTGGGAGGCCAAGCAGGAGGATCGCTTAGGCCCACGAGTTTGAGACCAGCCTGGGCAACATGATGAGACCGTGTCTCTATGAAAAATAAAAAAATTAGCTGTGTGTGGTAGTGTGTGCCTGTGGTCCCAACTACTAGGGAGGCTTAGGCAGGAGGATCACTTGAGCCTGGGGGGGTTGAGGCTGCATTAAGCCATGATCACGCCACTGTGTTCCAGTCTTGGTGACAGAGTGAGACCCTGTCTCAAAATAAATAATAGAGGTAGAGTGGGCTCCAAATTGGTTAACTGAGCAACTCACTGATGTCACCAAGGACTTAGGTTTATTTCATTGTTTTGCTTTGCCATTCTTGGTATCTTTCTCAGCTGGCAGGAAGATGGTGGTAGAAATTCCTAGACCACACACAGATAAAGCAACATACAGAGGAAGAAAGGGACCATCTCTTTCTGTGTTTCTTTGTTAGGCGTGAAAAAATCTTTTCCAGAGCTTCCTGGGCATCTTCCTCCTATGTCTTATAGGCTGGCATTGGGCCACATGCTTACACCTAAACCACCACTTAGGCTAGTTCACTTTTATGCCTGGAACAGGGGATGTGAGTCATTTTCCTCCAAGGTGCTTGCAATCTGTACACATCTGGGAATTGTGTTAAGAGGGGCAAAGAGTGGACAATTTCCAGTGTCCACCCCTGACTGTCTTGAAGTAAGACTGGAGCTGGAGGCTCTGCTTTCCTCATGTCAGCGTTGTTGCCAGGACCACTCTTCTAATGTTTGCAGTGATAACTGCAGTCATTTTAGACTTCATATAATTTAGAAAAAGTGAGGGAGAGAGAACCACCATTTGGTAGCTTCTATGGAAAAGAGAAGAGAATTCTTTCCCCAAACCCCCAATAAGTTCATTCTTGGATTTTCTTGGCCTAAATTGGTAGTCATTAAGCAATTTAAACCTGAGGATGTGGTCACTCCCACTCAAGCTACCATATGGCTTAAAATGGGGAAGAGACGTTTCCCAAGGAAAATTAGGGGAAAAGGGAATAGATACCAAAGATGTTGATGTCTAGCACAATAATGACAATTCAGGGCCCTCCATCTTCCGGCCCTAAAGGGCAATAGCTTTCTCCTTTAATTAGTCTGTCTTCCATATAGATAAGGCAGAGTGATAAGCATGCAGTCCCCAATCTTTATGCACCAGGGACTGGTTTTATGGAAGACAATTTTTCCATGTATTGGGGCAAGTGGGATGGTCTCGGGATGAAACTATTCCACCTCAGATCATCAGGCATTAGATTATCATAAGGAGCAGGCAATCTAGATCCCTTGCATGTGCAGCTCACACTAGGGTTCATGCTCCTATGAGAGTCTAATGCCGCTGCTGATCTGACAGAAGGCTGAACTCAGTCAGTAATGCTTGCCTGCCCACCACTCACCTCCTGCTGTGTAGCCTGGTTCCTAACAGGCCAAGGGCTGGTACCAGTCTGCAGCCTAGGTGTTGGGGACCCCTGCAATAAGACAAATAAGACTAATAAGACAAAATCCCTACCTATTAAAAGTTTTTTTTTTTAAGTAGAGTCTTGCTCTGTCACCCAGGCTGAGGTACAGTGGTGCAATCTCAGCTCACTGCAACCTCTGCCTCCTGGGTTCACGCCTTTCTCCTGCTTCAGCCTCCTGAGTAGCTGAGACTACAGGTGCCTGCCACCATGCCTGGCTGATTTTTATTTTTTATTTTTAGAGATGGGTTTTCACCATGTTGGCCAGGCTGGTCTCAAACTCCTGACCTCAGGTGATCTGCCAGCCTTAGCCTCCCAAAGTAATCCCAAAGCCTGGGATTACAGGCATGAGTCACTGTGCCCAGCCTAAAGACATGACTTTCTAAAACTGAACTGCCCAATATTGTAACCACTAGCCGAATTTGGATACTGAGCACTTTAAATGTAGCTGATTCTTCCAAATCAAGACGAGATGTAAGGGTAAATACATGCTGGATCTTAAAAACTTAATTAACAAAATGTAAACTGTCTTAATAATTTTTATATTGATTATATGTTGAAATGACAATATTTTGGATATACTGGGTTATATAATTGTAAATTAAATTAATTCAGCTACTTCTTACTTTTGTTGCTGTGACTATTTGAAAATTTAAAATTATTTAGCTTACATTGTATTTCTATTGGGCAGTGATGCTCTAGAAAATGAAATAGTCATGGGTACTCCATCAGTTGTGGAAATAGGCAATGATGGCAGTAAAGCAACAAATGCAGATTACCCCAGAAGGTGTTAAGGATTTCATTTTACAGTGAAAAACATCATTAAGATTACATCTACTGAATCAGTCCTTTTCCTTATGTTCTGTGATACCTTGTTATGAGTTTACTTTCCAAATCTTTTTTGATTTAGTTTAGTTTGTCCATCAGAGAGTGTTTTATGTATATATACAAATATATATATATACACACAAAAAAAGTTAAATGCTGCCCTTCACTGCCTGTTGTGTAGCGTACTTAGATTCTGGAAGCAAATATTTCTTAGAGGAGCATTGATAATATGGCCACTTCACCGTTAATTTTATTGTTTTCTTCTCTGTCATATGAGTATGAGGGAGGGTATGAAAGCTCACAGTAGATTCTTGAGGTTCCTTTTGATTTAAATGTTCATTGCCTTTTGATGAGCGGATGAGCAGGAACTTTGCATTCTTTAGAAACTAGTGTATCACTTCCTTATTTTGCAGTTCAAAATATAAAATCTTTGAGGATGCTTGAATTTCTAGACCTTTATCATATACTTAGAGGTATATTTGCTGATAGTTGTGCATTGATACTGTGATAGCTTCTTATTCTCCTGTGAAGAACTGATCTGAAGTTGTGGAGCTTTAGTTACCTGCTGCTCTTATTCCACCTTGCAGTGGCTATCACATTCCTACAGGTTTTCAAAACAGCTTCCCATGGAGCTCCATTCACTGAAAGATATAGCTGGCTCCATTCCTTCCAGAAAAAAGAAACTAATGCCCTGCTTGCCAACTTTTGGCTGTCTAGAATGGAATGTTATTCTGCACAGGAGGAAGCACGATGGAAAAAGGGTTCTTCTACCTGCAGGAAATCTAATGTTTGCCCTGTAGTGAAGCATGTAAAAAGTTGAAAGAAAGGAAGCAAAGGAAGAGGCTTGGTCATTAGAAGTTCAGTTTGTGTGAGGTTTCCTTTTTTTCCTTTTTGTTTTTCTCTATCCTGTTATACCATCATTGTATTTTAATGTTTTTTTTTTTTTTTTCCTAGCTAATGGGTAAATTGCTTTTATACTGGTGGTGTTTGGGACCCACTATGAATACCATGGAGAGACTCACTGGCAAAAAACGGAGAAGGAGAAAAACGTTGTTTCTTCTACTTACTTCCCAACATTTTGTGAAGGAGAGTCAGAAAAGCTGTTTTCTACACATACTCCCTTTCCCCTCTACCCATTCACAGTGATTTTTGTCAGCAAACTAATATGCCATTGATTTTACAGTCAGGATCAGAAATATGCACCATTCTTGACTTAACTGACTTTTTCCCCCTGAAAACAGTATCATTTTTACATTGGAGAATATGTGCAAAAACTTATTATTCACAAAGCTGAATGTATTTTGCACTTGCCGGGAACATAAAGGGTTAAATTGAAGACTCAACAAAGACTGGGATGAAAAGAGGACAAGGTGGGGGCCATAGTTGTTCCCTGTAGGCATTCACTATTTTGTAGCCAGTGGCCCTTTTTTTTGTCCTCATCACTAGCTCCTTTAACACACCTCTGGGATTTGCTCTGAGCTTGGCTGAACATTCTTAACCTTTGATTGTATAGCAGGGAGAGCTTTATTTTATGAAGCTCTTCTGATTCAGACACATTTTGACATGGCCTAAAAAGCCATTAAGTAAGTAGTAAGTGCACCCTATTTCTGAGCGGGATGCAGATTATGGATGTGTTAAGGCTCAATCAAGGTTCTGGTAGGAACTGGGACTGGTGTGAAACTCCAGGATACTGGGAGAGGGTTGAGAGTGAGGCCTGAGGTCAGGACCCCGGGATGGAGGAAGAGGCTTGCAATGTTTATGGTGGACATTACCTGATAAATTTCATTTAGTCATTTTGGCATGAAACAGCTATATTAAAATGCCCTTTTCTGGCTTGTTAAATAGAAGCTACTCAATGCATGTTTGTTGAACTTAGCTTCTTAACCGATGGTATCTTTTCAACCCTGCTTCTCTTCTGTAATTTGGGCCCCACAAGTTACCCAGATTATGGCTGACAAACTTGAGTAGCACTGCACATTTTAGTCAAATGAGTCATATTTTTGAAGGAAAATGAGGTCAAAGAAAGACTTGCTGTACATAAAAAGCCCCTTTGAAATCCCCACACAACTTTTTACCATTTGGTTTCTTTTTTGCTCTCTTTTTGCCGTCACACGAATTGGTACAAGTTGTTTTAAAATCTCCAGACCTCAATTCCATGACCCCCATCCCCCTTTTTTAAAATTAAGGGTTTGGGTTAATAGTCTTTAAAGTTCATTTTAGTTAAAAAAAAAAAACTGATTTTAACACCTCATTCACTAATTAAATTGCTTTTTTTTAGTCACTATAATGCAAGATAAATAAATTTGTCTATATTTAAAAAATATATTTACCAACTTTCAAATATAGGCTTGCCTATATTTTCATTGTAGTGTGTGCATGATGCAGACCTTTGGGACTATAACCTTTGATTTCAGCTTGTAAAATGTCAGGTCCCTTGGCATAAACCACTTTGAAATTGGTGGGACCTGAACTCAAATCCTTGGCTCTGACAAGTACTGGCTGTGTGACCTTAGGCAAATTACTTATTTTTACCAGGCTTCAGTTTCCTCATTTGTAATATGGTGATACTAATGAACTTTATAAAGTTACTGTAAAGATTAAGTGAGATAATGGGATATAAATTGTCTAGCGTGAAGCCTGGCCTACAGGAAACCCTCAATACATGTTACCTAATGCTACTGTCTGAAACTGTGTCCCAGAATCTCTCTAGCCAACATAAAAGCACATTTTATGATGTAACTCTTTACATTGTAAATTGAGGAGTATTCCAGTCAATAAATATTTATAAATAAATTAACAGTCAGATGTATTCCAAGTGGAAATGGACCTGACATTTTATTTTTCTTTGCAGATCTTATATTGCACTTTAAACACACCTAGAATTGACATGGAAAGACTCCTAGGAGGACAACTAGGACTAGAAGATTTCATATTTGCCCATGTGAAAGGAATCAAAAAAGAAGTGAATGTGTATAAATCTGAGGATTCACTTGGTGTCACCATTACAGATAATGGTGTTGGCTATGCTTTTATAAAGGTAAGTTTTAAAAAATCACAGTGTAACCTAATTGAGGATAACATTTAAGAAAATCTACCAGGCCAAAGAAAGTTAGAAATGATCTTCAGAGTGAGAGCCAGCTCAGCAAGGATGCATGAATTAGTAATGTTTCACTTTCGTTTAAAAAATGTTCAGACATCAGTTTGTGTTTACTGTTTTCTTAATTTCTTCCCTTTAGTTTAAACTTCCCCTAGAATTTGGAACTAACTGAAAGGAAAGTCTAACCCTGGTGCCTACTTATTATCCATGTAAGCTTTTCCATGTCTGTAGGTTTTAACATCTGATGAATTTCAGGCTTATTTCCATCGAATTAGTGTTATTTCCAGCTGTTCATACTTTTGACTGCCTTATTCACTTCTTTAAAAGTGCTGTTCAAAATTTTAGGAAGTATGTAAAGTTGGATCTCTGTATCTGTAGGTTCTGTATTAGTGGATTCAAGCAACCACAGATTGAAGATAGTTGGAAAACGTGGCATCTGTACTGAACATGTGCAGCCTTTTTTCTTGTCATTATTTCCTGAACAATACGGTACAACTGTTTACATAGCATTGCCATCGTGTTAGGTATTATAATCTAGAGATGATTTAAAGTATATAGAAGGATGTGGATAGGCTATATGCAAAGACTACACTATTTTATACCAGGGACTTGAACATCAGTGGAATTTTGGTATTGATGATGGGTCCTGGAATCAATCCCCCATGGATACTGAGGGCCAACTGTAATTTCTTTATTCAGATACAAAGAGAGCAACACAGAGCTTCAAAGGCAAGAGAAAAGTTTGAAATGGTGTGAAAATAAGAACTGAGGAGAAAAGTAAACTCATCTCTTAAAAATAACAATGCTATTATTGTAATAGTTATAATAATAACGGACTTATGTTGAATGCATGCACTAGGCACTTTGCATACAATTTTTCACTTAATTCTCACAATTCTATTTGGTTGGTGTAATGTTTTTTCTTTGTATTTTTTTTGTTGCAGTATAAGACATTTTTAATGTACAGCTTAATGAATGTTTACATACTCACCCCTGTTTAACCATCACCCAAATCAGGATAAATTGCATTTCTGCCACCCAGAAGGCTCATTTGTGCCCCTTCCCAGTCAATAATCTTTCTCTGCAAAGTAGCCATTATTCTGGCATCTATTGCCATGAACTTCATATAATCATATATACTCTACTATTTTTGGCTTCTTTTGCTCAAAAAGATGCCTATGAGATCCATGGATAGGTACTATTTCCAACCCTGTTTTACAGATGTGGAAACAGGATCAGGAAGGTTAAGTAGCTTGCCCAAAGTTAAACAGCTGGACAAATTCAGGATTTGGATCTATGAGGTCTGACTTCAGAGCTGGCACTTCTACTCACTCAACTAATAATTAATGATAGACTTCATGCAACAGGGAATATTTTATGCCTTTATTTTGTCCAAATCTTGATTTGCTGATGCATTATCACCATTAAATAATCTTAGGGAAGTTATCTTAACTGACTGTAAATGGGACTTTCGCTTCCCACTTGATAGAATGGCTATTTTTAGCTCTACAAAAGATATGACTGTGCTGAAGGTTGTGTGAGTGACCAAATGGAAAATCTGTGACTGGGAAAGTCATATGGGATTATCCAAGGGAAGCTCAGGACATGAGGCACAGGCAGCAGAGAAGGGCTTGGAAGTTTCACAAACATGTGTGGATTTTTAAAATCTTCGCCTCTGACATTCAGAGCTTGTCTTTCTATTTTTTTAAAAAATGCTTTGTCAAACATGTGCTTGCCTCAGAGTACTAGTCACTAACCCTGTGGAGACATAGGACATGTTAGCAAAGGAGAAAGCAAGGCATAATCTAAACTGCCAACATATTGTTCAACTTAGAAGAGAGATGCATATTACACTGTACACATGGTTGATGAAATTTTTTAAAAATTGGGAGAGGATAATTTCAAACTTATATAAAGATAATTTCAAACTTATATAATACAAAGAACTCTCATACATCATTTATCCAAATCTCCAATTTTTACCATTTGCCACGTTTGAGTTTTTTGTTCTGTCTTATACACACACACATATGTACTCTTTACCCCTTAGTACTTCAGAGTGTAATTACTAAGAACAAGGATATTCTCTTATATATAACTACAGTACAGTAATGAAATTCATACAGTCTGATATTGATATAATACTTTTAAACTAATCTATAGTTCACATTGTAGGCTTATCAGTTGTCCTAATTGTATTCATTATTTTCCCCTCATACAGGTCCAATTTAGGATCATGTATTTCTCTTCCTTAATCTAGAATAGTTCCTCAACCTTTTATAGGATGTCCTTGAATTTGGGTTTTTCTGATGTTTCCTCATGTTGATAAATAGATTGTGCATTTTTGGCAGGAAAATTACGTAAGTGATGCTGTGTCCTTCTCAGTGCAGCACATCAGAAGGTACGTGATACTGGTTTGTCTCATTGTTTGTGACGTTAATTTTTGTCACTTGTCTGAGGTAGTGTCCACCAGTCTTTTTCACTACAAAATTATTTTCCTTTATGATAAGTAATTGTGGAGAGATGCTTTGATATCATGAAAATATCCTGTTTCCTTACTTGCATGGCACAAAGTTAGTATCTGTTGATGAGTCTTGCCTAAATTAATTTTTCCTATAATGGTGGAAAAAATGATGATTTTTATAATTCCATCACTCCTTATATGTTTCTCTGAAAGCATTTTATGATAGGGAAAAAGCTGCCCTTATTTATTGTCAACATGGGTACATGACTTTATATTTCACTCAATGGGTTATAGTCTATTATTATCCATTATATTGATGCTCAAATTTCCTGAGACTTGGCCTGCAGGAACCCCTGTAAGTGGGCCCCCATGTCCTTTTGACATGGCTCCTGTCATTTTATTGAGTAGGTTCTTACTTTCTAGAACACAACAAGATGTTCTTGTATCTCCTTTTCCCCAGGCCTAGAATCAACTATTTCTCTTAGAAGCTCTGATTTTTACTAGAGATTGATAGTCAAGTTCTGGTGTTAGCTATGCTCATACATTGAAGTCAAGTTCTAGTGTTAGCCATGCCCATACATTGCTACTGGAGTGCATTATTTCTAGATCCTTTCAGTGGTAGAATTAGAGAACGTGTTTATTGGAAGTTATTAATTGGGCCAGGCGTGGTGGCTCACACCTGTAATCCCACCACTTTGGGAGGCTGAGGTAGGTGGATAACTTAAGGCCAGTAGTTCAAGACCAACCTGGCCATCATGGTGAAACTCCATCTCTAATAAAAATGCAAAAATTAGCTAGATGTGGTGCACACCTGTAATTCCAGCTACTTGGGAGGCCAAGACAGGAGAGTCATTTGAGCCTGGGAGGTGGTGGTTGCAGTGAGCCGAGATCGTGTCACTGCACTCCAGCCTGGGTGACAGAGGGAGACTATGTCTCAAAAAAAAAAAAAAAAAAAAAAAGAACTTGTAATGATGCCTCTAATTGTCATCCTGCCCCACAGGGTTATTTCTTAGCTTCTCCATCAAAATTTTTATTTTCAAAGTCATTAAAATATTTACTCATTGTAGAGATCTTTCACCTTCCTGGTTAGCTGTATTCCTAGGTATTTTATTTTTTTTGTGACAATTGTGAATGAGATTGTCTTTCGATTTGGTGCTTGGCTTGGCTGTTGGTGTATAGGAATGCTAGTAGGGATTTTTGTATCTTGATTTTGTATCTTGAAACTTTGCTGAAGTTGTTTATCAGCTGAAGGAGCTTTTGGGTCAAGACTATTGGGTTTTCCAGATATAGAATCATGTCATCTGCAGAGATAGTTTGACTTCCTCTTTCCCTATTTGGATGGCCTTTATTGCTTTCTTCTGCCTGATTGCTCTGGCTAGGACTTCCAATACTATGTTAGGTAGGAGTGGTGAGAGAGAACATCCTTGTCTTGTGCTGGTTTTCAAGAGAAATGCTTCTGGCTTTTTTCCATTCAGTATAATGTTGGCTGTGGGTTTGTCATAGATTGGTCTTATTATTTTGATGTACGTTACTTCGATACCTAGTTTAATGAGAGTTTTTCACATGAAAGGGTGTTGAATTTTATCAAAAGCCTTTTCTGCATCTATTGAGATAATAATGTTGTTTTTGTCTTTAGTTCTGTTTATGTGATGAAGCATATTTATTGATATGATTACGTTGAACCAATCTTGCATCCTGGGGATGAAGGCTACTTGATCGTGCTGGATTAGCTTTTTGATGTGCTGCTGGATTTGATTTGCAAATATTTTGTTGAGGATGTTTGCATCAATGTTCAGCAAGGATATTGACCTGAAGTTTTCTTTTTTTGTTGTGTCTCTGCCAGGTTTTCATATCAGGGTGATGGTGGCTTCATAGAATGAGTTGGGGAGGAGTCCTTCCTCCTCAATAGTTTCTGTAGGAAGGGCACCAGCTTTTCTTTGTATATTTGGTAGAATTCAGTTGTGAATCCATCAGGTGCTAGGCTTTTTTTTGGTTGGTAGTTTATTTATTACTGATTCAATTTCATTATTGGTCTGTTCAGGAAATCAGTTTCTTCCTGGTTCAGTCTTGGGAGAGTCTATGTGTCCAGGAATTTATTCATCTCTTCTAGTTTTCTAGTTTGTGTGCATAGTAGTGTTTATAGTAGTTTCTGATGGTTATTTTTATTTCTGTGGGGTCAGTGGTTATGTTTTCTTCATCATTTCTAATTGTGTTTATTTAGATCTTCTCTCTTTTCTTCTTTATTAGTCTAGCTAGTGGCCTTTTTTTTTCATAAAACCAACTCCTGGATCCATTGATCTTTTGATTTTTTTTTTTTTTGTCTTGTTCAGTTCAGCTCTGGTTTTTGTTATTTCTTGTCTTCTGCTAACTTTGGAGTTGATTTGTTTTTGGTTCTCTAAGTCTCTTAGTTGTGATGTTAGGTAGTTAATTTGAGATCTTTCTAACTTTTTTAATGTGGGCAGTATAGTGCTATAAGTTTTCCTCTTAAAACTGCCTTATCAGTGTCCCAGAGATTCTGGTATGTTGTATCTTTGTTCTCATTAGTTTCAAATAACTTCTTGATTTCTGACTTAATTTCACTATTTACCCAGAAGTCATTCAGGAGCATGTTGTTTAATTCCCATGTAATTGCATGGGTTTTAGCAATTTTCTTGACTTGTATTTTTATTGCACTGTGGTTCAAGAGGATGTTTGGTATGATTTCAGTTCTTTTGCATTTGCTGAGGAGTGTTTTATGTCCAGTTATAATATGTGGTCAATTTTAGAGTATATGGCATGTGGTGATGACAAGAATGTATAGTCTGTTGTTTTGGGGCGGAGAGTTCTGTAGAGGTCCTTCAGATCCATTTGGTCCAATGTTGAGTTCAGGTCCTTAATATCTTTCTTAATTTTCTACCTCAATGATCTGTCTACTACTGTCAGTAGAGTGTTAAAGTCTCCCACTATTGTTCTGTGGGAGTCTGTGTCTCTTTGTAGGTCTTTAAGAACTTGCTTTATGAATCTGGGTGCTCCTGTGTTGGGTGCATATATATTTAGGATAGTTAGGTTGTCTTGTCAAATTGAACCCTTTTACCATTATATAATGCCCTTCTCTGTCTCTTTTGATTTTTGTTGTTTTGAAGTCTGTTTTGTCTGAAACAAAACAGGGTTAGGATTGCAACCCCTGCTTTTTTCTGTTTTCCATTTGCTTGGTACATTTTTTTCTCCATCCCTTTATTTTGAATCTTGGATGTTATTTTGTGTGAGATGGGTCTCTTGAAGACAGCATACAATTACCCAGCTTGCCACTCTGTGCCTTTTAAGTGTGACATTTAGCCTGTTTACATTCAAAGTTAGTATTGATATGTGTGGATTTGATCCTATCTGTGTTTTATTAGCTGGTTATTATGTTGGCTTCTTTGTGTGATTGCTTTATAGTAACACTGGTCTGTGTGTAAGTATGTTTTGTATTAGCTGGTACAGTGCTCAGAGAAATCAGAGAAGAGACAAACACATGGAAAAATATCTTATGCTTGTGGATAGGAAGAGTCAATATCATTAAAATGGCCATACTACCTAAATCAATTTACAGATTCAATGCTATTCCTATCAAATTACTGATGACATTCTTCATAGAACTATAAAAAATTATTTTAAAATTCATATGGAATAACACCAACAAAAAAGCCTGAATAGCCAAGATAATCCTAAGCGAAAAGAACAAAGCTGGAGGCATCATATTGCCCGACTTCAAACTGTACTACAGGGCTACAGTAACTAAACAGCATGGTATTGGTACAAAAACAGGCACATAGAGCAATGGAACAGCGTGGGGAGGCCAGAAATAAGGCTGCACAGCTACAACCACCTGATCTTTAATGAAAGCTGACAAAAACAAGCAATGGGGAAGACTCCCTATTTAATGATGCTGGGATAGCCATATGCAGCTAATAAATGATGCTGGCTAGCCGTATGCAGAAGACTGAAGCTGGACCCCTCCTTACACCATACATAATAATTAAGAAGAATTAAAGACTTAAATGTAAAATTCAAAACTATAAAACCTCTGGAAGACAACACAGGCAATATCATTCTGAACATCGGAATGGGCAAAGATTTCATGACAAAGACACCAATGCTATCAGAATAGAAGCAAATATTGACAAATGGGATCTAATTAAACTTAGGAGCTTCTGCACAGCAAGAGAAACTATCAACAGAGAAAACAGACAACCTACAGAATAGGAGAAAATATTTGCAAACTGTGTATCTGATAAAGGTCTAATATCCAGCATCTATAAGGAAAGTTACCAGAAAAAAAAGACAACTCCATTAAAAAGTGGACAATGGACATGAACAGACACTTTTCAAAAGCAGACACACATGTGGCCAACAATCATATTAAAAAAAAAGCGCTTAACCTCACTGATCGTTAGAGAAATGCAAATCAAAACCACAATGAGATACCATCTCACACCAGTCAGAATAGCTATTATTAAAAAGTAAAAAAATAAGATGTTGGTGAGGTTGCGGAGAAAATGGAACCACCCACCATACACTCTTGGTGTGAATGTAAATTAGTTCAGCCATTGTGGAAAACAGTATGGCAATTCCTCAGAGAGTTAAAAGCAGAACTACCGTTTGACTCAGCAATCTCATTACTGGGTGTATACCCAGAGGATTAGAAAGCATTCTGCCATAAAGACACATACATGTGTATGTTTATTGCAGCACTGTTCACAATAGCAATGACATGAAATCAACCTAAATGCCAATCAATAGCAGATTGGATAAAGAAAACGTGGTACATATACACCATGGAATACTATGCAGCGTAAAAAAGAATGAGATCATGTCTTTTGTGGGAACGTGAATGGAGCTGGAGTCTATTATCTTCAGCAAACTAATGCAGGAAGGAAGAGAAAACCAAATACTGCATGTTCTCACTTATAAGTGGGAGCTAAATGATGAGAACTTATGAACACAAAGGAGGAAACAACAGACACTGGGGTCTACTTGACCCCAGTCATAGTGAGACCCTGTCTCTACAACAAATAGAAAGTCCCTTGACCCCAACATAGTGAGACGCTGTCTCTACAGCAAATAGAAAAAATTAGCTGGGTATAGTGGCATGCACCTATAGTCCCAGCTACTCATGAGGCTGAGGTGGGAGAATTGCTTGAGCCTGGGGAAATCAAGGTTGCAGTGAGCAATGATCATGCCACCACTCTCCAGCCTGGAAAACAGAGCAAGACACTGTCTCTTTAAAAAAAAATCAAACTATATTTAAAAATTCATTCAGAGATGTGTCACTCCTTCTCCTAACTCTTCTATCTCATTACTTTTCCACACTCCTTAGAGATAACCCATTTTATTAATTTCTGTTTTATCCTTCCTGTATTTCTTTTTGCCAAGATAAGCAAAATGGAATGTTTCATGAGTTTGCATATCACCATGTGCAGAGACCATGCTGTGTGATTATAATTTTAATGTATGTGCTGCTGAAGTGAGCACTTGATATGTTTTTAACTTGGCTGGAAATAAGAGTAGGTTAAAGTCAGAGTAGGACAGTGTGGTAGGTATTCAAATGAGGGTGGGCATTCCATGGTGAGAGAGGCATTGCAGTGTGGTGCATAGGGGCATGGACTTTAGAATCAGGTAGCCCTGCTTTCAGTCTTAGCTAGATCACTTATTTACCAGCTGTGTAACATTGGCCAAGGCATTAAACTTTTCTGAGCCTTCTCTCAAGTGGGAACATTAGCACCTACGTTATAGTATTATTTGGGGTATAAATATAATGACATGCTTAAAATGTCTGCAGTATTCACAATTAATAGCTAATATTTTAATAATCATTCTAACAATAAACCATTACATAATTAGGAAAGATCAATGGCAGAGAAATGCATTTTATAGTTTTGTATGGTTCACACAGATGAAACTGGTTTTTTTGTTTGTTTGTTTTTTGCAGAGACAAGGTTTTGCCATGTTGCTCAGTTGAGCAGGGCTCAAGTGATCCCTTTCTCTAGGCCTCCCAAAATGCTGGGATTACAGGGATGAACCACCATACATGGCCCAGATGAAACTTTTTAGGTGAAAAAACAACATACTTAAATGTTCATGATTTTAGTATCTAAGTCTCAACATTTCCAAGAACAAAAAGTATATAAATAACTTAATCAGAAAATTAAGAGCATACATATAATGAAACCTGTGTTAGCTGGAAAATGTTTTCTGTAAAGTGCAGATGGTAAATATTTTGTGCTTTGTGGGTCATATGGTCTTTGCTGCAACTACTCAACTAAGCCCGTGTAGCACAAAAGCAGTTACAGATAATACTTAGATGAATGAGCATGCATGTTTCCCACTGAGACCTTACTCATAGACACTGTAATTTAAATTTCTTATAATTTTCACATCACAAATCTTTTGATTTTTTTCTGAACCATTCAAAAAGGTAAAAACCATTCATAAATCATGGGCCATATAAAAACAGGTGGTGGCCGTGGTGGAGGGTACACACCACCCTGGAGTTCTGCTGTGAGCCATAGTTTGATGACACCTGGTTTAAGAGAAGAGATTTGTACTTTAATTAATTAATTTACTTACTTACTTATTTATTGAGACAGAGTCTTGCTCTGTCACCCAGGCTGGAGTGCAGTGGTGTGATCTTGGCTCACTGCCTCCTCGGTTCAAGTGATTCTCATGCCTCAGCCTCCCGAGTAGCTGGGATTATAGGAATGTGCCACCACGCCTGGGTAATTTTTGCATTTTTAGTAGAGACAGGGTTTCACCATGTTGGCCAGGCTGGTCTTGAACTCCTGACTTCAGGTGATCTGCCTGCCTCGGCCTCCCAAAGTGCTGGGATTACAAGCATGAGCCACTGCGCCCGGCTGAGACTTGTATTTTCAAATTTAAAATAAAAATAAGGATTTATAACATGCAATTAAGAAATGAGCTAAATTGATTTTTAAAAACCCACCTGACTTTGTTTTAAATTGAAATAGTTTGACTAACCACAAAACTGTCATTCTCAGAATATCTCTTACAGACCTTTATGATTTGCCATACTTTTGCTTTAGTACAACCACATTTTAGAGTGATCATTTCGAGAAATAAGATATTTACATCTTTCTAACATTTTACTTTTTCATTTGCCCAAACTAAGAATCAGCAAGACTGGAAATGTAGGAAGTCAAGGGGGCAGAGGATTATAGGATGGAAGCTAGGATCCGAGCAGAGATCTGTAAAGCCAGAATAGACATGATGATTTGTGAAAACAGATGTTTGAGATCTGGAGACCATGATGAGGTGTTGATGAAAAACAGCTTTAGTAGAAATAAGGAGATGGAAAATGGAAAAAATAAGGCTGTCAAAAAAAAATTCAGAGTTCAAAGGTGATAGATCATTTTGGACATTTATAACCCAAAACTTTGTACTTTAGGTCAGAAGAACTTGGGTTCTATACCTTTTTAAAAAACATTTTTAATTTAAAAAATTATGTCATCTCTGTTTGAGACCTAATTAGCTGTGTTATCTTGGGCAAGCCATGTAATTATTGTGGCTTAAATTCCTCATTCCTTAAATGGAATGATAAATATCCTTTTCCTAGGCTTATTGTGAGGACTGAATGAGATAACTATTTACAACTGTATGACTGTTAGCTTATTATTATGAGCGAGGTTTGAGGACAGTGTTGGAAGGATCAGCAACACAAATCTCAGAGTTGCTGATCATAGCGACTGGACATGCAGCTCAGAGTCTGGTGCTTAAGATTTTAGGGAGGGTGGATCAGATAAGGCGGCCACAGGGGCGGAGCCAAGGGCCTTTGCCTGGCTTGGCCACTAGCTCTACCTTCCCTGTTCTCACCTCCCTTTCCCCTATAGCTCCCAAAGGCAGCTCCAAACAGTCGTCCAAGGAGGACCTGCTCCTGCAGGATTTCAGTGGCAACCTCTCTGCCAAGTCCTTTGCGATCTTTTTCAGGAATGCTTTCGTCGTGTCTGCCATCCGAATCTGGTTATACTGGAGAATATGGCATATGGATCTTATTCAGTCTGCTGTTTTCCATAGTGTGATGACCCTAGAAAGTACATATTTGGTAGCCTTTGCATACAAGAATGTGAAATTTGTTCTCAAGCACAAAGTAGCACAGCAGAGGGAGGATGCAGTGATTCGAAAACTTTCTGAAGCTGATAATAGAAAGATGTCTCGGAAAGAGAAAGATGTAAGAATCTTGTGGAAGAAAGAATGACGTTGCTGATTCTGAAGCTACAACATTTTCCATCTTCTATAACAACACTCTGTTCCTGGTCTTGGTCATTGTTGCTTCTTCTTCATATTGAAGAATTTCAACCCCACAATGAACTACATTTTGTCCCTAAGTGCTTCATCAGGACTCAACGCCCTCCTGTCTACTGGCTCCAAGTAGACCATGTCAGCTTCATCCCCTGGCTTTGTGTCTATGCGTGGCATGTGGTATATGGAAAAGTAGCAGGGTGCTCAGGGTGGGAGACACACGAGATGTTTTTGTAGTCTAGAGCCTTTAAAAAACTCAACAGAATATAATTCAGTATTTGTTTATTGGCTGTTTTTGACAGATTGTTGAAATTAAATGAATTGAAAGGGAAAAAAAGACTTTAGGGAGAATGTATGCTGCCCTAGACTTCTGCTGACATCTGTGATGAGAAGGCAGAATTCTCTAAATATATGGGATGAACATAATGGGAGATATTATAATAATGGTCTGAAATGGTTGGAAACCTCTATGTTTAATAATGTAAATCCTGTCTTCCAATAAATAAATAAATCTTCTCTACCTTTTGCAGCATCAAGCTCCAAAGACAGGTGAAAGTTCCTAAGTGTTATAGAGAATAGTATAAATAACTCAGTAAATAAAGTATAGCATTAATGCCTCTTTTTTTTCCCCTCTTATTCCTTTGCATCTCATTAGTACCTTTGGCAATATTATTAATCTCTGTCAAGTTATTGTATGATTATCAAAGCACATTAGGTTTCAGAAACTTGTCTCCATTGCTCCCGTATTGTTTATTCTACCCACTTTGGAGGCTAAGGCTCAGGTAACCCATAAAATATATAATCCATGTCTTCAACTTTGCTTCTATATCTGGTTCATCTTCTCCAAGTTCCCTATATTGATTTTCCTGTGTCTCCATTCCAGATTCTTATCTGCTGCCTCAGATAGTGACATGTGCTGTGACTTTTCTTTTGCTACCTGGATTCTCACCCTGCTGCCTGCTCTGACTTCTGGTAACTGCCTTTCTCTCCCTCTATCTGGGCACTATTCTGGTTGCTGAAGCATCTCTAGGATTGATGAGGCGACTCATGGGCCTCTGCAACCCTACATTTCTGTTACTCTGACCTTTAATTCACTGGTGAGATTCAGATGTGTCTTCAAAGTCTGTAACTTTTATATAATGCTTATTTAAAATACAATTGTAACTCTAAATCTTAAGCTAAAAATACTGTATGGTAAGACTCTGAAATTTGTATGGTGTAGTTGACCAAAGAAAAAAATAAATTCAAGATATATCAAGAGATAAATTAGAATAAAAGCTAAGAAGAAAAATCAAAGTTAAATATCGATTATTGAATTCTTTGATGAATTACGAATTGTGGAACAGTATTTAATAGTTTTTTCTTCTTTAGACTTTAGTCTTCTTCAGTCTCATTTATTTTTCTGTGACAGTTTAGAAACTCTAGTTGTACTGAGTGGTTCCCATTGTTTCTGTTAGCGATATAAGTTTAATATGGGTTTCTAATAAAACAATGTCAGGTAGACTATGAAACTTGTGGTTTCCTTGCCTGTTTGTAATGACAGTGGGCTCTCTGTTAAAGTTGGCGTTATTGTGACATTTGCATATAGCATGTTAACAGTCACTGTTAGAATGAATGAACATAGCAATATTCTTAAAATTTGGGGTAAAAAATAAATCTATTGTGAGTTTTGATTTATAATAATGAAATTTAAATGTTAAAAATGCTTAACCTTCCTAAGTTACTCTTGTTCCTGATGACAATATGATGGAGATGTTGGAGGTAGATGAGATCCGTTTACTCCTAGCTCTTAGACACAATGATCAATCACCCTGCTGATTCAGAAGATGTTATACTTCCAACTAGCAAGGGTGGAGAATACACAGCCTTTAGTATACAATAGCAGCTGCTCCTGATGTTGCTATGATTCCTATGAAGGATTTGGGACTTCTGAGACAGATTATGGCCTTCATTCTGCCCTATTCCTCATCATCATGGAAGAACTTGTACATCCTCTGCAGGGCTGTTTTCTGCAATTCTGGAAGAGTTTTCTGGGGCTCCTGTGCCTAAAATCCTTTCAAAAATTCTTGGGAATACTAGATACCATTTTGAGACTCTACCCTGAGGATGTATTATAGAGAAGTAAGATAAAGAAAGACCAACTTGAAGTTTCTCCTTGGGGTCCCAGATTCTCTTCATCTAAAATACATAAATGAGAAACAATAGCATCAAATCACCCTTACTGGCTCCCAAAATGATAACCATACTTGTCTTTTATTAGGTATCAGGCATCTTAGCTAAGATGGTATTATTCTTTGTGTCTTTGCATTTGTAACTAAATGCAGCCAATTGAAAAAGCTCAAGCTCTATTCTTATGTGATGGGCCTCAATTGAAATAATTCAGTAATCACTTATGAAGGGACTTTGCAGATACTGTGCTAGGCACAGACATGCAGAGTAATAAGACCATCTCTGTCCTCAAGGATATTAGTTTAGTAATGGAGACTGAGAAGTAAATGAACAATCACACTGTGGTATGTTGAATCTGGCAAATTACTTGCTCTTCTGAAGCTTTAATCTTCCTGACCTGTGACATGAGAATCTCATAAAGGTTGTTAGAATTAAATGAAATAACAAATGTAAAGTGCTTAGTTTAGAGTTCAGCATATACAGCAAAACGTATTGTAGAAACATGAGAGTGGCACCTTACCCATTCTTGGGGGAGTGGGTTGGGGAATGTCAGGAAAAGCTTCCCAGAGGAGGTGGTAACTGTGAGTGAGCTGAATTCCGAATGATAAGGAAGACGAAGAATGGTTGGAGGTAAGATAGTGGTTCTTGGTTGCTCAGTCTTCCCTCTCTAACTGAGCATCAGACTGCATTGTTGTCAATACATTGTATATATGTCTCAAAAGCATAAAAAGTACTGTTACACAGTTTTATTTTGTTTTTAAACCTGTAGCACCTGTTATTGTCTCCTATCCAAGTACTAACCAGGCCCGAATCTGCTTAGCTTCCAAGATCAGATGAGATTGGTGCATTCATTACACAGTTCTATTTTATATTAAGTTATCATTAATTTTCTTTCAGAGAATTAAAGATGGTGGTGTTATTGACTCAATTAAAACAATCTGTGTTGGGGATCATATTGAATCCATAAATGGAGAAAATATTGTTGGGTGGCGTCACTGTGATGTTGCTAAGAAGTTAAAGGAATTAAAAAAAGAGGAACTCTTCACCATGAATTTAATAGAACCTAAGAAGGCATTTGGTAAGTCAGGGGTCGGTGGGCGGGTGTGTGAAATGTTCCCTTTCCCTGATTTTTCTTTCTAAGGGAAATGAGTACTGTGATATGGTGCTTTGTGCTTTTAGTGTCTTCTTATCTAACATATCAGTTAAAAACGTAGAAAATGGTAGCACTACTTATAAGAAAGACAACTATTGAAGGAAGAAAAAAGAAAATTATTGCCTTGTAAAAGGACATTTTCCAAACATTTGAAATTACAAAGTCTAATGTCTAGTGACTGAATTTGATGTGGTTGTTCCTATCTCTGAGAACAACACATTGTATTGTTTTCATTTTGCTGAGCAGTAAGATTTTTGACTGAGCTCTTTAAACCATAATAACTGTTGCTCATGGATCTCAGCAGCAAAAATTGTAGTTATATACAGAATGGTATTTAAAATAGTTATCTGTTCCATTTAAAAGACCTCCTTCCCCAATATCTTTCCTCCATTGGCATTTGAATTTGGCAGCGTGGGATGGTATGAAATTATTTCCACTTTGGGGTGACATCTGTACTTGCTTGGTTTTAGCCATGGCAGCTGTATTCCAACTGTTGTTCAATCACCCAAGGCTATCTCATCTACAGAAAAATGTGCCAGCTTCTCTCTTACCACCCAGAACTATTTTAATAAGCCAAACCAAGGCCTAGCATTCATCAGTGTTAAAATATCTTTAGCAGAATCATCTCAGGCTTGCTCTTACTCATCGTGACCCCATGCACACTATGTTCTTTCCTTTGTTCACAGAACATAAATATTCCTTTTAGTTTGTCTCTAATGCCATTTTCTCAGGGCAGTTATTGGAAATAATGGAAGAATGCAGTGGATCTGGGGAATTACGTTTTCTCTCTCTTAGCAAGTAAGTGACAGGTCCTAGGCATATGGAATTAGAATTTTTTCTCTGCTTCTACATGAGTCTGCACCATTTAACAGAAATACAAGTGTAGGTTATATTACCTGTGGGAGACAGTTTTCCAGAAGGTGTAAGAAAAAGATGCCTTACCAGTACCTCCTGGAGGGAGCACTCCAGGGACTACCTCTGTAGATGCTGTGATTCTGCCTGGTGCCTTGCAGCATCTGAGCTCACTTCTCACAGAGGAAGGAAAGCAGCACTCAGGTTTCTATCTAGTAACTCCTTTCAAGATGGCTTCATTTGGTAACCTGACTCCCCAGATAGCATGGTGAAATAAATTGACAGGGTGTAGATGGTTCAGGATAAATATTCTTATTTGATTTAGACTCTTTGTAAATCAAAGCCATTCTATTAGTACAACTCAAGAAATCTATTTTTTTCTGTATTTATCTCTACTATTTAATCTGTTTCCAGAGTAAATTTTTCTCTGTTTTTTTTCCCCTCCATTGTCTGCATCTAAATCTTTTGGTCCCTATGTCTTTGTAGAAAGTTGGTGGTATACCTTAACTTGGATGCTAGGTTGGTGATGGTCTTAAATGTTACAAAGGTCATTGTATTTAGCTATTATTGTTCCATGATTAGATTTTCCCTTCAATGTTGTAGACACGTGTACAGTCAGTATACTTCACTGCCTTATGTACCTAACTACTATTGAACCGGCTTTCTGTTGCCTCATGAAATCAATGGACACATTTGCAAAGCACCCTGAGTAGGATTTTCCTAATAGAGGTATATTATTTGAGCACCCTGAATTCTGGTAGTGCTGTTGGTTAGGACACCCAGAGATTGACTTTGGAGGAATAAGTTTTTGTTTTCCAAGGTTTCTGTGGAAGTTTTACTCAAACTGCTGGTCTTTATGCATTTTCCGTGCTGTGGATTGATTCTTGACTCTGGGCTCTAGCGTGAGGGGTTTCTTTCTTAAAAGTAAGCCTGGCTGCTCTGCCTATCCTCCAGCCCCGAATTTTTCTGCTTATTGTTTTGCCTCTGGGATAAAGACAAAGCTACTTTGTTCCTCATCCTTTGGCTTCATCCCAGTGCTTAGCTCTTTGCCAGAGAGGGGAATATAAATCAGGGGGTACTTGGGGAATCAGGCTTCCCCCAATTCTCTTGGTCCTAATCTTATCTTTTGCTATGTTTCCTTCCTTTTTTCCTGTATTTTCTAGCGTTATTATTGACTCAGGGCCAATAATTCAAATTTCATAGTCCTTTATGATTATCTGACTCTCTGTCCTCTTGGATTTCTACCAGGAAAAGGGCCAGTCTTAGTGAGGCAGAGTTTTCTCTGCATTCAGATAGGCCACTTTGGCTGTAGCTAAGTCACTTATAGGATCTTAACAAAAGCTGTCAGAAATGGCTATATGCACCAGTATTTTGACATTTTCCTACCAACTTCCCTAAAGACTTAGCCTGGAGAGGCATGTGGACTATATCCCAAATCACAAGAGGAAGGAGCATAGTTGGCTGCTTTGCAATGGCATAACTAGGACTGCAAGCACCGCTTCTTCTTTTTTTTTTTTTTTTTTTTTTTGAGATGGAGCCTGGCTCTGTCGCCCAGGCTGGAGTGCAGTGGCCGGATCTCAGCTCACGGCAAGCTCCACCTCCCGGGTTTACGCCATTCTCCTGCCTCAGCCTCCCAAGTAGTTGGGACTACAGGCGCCCAACACCTTGCCTGGCTAGTTTTTTGTATTTTTTAGTAGAGACGGGGTTTCACCATGTTAGCCAGGATGGTCTCAATCTCCTGACCTCGTGATCCGCCCGTCTCGGCCTCCCAAAGTGCTGGGATTACAGGCTTGAGCCACCGCGCCTGGCTAGCACCACTTCTTTGTAGTGGGTGGGGAAATCCTTACTGCCTGCCTTCATTTCCATATTTTAGGTCCACCACTCGCTACACTCCACTTCCAGGGGCCATTGTATGTGTTAATATTCTTTGATGGAGAGCTATGCAATAAACACTATCTAATTTCAGAAAAAGGCATTTATTGGAGACTACCATGTAGGTCCCAGAAACAGTCAATCGAGCCTTGACAAGGTCAGGAACCAAACCTGTTTCAGGGATGTGTGTACCAGGAACCCTTCATGGCACTGGCTGAATTGACTCCAGGCAATTATTTTCTATTTTCATATCACTTCACTCAGGATTCAGGTGGAGAGGTGGAGCAAGTAAGTAGGTCTTGTACCCATCTTGATAATGGGGAAGGCAGGCTATATGATAGACCTACCAAAATCCCACGTAACAGGAAGGGATAAGTTTCCTTATAGGTAGGAAAAAAGTAGCAGATTCCCATTTTGCTATTTCTCCTTAGCTGTTATATCTTGTTCTGCAGGGACAGCAGTGTTGATTTTCTCTTGATTTTGAATCTGACTGTAGCCATGTATGATATCTGTCAGTCTGGGAGTATTGGAATGGATTTGGAGGGAGAAGGGTATTGTAAATGGTTGTGGGCGTTTGGCCTTGGATTTTGTTTTTCTGCTATGAGTTGGGTGCCACATACATAGCTGTTTGGCAGTGGACTATCTAGAGATGATGACAGCATCCAACTTTCTTTCAGAGAAAGAGTAAAGTCAAATTTTCCTTGGTGCTGGCCATCAGATTTGGAGGGGACCATAATTACCAATTGTGACTACATTTCTAGAAAGATTTTTAATTTATGTATCTCACAAATTATTGAGACTCTTCTGTGTTTCAGGTACTCTGCGTGGCATAGAAAATACTAAGGAGGAAGACTAAGCTATGGCTCCTGCCTTTTGAGGAGCTCATAGTCTAGCAGGAGGCTGTTATGGGCTGAATTGTGTCCTTCAAAATTCACATGTTAAAGTCCTAATCTTCAGTACCTTAGAATGCAATTGGATTTGTAGATAAGGCCTTTAAAAAGGTAACTAGGTTAAAGAGGTAACTAGGTTAAAATGAGGTCGTTAGGGTGGGCCCTAATCCAATATGACTGGTGTACTTATTAGAAGAGGAAATTTAGACACAGACACAGGGAGGATGCCATTTGAACTTGAAGATAACTATCCATCTGTAAGTCAAGGAGAGAGGCCTCAGAAGAAACCAACCCTAGAGAAACCTTGATCCTGAACTTCTGGCCTCCAGAACTCTGAGAAAATAAATTTCTATTGTTTAAGCCACCTAGTCTATGGTACTTTGTTATGGCAGCACTAGGAAATTATAGAGGATAATAGGAAAAAAATTATAGTACCAGTTCTTTGACTATGGAAGTAGATCTTGGGCTTTCTAATAATCTAGAAGGTACTGGTATTTTAGCATTCCTCTGGCCTTGGGAAGATAGCAAGAGCACACCGATATGTTTCCATTCAGACATTTGTCGAGCAATTAGTATATGCTTGTCTTAGGGTATTAGTTGCCCTAGACAATCATAGTCACCATTTATTGAAAGCCTACTGTATACCTTTACCATACCACCTGCTTGGTACGTGCATGAATAAGATCCAGATCTAGGAACTCATGTCTAGTGAGAAGAGAAGGATATGAAAAAATAAATAAATTTAATAAAGGCTGTTAGAGGTACTAAAATATACTGGATGTATAGAGGTGGGAGACATCAAGTGTACTTAAGAAGTTCAGGAAAAGCTTTTCTTTTCTTTTCTTTTTCTATTTTTTTTTTTTTTTTTGAGGCGGAGTTTTGCTTTGTTGCCCAGGATGGAGTGCAGTGTCGTGATCTCAGCTCACTGCAACCTCCACCTCTCAGGTTCAAGTGATTCTCCTGCCTCAGCCTCCTGAGCAGCTGGGACTACAGGCATGTGCCACCATGTCCGGCTAATTTTTTGTATTTTTAGTAGAGACAGGGTTTAGCCAGGATGGTCTCAATCTCCTGACCTCGTGATCCACCTGCCTTGGCCTCCCAAAGTGCTAGGATTACAGGTGTGAGTCACTGCACCCAGCCAGGAAAAGCTTTCTAAGGAAAGAGATTTGAGTTGAGTCTGAAGGGATGAATAGTGCTTACTTAGTGGATGAATTGGGGAAGGTTGTCCTGGGAAGTGGGAACAGAATAAGCAAAGTTACAGAGATAGAGAATAGCATCATATATTTGGGAACACCATGTTTGCCAGTGTTTTTGGTTAGAGGTTATTGGTGGTGGTGTCACAGGAAATGAAGCTCAAGAGTCAGTAGAGAACAAATATATCAAGAGCCTTATATATGAAGATAAAGACTGGGCAATGAAGAGGCAGAGGAGTAACATGATGAGTCTTTAATTTTACAAAGATATTTTGGAGACTGTTAGATAAAGGGATATGAGCTAGAGATTAGGAGATCATAAAGGTTCTATTAACAATAATAGCTATCATTTGTTCAGTGTGCGAGAGATGAATTAAGGCAGTGCCTGTAGGCATGAAGAGAAGAGAAATGGTTTGGAGGAATAGAAGGTGGTGTGCTGGAGCCATTTGTACACATCTCCTCCTTCACTGACATCAGGTTGATTGTTTTAAATTAGCTATAATGGGCTATTTATAAAAGAGAAATAGGTAAGTCTTGTAAGTCAGGGCTCTTTATTTTAATTTTTTTTAGTGTGGAGAGCTGATTGTTAAATGTTTACCTGCACACCACTGAATAATGAGATTGAGTTAGTAACCTGTTGGACATAGAAATAAAGGAAGGAGAGACTGCAAATGATGACCTCAGATTTGTGGCTTTAGGGAGGGAGTATGGTGCCATTCTTTAAGACAAGGAAAGCTGGCAAAGAAATAGATATGGGCAAGGAGATAGGATAGGAAATAAATTATAAGTATAATTTTGGACTAAATGAGTTTGAAATCTGCGGGACGATTCAGTTGGACTTGTACAAAAGGGCTGGGTATGGTGGTTCACACCTGTAATCCCAGCACTTCGGGATGTTGAGGAGGAAGGGTCACTTGAGGTCAGGATTTCGAGACCAGCCTGGCCAATGTGGTGAAACCCTGTCTCTTCTAAAAATACAAAAATTAGCTGGAAATGGTGGCAAGCACCTCTAGTCCTGGTTGCTCGGGAGGCTGAGGCAGGAGAATCACTTGAATCTGGTAGGTGGAGGTTGCAGTAAGCCGAGATCATGCCATTGCACTCCAGCCTGGGCAACAGAGTGAGACCCTGTCAAAAAATAAAAAAATAAATATACACACACACACACACACACACACACACACACACACACACACACACACGAGGTAGATGAGCATCGATAATTGGGGCCTAGAGAATGAGATTTATGAGTAATTTTCTTTGATCAGTAGCAGAAGCCATGGAAATAGATTGAATCACTGAGAGTGATAAAAGGACCAAAAACAGAACGGTGAGGGGAACACCAGCATTTAAGGGGCAGAAAGAGAAGGAGGAGCCAGCACTGAGGAATGGCCAGACATGGACGAGATGGCCTTCTGGGTGGCCTTTATCCAAGTACTCAAGATCAAGTCACTTGTCCCACGAGCAGATGCTGCACTGCACTTTCCCAAGTTGGCTGTGGGGCTCTGAGGGAGGAATAAAGGCCGTTAGAAAATGTACCCTCAAAATCTTCTGTGCTGGTCAGAATTTAAATTACTGTTTTTCAGCCAGTAGGTTTCAACCAGTGTGTTTAGAACACAAAATAGAATAGAGTTGAAAATATTGTGCTTTGTACATTGTAAATATTGTTTCAGTTACAAATGAATATGTGTGTTTCAGTTTTATTATCTTTGTGTATATCTATGGGTCATGATATAACGTATGTATTTCTTACTGTGGGTCACAGAAAAAAAACATTTGAAAGCCACCGGCTTAAATGACTCCCTTGTCGAAAGTTAGTAGTTGAATGGGAAATCTTTCCCATACTTAACATGATTTCTCCTGGTCAGCTGGTTACTGATCCAAATTTTCCTTCTTCTAGCCATGAGTTGATGGCAGCATTCCCAGTCCTTATCAAGTATCGACTGGAATGTCTGTAGTGGTATTTTTTAGGGCATGGCTCACTTCCTTTCTCCTTTTGCCAATGAAAAGGAACATGTCTTTACAATGAGCTCAACCCTGCAGAGTTTGCCCTGTAAACCTAGATTTTCCCAAGGCCATGAAAATCCCTCTTCCATTTAAACGACTCTAAGGCCAGACAAGACCAACTCGTTTGTTTTCCTATAAGGTCTTTTAAATGCAGAAAAACAACAAATCCATGAAGCTTTGATTCGGTTTTACTTAAATGAGTCTCAACTTCATTTATCCTGCAAATTTTTCCAATTTGTGATTCTTGCGTGCCCTTTATGGAAAGAGGTTTGAGGAAGGAGGCCTGAAATATTTCTGTAAGAGTTTTCAAAAGCAGGAAGAAAATTGGAAGAAAAAAACTTACCTTCTAAAGCATTTATGGTCTTTATTTTAGGGTTAGATTTTGTAACAGATCATTGGGTTATGTCTTCTTTTAGAAGGTTCATTTCTGTGCTGTGTATCCATCAGAATAGGATGTTAAGTATGTGAAGTGCATCTTAGTCTTTTGAGTCATTAACAGCTGGAAAACTCGGACCTCATCTTCATGATTCAGCTTAACTGATGTACTCACTTCAAAGGCTAAGCCTATTTGATATTAAGAGATAAACTGTGACTTTTAAGTTTTATATGACTTTTTAGATAGACATTTCAAACATTTAAAAATTACTTTTTATTATTCATGCTATATCTAGGGAAAAATTTAAATCAATCAATACTTTTGGTACCTTTTCATATATACTGAATTCTACAAAATATATCTGGGAATATGAAAAAAGTTACGAAAGAGACGATAAATTGCAGTAGTTAAGTGTGTAGGCTCTGCCAGGGACTGGCTTGTGATATGTGACATTGGGTAAGTTATTTAACCTTTCTGTGCCTTGGTCTTCTCATACAAAATGTGAAGATGTGTCTACCACATTGAGCTGTTGTGAGGATTAAATGATTAAACATGAAAAAAATCACAGAGCAGTCCCTGATACATAGTAAGTCTTCAAGAAGAGTTATCTGTTATTATTACTGTTATTATAAAGGTGTCTCCTTTTCTTTAAGGAATAATTTTAGAAACAAGATAAACCCATGTGAAACAGGAAAATCAATGTGGTTGAATTGGTGATCAACAAGTATTTGTTGAGAATTCTGGCACTGTTTGGATTCTGGAAAGACAGATGACAATATCACATCTCATATCAACTAATGAAATATGTCAGTACATCATAATAGTAGCTGCCATTCGCTTTTCCTAGTACTTTCTAAGTAGGAAATCATTTAGTCCTCACAACCACCCTGAAAGGTGAAGCAGTTTGCCCAAGGTTGCAGCTAGTGAAGGAGGGAGGCAGAGTTCTAAGCCAAGCAGTCAGCTTCCAGAGCCAGCTCTCTAACAGCTGTTACAGTGAGTCAGCATGCTTGCTGTCCTCAGGGAACTTACAGTTTACATAAAGAGGCAGATACATTAAGAATCAAGTAATTCTACTAACAATAATAGCTACCATTTGTTGAATGAAATATAGTATAGTGGTGAAGAGCATAGACTGTGAGCTCAATTGCTTGGGTTTGATTCCTTTCTTGGCTGCTTTTAAACTGTGTGATTTGGGTTAACTATAAAGTATTTTGAGGATGAAATGAGTTAATGTATGTATGTGCTTAGAAGAGTGCTGTGTAATTGCAACCCGTTGCGACTAGGACTACTGCCATTATGGCCTGACTTAATAATCCTCATGCCATTCCTATGAGGGTTTTTCAGCTAAGTAAACTGAGGCTTGGACAGTTAATTCATTAAGGCTGCCCGGTGGCGGGCTAAGTGTGGCCATAGCACTCCAGTCCTGTTTGCTCTTGAGGCTTGTACTCTGAACATTATGTGTTACTGCCTCTTCAGAACATAATGCAGACCATGATACATGCTATAGTGCAGATTTAAACAGTGACACTTATCTGAGAGCTGACTTGTCCATGATTGGGAGGGGTTCTAAGGCTTAGAGAGTGATAGGGATTGGGAGATGGTAAGATTGGAAAGAAACTTCCTCAAGAAAGAAAGCTGTGAGACAGGTGATTTATGGCAGATCCCACCAGTATCAGGGATCAATGTTCATTCTCGTGAAAGGCAACAGGACATCTGATAGAATGGCATAAGGATATTAGAGCTTTTAAGTGGTCTGGGCTTGCGATCTCAGGTGAAAGACCCTTGTACACACTGGGTGTGGGTGCGGGGGTGGCCTGTGAGTGCACACACTGACTTGGACGTAGAGCTTCATGGTCTGGTCTATGATGGACAGAGTGCAGCATCAGCCTTCTGAAGCCTGCGAGATGGGGAGAGGCCTTCAAAGCAAAACCGAAACTAAATTTCTCACGAAACCTGTGCCATGCCAGGTCGGGGGGTGGTGCTCAAAGTCAGATTCAGTTCGGCATTTGTTACATTCAGAATTGTGGAGTAAAATTTAAAACCGCTATGGAAATCTAAATGGATGTTCGGAGAAGGGAAACAACATTGAGTAGGCTGGACTACGTGAGCAAGATCCCTGGAAGATTGCACTTGAACTTGTCCTTGAAGGGTGGGAAGAAACATAGAGACAAGGGAAGGAGGGTTTCCTGTGAGAAGTGTTCAGGGCAGGGAGGAACCTAGCTGTGCAGGGACTGTAGCAAATCAGGCTGCAAAAGCAGCTCAGGACCCTATTAATAAGAGCTCTGAAAACTAGGTGGGGAACCCAAGCTTGTTTTGGAGAGTAATAGGGAATCATTTAGATGATATTGGAACTGAAGAATGACATGATGAAGCAGATATTTGGGAATTAAGCCCAGGAGACCAATGTGGCTACATTTGACTAGAGGAGAAACCGTGTAAGAGGCTGTTGGAACAGTACAGGAGGAAATGATCAGGGCTGGGATTAGGGGCAGCAGTGGGAATTCAAAGGAAATAAAAAGAGTGAGTAATATTGTAAGGGTAAAAATGGGGTAGGAGGTGGATTGATGACACTTGGCTAAAGGGGAGAGGACAGAAGGTTCAGAAGCACATGTCACTCCCAAGATTTCTATCCTAGGAACCTGTGATAACAATGATGCTATAATTGGAAATGAGGCAGTTGGGATGTAGAAATGGTTTGGGGGACATTCAGGGATAAAAGTTCAGTTTCAGGTGTACTGCATTTTATCTGACAGTGGTACTCTCTTTCATGTATTGTTTGGCAAAGTAAGTGTACACAGTGACAAATTTTGAGGGGCAGAGCATACTGTCGATCATTTTATTATGTAGTAGAGTTTTTCCGACAATTGCACTTTGGCTTAGCATTTGGCACAAAGATACTATGGGAGAAGATTAAAAAAATCTAAGTTCCCTTTTGTGGAGTGTGGCAGATGTGTTAGACAAGTGCTGAGTGTAATTGATAAATTGGTTTTCAAGGTAGAGACCCAGCTGGATACCTAAATATAGATCCTTTCTACTCCAGTTGTAAACTTTCATTAAAAAAATTTTTATCGAATGCTCAGTTTTTAATCTGAGAAAAGTGAAATTATTATAATCCATAATACTAAAAACTTTGTAAGCTATAGTTTTCAAGACATTTACCCTAAACAGTGATTGATGTCTTATAACTGTAATTTTTTTTTTTTTGAGATGGAGTCTCGCTGTGTCACCAGGCTGGAGTGGAGTGGTGCGATCTCGGCTCACTGCAACCTCTGCCTCCTGGGTTCAAGCCATTCTCCTGCCTCAGCCTCCCAAGTAGCTGGGACTACAGGCACGCACCACCACGTCCAGCTAACTTTTTGTAATTTTAGTAGAGGGGGTTTCACCATGTTGGCCAAGATGGTCTCAATCTCTTGACCTCGTGATCTGCCCACCTTGGCCTCCCAAAATGCTGGGATTATAGGCCTGAGCCACCTTGCCTGGCCAGAACTGTAATGTTTTTTAGGGAGCATTTAGAGTTAATAACAACCATGAATAGGAGGTATATAATAGTTTTCAACTGTTTTCAAGCTTATTTATTAAAATAGCAATGTGAGATGAAGGGGTGAAAAATGATGCTTAAGTGTAAGTGGCTTTTCTAATCTAACTGAATAGTATGACTATAATGTTATTTATTAGAAAACAGCAATTCTATAAATAATACATATTCTACCCAAGAGTATTTTTACAATGGGAATTGTCATTTAATTATAGGAAAATGGGTCTAATAAATTATATTAAAAATCATAGTATGTTTTCAGATAAGTTAGGCAGATAAGCAATTTGATTTACATGTCGAAAAATGTTTGTGAGGCCAAGCGCGGTGGCTCATGCTTGTAATCCCAGTACTTTGGAGGCCGAGATGGGTGGATCACCTGAGGTCAGGAGTTTGAGACAGCCTGGCTATTATGCTGAAACCCCATCTCTACTAAAAATGCAAAGAATTAGCTGGGCATAGTGGCAGTCGCCTGTAATTCCAGCTACTCGGGAGGCTTAGGCAGGAAAATCGCTTGAACCTGGGAGGCGGAGGTTGCAATGAGCTGAGATCGTGCCACTGCATTCCAGCCTGGGCGACAGAGTAAGACTCTATCTCAAAAAAAAAAAAAAAAAAAAAAAAAAGGAAAAAAAGAAAAGAAAAATGTGAAAAGACAGATTACGGCCGGGCGTGGTGGCTCAAGCCTGTAATCCCAACACTTTGGGAGGCCGAGGCGGGCGGATCACAAGGTCAGGAGATCGAGACCATCCTGGTGAACACTGTGAAACCCCGTCTGTACTCAAAATACAGAAGAATTAGCCAGGCATGGTGGCGGTGCCTGTAGTCCCAGCTACTCAGAAGGCTGAGGCAGGAGAATGGCATGAACCCCGGGGGCAGGGCTTGCAGTGAGTGGATACTGCGCCACTGCACTCCAGCCTGGGCAACAGAGTGAGACTCTGTCTCAGGAAAAAAAAAAAAAAGATTACAAGACAACGTGCTGTAATATCCCAGTTTTGTAAAATCTATTTTTAAGTGTAGAAGAAAAATACCTTATAGTGTAATTTTTATTTTATTTTATTTATTTATGTATTAGAGATAGAGTTTTATTCTTGTTGCCCAGGGTGGAGTGCAATGGCGCCATCTCGGCTCTCCTCTACTTCTGTTGCCCGGGTTCAAGCGATTCTCCTGCTTCAGCCTCCCAAGTAGCTGGGATTACAGGCATGCATCACCACACCTGACTAATTTTGTATTTTTAGTAGAGATGGGGTTTCTCCATGTTGGTCAGGCTGCTTTCGAACTCGCGACCTCAGATGATCCACCTGTCTCAGCCTCCCAAGGTGCTGGGATTACAGGCATGAGCCACCGTGCCTGGCCAAGGTGTTCAGTTTATGGATGACTTTTCTTTCTCTTTCCTTTTTCTTTCTTCTCCCTCCCTCTCTCCCTCCTTTCCTCCCTTCCTTTCCCTTCCTTCTTCCTTTCCCTCCCTCCCTCGCTCTTTCCTTCCCTTTCTTTCCCTACCTTTTTCCTTTTTCTTCCCTCCTTCCCTCTCTCCCTCCCTCCCTCCCTCCCTCCCTTCCTCCAGGGTCTCACTGTCCAAGGGTGGAGTGCCGTAGTGCAGTCACAGTTCACTGCAGGGCTCAAGAGATCCTCCCACTTCAGCCTCCCAAGTAGCTGGGACCACAGGTGCAGGCCACCAAACCCAGCTAATTTTTCAGTGTTTTGTAGAGACGGGATCTCACTTTTTTGCCCAGGCTGGTCTCGAACTCCTGGGCTCAAGCAGTATGTCGGCCTCAACCTCCCAAAGTGTTGGGATTGCAGGCGTGACCTACCATGCCCGGCTGACTTTTTTTCTTTAGGCTTGTATTTTCCACATTTTAAATATAAAACAAACACATTCACTTTCACAACCAGAAAACAATTATTTTAAAAAGGAAGGCTGGCCAAGTGTGGTGGCTCATACCTGTAATTTCAGCACTTTGGGGGTCTGGGGCAAGCAGATAACTTGAGGTCAGGAGTTCGAGACCAGCCTGGCCAACAGGGTGAAACCCTGTCTCTTCTAAAAATATAAAAATTAGCCGAGCATGGTGGCATGCACCTGTAATTCCAGCTACTGGAGAGGCTGAGGCATGAGAATCACTTGAACCTGGGAGGTGGATGTTGCAGTGAGCTGAGATGGTGCCATTGCACTCCAGCCTGGGCAACAAAGTGAAACTCTGTCTCAAAATTAAAAAAAAAAAAAAAAAAAAAAAAGAAAGCTAGCATTCTAGGCAGTAGAAGAAACTTATTCTACATATAGTTGCTTTACAGTTTTCAACTATATGATGCTCCTCATTAAACAATTTTATTATAAATAGTTCCATGTGAGAAATGTGGTAGAATATGTTATCAACTCTTTAAATTTGCAGGATCTGTTTTGGTAACTATTTTTCTTAACTTTATAAAGTCTAAGGGGAAGGTATGTGTAATAAACCAGTAATAAAGGTGAACAATAATTTTTATTTCTTGAATTCCCATGATAAAATCATATTATAGGGTAAAATAAGTGAAAGGATAAAACGAAATATTTTAGCTATCATTCTTTGTTAAAAGAATGACCTTTTACCTTTCCAAATTAGAGTCTAAAGGTTTGTAATCTTTTTTTGTAACACAGTCTCCTCTGGATTAAAGGTATGAACTTTTTCCCCAGAGATGCACATTAACTTTTGCCTGCAATTTCAGGGAGTTAAGAAAACAGCATTGGGGCTTTCTTAAATGACACCTTAACTAAAGAACAAGAAGATTTCCGGCACAGTTATTGCACTTCTGATATGCATCACGCCCTGTTCTGTCTTATCAACGGAGTGGTTGAGCCACTTTTGTGTGCTTGTGGGGTTCATTCATGTGTGGGCAGCTCTTTTGATCCAATAGACAACTGACACCTTCATGCAGGTGGCATCAGTATATGCCTCCTTTTCCTTGCCTTTGGTCTGTCTCAGCACCCTAGTAATTGTATTTTTTTAAAGCCTATTCTAAAGAAGTTTCAGAAATATTGGAGAGAGAAAGGATGCAGGGAAAAAGGGAGAGTAGTTAAAATCTTAAATTCTGAGACACAAGCTAGATTTTATGTCAACTATCCTGGAGTGTGTACGTAGGTTGGGGGTGGATGTGGGGTGGGGAGCATGTGTTTATGGACAATGCTGTTGGTGTATATCTAAGCATTGGAAGGTCTTTTCAGATGGGTTGCCTCACTGCTTGGGCAGAATTCTGTATCTGTGAGGTGTCTTTCATTTGGAGACCATGGTAAACCCTATTAAACCCTACTAAACCGTTACTGCTTAAGCAGAAACGGGAATCGTACAAACCAGCAGTCCATGAGTGATGCTGGCATTAGCAAAACCGTGTGTGGGGCCCATACAATGTGACCAGGACCCAGTTTCTTGCCTTGTCTCTCTGCTCTGATGTCCTGTCTGATGTATCTGCTTCATCATTTAGGTATCATATTAAGGTTAGCTCCACACTGTGTCCCAAGATGGTGGTCAGCAACTGCTGGGACCACGTGCTTTCTTATTCATGCAGAGCAGAAAAGGAGAGAGACTTTGGCTCAGAATTTCTAGCAGAAGTCCTGAGATTGATTCTGACCTTGCAGCCTTTAGTCACATGCTCGCCTCTGAAACAATCACTGTGATGAAGGGAATCAGTTTAGCTTAGCCCATTCTTGTGTCCCATATCTGAAGCTAGGAGCAGTCAGCTTCCCCTGAACCACAGTGATCGTTAAATGACCAATGGGTACTAAAATAACTAATGAATGTTATTTACCAATGGCAACTCATAACTTTTAATAGAATACAAAATGAGGTAGTATTTCTAGGGTGGACCTGCCTGGCCTTGTGGTCCAGCTCTGCCCACTTACCCGGTTGTCTATGACCCTGGTGAAATCATTTCACTTTTCTAAGCCTTGGTTTCCTGAATAATGAAATTAGGATAATAATCATACCTATCTCGTAATAGTTTTATGAGCATTAAAAACATATAAACAATTTTATATGCTGTTACCCGGATATAGTCAATGCTAGGTTAAAAAGGCACTACCTTTGACTTACCCCAAATAATTTACCTTGACTATCCCTAGATGAATATAGTGTGTTTCTATTCTTTTGAAATAAAATTGATCCTTAAGAATAATGCTAGTTTAAGAAACAGCATATAATGCTTGATAGGTTGCCCTCTGTAGAGGGAACCTCTACACCTTGAGAGGTATCTGAAAATGAGGGCAGAAAGCTGCGGAGCCCCGGTAGAGCTGTTGACTCTAAGTATTATTGCTTTGTAGAAATGTGTCATTCTCCAAGAGAAACCTAAACTTTTAGTTTTTATAAGAAATCACTCAATATTTAAAAAGTTGTGACTAATTAAAAAATCTGAAAACACTGCACATCCAACAAATATGTCTGTATACTATATGTAACTGTGAACTCCCTGTTTGTAGTCTTGTCCTGAGAGAATTGTCCTTAATGCCAAAGTCCTTTGCTCTGGTGACATGCACACTAAACCTCTCAGGTACCCAGTGGGAAGAAAACCTCAAGGGAATCATTTCTGGAAGGGATAGAGAACTAATGAACTGAGAGTTGCCTAGATGGGAGGGATTGGAAATGTAAACTCTCCATTCATCGCTTTTGGAATCTTTGAACTTGCTGAACTATATAGCCTGGAACACTTTCCCTTCTCTACTCCTCCCCTTTACCCATCTAGCCTTGCTGTCTTTACCTGTGATGGTCGGGTCTCTGCTTATAAATCCCTTTCTCCAGGAAGTCTCAGGTGTGTGAGAATGAAGCATGGGACCCCACTTGGGCCTTTGATAGCATCTCTCCCTATGGATTAATAAACTGATTTGGTGAGATCTGTTCTTTGTGAATTTAGTTAGTGTGAATAAATCCTTAAGATTCAGATCAGCTCTGGGAACACTGAAAAAAATAAGCATTCCTGGGTCTGCAATGCTGAGGATTGTTGGTGCATACATCCTGCAGAGTGCTGCTGAGTTGCCACCTGGCCCACCCTTTGATGTTTCTCTTGGTGCTCTGTAACTTCAGAGATGGAAAGTACAGAAACTGATTGTTGAATTTGATGAGATAGCTGAGTTCACCCTACATGGGTGGTTAGGGGAGGGAGCTGCATGTTTACTTTTCTGCGATGGAGTGGTGATATGGATGGTCACTTGCCCACATGGTGTGATAAAACTCTAATAGGGGATATTGGGGCAGTGGGGGGTACTGGACAGAGACCACAGAGTCCAAGGATTTTACTCTTTTCTCTGGCCCCTCAGTGGGCTCTTCTTCCCCTTCCTCACTGGAAGGAGCCCATTACTGAGTGCCCTGTGAGGGCCTGGGCTTATACTCATCCACTTTAGAGGATCTCAGATGGAGCAATGGTAGGGGCCATCTGTTGTTTCCACCCTCCTCTAAATTTTAAGTAGAAATCATATTGTTTTATAGAAAGAAAAAAAAATACAATAAAGAAGAGACCTTTGCCCCTAGCATTTCAAGTGATAGCTTTCTGAACATTTTAAGAGGAACCTTTGCATGTTTCATTTTTTAGAGAGAAAACCTATGTAAGTTCGTTAGGAGAGAGTAGAAGAGCACATTTCCCTCTCTCCAGGTTGAAACACACCAGCAGAAGCAAATTGTAAACTCTAGCAGCAGTGTTCTATTAACATGAGCCAGGCCACTGGGCAAAACATCTTTCATACAGTAGTCATTTGAGTGCTTAAAACAATGCTGTAAATAGGTGTAAATATTTTGTAGATAAGAACTTATTCCTCAGGTTCACACAGCTTGCAAGGAGAGGAGCTGGGTTTTTAACTAAGGTGCTCTGATTCCAAAGTCCATGTTCTTAACCACAACACTATGGATAACAATACAGACTGAACCAAAATACAAATTTTCTCATAAGTAAACCAGTAGATAATCAGTGATCAGAATGCAGTTGAGAACATTACTTACAGGCATCATGATACCACATTTGAAAACAGAGTGATGGTAGAGATAATCAGACCTCAGTACTAAAGTTCTCATAAGATATTTTAAGAGAGCCAGATAATATGCTTTTGAGAAGTCAGGAAAATTTTATCAGGGTCTCACTTTCAGCAGAGATCTAATCAGAAATATTAGAACAACGTTTATTTCACAGTTTGGAACTGAAAGTAATTGGTTTGTTTCCTGTTTATCACCAAAATGCCACTGATTATTTTTTTCTCCTACCTCCTTTTCATACAGGCCCTCAGCCCACTACAATGTTCCCCCTTTACAACTATTTCCAGATGTTCTCAAGGGTTTCACATGTGCTCCAAGGAAGTGTGATCCTGTTAGGCACCGTTGTTGACGTTCTCTGTGTCCATAGCATCCCATTCTTCCCTCTGGGCATCTTTGGGCTATTTCTTGCTCGCTGAGCAACTTGGATACAGCAGTGTCCCTCTGTGCCCACTTCACATTGAAATCATGGCCCCTGCCCATGCCCCGTCAGTGCTTCTCCATACTCGGGGCCAACTAGGGCTCTTGTGGGACCAGAACAAGGCCTCGTTCTGTGCAGAAGTGGGGAGAATAGCCAGCCTCCTCACAGCCTGGTCCTTCGACAGTTGAGGAGCTAAGCCGTGTTGGATGTTCTACTCCTGAAAACAGTGCTTTTGTCTTCTGTCAGCACTTCTTTCCCTAGGACCCAGGCACAGGCTTTTGGGAGGAAGACAGATACCTTTCTGTCTTTTCCATTTCCCTATCTCTCTACCTGAACTTCATCAAATAGCAGAAACTAGGGGTTTGCCTGTTTATTGAAAATGTCAGTTAAAATAGGCTCTTGTAAAGAAAGATACATGTGTATATAAACATTTTAATTTAAAACATAGATGTGAATAGTGAACAACGTTTATTATTTGGGTGATGGGTACACGAAAAGCCCAGACTTCACCACTAGCAGCATATGCATGTAAGAAACCTGCACTCATGCTCCCGACATAAAAACTAAAAATCAATGTTTAGATTCATAGAAAAACTGAGCAGAAAGTACAGAAAGTTCCCATTTCTATATTTTAAAACATAGAAGTGTACATTCTTTTATCACTCTTAATGTAAAAGGCCTTTTCTTTGAGTAGAGGATACAAATGGGAGTTCTAAGATATCTGTCTTATATAATCACAGCTTTAATGCATAGCTGTGGGTTCTTTTTCATTTAAAAAAAACAGATATGTGAAATGATGGCTGTTTAAAAATATTTTTTTCTTTTTTCTTTTCAATCATGGTTCATTGCAGTTTCAAAGTCCCAGGCTTAAATGATCTTCACACCGTAGTCTCCTGAGTAGCTTGGACTACAGGCATATCCCATCATGCCTGGCTGATGAAACATTTTGTTTTTCGTTCCTCTTTTTTTTTTGTTGAGACAAGGTCTTGCTCTGTCACCCAGGCTGAAGTACAGTGGCGTGATCACAGCTCACTGCAGCCTTGATGTCCTGGGGCTCAAGCAATCCTCCTACTTTAGCCTCCTTAGTAGCTAGGACTGCCGGTGCATGTTACCCTGTCTGAATAATTTTTAAATTTTTTTGTAGAGATGGGGTTTTACCATGTTGCCTAGGCTGGCCTCGAATTCCTGGGCTCAAGTGATCTGCCAATCTTGGCCTCCCAAAATGCTGGGATTAGAGGCATGAGCCACGGCACCCAGCCTAAAATTTCTCATAGAGACAAGGTCTTACTGTGTTGCCCAGGCTGGTCCTGAACTCCTGAGGTCAAGTGATCCTCCCGCCTTGGCCTGCTAATGTGTTGAGATTACAGGCGTGAGCCACTGAACCCAGCCAAAAATATTTTTTCTAATCTCCTAGAGTCATCTTGTCCACACCTAATTTTTTTTTTTTTTGCAACTTACCCTTATGGAGTCTATCCACGGCAGTCAACCATCAACCTAGTTTTCATAGCATTAATAACTCCTTGTTTTACACTCATTTCATCAGCTCATGTACTTTTAAATTAAAGCACTTAGTTAGAGTAACAGATACAATTGCCACAAAAAGGTCTGGAAACAAACCTGACTGTTTCTAGGCTATGTGCAACTCCACTGTTGGAGCGGTTAGGCACCCACACGCTGTGTGTTCCTGTGCCCTAAGTGATGTGTGGCAGGCGGATGGCCAGTACCCTCAACTGGGAACCCTGGTGCATCTAGTGAGTCAGCTAACTGCAGGTGCAGGCTGGTCACCAGTGCCAGCTGTATCCACTGCATCCCTCTCTTAGCTCAGCCCCAAGAGAAGCCTTGTGCAGATCCGTTCATGTGAAGTGACTGATTTAGGGCTTGACCTGGTTGGCCAGACGTGCTTAGACAGGCCAGCACCCCAAAAGTAGGCCAGACTGTAAATACTTGCGATCTCCAAAACATTTCAAAAACACGAAACCTGTTTTATCCCCTGTGGGTGAACAGGACCATCCTGCTTTTTTTTGCGTATAAAGAGATTGATTTATGTACCTGGGTCATAGGCTCATAGACAAACATGGCTTCTGTTTCCTTAGAGGTGAAAACCGCCTTTCTGGAGGCTGGTCCAACCCAGAATTTAAAATTTAACTTTTGCTTTGGTGCCACCAAGTGGTTAGCTTTGAGATGTCACTTTTGAGATGATGGCTTGGCAAATCCATAATGATAAAAAAAAAAATCTGGGATGTGTAGGAGAAGCTCAGAGAATTTTTAGGGCAGTAACACCATTTCGTATAATACAATGGTGGATATATTATAATACACATTTATTCAAATTCATAGAATGTGTAGCACCAAGCGTGAACTCTAAACTGTGGACATTGGCTGATTACAATGTGTCAATGTAGGTTCATCAGTAGTAGCAAAAGTCTTACTCTGGTGTCGGAGGTTGATAATGGGAGGGGCTGTGGCTCTGTGGTGGGAATAGGGGCCATATGGAAACCTTCTGTACTTTCTGCTCAGTTTTGCTGTGAACCCAAAACTGCTCTGTCAAATAAAATTTATTAATGAAAAGTTCTATGCTACATACATTTTCCCTTCTGGCTACCGGTGTTGCAGGTAAGAGCAAGATAAGATAGAAACATCATGTAGAGGGGCAAGCTGACTTCTTAGGCAGGGATGATACAACCTTTGTGAAGCCCCACATTCCAGAGGCTGGGTCCTTAGCTTTGTGGGTCCCAGAAACCTTCTTATTTTTATTTTTTTCAATGTATGTAGAGTTGTTCAGTTTTTCAGGGCTCTATCATGCTCACCAAACTTACAAGAGACACTTTTTGAAAAGTCAGATTGGCAATATATTATTTTACAATTAGAATAGTATAATCAATGGTAAACCAAGCACATGTGGTAGATGAGAAGTTCATTTTTCACCCTGCAGGAAATTTATATGGGCAGACAGACTGTATCAAGTAGGTTGCTTGGTGAAATTGCAGTAGGGTCGGGGAAGGACGTTGCGTGTCTTAAGGTTGCTACCGTTCAGACGAGGCTATCTTCACCACTTTAGGGATATACATGACTCTGGGCTGGGGATACTTACATTGCTAGGCAGTACAGAATCCTGGACAATGCTGATGACAGGTCAACTTAATCTTTTCCTTTGGGTACTCTTTTCGAAACTCTATGCTGAGTGCATGAGAATTATTTCTTTCCTCACACAGGACATAATATAACTGGCAAGACCAATACTGTAGGCTTGCTGATACAGCTCTGGTCTCCTGTGAATGGTGGGTCACCAGGATTAGCATTTGGATGTTCCCCAAATCATCAGCCACTATTTATAGGTTTTTGGTTAGGCGGGGCTAGTGTACTCATTACATGCTAATTTTTAATAATTTTATTCTCAGAGGAAGACTTATGTTTTATGTTTTGGTGATTCTGTTCCTGAATACAGGTCAAAATTAATATGCAAAATTAATATGCAAAATCCTTAATCACTTTGGCGTAGATTCCTAATAGCAAAACAGTACTTGGCTGAAGATGGGAATTATCTTGGTTTATTAGTCTGTTCTCACACTGCTATAAAGACATACCTGAGACTGGGTAATTTGTAAAGAAAAGAGGTTTAACTGATTCACAGTTCCACATGGCTGGGGAGGCCTCAGGAAGGGGAAGCAGGCACATCTTATATGGCAACAGACAAAAGAGAGCATGCAAGAGCAGGGAAAACTGATTTACAAAACCATCAGATTTCATGAGAACTGATTCACTATCATGAGAACAGCGTGGGAGAAACCATCCCTTGATCCAATCACGTCCCACTTGATCCCTCCCTCCACATGTGGAGATTATGGGGATTATAATTCGAGATGAGATTTGGGTGGGGACACAGAGCCAAACAATATCACCTAGGTTCTAAGTAAGAATGCAGGCCACTTGATGTCTGTGTCATGAGAGCTTTGCACAGGCCTCACTGCCTACTCGTACTCACCAGCCTGTCCTGTGATGCCTCACTGGAGTGCTCAGTTGTCTCCGGTTCTTTAGTGCAGGGGTCCCCAACCTTTTTGGCACCAGGGACTGGTTTCATGGAAGACAATTTTTCCACAGATGGGGCAGGCAGGAGAGAATGGTTTTGGGATAAAATTGTTCCACCTCAGATCATCAGGCATTAGTTAGATTCATAAGGAACGCACAACCTAGATCCCTCACATGACCAGTTCACAATAGGGTTCATTTTCTATGAGAATCTCATGCCACTGCTGATCGACAGGAGGCAGAGCTCAGGCTATAACGTAATGCTGTGTGGCCCAGTTCCTAACAGGCCACGGACTGGTACCAGTCTGCGGCCCTGGAGGTTGGAGACCTTTGCTTTAGTGCAGCATCCCCTCCCCACCTGCCTCTTCCCCTGTACTGCTGCCATGTGGAGTCCTCGGTCGAGGCAGTTCACGGTATTTGCAGAGGTTATCAATCAGTGTCCTGTGGTTGGAATCTAACCCATAGATCTCTTTTGTTTTTGCCAATATGCTGTTTTTAAAAGTTTGATTTAATTGCCCAAGCTTAAAAAATTTAAAAATCAGGAGATGCACACAAAACTCTGAGTATCCTCTTTCTTTTTCCTTCTTTCCCTCTCTCTCTCACTTCTTTCTTTTCTTTTCTTTCCTTCTTTCCTTCCTTTCTTTTTTTTTTTTTTGACAGAGTCTCACTGTGTTGCCTAGGCAACACAGTGCAGTGGTGCAATCATGGCTCACTGCAGCCTTGACCACCTGAGCTCAAGCAATCCTCCCACCTCATCCTCCTGAGTAGCTGAGACTACAAGTGCGTGCCACCATGCCTGGTTAATTTTTGTATTTTTAACAGAGATGGAATTTCACCCTTTTGCCCAGGCTGGTCTTGAACTCCTGGGCTCAAGCAGTCTGCCTGCTTTGGTCTCTCAAAGTGCTGAGATTCAGGCATGAGATTACTGTAATCGTTCTGGCCTGAGTCTCCAGTTTCTTTGCAAAAAAAAAAAAGTGGGTGATCTGGCTACGCATGTCTTACAGCACAATAAGTTATTGGAGTGGGGCCTATGTAGGGCACATTTCTTCCAATCACCCTCTTTCACTGCCCTTCCCTTTCACTCATTTATGTTACTGCTTGGTAACATATTTGGCGGTGACTCATAGTTTGCAAATACAGGATAAGACACAACAGAAAAAACAAGCATAAGGAAGGTAGTGGCTCCTTGTGGACTCTTACTCCCTGCTCTTGTCCTTGCTGGCTGCGGGGAATTCCTTCCTTGGAACCTGCTTTCAGGCTTTTATCTTTTGGACCCTATTTCTGTTAGTATGTCAACTCTGATTTTATCCCTTGTGCTTCCAAGAGGTGTGGGCTGGAGCATTGTTCAGGAAAGCTATGGACTTTGAAATCTGGTCTATATCTGCAAGACCCGGTTTTGAATCCCAGCCCCACTTCTTACTGACTTCAGTTCCCTTATCAGTAAAATGAGGGTGATCACCTGTCTCATAGGTTGGTATGAGTATTAAATGGGATTTTTTAACGTAAAGCATCATGCAGAGGGTAGATCCTCAAATAATAGTGCTCTTGTCCCTCTCTTCTCTCTTTTTTTTCTTTAAATTTTTTTGTTTTGTTTCTTCTTTTTCTATCGGTCCATTGGGAGAAGAAATCTCTCTTCTTTCAAGACATGATTCTTTCTCTTTTTTGTAACCTTGATGAAACCACTTACTCCTCTTTACTCTTTTTATAAAGACTACTGTTTTATTTTTCTTCCTTGTAACTTTGTCTTTCCCATCTGTATATTTCACATATTCCCTTTTCTTAGAGTTAGAACTCTCTCATAAAAACTCTCCTATAAGAATAATGGATGGCAAGTAAATTTATTTTGCTGTGGGAAATTCTATAAGAAGGCCTACCTTTTATCAAATTTCTATAACAATTGTATATAGTTTTGTGATATAAACCACATTAGCTTTCACAGTAATCTGTTGGGATGCTTTCTGCGTATATATATGTTTCCCTGTTCATTGTATTGTAGAAATAGAGCCTAGGTCAAAGGCTGGAAAGTCATCAGGAGAAAAAATTGGTAGTGGAAGGGCAACACTTCGCCTGAGATCAAAAGGTCCTGCCACCGTGGAAGAAATGGTATGTTATGTTCATTTACTTCCTGTTCTGCTTGGAAATGTTGAGATATTTGTGATTATTGGAACTGGAAATAAAGATAAACTCACAAAGTTGGATAAAATTCCATTCATTCTAATAAAAATTTAGACTTTTAATTCATTGTCTAATCTGGAATACTGAAGGTATTTAAAAAGGAAATAAAGAAGTTAAGGACATGAGAAGAGATTGTGATCTATAGAAATTCTCAGCTACCTGTAGGTGACATTTCTAGACTCTGTAGACAGCTGGACTATCTCAAAAACTTAAGTCAACCAAAGCTCTCTGAGAGCCAAGAAAAAGTTTCAGAGCCACCTGTAGGAGTCAACAAAAGAAGATTTTGATAATGAAAGATTATATTCCTAAACCCCTCTTCTCACATAAAAAACCTTGTAGTCATCTTTGACTCTTTTCGTTCATGTCCCACGTTGCTTCCATTAGCAAATCCTAGTGAATCTACCTCTATAAGATACTGGAGTCCAATGACTTCTCACCGCCCCTGCCCACCACTGTGCCGCAAAGCACCATCATCTTATCCTGGATATTGCAATCACCTGTTTAGTACACCTGTGTTCACACTTGCCTTCTTTCCACCTGTGCTCAGCACAACCTTCAGAATGATCCTTAAAATATGCAGGAGAAATTATGTCACTTTTCTGTTTACAACCCTCCAGTGGCTTCCCATGACACTCAGAATAAAAGCTAAAGTCCTCAGAATGACCAATGTGACCGAACTCCATGTTTCTTCTTTGTTCTCAATTCCCACCCCTCTGCCCTGGCTTCCTCTGCTTCAGTCATGCTGGTCTCCTTGCTGTTCCCAAACACTCCATGTGTATCCCCATCTCAGGCTGTCAGTACTGCTGTTGTCTCTGCCTGAATGTTTTGCCCATTTATCTGCATAGCTTGCTCCCCTGCCATCATTAGGTTTCTGCCCACACATTGTCTATCTCAAAGGCCTTTCCCGAGCATCCTGTATAAACAACAACTCCCTCTACCCCTCCCACTGCCCACTCTTCCACGCCCTTAATTTCTGTCGAAGCAATTGTATTAGTCCGTTTTCACACTGCTAATAAAGACATACCTGAGACTGGGTAATTTATAAAGAAAAAGATGTTTAATGGACTCACAGTTATACATGGCTGGGGAGGCCTCACAATCATGGCGGAAGGTGAAGGAGGAGCAAAGGCACCTCTTATATGGCAGCAGGCAACAGAGTATGTGCAGGGGAACTGCCATTTATAAAACCTCAGATCTCGTGAGACTTATTCACTATCATGAGAACAATGGCATGGGAAAAACCTGCCCCCATGATTCAGTTACCTACCACCAGGTCCCTCCCACAACATGTGGGGATTAGGGGAGCTACAATTCAAGATGAGATTTGGGTGGGGACACAGTCAAACCATATCAGCACTAAACACCCTAGGACTCTTTTTATCTCTGATTAATTTTGTCTACTGTCTAGCTCCTTTGCTCACATGTCTTGTTCACTGCTGCATCCCTAGCACCTAGAATAGGACCTGATATACCAAAGGAATGGAAATCTTTGATGCATTGATGAATTAATAAATGATTTCTTTTAGTTTGAGAAAAGCAAGGGTTTTTCCCTTTGACTGACTTTATCTATATACAGGTTAGTGTTTGAGTGAAAAACACCAGAAGGAGAAGTGAAAACTAGAGGCAGGAAGGGTGGAGGAAGAAAACTGCAGGGTTGGGGTGGTGATGGTAAGGATTCTGAGTGACAAGCAGCAGGCCCACAGCAGCAGCAAAGGCAAGGGGGGCAAAGCCCTCCTGTGGGTAGACGGGATGTCGAGCAGGTGACTGATGCCTGTGAGCTCCAGGGGGCAGGGGCAAGGCACTGGGCCCTTCTAGGGTCTCTCTGTATGTGAACACTGTCTGGGTTCCTGTGTGTTTGAAGGAAAAAAGAGACAGGTGAACAGTTTTGAGGCTGTTTCACAGAGTGGATCCCAGAACTTGTTGGGTGACAATGTCCAGGGTTGGTCATAAGGGTGGTTTGTTGAGGCAGACACTTAAGGAACCCATGAGGCCAAGGCTGTCCTTAGGAGTGTCAAGTCACCCAGGGTGTTATCAGTTTTGGGGGGATCCAGAGGAAGATCCTGAGTCAAATGCTTGGGTTCTGGGAGAATGAAAGGACCGATCGGAGGCAAATGGCAATGAAGAGAGCTGATAGGGCAAAAAGTGTTTTGAAAAGGAGATGTGATGAGGTATGTGAAGGAAACCCAGGGCAGTGACTTCTGGGTGTTTGGAGCCTTTATTTTCCCTCTGTGGCCCAGCACACTGCCTGATATATTGCTGAAGGCCAGTAAGTGTTTATTGAATGAATAAGCAAATCTCAGTGGAAGAAAGGAATTTATCAGAGAAGAGAACAGAGGGGAAGGAGCTGGCTGTGGGGAGCCGGGAGAATGTCAGCTCTGCCTTTTGCCGGAGGCTGTGAGGAAAAATGAGCAGACCTTTAAACGGCTCACAGAGGAAGCAGATCAGCAGGAAAAACGCCACATCACTTCAGGAGGAAGGGCATCTTCTAAGGGTTAAATCATCCATCCCTCTTTGTTAAGCTCCTGCTGTGGCAAAGGTGCCTCAATGGAAAAGAGCAGCTTAAGATCTACCTGGGGAGGTAGGAAAGATTCATTCAAAGATAAACATCTAAAAATCCATTCCTATTTTCATAGCTTGTTTAGTAAAATAGGGCAATTAAAAATAGCTCATAATGAAAGGAAAAAGCAGTTTGGTGCTAATATTAAATTTGACACAAATGACCTAAAATCTAATTTCAAACACTTTAAGGATTTAAAGGATTTATAGGATTTGAAACAAATCACTCCCTTAATCACCTAGCACAAATTCTGAAAATGGTGTAAGATTCTCTGTATTAGTCCGTTTTCACACTGCTATAAAGAATACCTGAGACTGGGTGATTTAAAAGTAAAGAGGTTTAATTGACTCACATTTTCGCATGGCTGGGGAGGCCTCAAGAAACTTACAATCATGGCAGAAGGTGAAGGGGAAGCAAGGCACATCTTACTTGGTGGCAGGAGAGAGTGAGTGTGTAGGAGGAACTGTCACTTTGGAAACCATCAGATCTTGTGAGAACTCCCTCACTATCACGAGAACAGCATGGGGGAAACCACCTCATGATGCAGTCACCTCCCACTAGGTCCCTCCCTTGACATGTGGGGATTACAATTCAAGATGGGATTTAGGTGGGCACACAGAGACAAACCACTTGCATAACCTCATACTTTATTCAATGTGTGCTTGCTGAGACAGGCACAGTCTAAGTGCTGGTGATACAAAGAACAAAGACCCTGTTTCTCTTCTAAAAGGAGAGAAGCATGAAAAGGAACCATTACAACCCAGTGGGATAGGATTAATGGAAGCAGGTGCAGGATACACAGTATGACAAAGAAGGGGCTGATCAACCATTGTCAGGGATTGGGGAAAGAAAGGAGGTCAGAAGGCTGGGTGTGGTGGCTCATGCCTGTAATCCCAGAACTTTGGGAGGCTGATGTGGGTGGATTACCTGAGGTCAGGAGTTTGAGACTAGCCTGGCCAACATGATGAAACCCCATCTCTACTAAAAGCATAAAAATTAGCCAGGCATGGTGGTGGGCACCTGTAATCCCAGCTACTTGGGAGGCTAAGGCAGGAGAATCACTTGAGCCCAGGAGGTGGAGGTTGCAGTGAGCCGAGATCACGCTGTTGCACTCCAGCCTGGGCGACAGATTGAGACTCCATCTAAAAAAAAAAAAAAAAAGGAGGTCAGGAAGAGTTTCTCTCTGGAAGAAATGAGTAAGTGAGTTCAAAATGCGGAAGAAGACTGTTCTAGGCATGGCACAATAATGGGTTTTGGGGACCTGTAAGCTGTCCATGAGATTGGAGTGTGGGGTGCTAGAAGTACTGGTTAGGGGTGATGAGGCTGGAGGCATAGGCTGGGGTTAGGATGTGAAGGGCCTTGTTGATAATGAGGGAGCCATTTAAGAATTATGAGGGGAGTAACACAATCAGTTTTGTGTTTTAGAAAAATCCCTTGGTTCCAGGGGATGGGTTGTTGAGCAGCTTGGATTTGAGAGGCTGAAGACCAAAGGCAGGGAGACAAAATAGGAAACCTCTGCAAATCAGAAAAGATGAGGACTAAACACTGGCAAACAGCATGTGGATGGAGAAGAGGTGATAGATCCAGATCTGTTCTGTAGCAAATAGGAAACATTAGAATGGTAAAATATTGGTGGCCATTTGTGTATGAGGAGTACTGTCACTTGTCACCATAACTTAAAACATGCCTGGATAGATGTAAAGGTTAATACCTGTTAGTTTGCATAGCCTGTTGCTTTATACAGACAGTTCAAGATACATTGTAATGAAGGCAAGAGCAATATATTGTCTGTTATTGTTTTTAAGGTTTAGTTCTTGTAAATAAAGATGTGAGAAAGTTGTACTAATATCTTCAAAGAAATAGATTTTTATTTGCTATAAAATGCATGATTTTAACAAAATTTGAGACTACAAAACAATATATATTTATAACAGTATTGAAAGTAACATGAAATTCTTATAATCTAAATCATGAATTCTACATTTGCATGTATAGTTGAGTAGTTAACATCTTTGGGCAATTCCATTTTCAGCTATGAAGCCATTTAAAGCCAAGTATTGAAATAAACTGAGCAGAATTTACCAAATATTAAACCGAAAAGTTAGAATAATATTTCTACTGAAATGTTTAGTAATTGTTTTGGGAAGAACAAAAATGTTTTGGTACCGTTAATACATAACACAAGGTGGGGGCGGAGCAAGATGGCCGAATAGGAACAGCTCCAGTCTCCATCTCCCAGCCCGAGCGACACAGAAGACCTGTGATTTCTGCATTTTCAACTGAGGTACTGGGTTCATCTCACTGGGGAGTGCCGGATGATCGGTGCTGGTCAGCTGCTGCAGCCCGACCAGCGAGAGCTGAAGCAGGGTGAGGCATTGCCTCACCTGGGAAGCGCAAGGGGGAAGGGAATCCCTTTTCCTAGCCAGGGGAACTAGGACACACAACACCTGGAAAATCGGGTAACTCCCACCCCAATACTGCGCTTTAAGCAAACAGGCACACCAGGAGATCATATCCCACACCTGGCCGGGAGGGTCTCACACCCACGGAGCCTCCCTCATTGCTAGCACAGCAGTCTGTGATCTACCGGCAAGGCAGCAGCGAGGCTGGGGGAGGGGCGCCCGCCATTGCTGAGGCTTAAGTAGGTAAACAAAGCTGCTGGGAAGCTCGAAGTGGGTGGAGCTCACAGCAGCTCAAGGAAACCTGCCTGTCTCTGTAGACTCCACCTCTGGGGACAGGGCACAGTAAACAATAACAAACACAGCCGAAACCTCTGCAGACGCAAACGACTCTGTCTGACAGCTTTGAAGAGAGCAGTGGATCTCCCAACACGGAGGTTGAGATCTGAGAAGGCACAGACTCCCTGCTCAAGTGGGTCTCTGACCCCTGAGTAGCCTAACTGGGAGACATCCCCCACCAGGGGCAGTCTGACACCCCACACCTCACAGGGTGGAGTACACCCCTGAGAGGAAGCTTCCAAAGCAAGAATCAGACAGGTACACTAGCTGTTCAGCAATATTCTATCTTCTGCAGCCTCTGCTGCTGATACCCAGGCAAACAGGGTCTGGAGTGGACCTCAAGCAATCTCCAACAGACCTATAGCTGAGGGTCCTGACTGTTAGAAGGAAAACTATCAAACAGGAAGGACACCTACACCAAAACCCCATCAGTACATCACCATCATCAAAGACCAGAGGCAGATAAAACCACAAAGATGGGGAAAAAGCAGGGCAGAAAAGCTGGAAATTCAAAAAATAAGAGCGCATCTCCCTCGGCAAAGGAGCGCAGCTCATCGCCAGCAACAGATCAAAGCTGGGCAGAGAATGACTTTGACGAGATGAGAGAAGAAGGCTTCAGTCCATCAAATTTCTCAGAGCTAAAGGAGGAATTACGTACCCAGCGCAAATAAACTAAAAATCTTGAAAAAAAAGTGGAAGAATTGATGGCTAGAGTGAGTAATGCAGAGAAGGTCCTAAACGAAATGAAAGAGATGAAAACCATGACACGAGAAATACGTGACAAATGCACAAGCTTCAGTAACCGACTCCATCAACTGGAAGAAAGAGTATCAGCGATTGAGGATCAAATGAATGAAATGAAGCGAGAAGAGAAACCAAAAGAAAAAAGAAGAAAAAGAAATGAACAAAGCCTGCAAGAAGTATGGGATTATGTAAAAAGACCAAATCTATGTCTGATTGGGGTGCCTGAAAGTGAGGGGGAAAATGGAACCAAGTTGGAAAACACTCTTCAGGATATCATCCAGGAGAACCTCCCCAACCTAGTAGGGCAGGCCAACATTCAAATCCAGGAAATACAGAGAACGCCACAAAGATACTCCTCGAGAAGAGCAACTCCAAGACACATAATTGCCAGATTCACCAAAGTTGAAATGAAGGAAAAAATCTTAAGGGCAGCCAGAGAGAAAGGTCGAGTTACCCACAAAGGGAAGCCCATCAGACTAACAGCAGATCTCTCGGCAAAAACTCTACAAGCCAGAAGAGAGTGGGGGCCAATATTCAACATTCTTAAAGAAAAGAATTTTAAACCCAGAATTTCATATCCAGCCAAACTAAGTTTCATAAGTGAAGGAGAAATAAAATCCTTTACAGATAAGCAAATGCTTAGAGATTTTGTCACCACTAGGCCTGCCTTACAAGAGACCCTGAAGGAAGCACTAAACATGGAAAGGAACAACCGGTACCAGCCATTGCAAAAACATGCCAAAATGTAAAGACCATCGAGGCTAGGAAGAAACTGCATCAACTAACGAGCAAAATAACCAGTTAATATCATAATGGCAGGATCAAGTTCACACATAACAATCTTAACCTTAAATGTAAATGGACTAAATGCTCCAATTAAAAGACACAGACTGGCAAGCTGGATAAAGAGTCAAGACCCATCAGTCTGCTGTATTCAGGAGACCCATCTCACATGCAGAGACATACATAGGCTCAAAATAAAGGGATGGAGGAAGATTTACCAAGCAAATGGAGAACAAAAAAAAGCGAGGGTTGTAATACTAGTCTCTGATAAAACAGACTTTAAACCATCAAAGATCAAAAGAGACAAAGAAGGCCATTACATAATGGTAAAGGGATCAATTCAACAGGAAGAGCTAACTATCCTAAATATATATGCACCCAATACAGGAGCACCCAGATTCATAAAGCAAGTCCTTAGACACTTACAAAGAGACTTAGACTCCCATACGATAATAATGGGAGACTTTAACACTCCACTGTCAACATTAGACAGATCAACGAGACAGAAAGTTAACAAGGATATCCAGGAATTGAACTCATCTCTGCAACAAGCAGACCTAATAGACATCTATAGAACTCTCCACCCCAAATTAACAGAATATACATTCTTCTCAGCACCACATCATACTTACTCCAAAATTGACCATGTAATTGGAAGTAAAGCACTCCTCAGCAAATGTACAAGAACAGAAATTATAACAAACTGTCTCTCAGACCACAGTGCAATCAAACTAGAACTCAGGACTAAGAAACTCAATCAAAACCACTCAACTACATGGAAACTGAACAACCTGCTCCTGAATGACTACTGGGTACATAACGAAATGAAGGCAGAAATAAAGATGTTCTTTGAAACCAATGAGAACAAAGATACAACATACCAGAATCTCTGGGACACATTTAAAGCAGTGTGTAGAGGGAAATTTATAGCACTAAATGCCCACAAGAGAAAGCAGGAAAAATCTAAAATTGACACTCTAACATCACAATTAAAAGAACTAGAGAAGCTAGAGCAAACACATTCGAAAGCTAGCAGAAGGCAAGAAATAACTAAGAGCAGAGCAGAACTGAAGGAGATAGAGACACAAAAAACCCTCCAAAAAATCAATGAATCCAGGAGTTGGTTTTTTGAAAAGATCAACAAAATTGACAGACCACTAGCAAGACTAATAAAGAAGAAAAGAGAGAAGAATCAAATCGACGCAATTAAAAATGATAAAGGGGATATCACCACCGACCCCACAGAAATACAAACTACCATCAGAGAATACTATAAACACCTCTACGCAAATAAACTGGAAAATCTAGAAGAAATGGATAATTTCCTGGACACTTACACTCTTCCAAGACTAAACCAGGAAGAAGTTGAATCCCTGAATAGACCAATAGCAGGCTCTGAAATTGAGGCAATAATTAATAGCCTACCAACCAAAAAAAGTCCAGGACCAGATGGATTCACAGCTGAATTCTACCAGAGGTACGAGGAGGAGTTGGTACCATTCCTTCTGAAACTATTCCAGTCAATAGAAAAAGAGGGAATCCTCCCTAACTCATTTTATGAGGCCAACATCATCCTGATACCAAAGCCTGGCAGAGACACAACAAAAAAAGAGAATTTTAGACCAATATCCCTGATGAACATCGATGCAAAAATCCTCAATAAAATACTGGCAAACCGGATTCAGCAACACATCCAAAAGCTTATCCACCATGATCAAGTGGGCTTCATCCCTGGAATGCAAGGCTGGTTCAACATTCGCAAATCAATAAACATAATCCAGCATATAAACAGAACCAAAGACAAGAACCACATGATTATCTCAATTGATGCAGAAAAGGCTTTTGACAAAGTTCAACAGCCCTTCATGCTAAAAACGCTCAATAAATTCGGTATTGATGGAACGTACCTCAAAATAATAAGAGCTATTTATGACAAACCCATAGCCAATATCATACTGAATGGGCAAAAACTGGAAAAATTCCCTTTGAAAACTGGCACAAGACAGGGATGCCCTCTCTCACCACTCCTATTCAACATAGTGTTGGAAGTTCTGGCTAGGGCAATTAGGCAAGAGAAAGAAATCAAGGGTATTCAGTTAGGAAAAGAAGAAGTCAAAGTGTCCCTGTCTGCAGATGACATGATTGTATATTGAGAAAACCCCATTGTCTCAGCCTAAAATCTCCTTAAGCTGATAAGCAACTTCAGCAAAGTCTCAGGATACAAAATTAATGTGCAAAAATCACAAGCATTCTTATACACCAGTAACAGACAAACAGAGAGCCAAATCAGGAATGAACTTCCATTCACAATTGCTTCAAAGAGAATAAAATACCTAGGAATCCAACTTACAAGGGATGTAAAGGACCTCTTCAAGGAGAACTACAAACCACTGCTCAGTGAAATAAAAGAGGACATAAACAAATGGAAGAACATACCATGCTCATGGATAGGAAGAATCAATATCGTGAAAATGGCCATACTGCCCAAGGTAATTTATAGATTCAATGCCATCCCCATCAAGCTACCAATGTGTTTCTTCACAGAATTGGAAAAAACTGCTTTAAAGTTCATATGGAACCAAAAAAGAGCCCGCATCTCCAAGACAATCCTAAGTCAAAAGAACAAAGCTGGAGGCATCACGCTACCTGACTTCAAACTATACTACAAGGCTACAGTAACCAAAACAGCATGGTACTGGTATCAAAACAGAGATACAGACCAATGGAACAGAACAGAGCCCTCAGAAATAATACTACACATCTACAGCCATCTGATCTTTGACAAACCTGAGAGAAACAAGAAATGGGGAAAGGATTCCCTATTTAATAAATGGTGCTGGGAAAATTGGCTAGCCATAAGTAGAAAGCTGAAACTGGATCCTTTCCTTACTCCTTATACGAAAATTAATTCAAGATGGATTAGAGACTTAAATGTTAGACCTAATACCATAAAAATCCTAGAGGAAAACCTAGGTAGTACCATTCAGGACATAGGCATGGGCAAAGACTTCATGTCTAAAACACCAAAAGCAATGGCAGCCAAAGCCAAAATTGACAAATGGGATCTCATTAAACTAAAGAGCTTCTGCACAGCAAAAGAAACTACCATCAGAGTGAACAGGCAACCTACAGAATGGGAGAAAATTTTTGCAATCTACTCATCTGACAAAGGGCTAATATCCAGAACCTACAAAGAACTCAAACAAATTTACAAGAAAAAAGCAAACAACCCCATCAAAAAGTGGGCAAAGGATATGAACAGACATTTCTCAAAAGAAGACATTCATACAGCCAACAGACACATGAAAAAATGCTCATCATCACTGGCCATCAGAGAAATGCAAATCAAAACCACAATGAGATACCATCTCACACCAGTTAGAATGGCGATCATTAAAAAGTCAGGAAACAACAGGTGTTGGAGAGGATGTGGAGAAATAGGAACACTTTTACACTGTTGGTGGGATTGTAAACTAGTTCAACCATTATGGAAAACAGTATGGCGATTCCTCAAGGATCTAGAACTAGATGTACCATATGACCCAGCCATCCCATTACTGGGTATATACCCAAAGGATTATAAATTATGCTGCTATAAAGACACACACACACGTATGTTTATTGCAGCACTATTCACAATAGCAAAGACTTGGAATCAACCCAAATGTCCATCAGTGACAGATTGGATTAAGAAAATGTGGCACATATACACCATGGAATACTATGCAGCCATCAAAAAGGATGAGTTTGTGTCCTTTGTAGGGACATGGATGCAGCTGGAAACCATCATTCTTAGCAAACTATCACAAGAACAGAAAACCAAACACCGCATGTTCTCACTCATAGGTGGGAACTGAACAATGAGATCACTTGGACTCAGGAAGGGGAACATCACACACTGGGGCCTATCATGGGGAGGGGGGTGGGGGGAGGGATTGCATTGGGAGTTATACCTGATGTAAATGACGAGTTGATGGGTGCAGCACAGCAACATGGCACAAGTATACATATGTAACAAACCTGCACTTTATGCACATGTACCCTACAACTTAAAGTATAATAATAATAATAAAAAAAAAGTTCATTGAAAAAAAAATACATAACACAAAAATGATCTTAAAAATATTATTTTATCATCTCATTCTTATAAAATTTCATTTTTTGGTGTATTTTTATAATGTATACAATATATTAATACGGTAATACATTTGTAAATTGTAAACAATACATACAATAAAGTTAAAAATACACAATAAGGGTATTTGTTCAGAAATGTTTTACTATTGGGATGAGCCATCAAAAGTTTGAAGACTCCAGCCTGCACAATAAAGACCAAAATCCTTTTCATGGTACACAGGACCCCTCAAGATCTAGTCGTATTTGTCACTGTGTTCTCCAGCTACATGGGACTTCTGGCATCCCTCTAACATGACTCTCTGACCTTACTTAGACTTTGCCTATCTATTACATCCTGCTTGAAGTGTCCTCTCCTGCTTATCTCCTCTTCATCATTGAAAACACAGTTCTTGGCTGGGCGTGGTGGCTCACGCCTGTAATCCCAGCACTTTAGGAGGCCAAGGTGGGCGGATCACTTGAGTCCAGGAATTCGAGACCAGCTTGGCCAACATGGTGAAAACCCCGTCTCTACTAAAAAAATACAAAAAATTAGCTGGGCGTGGTAGTGCACGCCTGTAATCCCAGCTACTTGGGAGGCAGAGGTTGCAGTGAACTGAGATCACACCACTGCACTTCAGCCTGGACAACAGAAGGAGACTTTGTCTCAAACAAAACAAAACAAAACAAAAGAAGACAAAACAAAACAAAACAAAAAACAAAACCCACCGCAGTTCTTAAGACATCCTTCTTTTTTTCTGAGACAGAGTCTTGCCCTTTTGTCAGGCTGGAGTGCAGTGGCAGAATTATGGCTCACTACAGTCTCATTATCCTGGGCTTAAGTGATCTTCTCACTTTAGCCTTCTGAGTGGCTGGGACTAAAGGTGCATACCACCACACCTGGTTACTTTTTAATTAAATTAATTAACTGGTAGAGAGAGAATCTTGCCATATTACCCAGGCTTGTCTAGACCTCTCAGGCTCAAGTGATCCTCCCATTTTAGCCTCCCACGTGGCTGAGATTATAAGCATGTGCCACCACACCCAGCTAATTATTTTAATTAATTGATTTTTTTTTTTTTTTTTTTTTTTTTTTTTTTGTGGAGATGGAGTCTCACCATGTTGCCTGGGCTGGTCTTGAACTCCTAGGCTGAAGCAACTCTCCCACCTCAGCCTTCCAAAGTGCTGGGATTACAGGCAAAAGCCACTGTGCTCAGCCAAGTCACCTTCTTTCTGAAGTCTTCCATGACTGTTAGCGATATAAATTTGCTTCCTTCCCTGTGATGCTTCTGTAAGTTTTATATCCTTTAAAAACTGTTACATGTTATTTATTTTCACATCTGTTTCCTCTTCTAGATTGTTAGCTACTTGGGGATGGTGTTCCTGGCTTTTCTTTTTCGAATCCATAACTCTTAGTGCAGACACTAAAAATAAGTATTTACTGTATTGATATGTATTTAGTTACAGAGCACATTCTAGATATATTTCCATTAAAATTAGCTGAAGTACACAATCATGAACTGGCTCCACATCAGACTTTCTCTTGTGTATGCCCTGACAATCAAGAGATTTTGTTATATAATATCTTATTTCTCTCTTTTTTGATAAAGCCTTCTGAAACCAAAGCAAAGGCAATTGAAAAGATTGATGATGTTCTTGAATTGTACATGGGAATTCGAGATATTGATTTAGGTAAGATTATACTATTTTAAAAAGTCTTGTATCTCTTAATCTGCTTAATGTTTATGTCTTATTTGTACATATAGCCAATTATACTTTTGAAGATAAAAATATTTGTGGTGTGATGAAAAGAATAATGGACATAAAGATAATATTGAAAAGAAGACCTGGCCCTCACCCCAGCTATAAGGTCTTAGTGCCAAGTAAACTTTAAAACATTTTAGTTAGTTCTTAGTCATTAAACTGTGACTACTATCTCCTTTAGTGTTGTTTTTTTGGATTTAGAAAATATACATAAAATAAATTTTGTAGATGATACATATAAAAGGCATTATTATTTGATATGTCAGATGTACATTGATTAAATTGCACCCTTTAACAGGGTTACTAAGCCCTATGAACAAAGAATTAGAAATATGAAGAAAGAGGACAAACTTGGCATATGACTGAGAAGGGCAGTTGAACAGTTGAATTTCTGTGTATTTCTTGTGTCATCATTAGGCTGTCAGGGTCTTGATTTATCAGTTAAGACTCTACCAGTTGCAAATGACCAAAACAAAGACCAAACAAAAAACCCTAATTCCAACTGGCTTAAGGAAACAAAAAATGAGAAACTTATTGGTTCTTATAATTGAAAAGTCCAGAGCTAGACCTTGGCTTCAAGAATGGCTGGATCCTGAGTTTTCATGGTGTCATCAGGATGTGATTTCTCTTCTCTCAGTCCTGGCTTCATTTCAGGCCCCTGTGGTATCCCCTGGCAGCTTCAATCTCTCCCTCATGGGGCCAAAATGACTGCCATTGCTCCAGCCCCTACATCCTCATGGCATCAAGCACAATGAGAAGGAGGAAGGACCTCTTCCAAATCATTCAAACAAAATGCCCAATATTGTTTCTGGTTGGTCTGATTGGCTCAAGTGAGCCAGTCCCTGAGGCCAGGAGAATGGTTAGGTCTGGGTTGAATGCTCTGGAACTGAGAGTGACTCTGAAATACAAGGGTCAAGAGTGTGAAAAGGCCTGACCCTTCTCATGCAGAAGCAAGATAAATGCCCACTAAGTAGGGCAGTTGCATGCTGGGTAGAGAAAAGGAAGTAAATGTACACTCCAGTGTGGAGGTTTATGTCTGCATGCATTCACAGGTATGCATTTGAATCAGGTACTTTATACATTTTTTAAAGGTAAAAACTTGACTATTTTGTTTATCCACTAGCAAGTAGAGTGTTTGAAGCCCATTTATTCTTTTCTACTTCCACTCATTTTCCATTTTCCTTTTAGAATTACCAAAAACAAAACAAGTTTAGCTTAAAAATCTCAACTGGCTTTTATTTGCAACTCTAGTATCAGGCAACACCTCAAAATGAGTGCTCTGATGAGCTGAGCAGAGGAGGTTGACTCTATAGTCAGAAAATGGCTGAAGAAAGCAGAAACAGAACAAAGAGTGGATTCTCATTGCAAGGTTACTTTCTTTGTAAAGGTGAAACCAGAGGGAATTTCCTTATCATGCCAGCTAAAACTGGCCCATCTGGGGATTTGGCTATTACCTCTCTTTCTCCTGATTTCATGGAAGGTCAGATAAACAACTTAGTTTGGCTTAGTGAGTGGAACTTCAGCATGAGTAACTCCATTTTGGTTTGGTCTGTTAGGCCTAGTACAGGAGCTCAGTCCAAACCAATCACTTCCTATAAATTTTATTTAACAGAATCTGTTCTTATTTTCTCTCTTGCCTATGTGAACTTTTATTTTTTAATTTTTGAGACAGGATCTCCTCTGTCACCCAGGCTGGAGTGCAGTGACATAATCATAGTTCACTGCAGCCTTGATTCCTGGGCCCAAGCCCTTCTCCTACCTCAGCCTCCCATGTAGCTAGGACCCCAGATGTGTGCCTCCATACCTGGCTATTTATTTTATTTTTCAAAAATGATTTTTTTTTGGCAGAGATGGGGTCTTGCTATGTTGCTCAGGCTCAAGTGATCCCCCTGTCTTGACCTCTCAAAGTGCAGGGAGAGATTGCAGGTATGAGCCATCATTGCCGGCCCTGAGTGAACTTTTAAAATAAAATTTATGTACTGGATATACAGATGCTGTCTGCAACTTAAAAACATTGGTAGTTTGTTCCTTGCTCCTTGGAGAAAAATGTAAAATTTTCCTATAGATTCTTTTTTCCTCTGTGCAGACAGGAAGTTAAAGCTGAAAACCAACGTCTGACAACTTCTCCTTCCAATCCTTTTGCCTGGCTAATTTTTTTAATTTTAATTTTTGTAGAGATGGTGTCTACCTGTGTTACCTAGGCTGGTCTTGAACTCCTGGGCTCAAGCCATTCTCTTGCCTTGATTTCCCAAAGTGTTGGAATTACAGTCGTTGAGCTGCTGAGCCCAGCCTCAGTCTCCTGTTTTGAAACTGCCCCTCTCAAGGAACAATAGAATCCATGCTATGGTCTGGAGTGAATCACAGACACAGGACCTAGGAAAAGATCTAACTAGGAATAAAGACAAACATACACATAAACATGAATACTTTTAGACATATAAGGAAATATGTAACATATAACTAGAGGCATCAACATGTACATAAATCAAATTTAGAATAGAAATGTTTATTTGTACAACAGTCTTGGGCTGTGGGCCATTCTTTAATGGTATTTTCCCATATGGGAGGGAAGCAAATACATGTATGTATTCATGAATTTTTACATATACATACACACATATGCATAGGTGTATTTATGCTCACGTACAGTAACAGAGATATGATGTAGTATTGCTTATAGGCATATATATTTGGCTTGAGGCCCTAACCCTAAAACTAACCCTAAAAGAGACCAGCTTGGGCAACGTAGTGAGATGAGACCCTGTCTCTAGTAAAAAAAAAAAAATTAGCCAGGCATGGTGGCGTGCACCTGAAGTCCTAGCCACTTGAGAGTCTGAGGCTGGAGGATTGCTTGAGTCCAAGAGTTTGAAGCTGCAGTGAGCTAGGATGGTGCCACTGCACTTTAGACTGGGCTACAGAGTGAGATCCTGTCTCTAAAAAAACAAAAACAAATAAGTAAATAAAAAAAAAGGAAAAAAAGAAAATGCAGCTTAAAAAAAGGAAATTCAGGGCACTAAACATTCCTTACAAATTCTTTGTAAATTAACTAGAAATTTCTTTGTAAAGTGAATTAGTCATCTGTAACAAATTCCTCTAATTGACATTAAAAGCCATTATCATTACACATGATTAGCAATGTGGTCAGTTACCTAGGGAGGTAAAGTGTAATTATTTGAAGAATGCAAACCATTGTTAAATAAGGAATTTCTTTCATTATTCAGATCTGATTAGCATGAAATATAAATTACAAGTGTGGTACTGATTTAACAGGCAAATATATTTACATGTATAAATATTATCAGTATTTCTTAGCTTTCAGAAATATTCTTAATGCAAATTACATTAACATCATATTTTTCTGTATTAATGTAAGTATATATTTTAAAAATTTAAAAAGTAATATGGCAACAACGTGTCTTAGAACACTATCCTCAAAAAAGGATTAAGAGGTTTTATTATTTGAAAATGGAAAATAATTTAAATGAATTTTTTTTTTTTGAGATGGAGTCTTGCTCTGTCGCCCAGGCTTGAGTGCAGTGGTGCGATCTCGGCTCACTGCAAGCTCCGCCTCCCAGGTTCACACCATTCTCCTGCCTCAGCCTCCCGAGTAGCTGGGACTACAGGCACCTGCCACCATGCCCGGTTAATTTTTTGTATTTTTAGTAGAGACGGGGTTTCACCATGTTAGCCAGGATGGTCTCTATCTCCTGATCTGGTGATCCACTTGCCTCAGCCTCCCAGAGTGCTGAAATTACAGGCGTGAGCCACCATGCCTGGCAATTTAAATGAATTTTTGTAGAGAGTAATCCTGAAGATGAAAGTGCTGCATTTGATTGTAAAGTTTAGTTGTGAACTATGACTTTTCTACCAACCAGTGTCAACATAGGTCACCTTGGGATGTTATCCATGAAAAAAATAAACGTTCTAAAAGACGTTGAATCCTATAAGGCCTCATATAGTCTTGACCTAACTCAGTATAAAGTTGTATCATACAAGTTTCTTCCTGAATGTTTAAGGAAACTGTGTAAGTTGTATATAGAATTATAATGTTTTCTGATGATACCAGTTTAGGAGTTTGGAGATCATCCAAGCAACTTTAGAATTTTAGCATTTCAAATATATTGAGATCCTGAGATGTGTGAAAAGAAGATTGATTGTTTCTAAGTCATTTATTCTATAACATCTTTTCTTTTTAAAAATTTTACGGCTTTGCTTTTGGAGCAGATACGAAGTCTGTTATAGCTCTTGAAAAAGTATGCAGTAATGGTGTTTCATTTATTTTATTTTTTTTTATTATACTTTAAGTTTTAGGGTGCATGTGCACAACATACAGGTTTGTTACATATGTATACATGTGCCATGTTGCTGTGCTGCACTCATTAACTCGTCATTTACATTAGGTATATCTCCTAATGCTAGCTCTCCCACCTTCCCCCTCCCCACGACAGGCCCCGGTGTGTGAAGTTCCCCTTCCGGTGTCCAAGTGATCTCATTGTTCAGTTCCCACCTATGAGTGAGAACATGCGGTGTTTGGTTTTCTGTTCTTGCGATAGTTTGCTGAGAATGATGGTTTCCAGCTGCATCCATGTCCCTTTAAAGGACATGAACTCATCCTTTTTTATGGCTGCATAGTATTCCATGGTGTATATGTGCCACATTTTCTTAATCCAGTCTGTCACTGATGGACATTTGGGTTGATTCCAAGTCTTTGCTATTGTGAATAGTGCTTCAATAAACATACGTGTGTGTGTGTCTTTATAGCAGCATGATTTATAATCCTTTGGGTATATACCCAGTAATGGGATGGATGGGTGAAATGGTATTTCTAGTTCTAGATCCTTGAGGAATCACCACACTGTCTTCCACAGTGGTTGAACTAGTTTACAGTCTCACCAACAGTGTAAAAGTGTTCCTTTTTCTCCACATTCTCTCCAGCACCTGTTGTTTCTTGACTTTTTAATGATCGCCATTCTAGCTGGTGTGAGATGGTATCTCATTGTGGTTTTGATTTGCATTTCTCTGATGGCGAGTGATGATGAGCATTTTTTCATGTGTGTGTTGGCTGCATACATATCTTCTTTTGAGAAATGTCTGTTCATATCCTTCGCCCACTTTTTGATGGGGTTGTTTTTTTCTTGTAAATTTGTTTGAGTTCTTTGTAGGTTCTGGATATTAGCCCTTTGTCAGATGGGTAGATTGCAAAAATTTTCTCCCATTCTGTAGGTTGCCTGTTCGCTCTGATGGTAGTTTCTTTTGCTGTGCAGAAGCTCTTTAGTTTAATGAGATCCCATTTGTCAATTATGGCTTTTGTTGCCATTGCTTTTGGTGTTTTAGACATGAAGTCCTTGCCCGTGCCTATGTCCTGAATGGTATTGCCTAGGTTTTCTTCAAGGGTTTTTATGGTTTTATGTCTAACATTTAAGTCTTTAATCCATCTGGAATTAATTTTTGTATGAGGAATGGATCCAATTTCAGCTTTCTGCATATGGCTAGCAATTTTTCCAGCACCATTTATTAAATAGGAAATCCTTTCCCCATTTCTTGTTTTGTCAGGTTTGTCAAAGATCCGATAGTTGTAGATGTGTGGTATTATTTCTGAGGGCTCTCTTCTGTTTCATTGGTCTATATATCTGTTTTGGTACCAGTACCATGCTGTTTTGGTTACTGTGGCCTTGGAGTATAGTTTGAAGTCAGGTAGTGTGATGCCTCTAGCTTTATTCTTTTGGCTTAGGATTGTCTTGGCAACGCGGGCTCTTTTTGGTTCCATGTGAACTTTAAAGTAGTTTTTTCCAATTCTGTGAAGAAAGTCATTGGTAGCTTAATGGGGATGGCATTGAATCTATAAATTACCTTGGGCAGTATGGCCATTTTCATGATATTGATTCTTCGTTTCCATGAGCATGGAATGTTCTTCCATTTGATGTGTCCTCTTTGATTTCACTGAGCAGTGGTTTGTAGTTCTCCTTGAAGAGGTCCTTTACATCCCTTGTAAGTTGGATTCCTAGGTATTTTATTCTCTTTGAAGCAATTGTGAATGGGAGTTCACTCATGATTTGGCTCTCTGTTTGTTTGTTATTGGTGTATAAGAATGCTTGTGAGTTTTGCACATTGATTTTGTATCCTGAGACTTTGCTGAAGTTGCTTATCAGCTTAAGGAGATTTTGGGCTGAAATGATGGGGTTTTGTAAATATACAGTCATGTTGTCTGCAACAGGGACAGTTTGACTTCCTCTTTTCCAAATTGAATTCCCTTTATTTCTTTCTCCTGCCTGATTGTCCTGGCCAGAACTTCCAACCCTATGTTGAATAGGAGTGGTGAGAGAGGGCATCCCTGTCTTTGCCAGTTTTCAAAGGCAATGCTTCCAGTTTTTGCCCATTCAGTATGATATTGGCTGTGGGTTTGTCATGAATAGCTCTTATTATTTTGAGATACATCCCATTAATACCTAATTTATTGAGAGGTTTTAGCATGAAGGGCTGTTGAATTTTGTCAAAGGCCCTTTCTGTGTCTATTGAGATAATCATGTGGTTTTTGTCTTTGGTTCTGTTTATGATGGATTATGTTTATTGCTTTGCATATGTTGAACCAGCCTTGCATCCCAGGAATGAAGCCAACTTGATCGTGGTGATTAAGCTTTTTGATGTGCTGCTGGATTTGGCTTGCCAGTATTTTATTGAGGATTTTCGCATTGATGTTCATCAGGGATATTGGTCTAAAATTCTCTTTTGTTGTTGTGTCTCTCCCAGGCTTTGGTATCAGGATGATGCTGGCCTCATAAAATGAGTTAAGGAGGATTCCCTCTTTTTCTATTGATTGGAATAGTTTCAGAAGGAGCAGTACCAGCTCCTCCTTGTATCTCTGGTAGAATTCAGACATGAATCCATCTGGTCTTGGACTTTTTTTGGTTGGTAGGCTATGAATTATTGCCTCAATTTCAGAGCCTGTTATTGGTCTATTCAGGGATTCAAATTCTTCCTGGTTTAGTCTTGGGAGGGTGTATGTGTCCAGGAATTTGTCCGTTTCTTCTAGATTCTCTGGTTTATTTGCATAGAGGTGTTTATAGTATTCTCTGATGGTAGATTGTATTTCTGTGGGATTGGTGGTGATATCCCCTTTGTCATTTTTTTATTGCGTCTATTTGATTCTTCTCTCTTTTCTTCTTTATTAGTCTTGCTAGTGGTCTGTCAATTTTGTTGATCTTTTCAAAAAACCAGCTCCTGGATTCATTGATTTTTTGAAGGGTTTTTTGTGTCTCTATCTCCTTCAGTTCTGCTCTGATCTTAGTTATTTGTTGCCTTCTGCTAGCTTTTGAATGTGTTTGCTCTTGCTTCTCTAGTTCTTTTAATTGTGATGCTAGGGTGTCAATTTTAGATCTTTCCTGCTCCCTCTTGTGGGCATTTAGTGCTATAAATTTCCCTCTACACACTGCTTTAAATGTGTCCCAGAGATTCTGGTATGTTGTATCTTTGTTCTCATTGGTTTCAAAGAACATCTTTATCTCTGTCTTTATTTAATTATGTACCCAATAGTCATTCAGGAGCAGGCTGTTCAGTTTCCATGTAGTTGAGTGGTTTTGAGTGAGTTTGTTAATCCTGAGTTCTAGTTTGATTGCACTGTGGTCTGAGAGACCGTTTGTTATAATTTCTGTTCTTTTACATTTGCTGCGGAGTGCTTTACTTCCAACTATGCGGTCAATTTTCGAATAAGTGCAATATGGTGCTGAGAAAAATGTATATTCTGTTGATTTGGGTGGAGAGTTCTGTAGATGTCTGTTAGGTCTGCTTAGTGCAGAGCTGAGTTCAATTCCTGGATATCCTTGTTAATTTTCTGTCTCGTTGATGTGTCTAATGTTGACAGTGGGGTGTTAAAGTCTCCCATTATTATTGTGTGAGAGTCTGAGTCTCTTTGTCAGTCTCTAAGGACTTGCTTTATGAATCTGAGTGCTCCTGTATTGGGTGCATATATATTTAGGATAGTTAGCTCTTCTGGTTGAATTGATCCCTTACCATTGTGTAATGGCCTTCTTTGTCTCTTCTGATCTTTGTTGGTTTAAAGTCTGTTTTATCAGAGACTAGGATGGCAACCTGTGCTTTTTTTTTGTTTTCCATTTGCTTTGTAGATCTTCCTCCATCCCTCTATTTTGAGCCTATGTGTGTCTCTGCACGTGAGATGGGTCTCCTGAATACAGCACACTGATGGGTCTTGACTCTCTATCCAATTTGCCAGTCTGTGTCTTTTAATTGGGGCATTTAGCCCATTTACATTTAAGGTTAATATTGTTATGTGTGAATTTGATCCTGTCATTATAATGTTAGCTGGTTATTTTGCTCATTTGTTGATGCAGTTTCTTCCTAGCATCGATGGTCTTTACAATTTGGCATGTTTTTGCAGTGGCTGGTGCTGGTTGTTCCTTTCCATGTTTAGTGCTTCCTTTAAGGGCTCTTGTAAGGCAGGCCTGGTGTGACAAAATCTCTCAGCATTTGCTTGTCTGTAAAGGATTTTATTTCTCCTTGGCTTATGAAGCTTAGTTTGGCTGGATATGAAATTCTGGGTTGAAAATTCTTTTATTTAATAATGTTGAATATTGGCCCCCCACTCTCTTCTGGGTAGTAGAGTTTCTGCTGAGAGATCCACTGTTAGTCTGATGGGCTTCTCTTTGTGGGTAACCCGACCTTTCTCTCTGGCTGCCCTTAACATTTTTTCCTTCATTTCAACCTTGGTGAATCTGACAATTGTGTGTCTTGGAGTTGCTCTTCTCGAGGAGTATCTTTATGGCATTCTCTGTATTTCCTGAATTTGAATGTTGGCCTGCCTTGCCAGGTTGGGGAAGTTCTCCTGGATACTATCCTAAAGAGTGTTTTCCAACTTGGTTCCATTCTCCCCATCACTTTCAGGTACACCAGTCAGACGTAGATTTGATCTTTTCACATAGTCCCATATTTCTTGGAGGTTTTGTTCGTTTCTTTTTACTTTTTTTCTCTAAACTTCTCGCTTCATTTCATTCATTTGATCTTCAATCACTAATACCTTTTCTTCCACTTGATCAAATCAGCTACTAAAGCTTGTGCATGCATCATGTACTTCTCATGCCATGGTTTTCAGCTCCATCAGGTCATTTAAGGTCTTCTCTACACTGTTTATTCTAGTTGGCCATTCGTCTAATCTTTTTTCAAGGTTTTTAGCTTCTTTGCAATGGGTTTGAATATCCTCCTTTAGCTTGGAGAAGTTTGTTATTACCGATCATCTGAAGCCTTCTTCTCTCAACTCGTCAAAGTCATTCTCCATCCAGCTTTGTTCCGTTTTTGGTGAGGAACTGCATTCCTTTGGAGGAGAGGAGGCACTCTGATTTTTAGGATTTTCAGCTGTTCTGCTCTGGTTTCTCCCCAACTTGGTGGTTTTATCTACCTTTGATCTTTGATGATGATGATGACGTCCAGATGGGGTTTTGGTGTAGATGTCCTTTCTGCTTGTTAGTTTTCCTTCTAACGGTCAGGAGCCTCAGCTGCAGGTCTGTTGGAGTTTGCTGCAGGTCCACTCCAGACCCTGTTTGCCTGTGTATCACCAGCGGAGGCTGCAGAACAACAAATATTGCAGAATGGCAAATGTTGCTGTCTGATCGTTCCTCTGGAAACTTCGTCTCAGTGGGGCATCTGGCCATATGAGGTGTCAGTCAGCCCCTACTGGGAGGTGCCTCCCAGTTAGGCTACTCAGGGGTCAGGGACCCACTTGAGGAGGCAGTCTGTCCATTCTCAGATCTCAAACTCCATGCTGGGAGAACCACTACTGTGTTCAAAACTGTCAGACAGGGATGTTTAAGTCTGCAGAAGTTTCTGCTGCCTTTTTTTCAGCTATGCCCTGCCTGCAGAGGTGGAGTCTACAGAGACAGGCAGACCTCCTTGAGCTGTGGTGGGCTCCACCCAGTTTGAGCTTCCCGTCACTTTACTATTTAAGCCTCAGCAATGGTAGGCGCCCCTCCCCCAGCCTCGCTGAGGTCTTGTAGTTCGATCTCAGACTGCTGTGCTAGCAATGAGCAAGGCTCCGTGGGCATGGGACCCTCCGAGCCAGGTGCGGGATATAATCTCCTGGTGTGTCATTTGCTAAGACCATTGGAAAAGCGCAGTATTAGGGTGAGAGTGACCTGATTTTCCAGGTGCCGTCTGTCACTGCTTCCCTTGGCTAGGAAAGGGAATTCCCTAAACCCTTGCGCTTGCGATGCCTCTCCCTGCTTTGGTTCACGCTCGGTGGGCTGCACCCACTGTCCTGCACCCACTCTCTGACAAGCACCAGTGAGATGAACCCAGTACCTCAGTTGGAAATGCAGAAATCACCCATCTTCTGTGTTGTTCACTCTGGGAGCTGTAGACTGGAGCTATTCCTGTGCGGCCATCTTGGAACCGCTAATGGTGTTTTAATAGTGAGAATTACATTTCTCCTTTCTTCCTAAGATCACTTTCTTTTTTTCTTTGAGATGGAGTCTTGCTCTGTCACCCAGGCTGGAGTGCAGTGGCACAATCTTGCTCACCGCAACCTCCACCTCCCGGTTCAAGCCATTCTCCTGCCTCAGCCTCCTGAATAGCTGGAATTATAGGTGACTGCCACCTTGTCCAGCTAATTTTTTGTACTTTTAGTAGAGATGGGGTTTCACCACGTTGACCAGATTGGTCTCGAACCCCTGACTTTGCAATCTGCCTGCCTTGGCCTCCTAAAGTGCTACAAGTACAGGCATGAGCCACCAGGCCCGGCCAGATTACTTTCTTTTTATAGTGAATTCAAAACAGTGAACACTGTAGAAAGTCATTGTTTTCAGATAAAGCCAATGAAGTTTTAGAAATTTTCGTTAGAAAATATTCTACATTGACTGCATTTTTGATGTTTGACTTGTGAGTTGTTTGAAAAGCGTTGATATTTATAAAAAGTCTTAGGAAAAGTAAGGCCCGAAGACCTTCCATAGAATGAGATGTAGTGGCATATTTCATGATTAAACTAACAATAATGATGACTAATCTTTACATCCTGCTATTTGCCATTTTATAGATTTGAAAATTGAAATTCAGAGAAGTTTGATAACTTGCCAAAGTCACCTAATGAGTTAAAAACTAAGATTTCTGAAACTTTGATACCAAGATTTTTAGCCATAAAGTAATATTTTATATTTAAATGTTCTGTTTGTTTAAAAAGTTAATGGAAATTATATGTTGATCTGTATCACCAACACAGGTTTGTCATTAATAATAATGTAAATGTAGTTCAGTGACAGTAGTAAAAATGGCCACTAGAGGTCAGCACTTAGCTGCTATATGTGGTAAAAAAAAATTCTCTTTCCAATTAAAAAAATTCTTTTTGAGATGGGGTCTCACTATGTTGCCCAGGCTAATCTGAAAATTCTGGACTCAAGCAATCTCCCTGCATCACCCTCCCAAGTAGCAGGGATTAATTTTACTATTTTTTAAAATCTATTTTTTTCTTTTTTTTCTCATGTGTTTCTAAACATTATACTGTAAGAAAATAATACTCTTTTACTGGAATATTTTTTGCCAGATTGCATTCAGATTTATTATTGCAGTATATTGAAATTTTATTGTAATCAATAGATGAAAATAATCTTAGTAGCTATCTTATGTTAATATGCTATATCTTTATAAAAAGTGTTTTATTTTGCTGAAGTTTCTTTTGCTTTTCTCTTAAATCAGAGCTATAATATTTTATCAAAAAGGACAAATTTTACCATTTACTTATCCTGTAAAGATGTCTTAAAAGCTATGCTTACCAAACCCAGCTGAGGATGAGAAATAAAACAAAAAAGTGATGTTTATACTTTATGCATTAGGAAAAATATATAACATATTTAGTTGCATGCTCCATTTTTGAATTCATGTAGCAAATTACTGGTTTTTAAAAGATGTATAGAGCGCTGTATTACATGCAGTATTTCCAGCACAATTATGTAGCTGTGTAATGGGTGTTTTTTGTTCTTCTACAAGATCAGGTGTTTCTTGAAGGCAGATACCATATCTTACTCAGTTTTAGTCCCAGCTCTTACCACAGTACCTCTCTGAGAGTAAGTACTTGGTAAATGTCTGTTGAGAGTCACAAAAGGAGTGAATTCACAGGGAGCATGAGTCCTAATTTTATTAGTTTGGAGCTTTGACCCTTGGGGAAATTATTAAACTTAGAATCCTAATTTTCACATCTATAAGAGGGTCATAATAAAAATAATCTTATAGGGTTGCCAAGGAATCAAATTAAATAATCTGTATAAAGTTTCTGTCACATCATAAACAATAATGGATGTAGGTATTATCATTCAGTGATTATCACTAATGATTATTACTGTTAATAGTTGTAATGGCAGTGGTAATAGAGGTAGAACATGTGGAGCTGTATAACTAGACTGTATCAGCAGCTCTGGGCAGTGTGGGGATTTTTTTTTTTTTCTTTCACTTTTCTATTGTGCCAGAATGCATGAGTGAGATTATGCATTTTGGACTGTGAGGTTAGACTATGGGCATCTTGAAGCAGCATTTTCTTTCATTTTGTGACTAGAAACCCAAAGCAGACATTGCAAGTCAGTGCAGGTCAGACCTACAACATGGAGTTCCCAGGCTTAGTGCACTAGACAATGCTGCTGAGCTTCCTGAGGTATAAAAAAACCATGTACCAAGTTGTTTCTTTTTCCCTCTTATAGCGAAGGATGTGTGTGTGTGTGTGTGTGTGTGTGTGTGTGTGTGTGTGTGTAGGGAGAGAAATTGATTCAGTGTTCATCAGTGAACATCTGCATCCTTGTCATTGTCTCCCCCAACATTTAAGAGCATCATCCATACTGTTAGTTTCTGTTTCTGAATGGTTTGTATGTTTTCTTATGTCTTTTATCTGTATGCATCTTATTTCTTCCTCAGATAGCTTTCTTCCTTAACATGTGTTACCCATATGTCATTATAATCTTTAGGTAATTGTCTTAATAAATGCTACCTGCAAAGCCTATGAGAACGAGTTAAAATGGTAGAGTAAGCACAGTTCTGAACTGGAGTTCTACTTCAGCAATACTTCACCTTTACATTCTGGCTACTCTTCTTTTACATCCTGGCTGAGACCAGAGTTCTGGACTTCACTTTCCCCAATGCATGCTAACTGTGTCTGTGCAAAACGTATGTAACTGTAATTACAAGCCCTTCTCTTGCACCGCCCATTCACTAGCATTTATTATGCATGAGACACTGAGTTAGTTACCATGGGCATAAAAGACTGAGTAAGCTACTCAAGATCTGTTGGGAGTTTATTCTGTTAGTAGGAGAGAAAAAATACACAGAAAAATAAATGTCAATGCAGAGCAATGTTGAATTTGCAGTCCAAGACCTTTTTATTCAAAGTGTTGTCTGAGGACCAGCATCGCCTGGGAGTTGAAAATGCAGAATCTCAGGGCTGCAGAACTGCTGAACCAGAATCTGCATTGTGCCAAGATCCTAGGCGATTTGCTTATGCATTTAAGCTTGAAAAACACTGGCAGAAGGGTTTAGAGAATGGAGATATCTCTTCCAGCTGTGGACAAAGTATTGCATGGAGGAGAGAGCCTTGAAGGAGAGAAAGGATTTTGACAGTGGTACTGGTGGCTAGGAGGAGGTTATCCTGGGCAAAGGCAGAAAGCAGCGAAGATAGCATTTTGAGTGGTCAGATTTATGAGAGCACAACATTAATGTAGTGTAGTGTAGTGAGAACCAAGGGTTTTATAGATTAGACTGCCACTAGGGTTTAGAGTTTTAAAGATAAACATTGGTTACACAAGGAAAAAAAAACTTTTTTTAAGAGATAGGGTCTCATTCTATTGTGCAAGCTAGAGTGAAGTAGCATGATCATAGCTCAGTGTAGCCTCAAATTCTTGGGCTCAAGTGATCCTCTTGCCTCAGCCTCCTGAGTATCTGGAACTGCAGATGTGCACTGTCATGCCTGGTGGATTTTATTTTTTTAAATTAAGTACATTATTTTAAGAGACAAGATGTTGCTGTGTTGCTCAGGCTGGTCTCAAACTTCTGGCCTCATGTGATCTTCCTGCCTCAGCCTCCCTAGCAGCTGGGACTGCGGGCATGAGCCACTATGCCCAGATGGAATATTTTTATATACGGGAATGACAGATAATCTCAGAGGTGGAGAGGAGCTTCATGGTCCTTTTGTCTCAGTACCCAGTGGGATCAAAGCTGTACTTTAGGAAAGGGAGTCCAATGTGCCTACGTGGGGTGGTTTGCTGACTGGACTTGGAAATAACATGGCAGCAGTGGGAATGAAATGGAAAGAATTGAATTAGAGTTGCAAAGGTAGAATGAAGGGAGACAGTGTTTGGTGCACAGTCTGAAGACCTCAGAGAAGAGAAAATGATGGAAACAAGAGAAAGAGTAGCAGTTTCTTTAGAAGGCACAGTGATATTTGGTTTCTGGACATGTTGTTTGAGATGCTAATGGATCACCTAGGAAGAATTGCCCATCAGTTACTCAGAAATGGGTGTGTGGAACTCATGAATGAAGTTGGGGATGGAGGCAAAGATTTGGGACTTCTCTGCACCATGGTCATGCTTAACCTGGGATTGTGGATAAGATCTCCAAGGCAAGACACTCTGAGAAGAGAGACACAGACAGAACCTCTAGGCTTGTTTGAAATACTGATGGAATGCTGCAGGGCACTGCTTCCCTGAGCACTTGGCTTCTTATCTGATGGTGTGAAAATGCACTCTAAGGGCAGCTTTCTTCTTTTCTTAACTATAGTGCTATGACTGTCTGTTGAAAGAAATGAAACATTCCTTACAGACATTAAGGCATCCCTTAATGGCTTAGGAAATAATTTCCCAAATATACCTTATACCTATGAACACACAGAATAAATATGACAAGTTAGGTATAGTTTTACTGCATCAAACACAGCACTAAAAAAGCTTTTTCTATTTTGAATTTTTGTACTATGTTTTGCTAAGTTTTCTTCCATTGCTTCATAGAGGTTTCTTCCATTATTTTGCTATGGTAATTTTCAAACAGATAGACAGTTGAAAGACTTTTTAGTGAATATTTTTGTATATACCTGTCACCTAGACTCTACCATTAATATTTTACTAAAATTACATTATCACCTACCTCCTCATTTAGTCATTCTGTATAAATATTTTTATAAAAATATAGTTGTGATTATAATAAAAAGATACGTACTGCTTTTTCAGTAAATATTAGAACAAAAATATTTCCCTAAGTTATTATCAATTATTCATAAACATTATTTAAAATGATTTAAAAATATTTCACATAATACATTTCATCATACCAGAGGTAACTTAATGATCCTACATTTTAGAATTTTTTTTGGATTCTGTAGGAACATCTTTATGCTAAATTCTTTTCTGTTTTTAAAATTTTATTTTTGAAGTCTAGATTTCCGGAAGTAAAAATTCTAGGTAGATCAAAGGATACGAACACTTTTACGACTTTTGATACTTGTTGCCAAACATTTTTCAACAGCCAAACTTACGAAGTCAAACCAGTGTATCTGAGTGTTTGCTTCAGTATATTCTGGCCATCCTTGACATATCATTACAAAAAAGTTTTAATAAACTCGGGAACTTTGGAAGAGTCTGGGTAACTTGGCAGGACCCTTGGGCTGGAGCAGAGGTTCCAGCTGCAGCTGAGGAACTCCCTCCTTTGTGAAGTGTTTGCTTCCAGATTGATGGTAAATGAAGAAGGCTGAGTAATGGCTGAGATCTGGGGCAAGATGGAGAGCGAGGTGATGATAATAAAGAGAAGAGATTTAATTTCTCTTATTTCTTCACTGCCATTCATATATATATATATATATATATATATATATATATATAAACAATCTTAAATTTACAGAAAAGATACAAATACAGCACAAAGACTTTTTTCTCTTGAACTATTTGAGAGTCAGTTACCTCAATGCTGTCCCATTGCCCCCAAATACTTTAGTGTGTGTTTCCTAAAAACAAAGATATTCTCCTATTGAACCATAACATAACCACCCAAACCATGAAATTAACATTGATACATTACTGCCATTTAATATTCATATTCTATTTACGTTTCACCAAGTTCCTTAATATCTGTTATAGCAAAAGAATGTGTTCCAAATCACATGTTGCATTTACTTATCATGTTGTGTCAATTTGGAATAGTTCTTTGTTCTTTACTAGGTTTTCATGACCTTGATGCTTTTGGAGGGTACAAGCCAGTTATTTTGTGGAATGTTCCTCAACATTGCTTTGTCTAATACTTTTTTCATAAGTACACTCAGGTTACACCTCTTTGGCAGGAACATCACAAATGTGATTCTGTATTCTTTTCATTACATCTTATGGGGAAGCGCAGGTTTTTGATTTTTTTTGTTAGGAACGTTCACTTTGATCACTTAAGGTGGTGTTTGTTAGGCTTCTGCACTGTAAAATTATTCTGTTTCATTGATAGGTATTGGTGGGGAGACATTTTAAAACTATGTAAATATACAGTCCTTTATGAATCAGTCAGCTTCTTCATTTTTTCTTTATCTCTTCAGTCGGTTGTGTATTTTATTATGGATTCATGGCTTCCTGTTTTATTCACTGGCGTTATTGCCTGTTACCTTCATTATTTATTTTGATGTTTAAATTATCCCTGATTTGGTCAGTGTGAACTCTTGCACTCTGACGTCTATGTCCTTTTCACATGTTCCCATCATTTTTTGATACTTTCTTACTTTCTGGTACAAGATATTCTTGGTTCATATTGCACTTTGCCTGCTCCAGCCCTGGAATCTACCATTTTCTGAGGAAGTCTTAATCTTCCTAATGGAGAATGGTACTTAAGAACCAAGATTTGGGTGCTTTGTGTACTCATTGTTGTTGGGGTGTCATGCTTCCAGGACTGAGGAATGTGTATGCATGTGTGTGTATGCATTTATGTCTGTATTTTATAACATCTTAATTGGAGATATATATGTTTCCAGTGATATCTACAATTCTAATTCCATAGGGTTCATTCTTATTTTCTCCCTTTCCCTATTTATCCTTCTCCAGTAGTGACAAACCTGATTCCTATTGTTCTGTATGTATGTGTGTGTGTATGTATGTATGTGTGTATGTGATCCATCTCCACATGTGTAACCAATCTCTCATCACTGTGGCTGCTGTCCTCCCATCCCCGTGCCCTCCTCACCACATCTGTACTCTCCTACCCCACGCCAGGCTGCCTGGCCATATAGAAGCCCTCCTTACCTTACTAGAGGTTTGATCCCTCTACCAGTTCACCACATCCCCACCCCACTTCTGCTCTGATCCTGGTGCCCTTCTGCAGGCCACATTCCTCCCTTTCTTCCTAGCCTGCCTTGTGTTAGGACTGAACTGATGGGAAGAGGCATAGCTTTTGTCTCTCCAGACCCTGTGGCTCATTCAGAGAAGTCATGCAAACTAGAATTAGTTCATCCTTAACCTGGAAGGAAAGGAGATGCTGGAGCTTTTCCCTGGGGCTTTGGCGTTTCCCTTTCACGTGGAGGTTTTTCACCCAAGTCCCACGTCACATATACACAGTCTCTTTCTGGTTGCTGGTGCTTCTAGGGTGCTGAGTGGAAATCTGCTGAGCCTCCTGGGCTCCCAGGCAGCTGGGGCAAGTCCTAAGTACTCCTGAAGATGCTGGTTCCAAGACATAGAATATGGGACCCAGGCAACTTAGTAGAAAAACTGAACAAGGTCGCCACTTTCACGTTCTATCCCAAACTGGAGAGGGGCTCAGAAAAGGTACCTCGGTTCCACAGGTGGACTTATGTCTTCCTCTGCTTCTCCCCAGCTTGACTGCTGCAGTGCAAACTGTCATCCTTTGTCTTTTTGTCTTTGGGTAGGGAGGACTGGACTCCGCCTCAGCTGGGAGTGGGGGACTGGTGGAGGAGGGAGGGAGAGTAGTGACTATTAGGAGGTTGAGGAAGGGGTGTTCTTTAAGTTTCCTGCTAAGGTTAGTCACAGCCACAGGGTTTCTTTCAGGGGATATTGTTCTACTCTTGGGAATGCCAGAGGTTCCCAACTGACAGGCTCTAAGATTGGGTAGAGGGCAAGGGTAGCAGCTGCAAACCTGGGTGCAGTGGACAGACTGTTGAAAAGTATCTTTGCCACCTTGATGTGTGCGTGTGAGAGAGGGTATCTTACTGTTCTAATTTGCATTTAATTTTGCATTTAATTTGAAATATACTTATGTATGTTACTTTTAGCAAATAATTTTCCTGTTGCCATTTTTCTCAGTCCTTTGATGCTATTTCATTTATCGTTAATTTTTTAATATTATTTTTGATAGCCACCACAATGTTTGAAGCTGGAAAGGACAAAGTTAATCCAGATGAATTTGCTGTGGCGCTTGACGAAACTCTTGGAGACTTTGCGTTCCCAGACGAATTTGTCTTTGATGTTTGGGGAGTCATTGGTGATGCCAAACGAAGAGGATTATGATGTAGACACTCCACCTCTGAAGAAACGACCTATCGTTCTTTTTTTTTCTTTTTTAAAAAGTCCCATAAGATCTGTTTTTGGACACCTTTACTAACTGTGGTTTAATTTCGTGTGTATGGAATATATTCTTTGAAATATAATTTTGGTAATTTTGATTTCTGGGCACTTTTTAATGTTACTGATGTAGTATGCTTAAGAGAAATGACCTAAATAAGGATAAATTGTAATATTCATTCAAAAGGATTTTAAAAGTAAGTTTTAAGGAGTATTTCTAGATAGATGATTTTCTTCTCCATTAATACCCATGCTTTGTTTTTCACATATAAATAGTTGATTTCAATAGCTTTGTAGTTTTTTTTTTTTCAAAACCTTAATGTAAACTAGGATTGGAGTATGATTTACCTCATAGCATCTTCATGGTGTTATCCTAGTTTGAACAGGATATGTTCAGGCAATGAAAGGTGAATGATGCCCCTTATTGTTCTAGAAGCATTTTTTTTTTTTTTTTTTTGATTTTCTGAGTAAGGGAAGGAAGATTCCTGTGGCATGTTGATTTCTATGGCCAACTTTCTCTTTTTGTAAAACAAAGATTGATTGATTTTCTTGTATGCTTCTTTATACAAGCTCTTAAAACTTGTGGTTGAAATTTGTGCTGTGTCTCTGCATGTGTAAAAGAAGGGTAAAAAAAGAAGTAGGTAGGGTAGAACTACTTGAATTTGATTTTTTTCAGTCCTTAAAACATTATTTCTTTTTTTCACCCATAGCTACTTTTATGTTACTTTTATAAGCACTCCAGGGAAGATTTTATATTTTTTGTAGAGTTTTTGGAAAGATATTTATTCAAAATAAGTGTTTTAGAACTTTTTTTTTTTTTTTTTGGTTAAACATCAGCACTTTTTAGTTCCTTAAACTTTAGAAGAGAGACTGTCAGAAATAGATTTCCTTCCAGTGGAAAGAAAGGAGGAAGGGAGAATTGAGAAAATATATTAGTCTATTATTTTAGAGTTCTAATGCACTCCTCTAAACCTTACATTGTAGAGAAAATTGAGGGTAAATGACTGTCTTATCACTCTTATTTGACATTTTATAGGTGTAAGAGAAATGGAAATGAATGGTTTCAACAAAGATCATTTAATACAGCAGAGCATGGTGTGACCAAGCATCTTTGTAAAGTGTTAGATGAAAAATGCTGTGTGCTGCCTTGGTAATCGGAAATAATAACCTGTTAGGGATGTATCCTAGGAAATCAGAAGTAGTTCTCTTTTCTTGCTGGGTTGTTGCTTAGATAACTCTTGTTTTCTGATAAAACTTTAGTTTTACTACCATCCACTCCTTTGTCAAATGAGTTTAATGCCATAAAGCTGATATTCTTTGTCTGATTAATTTGAAATCTGCACAGAAGCCGTTTTAGTCATTAATGTGTAACAAAAGTAGCTTATAGAATATGGATTTTCTTATTGCTGTTGCTCATCATTTGAAAATAAAATCTAGCTCAAGTTGTAACTTGTTGGTACTTGTTTAGTGAGTTCGTTTTGGAGGCTCTGAAATACTTATTAATTCTTAATATTACCTCTCTTGGAAAGACACAAAAAAAGACCTACTATTTTTAGGCATAAGATGACTTAGGAGGCCCATAGAAACATTCTAGTTTAAACAGCAGCAACAAAATAAATTTATCAGCACTAGATATTAGATTTGAAATAAGTCATTGTTCATTATTGATGGATGTCAGTTTCTCCTTCCTTTTTGGGCATGCATAAAGACACACTTGGTGTTGATTCCCTGTGATTTATGGAATGTCATTTTCACAATGATCTTTCTAGAATTTGTGTGTAAGGTTGTGATATCCTTGTACAGCTGTAACTATACTTGTCTGTTAGCATTCAGTGGACCATTATCATTACTGTCATCACATTACCTGGGCTTCAACTGGGCCCAAGTACTCTATATACTACCTGTAATAGGTTTTTCCTTGAAATATCTTTATCTTTCATATCTATAGCTAAACTGATAACAAGGTTAGTTTCTGTATGTCATTTTATTCCCATACTTGAAAATGCATCTATTTGTGAGCTTTCTGCCTTTTTGTAATGCTCAGTGCACAAAAAGGGTCTGCTTTTAGTGCAGTCACATATAAGTGTGGGATACCCTTCTGCAGCTTCAGTGAGACAAATCACTTTTTAAAAAACATTCCATTTTATTGGCATCACTAGATGTTTTTAGGACCCCGTCCTTTTCTCTTTTTTGTAGGCTTTTTTTTCAATGGAGGATGATTATTTTGTTTGTTCTTGATTTCCTTTTATTGAAACAGCATCTTCCTTCTTGCAGTGGCCACTAGGAGCACGCAATGTGTTTTCTTTGATTGTGGCAGAAAATGCAAATGATAATGTTGAGCTCGATGAGGCCTTGAACATAGCTGAGCCCTAATCAGGTGTACATAGTCTGATGATTACAAATAGGTACATGTTGGGTTTCTGTGATGTTTCAAAAATATAATTATATAATTATGATGTAAACTCTTTAAGAATTCAAACATAAAAGCAATAATCAGGTAACCTCTATTTGGAGCTGCTATATCCAATATTGTGACTGAAAATTAACTAAAGAGAGATAATTTTTCAAATGATATATAATTTGCAGTATTTTCCCTTGTAACTTTAGCAAATACACATATTCCAAGTAAAACTTTATTTAGTCCCATGTTATCTATTTGTTTATTATTGACAGGGTCTCACTCTGTTGCCTAGGCAGGAGTGCAGGGGTTTGATCATGGCTCACTGCCGTCTTAACCTCCCCAGGCTCATGTGATCCTCCCACCTCACCCTCTCAAGAGCTGGGTCTATAGACATGCACCACTATGTCCAGCTAATTTTTGTACTTTTGTAGAGATGGGGTTTTGCCATGTTGCCCAGACTGGTTTCAAACTCCTAGGCTCAAGCAGTCTTCCCACCTTGGCCTCCCAAAGGGATTACAAGCATGAGCCACTGCACCCAGCCAGTTCCATGTTATTTATTGCTAGACCTTCATCACTTCGAGAGACTCCCTGGTCTCCTTCAGTTATCATTGCCTGTCTAGCATAGTAGCAAAATGAATTTCATCAGCAAAATGGAGTTTTCAACATAATGGTTCTTCTAAAAAGAGTTCAGTTATCAACCAAAGATGTAAAAGATTGATCATATAATGGCCCTTTTGCTCTGTGAGACATCTAAATATATATATGGATACCAATAGCATTGCCATTACTCTGGTGGAGATACTAGGTTAGAAGGACAGGTAAGTGTTTTACCCAAGCTATTAGTGAATAAAGACATAGGAGATGCTATTCAACTCACAGTTCCAAGTATTAGTGCCCTGTATAAAATGCACATTTATTATCTTCTTGACACAGATTGAAGGAGATAAAGTAATTATAAGTTCTTACTCATGTCATGGTGATAAAATGTTTCTAAAATTGTGAAGTGTACAAAATGGCACAGCCTGTTCCTACTCCGTTACCTGAAAACGTAGTTCTAAGAAATGACTCATGGTTATTATCTGCTAGGAGTGTGAAAATTGAATGTGACATCTTTAATTCAAATGGATACAGTCTTCCTAAGACTTAAATATAACCATAGATATTTTTCAAGCAGTAACAAAAAGGAGAAATTTGGAAAAATTTCTTAAAGGTAGTTTTGAGTCAATATTTAATGTTTTGAACTGTTTGTGCCATGCAATAGTATTGACTATATTCTATTCTATTTTTGTGGGAACAAAAGGTTTTTCTTTTTTAATGAAAATCATTACTTAAACTTTTTTTTTAAAATTTATTTATTATTATTATACTTTAAGTTGTAGGGTACATGTGCATAACGTGCAGGTTTGTTACATATGTATACTTGTGCCATGTTGCTGTGCTGCACCCATCAACTCGTCATTTACATCAGGTATAACTCCCAATGCAATCCCTCCCCCCTCCCCCCTCCCCATGATAGGCCCCGGTGTGTGATGTTCCCCTTCCTGAGTCCAAGTGATCTCATTGTTCAGTTCCCACCTATGAGTGAGAACATGCGGTGTTTGGTTTTCTGTTCTTGTGATAGTTTGCTAAGAATGATGGTTTCCAGCTGCATCCATGTCCCTACAAAGGACACAAACTCATCCTTTTTTTATGGCTGCATAGTATTCCATGGTGTATATGTGCCACATTTTCTTAATCCAATCTGTCACTGATGGATTTTGAGATTGAAATTTGAGGGTCTCAATATATGAAATTGTAAATTATATTTTGGTACCATTCTAAAATGTATTGTTTACCACATTTATATTGATAGGTGTACAGATTTAGTCATATGTTGATCAAAAAGTGAATTATTTGTAAAGCTATTATATATATATATTTTTAAATTTTTATTTATTTTTATTTTTGTTTTGTTTTATTTTTGAGACGGAGTTTCACTCTTGTTGCCCAGACTGGAGTGCAGTGGTGCATTCTTGGCTCACTGCAACCCCCGCCTCCAGGGTTCAAGCAATTCTCCTGCCTCAGCCTCCCGAGTAGCTGGGATTACAGGCACCTCCCACCATGCCTGACTAATTAATTATATTTAAAATATGACTCCTTAAAATAAGAAGTTTTTCATGAAAAAAGTGATGACTATTTTCATTATAGAGTTAGGGTTTTAATAATTTTGTACTCTTTCATATTGTTTAAGTAAATGTAAGGATAACAAATGTGATTGTTTAGGCCTTTACGTTTTTAACATTCTTTGGTGTATTTTTTCTTAACATATTTTATACAAAGTATAACCTCTAAGTTCTATTTAAAATCCCCAAATTATTTGCCTTGATTCAGTAAAATTGCATAGATAAGCACTGCCATAATACTCTTAATATAAAATAGTCATAAGCTGTTTCTGTTATAAGGTGGAGGTTTACCCAGGGTGACACTTTATTCTTTGTTCCTTCATTCAACAAGTATTGTGGCAGTAGTTTCCAAACAGTAGTGTAAGTCAATAAGTAGAAGAAATGTCAACCTATAGTTGTTAGGTAGTATGCCTTTGGGATTTATTGTCTTCATTGGTACAGCTTGAAAGCCCTATTAGAGCTGTTGGAAATCCTTGCAAATACTATGCTAATTCCATATGTTAAGGGGGCGGCCCAGCAATCTGCATTTTGACGCATCCTCCAGGTGATCCTAATGGAGGTGAATCCTGGACCTTTACTTTGAGGTCTCTGAAGGCCCTGACCTAGCACTACGGTGAGAAGATAGACATGACTTCAAGAACTTATGATCTATCAAGGTAAGCAGAGACATGAAGAGATTTCTAATACAATCAGAGAAGTGCTAACATGGACTATAAGGTAGTATAGCAAAAAGCTGCCTATGACAGTAGGATAGCTCTTAATTTTACAAAGTAGCCAATTTTCTAAATATAACTTGGTATGCTGGAATAATTGGTTACCTTAGTGAAATAGACTTCTTGATTGACACACTCTGGATTAACCCATCAGTTTACATGCAGTGTTTGATGCTTACCAATGATACCAATACATATTAGCTATTTACTTACCCTTGTTAGGTATTTTATCCTCTTCTAGTTTTGCAGACGAGGATCTTCTGAAACGATGGTTTTCAAAGAACATTTTTGCTTTTTGTGGAATGGACTTGGTATGCACAATTAAGAAAACTGGCCTCTCTCAGAGATAATAAGTGCTGTGGTTTTGATTTGGAAAAAGCTAAACTTATAAAAATGCTACTCTAATTCTCCTTGTCTAGATTTTCGCTTAGCAAGCATCCCTTCATGTATGAGATAGGGTACTGAACACGATTTATGCTTTATCTTATATGTCATCTGAAAAACAATGTTTCTGATTTTTAAAAATTATAGATTCAATGAATTAGTTTAGCCTTGGAAAGTGGTTTCCCTAAAAGTTAGAATTTCTACCCCCTTGCGGTTCAGATAGGTTATTATATACATAATTTGATTAGTTTTAATTCTTAACAACTATTCAGTGAAAAGTAAATGGAAATATAAAAATGAAATACACCAAGTACTTTCTTTTCCATAAAGCAAAACATGACCTCTTCTGCAGTAGCACTGGAGAAAAATGCAGAAATAAAATCCTGCAAATTCATGGAATGGTGAAAGAACGCTGTGATATTTGAGAGAAGGTCCACAGGCACATCATAACTATCTTCCAGCAACATCCCTCCTTTCTTACTCTTTTCTTTGCTGGCTCTCTTCTTTATTCAACTTCCCTCCATGGAGGCTCCTCAGGCCTCTGACCTGGGTTCCTTTCCCCCACCCCACCCTCTTAGGTGACTCATTTATTCCCATGGCTTTTAACATCTTTTTTTTTTTTTTTTTTTTGAGACAGAGTCTTGCTCTGTCGCCCAGGCTGGGGTGCAGTGGCCAGATCTCAGCTCACTGCAAGCTCCGCCTCCCGGGTTTAGACCATTCTCCTGCCTCAGCCTCCCGAGTAGCTGGGACTACAGGCGCCTGCCACCTCGCCCGGCTAGTTTTTTGTATTTTTTAGTAGAGACGGGGTTTCACCGTGTTAGCCAGGATGGTCTCGATCTCCTGACCTCGTGATCCGCCCGTCTCGGCCTCCCAAAGTGCTGGGATTACAGGCTTGAGTCACCGCGCCCGGCCTAACATCTTTATGTTTATGACTCCACAGTATATATCCACAGTCCCGACCTCTCCTCTGAGCTCTGAACTCAATTCCACTTCTTCCTTGACATCTCCGCTCGTTGTCTTGAAATTTTAGCCTGTCCAGGATGGAACTTTAGATTTTTCTTAAAAATTTTGCTTCCTTCAGTTTTCTCTGACAGGAAATGGCATCACAATTCCCCTCACTGCTCCTTCACCTGCTGCACCAAATGCATCAGCAAGTTCTTTTCATTGTGCCTCCAAACTATTTCCCCAATATGGCCCTTCCTCTCGGTTTCACTGTCACATCTTCACATCTCTGGGCTGCTGCTCCTTTTTTAGCTCCTGCCCTCCTCCATTTTGGACTGTGAAAATGCTGTGGCAGGACATGAGGGTGCAGCTTTTTTTTTTTTCCCTAAGTGAGAATGTAAATGTCTCATTTCTTTCTTCTCTGGAAGGGCTTGATATTAAGCCCCTCTGTCTCTGAGGGAAGGGACTCTTGTTTTTGGATGATTCATCTTCTGCTACTGTAGGGCACACAGAATCTACCGTGAGAAAGCTGGAAGGACGGAGGAGGCAAAAGGAAGAACTTTCACAGGTGTAGGCTAAAGGCTATAAATAACTTTGTGCGTGTGTGTGTGTGTGTGTGTGTGTGTGTGTGTAGGATGGGGAGAGAGAATGATGCCTGTAGACATTCAAATAGAGGAAGACTGTTTCTTGTTTTTTCATAGGCATATTGTGGCCACATGGAGTGTTTAGACAGACAGGAACAAAAGTCTGCAAAAGCTTCCTGATCTCTCAGCACGGCATGGAACAGAAGCAGTAAGACCCGTAGTGACCACAGTGAGGGGTGGTATTTGAGCACTGTTAGGGTTCTTGGAAACAGAAACAATAGGGTGGAGATACACATACAGCTCCAAACAGAAACAATAGGATGGAGATACACGCACACACACACACACACGTGTATATATAGATGTACATAATATAGATATACACATACATCTCCACATATATACCCACACAAAGACAAATATATAAATATGAACATTATAGGAGTTGGTTATAGAGGCTAAGTCCCCAAAAGTCTGTTGTCTACAGCCCCGAGAACCAGGAAAGCCAGTGGTGTAATTCAATGTGAGTCCTAAAGCCTGAGAATAAAGGTGAGGATTTTGTTTGTCAGCAGCCTTGCCTGTTAACTGCCCAGCAGGAGTGTCACCCCATAAGCCTAGACTTTTTTGGCTTATATCTGTGGATGCCCCACTCCCAGCCTCTTTATTTGCAATGACATGACCTAACACTCGTAAGACTTAGAAAAAAAGAGGTGATTCCCTGGACACCTGGTGGAATGGTGGGGAAACCTTTGTGCCTGTGCTTGGGAGACTGACCTAAACTAGCATGAGAACCCTGTCTGGGACATGAGAGAATGATCCTTTCTGCTACATGTTAATGGGATCACATCCCTCCTCTTCAAGTTTCTTTAGTAGCCTCTACAGCCCTGTCCACCCTATTGCCACACTCCCCCTAGCTCTATGCTCCGGTTACATTGAACTTCCTTTCACTTTCAAAATCTTACATTTCTTAGAGCTTTTTCACTTGCTGTTTTCTTTGCCTTGAACACCCTTCCTCTTTTTGCATGCCCAAGTCCTTGTCTTCCTTCGGCTGTTAGTTTAAATGCCACTTCTTTGGAGAGGGCTTTCTTGATTTTCTCCCTTCCCTTGTTCTCCGTGTTCTCGATTTCAGCCCTTGTTTGTTTCCATCATAACACATCGCTGTTTGTAATTATTTTATTAGTAGGCTTTCTGTGCTATTCTGTACTTGAATATCATTCTCAGGATAGGATCATTTCTGTCTTCCTCACTGTTGTAGCTGCAGCAATTAGCATGGAGCCTGGTGTATATTGAACACTTAAAAAGTTGTTGATGAGGAACTCAAATATTTGTTGAATGCCTACTGAGTGCCCAGCACAGGAAATGGCTCACCTCACCTCATCTTTACTAACCCTTGAAGTAGGTAAGGATTACCCCCACTTTAAACGTGAAAAAACAGGTCCAGAGCAATTAAATTATTTGCTCTAGGGCACATATTTGGTTAGTGGCAAAAACAGGATTTGAACCTGGTTTTAAGTCCTGAAATCTCTCCAAAGTTGATTCTGTTAATATTTTACCAGAACAATGTAAAATGTACTACTCACTTGACTAAGAAGGTTGGGTAGGGGATTAAACTCTGGAGACCAAAGTTATAGATTCAATTAACTACTCTCTATAGCCTGAGTAAGGGAATAGCTTCACAGCGGTCAGGCCAACACAAAGTAGATTTACATGGTTATGTGATGGATTTTAGGTTAGAAATCATATGCTCAAGGACTTCAGTGATTCTTTAGGTTTGAAAATATGAATATTAGTAATTATTTTCAGGATTTTCTTAAAACCCTGTGGTCACTGGCATAATACATTCTTGCTAGTATGGCTTAAGGAAAAAGATTAACACAAGAAAGGTCCTGACCATTTCTAGGAGAATGAGGATGAGGCCTGGCCTTAGAATCCTTCCAAGCTTCTTCTGGTTAAGGTGATTTCATAGTTTAATTGATTTGACTTGGACAGTGGGTATTTTGCTTTCTGGAGTCATTATTGTTTATGTTTCAGAAAAGGATTATTTCTGTGTTCTTTAGGCTTTTTTATGATGTTATGAAAGAAAATTTTAAGAAGTAGCAGCTTGTTATCAAATACTTCGTGTGCCATTTACCAGTTGAAAATGGCATTAGCATTTGAGGTTTCATGGACCATGGAAGGTTATTAACCACTTATAAAATTCTGAGATATTTAAGTTCTGAGAGATGAATTGGGAAGTTATATTGCTTCAGAAGCCCACTTCTGGACTAAAACTCTAATTTGTATGCTGAAGGGGTGAGTTTGTAGAGATGATTCTAAATTCCCTTAATATATTTCCTACTCAATGCTTTCCTATACATAAAGTCAGTCAATTTCAACATATTAACTTGTGAGTTAATGAATAAGGAATACTCATGAGGCTTCCCTCAATATTGAACTCAGACTGTAACTGTGTTGATTTAAAAAATGAAATCAATCATGTTCCTTTCCAGAGAATCAAATATTCATTTGTAATAGGGACATGTTTATTGAATTCCAATTTGAATGAGGTCCGGGGAAATTCTGAAATAGGAAGATAGACTGAAATAGAGACAGTGGCATTCTAAAGAGGGCTCATTCTGAAATCCTATGGAATGTTTCTGTGGTTTTTCTTTTTGACTTTTTTGATAAACATAAGCACTTTGGTTTATTCTTTTAAAATTAAGTAGCTATATTCCAGAAAGATTATTGCAGATGATCTAATGTTTATTTCACTAATTAGAAGGAGATTTCCCACTGTGTCACAACACCAAATGGCCTAGTATGGCAGAAATTAATTCACTAGGCTGTTTCTTTTTTCTACCTTGGCTGACCAGTAGGTGGCATTGCCTGCCCTGGCTGCCTCTTCAAGTCTGTCTGCTTGGGAACCTGAATAACCAGTGAAGCATTTGTTATATTCTTGTATCCATTCTGATTTGTCCAGTCTGAGTCTTGAATTCATTCGTGATCCTGCTAAGGATCGCCCCTTGACAACTAAAGTGTCTTTGATACCCAGATAGCTTCTTTTCCAAATCTTGGGGATTATAATCACATAGTCCCAGAGGGTATTCAGAGTGAATGACTAATTCTACCTAACCAACCAAGGTTCCTCTAGACCTGAGAGGCGAAGAAATGACTGAGTGCTGCAGTGCTTCAGAGGTGATTATGGTTAATATTCTGTGAAAGTTATAGATGACTTCATACCAAGCATAAAATTAAATAGGTACATTAATATCTTTAAAACCTTGTTCATGACTTTAAAACTTTTAAATGAGATTCAAGCAAACAGTTGATTGTGAATTAAATTGTCCTTTGCTTGAATAAAGTTGAACTTCTTTGCATTTATTAATCAATATTAGATGATAAATCACATCACAAAAGTCTTTATTTTGTTGAGATAAAATTATGGCCAGACATCGACTCATAAGATGACTGTTTTGACAGCTCTCAGTTGAGCTAACTTTTTCTTCTTTCTGATGTTTTTCAGATTCAAGTAAATTACTAACACTTTTGAGCTATAACACTGTGTATCCCTTTACTTATTGTATATTAGCTCTATTATCATCTGCTGTTACTTGGGAGACTCATTAGCTATAGTTAAATGACATTTGTTAGAAACAAGAGTTTTTAAAGTTAGAACCATAATGGTTTCTAAAAATTATAAAAATATAAAACTTCTTCCTAATTGACCATATTTACCAGTTCTTGACCTAGGGACTGTATGAATGACTTCGTGCTGTGATATGAGGTAGAGTTGCCTGTAAGAGAAGCAACTGAATCACTAATCAGTACCCTCAAGTTAGAATGTTTTCTCTGAGCTTTATAACTGGATGTGGCATATTAGAGGATTACAGGGAATAGCAGAGACATAAAAGCAAAGGGGAAGATGAAGGGAATCAGTGGCTTCTAGAGAGTTTCCCTTCACTACACCTACTGAAAAGCCCTGTTGTAACCATTGATCTTATTTTAAATGTCTGAATTCTTCATATTGCTTTGATAATAAGGATTTCATAATTTCTGGAGCTTAGTAATTGGTTCCAGGAGTAGCATAGACAATTAGGTGGTGAATGTCAGACATTAAATTTTTGTTAGATTTATTACCATAGCAGATTTGTGGCTCATTTTTACACCACTGTTTTCTCTGTCCATAGTGTTTTATTAGGTATGGCATGTTCCTCCTAATTGGAACCAAATATCCCAACCAAACATCAGAAATGGATTTTAGTAGCCTGTGAGAAATCATGTTCTAATGGACAGTCACAGGGGGCTATCTATGTGCCTCATTTTCTATGCATCTGGAGAATTATGACTCATCTCTTTGAAGCCACAAAAAATCTCCACTTTGGGCATCAGTCTCATTGCCCTTGAGAGAGTATGCTTCTTTTGATGATCTGGGGACCTCATATTATTTCTGGGCCTGATATACGGAATTGTATATAAACCATACTATTAGTCAGGATTCAGTGACAGAGAACAGAATCTACCCTGTTTTAAGCAGGAAGGGATTTAGTATCGTTTATTAAACAAACCCCATAATTATTAGTAGGACTCAAGAGAAGACGCTAAGCTGAGAAGACAGACACTACAATGAATTCCCAAAGCCTTACTCCCCAGGTGGGCTACTGAAGGAGCTGCTGCTCTGGTCAGGAAGCTTCTCCTGCTGAAGTGGTACCAACTCTGGTACCATACCAGTTCTGCTCTGTCTACACTAGCACAGGCAATGCCTCATACCTGATCTTTCTCATGATTAACTCACTTCTGAAGTCAAGTCTTGAGTGCATGTGACTGACAAAACTTTAATCATATCCAGAACCCATAACTGCAAGGAAATCTGGGAAAGGTCAGCTTTAGGTTTTTGGCCATGATCATATATGGATAACACGAGGAGACTGGATTAGATGGTGAGCATGCCAATCTCTATATATTTTTTTGCCATTACCAGTGGTCTGTATGTAAGTCAGACCAACTCAAACTTACTTTCCAAATTGGTAAAAATCTATTCATCCAGACTTTCTTTTTTGGCATGATGGATAGTAACCAGATAGCCAGAACATTTTATATAGGTTGGTAAACTATTTGTTCTTTTTTAATGCTGCTATGCTTCTCCTTTTAAATAAAATCAGTACTTTAGTGAATAAGAAATAGCTAACATCTCTTGTTGAGGCATATGTGAAAGTTGGTGAAGGTAGCTATTGGACACAGGATAAAACAGTACCACCCAAGCAGACACCATTGCCTTAAGACAACATCATCTATATTAGAGGATTTTATTCTTGAAGACATAAAGTAAACGTGAACTTCAAAGATTAATTGTTTTGGTGACTATAACCTTATAGTACAGTTTGCAATCAGGTAGTGTGATGTCTCCAGATTTGTTCTTTTTGCTTAGTCTTGCTTTGGCTATGTGGGCTCTTTTTTGGTTCCATATGAATTTTAGAATTGTTTTTTCTTTTCTTTCTTTTTTTTTTTTTTTTTTTTTTTTTGAGACGGAGTCTCGCTCTGTCGCCCAGGCTGGAGTGCAGTGGCGTGATCTCGGCTCACTGCAAGCTCCGCCTCCTGGGTTCACGCCATTCTCCTGCCTCAGCCTCCCCAGTAGCTGGGACTACAGGCACCCGCTGCCACGCCCGGCTAATTTTTTGTATTTTTAGTAGAGACGGGGTTTCACCGTGTTTGCCAGGATGGTCTCGATTTCCTGACCTCGTGATCCGCCCGCCTCGGCCTCCCAAAGTGCTGCGATTACAGGCGTGAGCCACCGCGCCTGGCCCAGAATTGTTTTGTCTAACTCCGTGAAGAATGATGATGGTATTTTGATGGGGGTTGTGTTGAATTTGTAGATTGCTTTTGGTAGTATGGTCATTTTTCGCAATATTGATTCTACCCATCCATGAGCATGGGATGTGTTTCCATTTGTTTGTGCCATCTTTGATTTCTTTCAGCAGTGTTTTGTAGTTTTTCTTGTAGAGGTCTTTCACCTCCTTGGTTAGGTATATTCCTAAGTATTTTATTTTATTTTATTTTGCAGCTATTGTAAAAGGGGATGAGTTCTTGATTTGATTCTCTGCTTGGTTGCTGTTGTTGTGTAGAAGCATGGTACTGGTATAAAAACAGGCACATAGACCAATGAAACAGAAGAGAGAACCTAGAAATAAACCCAAATACTTACAGCCAACTGATCTTTGACAAAGCAAACAAAACATAAAGTGGGGAAAGGACACTCTTTTCAACAAATGGTGCTGGGATAATTGGCTAGTCACATGTAGGAGAATGAAACTGGATCCTTATCTCTCACCTTAATCAACTCAAGATGGATTAAAACCTTAAATCTAAGACCTAAAACTATAAAAATTATAGAAGATAACATTGGAAAAACCCTTCTCGACATTGGCTTAGGCAAGGATTTCATGCCCAAGAACCCAAGAACAAATGCAATAAAAACAAAGATAAATAGTTGGGACTTAATTAAAAGAAAGAGCTTTTGCATGGCAAAAATAACAGTCAGCAAAGTAAACAGACAACCCACAGAGTGGGAGAAAATCTTCACAATCTATATACCTGACAAATGACTAATATCCAGAATCTACAACAAACTCAAATCAGTAAGACAAAAACAATCCCATCAAAAAGTGGGCTGAGGACATGAACAGACAATTCTCCAAAGAAGATATACAAATGGCCAACAAACATATGAAAAAATGTTCAACATCACTAATGATCAGGGAAATGCAAATCAAAACCACAATGTGATACCATCTTACTCCTGCAAGAATGGCCATAATAAAAAAATAAAAAAACAGTAGATGTTGATGTGGCTACGGTGATCAGGGAACACTTCTACACTGCTGGTGGGAATGTAAACTGCTACAGTCAATATGGAAAACAGTGGAGATTCCTTAAAGAACTAAAAGTAGAATTACCATTTGATCCAGCAATCCCACTACTGAGTATCTACCCAGAGGAAAATAAGTCATTATACAAAAATGATACTTGCATACATATGTTTATAGCAGCACAGTTCGTAATTGCAAAATCGTGGAACCAACCCAAATGCCCATCAATCAATGAGTGGATAAAGAAACTGTGGTATATACATACAATGGAATATTACTCAGCCATAAAAAGGAATTAATTAATGGCATTTGCACTGACCTAGATGAGATTGGAGACTATCATTCTAAGTGAAGTAACTCAGGAATGGAAAATGAAACATCGTAAGTTCTCATTGATATGTGGGAGCTAAGTTAGGAGGACGCAAAGCCATAAGAATGCTACAGTGGACTTTGGGGACTTGTGGGGAAAGAGTGGGAGGGGGGCTAGGGATAAAAGACTACAAATAGGATACAGTGTATACTGCTTGGGTGATGGGTGCACCAAAATCTCGTAAATCACCACTGAAGAACTTACGTAACCAGATACCACCTGTACCCCAATAACCTGTGGAAACACACACACACACACACACACACACACACACACACACACACACAGATTGTTGGGTTGTGTGGCATGTGGCATCTTGTTGGTACACACCTTTCTCTGCATTTCTCTTTGGTGATATGGCACATATAGGGGCTACTTTTAGTTTGGGACTCGCTGGGAAACCATCTGCTGTGTTTTTGTTTTGTTTCAGTTGTATTTTAGTTGCCTTATTGAGTGACTGAAGTGTTCCAGTTTTCTTTTCTTGAAAAAAATTCTTTGTTCTGATACAAAGTCTTTTACTTGAAAGAATTTTATTAGGCTGACTTCATTATTACAGAGTATCTCAATGCAAAGGATATAGAAAAATCATATTAAAGAACTAATAGGCTTTTAACTGATTTAAATGAGCAAAGGCCTTTTTTTGCTTCCTTCTTGTCCATGCTCAAGCATCTTCCCAATCCCAATAAATTACATATTTGCTTTCCAAATTGGATTTCACAGGCAATGGTAAATATTAGTGATATTCTCCTTTATTTACTGTAAGAACTGATCCAATTGAATGCTTTTTCCCCTTCGGTTATTCTAGACACTGACTCTTAATTAGTGAAATTCTTTCCATGATTATTTCATTGTCGAGGCACTAGTTCAGCCATTCTCATAATGGATATTTTCACTTTTGTTTTAAAAACCATAGATAATGTCATGTTTTAAATGTCCTATACACTGAGAAATTCTTACTGCTGTAAATCTCTTGGCTCTAAGATATAAAAGCAGCAGTGTAAGTGAAAATATCATTGCGATATCATTTAATGTACTACAGAACAAGCCCTGCACTTAGAATTTCATTTTGGCGAGAAAATGTTGTATAACATTTTAAAACTGAAATGTACAACATTTTCAGTTTTAGGAAAAGTCTGGGATTTCCTAAGCCTATCCCTCTTGACACGTTGTGGTGAAGGTTTTGGTATCTTTTTTTTTTTTTTTTGAGATGGAGTCTCACTGTCGCCCAGGCTGGAGTGCAGTGGTGCTATCTTGGCTTACTGCAACCTCTGTCTCATGGATTCAAGTGATTTTCCTGCCTCAGCCTCCCGAGTAGCTGGGATTACAGGTGTGTGCCACCATGCCTTTCTAATTTTTCTATTTTTAGCAGAGATGGGTTTTCATCATGTTGGCCAGGCTGGTCTTGAACTCATGACCTCAGGTGATCCACCCACCTCGGCCTCCCAAAATGCTGGGATTACAGATGTGAGCCACTGTTCCTGGCCTGGTTTTTGTATCTTATAGATTCCTCTTTCTGTAGGATCTGTAACATCCTGTAGATCTTATAGATTCCTTTTTCTTCTTTTTCAAGTCAGACTCTTTCACCATCTGTTACAGGTGAGAGAAACATTTGTAAACACATCCAATTCAATAATACAGTGAAGAATGGCAGAGAGAGAAATGGCTCATAATGGGAGACAACATTGCATTACAGGTAAGGAAATAGGTTGAATAAATTACTTAACTCCTCCAATATTCCATTTCCTCAACTCTTAAATGAGACTAATACCACCTGCTTGTTATGAGGTTGTTGTAAAGGTTACATTAGGTAATGTACCTAAAGCTCTTAGCACAGTATCTGGAACATAGTAAATATTCAATACGTTTATTTATTACCGCTTTTGATACTCTCTGGGCAGACACTGAGTTTTCAAAAGCTGGTGGAGAAATTTCTGAACATGACGGCAGCTACCTAGAAGTGCCTGATTTGTCTTCTCCACCTTCTCACTTAAATAATCTTGAAATACATTGAAAACTAGAATATTCGGCAACAATTCGCCTTACTTGAGAAGAAATTTTGACCAATAAACGACAGACAGAAAGCTATAATTTTCAAAAAAAATCCTCAAATTGATTCACTGTGAGTAGAAAACCTGAATTGTTCAATGACCCTGTGGGAATTTCCCCCCAACCTTCCTAATGATGCTGTGTGCAAATAGTTAGAAAAATGGCAATTTTTAAGTTTTGGAAAAAGATAATCTTGTTTTATAGAAGCTGTTGCAGAGCACAGATATGTCATGCTGAAATTTTATCAATTAATTTACAAATGTAGTGTGATGCTGACACAAAACTTGATAAAAGGGGTTTAGAATACTTGAGCAGAAATTTGGGTCAAAGATGATCACTGGATTAGAATATCACTAAAATACTATGTTTGCAAGACGTTTAATGTCATGAGAAAATGTATTATGTTTAGTGAAAACGGATAACAAAATATCCTTATATTCAACAGGATCCTTTTTGTTAGTAAAAAAAAAAAAAAAATGTAAATATTAGCTTGGTGCAAAAGTAACCGTGGCTTCTGCCATTACTTTTGCACCAACCTAATATTAACAATAGTAAAACCTGGGTAGTACAATTGTGAGTGACTTTTGTGTTTTTCCTTGTGCCTTTGTCTATTTTTGAAATTCTCTATAATGATTGTGCATTATTTCTGTAATTAGAAAAGGAATATTATTTAACAAGAAGACTCTGGCCATATCAAAATGGAGGCAAGAATATTGCAAAATTGAATTGTTTATGAAAAAAGATTGGTTAGACAATTTCCCATGGCTAACTTTGTCCTTAGTAAGCTTTTGGAGGTTTCACTTTTATTTCTTTTCTTCATTTTCGATTTAGTCCCTTAAAACATTTTTTTAAAATGGGTGAGTTCTATCTGCTCAAGTTGTGAAGGACACCTAATTGGAATATAGCAGGCAGAATATTCCTAACTGGAATATTCCCTAGGTGATGTTTTAGTGATGAGCTTTCTGTTTTAATTTTTTTTGTCTGCTTCCTGTAATGGATCAAAAATGGAAGAAGGCTGGTTTACTGAACATTCAACAGCAAGTAACTTATAACAAAAGTTTAAGGTATATAAACAGAAATTCAATAAATTAATCAGAAAACATGGTTGGACTTTAAAAATAGGAAGACTTTACATGCTAACTTGTATTTATATTAATTCCAAAATAACATTGAATTTAGAACTATAGAGGTCTCTCTCTGCATACAACAGATACTCAATAGTACATGAAAAAATGAATTTGTTTTTAAAACTTTATTAATTGGTACTCCACTTATCTTTCATGTCCCAAAGAGATTTCATCAAGGATTCTAGGGTATTCCTTCTCCCTTTTGTTCTTAGCCTTAACAGATAATATTCTTACTGTGTAAGATCATTGTACCATTCTCCAATATTCTACATCTTCAAAAAATCCACTTATATCACCTGAATTTCAAAATAATGTAGTATTTTAAGGATTACTTAAAATTCTATTAGGAATTTGTGAATAACATTGGTCACATATATTAATTAAATATCAGTAATATATACATTTAGATATTGCTTTGTTGAAAGGAGAGAAAAATTTAATGTATTAATTAATAAAGTATTCAAATTCTGAAAGTATTGTAAAGCAGAAGAAAAATCACTTGAGATTTTTAATACCCAAAGATAAATGCTGTTAATATTTTGGTGTGCATACTTCTGGTATTATTCCTATCTGTTTGCTTATATATTTTAACATATTGGGATCACATTATACATATCATTTTAGATCCTGATTTTTTTCATTTAACCATATAGAAGGCATTTCTAATATAATAAATATTCTTCTACAGCATGATTTTAATGATTTAATATTACCCCATCTGATGACTGTATCATGATTTACAGTCTTCATTGTCTGGGCTTATTTGTAGCCATCCTTCTTGGGAAGGATTTCCACATATTTGAAAGAACTTGAGTGTTGTGATCTAAGCTGTTTCTCCTTTAGGGGCTACCCCAAGCCCAGTAATGCTGTGGTTCTTGCAGACTGGTAGAGGTACCGCCTTGATGCTCTTGGACAAGATCCGGGAGAATTCTCTGTGTTGTCAGGCAAAGACTTTTTCTCCTACCTTTCTCCCAAACATACAGAGTCTTTCTAAAGCTGGGGGTGAAGTGACACAAGCACCCCTGTGGCCACCACTGCTTTGACTGTGCTGGGTCAGACCTGAAGCCAGCATAGCACTGGGTCTTGTCCAAGGCCTGCTGTAACCATTTCGTGGCCACTGTCTATGTTTGCTCAAGTCTGGGGGCTCTACAATCAGCAGGTGGCAAAGCCAGCCTGGTCAGTGTCCTCTTCTGCGTGATGAGGTCCCCTAAACCCTGGGTGGGTCCAGAAGTGCCATACAGGAGTCAGGGACTAGAGTTAAAAACCTTAGAACTTTACCTGGTGTCTATTGTATTGTGGCTGAGCTGGCAGTCAAACGACACAGTCCTTGCCACTCTTCCCTCCCCTTTTCCAAAGGTAGAGGAGCCTCACTCCATTGCCACCACTACCCCTGACCATGAGGAGTACTGTCAGACTATCACTAATGTTCCCTTAAAGCCTAAGGTCTCTTAAGTCAGCTTGTCCTGAATCCTGCCTACCCTTAGAGTCACCCTTGAGGGCAGTGGGCCCTGCTCTGGTGCAGGGCAGGTCTAGAAATTCCATCCAAGAGTCAAGTCCTGGAATCAGAGACCTCAAGAGCCTTCTTGGTGCTCTACCCACTGTAGCTGTGCTGGTACCTGAAGCCAGCAAGACTGAGAGGCTCACCCAAGGTCCTTGATGTAGTATGATGCCTCACAATTGCTGTGCTCTCTCTGCCCCTCCTTCTACACCTTGGAGGGAGTAGTGGCCTGAGTGACTCAGGATTATTTTTTCTATCTCTTTAGTGCCTCTTTCAGTGAGATGAGATTAAAACCAGGTACTATGAGTGCTCACCTGATTTCTGGTTCTTATGCAGGTGGTCTTTCTTTCTTTCTTTCTTTCTTTCTTTCTTTCTTTCTCTCTCTCTCTCTCTTTCTCTCTCTCTCTTTCTCTCTTTCCTTCCTTCCTTCCTTCCTTCCCTTCCTTCCTTCCTTCCTTCCTTCCTTCCTTCCTTCCTTCCTTCCTTCCTTCTTTCTTTCCTTTTTTTTTTTTTTTGAGACAGAGTCTCATTCTGTTGCCCAGGTTGGAGTGAAGTGGTGTGATCTCATCTCACTGCAACCTCTGTCCCTGGGTTCAAGCAATTCTCCTGCCTCAGCCTCCCAAGTAGCTGGGATTATAGGCACCTGACACCACATCTGGCTATTTTTTGTATTTTTATTAGAGACAGGGTTTCACCATGTTGGCCAGACTCAGCTTGAACTCCTGACCTCAAGTGATCCACCTGCCTCAGCCTCCCAAAGTGCTGGGATTACAGGCGTGAACCACTACACTCAGCCAATAGGTGTTTTCTCTGTGTAGACAGTTGTTAACTTGGTGTCCTTGTGGGTGGTGGGAGGCATAATGGGTGGAGCCTTTTACTCTGCCTTTGTATCTGCCTCTGTATCATGATTTAGGTACACTGAAAATTTAGGTTTGTAAAAATAGCTTGTTGGTATTACAAATGATATCAAAGTTTTTCCTTTTCCCACTAAAGGGATATAAGATTCCTCAGACATATACAACCCCCCAAATCCATCAATTTATCATCATAAAAAGATAATTCTTGAATGATTCATTTTTTCCCAAACTTTGAAGTGTAAAGCAGAACACTTGATTTTTATTGTATTATTTTTATAAATTTATAGACTGTGAAGGAAGGGAAATTGCAGGCTATAAAAGAGGAGGACTGATTCTAAGGTGTATCAGAGAAATGGAAAAAAGGGCTAATTGAAAAGCATGATGTGGTAGGCAGACTTCAAAAATAGTTCCTATCTTCTGGTATTCATGCCCTCGTGTAATCTTCTATCCTTGATTGCAAGCTGGACTTAACGACTTGTGTCTAGCCAAAAGAATATGGTGAAGGTGGTGGAATGTTGCTTCTGTGATTAGGTTATAAAATATAATGCCTTCTGTCTTGCTGGCAGATCCTCCCTGTTGTCTTTTCAGCTTGCATGCGTTGATGAAGCAAGCTGCCATGTGGAAGAGGTGCATTGTTAAGGAAATGAGGGCGACCTCCGACCACCAGGTAGCCAGGAAGTGAGGTCCTTTGCCCAACAGCCTGTGAAGAACTGACTGCTATGGACAATGACTGCCTGAGCTTGGGAAGTTGCTCCTTCCTCAGCCAGAGCTTCAGATGAGACTGCAGACCCCACATCAACACCTTGACAGAGACTACAACACATAAGACCCTGATAAGCCATGCCTAGACTCATTTCCCATAGAAACTCAGATAGAAAATGTGTGTTGTTTTAAGCTGCTAAGTTTTGGGGGTAAATTGTTATGCAGCAATTCACAATAATACAGACTTAACTAGAAAAAGGAGGCAAGAGCAAATTCAAAGGCCATGAAAAAGATGTATATACTGAAGATTGTAGAAAATATTGAACTTTTACTTTTTCAGGATATCTTTTGCTGACTGGATGATAGTAACTATTTTCTTTATACAATTATTTTAAATGTAATAAAATAATGTTCTTATAGGAAAGCTAAAAATATGGAAAAGTTCAAAGTAAAAGTAAAAATTACATAATTTCATCACCTAAATATAATTATAATTATTAATTATTATTTTAGTTTATCTTTGTCTTCTCCTTGCCTTTTTTTCCCTACAAAATCAGGATTGTACTCTAATAGAGTTTCTCATCTTGTCTTCTAATCTACCACATATTACAGACAGTTTCAATTTCATATTCTTCCACAACATCTTTTACATGGCTGTGTGGTTGCCCATTGTCTGATGTTTTATAATTTATTTAATCACACTTCTATTATTAGACACAATACTGTATTTAAATACACAAAATTGGACTACCCCAGAAAATCAAGGTTACATGGATGATAGTTGTGTTTTGTTTCAGGCTTTGCTTTATCTCAGAGACATGGTATATTTTGAGCTAAAGGAAGACATAATTTTTAAAGCCAGTTCTCCCAGGTAGACTGCACATTACTCTCTAGAAAGTCTCATCAGGGCCATTTCTGTCCTGTGTTAGATGAAAGGACTCGATAATTGAACTAAGTGACTGACTAGTGGCAACAAGTTTGGGAAAATATTTAGCATCTATGACCTCATTATTTAAAAAGTCTTAGACTTCGGGGGAAAATATGTCACATTGTGAAATCTAGCTGTTGTAAAGCCATAGAGAAATGTCAGAATAAAATACCTGCCTCTTGTCTGCTTTAGTTGAACTTTAAGACTCAAGCAGCTGACCAGGCCAGTGGGATAGAGATCCCACTAGAATCAGGAGGACACGTGCCTGTGACCATGATTTTCACCCTTTGGCAGAGAAGTAATATTCATGTGATATTTTTCAGTTTTTTCTGATGTTTAATCTTGTCTTTTTCAGTGTTATCTAAAATCAGTTTCAAAACAGATGTTCAAAAATTTTAAAAACATATATCAGAATTTCCCAAATAACTATTTTCCTAAATATCATACTGTACCTCCTTGGTTTTTGGCAAGTAATTTTTGAATTGAAGTTGGATGTAAAATTACCAGCAACTTAACAAATGCTAAATTCAAACTTTCTTTGCTCATCTCCAAATACATTTCATTAAACATAAAAAATTAACAAAACATGGATAGTCAGGCACCTGGTGCAGTGTTTTGCTCTAGAATCTAGCTGATATGTTAATACCTGTCCATTTCTAAATTTCTGTGATTTTATAACTTCATCAGTAAGAGTGGTTAGAAACATTACTGGGTGACACCTAAGGCTCGGGTTAACAGTTTCCATTCATCTCTGACCACACTTCAGTGCTAATGAAGTGTCCCTTTTTATACCTGCTCCTAGTGAGTTGACTTTGTGTCCACGCAATTTGACTTTGATGATTCTTTCAAAAAGAGTAGTGGGATTTGAAGAATCTCAAGGCATTTTTTTCCAGATGCGAAGTTCTGGACCCTGTGTCCTGGGTTAGCAATTGTGCTCTTGTTCTGAAAGCTTTGAGATGAAGACTTTATTTAGTTGATGCGGTACATGTATTGATTGTGAAATTTTTGGGTTTCTTCCCAGGAAATGTACTATATGAAATGGAAAGATTTTTGTATTGCCATAAATATATCTATGTGGGAAGTCTTGTGGCTTTGAAGAGTATCCGACATCTGATAGCATCGGAATTCCCATAATGCTATACATAAAGTAAAGTAAAGCTGACCTTGCATTTCTAATCAGAACTGAGAGGAACAGAAATCCTAATATGTGTGTTTTAAAAAATATTTTCAAGCTGAAGACAAAGCCCAAATATTTGAAGGTGGTAGAAAGAAATATCAGAAAAGGACAATTTGAAATGAATATTATTTTCCCCTAATTAACCTAGAAAGGTTACACAGCTTTTTAGGAAAAAAAATGCCAGGTGAATGGGAGATGTATGTAGTAGGGGTTCTTAAACATCCAATTTTTGATGTATTCTATTGCCATAGGGAAGAATTTAAGTATTTCTTAAACTAAAGAAACATTAGGCTTTAAGAACTTGCCAATTGATAATCCAAAGATAAAATCTTGGAGTCTCAACTTCTGTGCCTACTAAGCCTGTAACCAAGCCATATGACATGCCTGGACATCACATGCCTTTCTTTTACCTTCTATTCCCTTCCGCTAAAGTACCTTTCTAAAAGTATCCATTTTTTTTTCAGCTTCAAAACAGCACTTATTATGTAGGTTTGCATTATACCTCATGCTGGGATCATAAATGTGTGATCCCTGCTCTCGGGGGAAGCCTAACTCAGACGTAAACTTAACTGACTGTTAGGTCTGAATGTAGGATATGGTCGTTTTGTTTTAGACATCACTTTTACAACCTTGAAGTTTGATTTCTTTTTTTCACCAGCCATTTTATTTGCTGCTGCTTGTAATTTTGTCAATAATCATCACCACCTGATTTAAGTTGTCCTTTCTGCCTCCTCAGTACTCATTTCCCTCACTCAGGCATTTTTCCCTTGTCTTTGTCAATATAGTAAATGTGAAAAACAATAAACTTAAGTAAGATATTTTATCAGAAAGATTAACTCTGAAAGAATTAATGTCAGATTTATGTCTTAGTAAGTTAGAACATTCCTTGAGGACACAGTAATTGAAAGTCAACATTTAAAGTCTAATTTAAATGTAGACTTTCAATTGCTAACTCTGAAAATAAGACATACAAATGTAAATGACCTCCCTAATTGCTATAAAGGGAATTGTAGGTTCTTAAGAATTTGGGACTATAAAGTACTACTATTAAATCTAGACAAGTAAAATTACTCTATAAGAAAAAGAGTTGAGAGAAAAGTTTATTTTAAAATGTTATGTATGGTGATCTTGGCTCACTGCTACCTCCGACTCCTGGGTTCAAGCAATTATCCTGCCTTAGCCTCCCGAGTAGCTGGGATTACAGGCACATGCCACCACACCCAGCTAATTTTTGTATTTTTAGTACAGATGGGGTTTCACCAGGGATCCATTCCAAGATGGCTGAATAGCTCTGGTCTGCTGTTCCCAGCATGATCAACACTGAAGACGGGTGATTTCTGCATTTCCAACTGAGGTACCTGGTTCATCTCATTGGGACTGGTTGGACAGTGGGTTCAGCCCACAGAGGGTGAGCCGAAGCAGGATGGGGCATTGCCTCACCTGGGAAGTGCAAGGGGTTGGGGGATTTCCCTTTCCTAGCCAAGAGAAGCCATGACAGACTGTACCTGGATAAACCGGGATACTCCCACCCAAATACGGTGTTTTCCCAAGGTCTTAGCAACCAGGAGACAAGGAGATTCTCTCCCATGCCTCGCTTGGTGGGTCCTGTGCCCATGGAGCCTTGCTCACTGCTAGTGCAGTAGTCTGAGATTGAACTGTGAGGCAGCAGCATGGTTGGGGGAGGGGCATTCGCCATTGCTGAGGCTTAAGTAGGTAAACAAAGCAGCTGGGAAGCTTGAGCTGGACAGAGCCCACCAAGCTCAACAAGGCCTACTGTCTCTAGACTCCATCTCTGTGGGCAGGGCTTAGCTGAACAAAAGGCAGCAGACAACTTCTGCAGACTTAAACTTCCCTGACAGCTGAAGAGGGCAGTGGTTCTCCCAACATGGTGTTTGAGCTCTGAGAATGGGCAGACTGCCTCCTCAATTGGGTCCCTGACCCCCATGTAGCCTAACTGGGAGACACCCCCCAGTAGACAGACACTTCATATAGGCAAGTGCCCCTCTGGGACAAAGTTTCCAGAGGAAGGATCAGGCAGCACTATTTGCTGTTCTGCAATATTTGCTGTTCTGCAGCCTCCACTGGTGATACACAGGCAAAGAGGGTCTGGAGTGGACCTACAGCAAACTCTAACAGACCTGCAGCTGAGGGACCTGACTGTTAGATGGAAAACTAACAGAAAGGAATAGCATCAACATCAGCAAAAAGGTCATCTAACCAAAACTCCGTGTGTAGGTCACCAACATCAAAGACCAAAGGTAGATAAAACCACAAAGATGGTGAGAAACCAGAGCAGAAAACCTGAAAATTCTAAAAGTAAGAGCATCTCTTCTCCAAAGGATCACAGCTCCTCACCAGCAATGGAACAAAGCTGGATGGAGAATGACTTTGATGAGTTGACAGAAGTAGGCTTCAGAAGGTTGGTAATAAACTTCTCCGAGCTAAAGGAGCATGTTTGAACCCATCGCAAGGAAGCCAGAAACCTTGAAAAAAGATTAGACGAATGGCTAACTAGAATAAACAGTGTATAGAAGACCTTAAATGACCTGAGGGAGCTGAAAACCATGGCACGAGAATTTCATGATGCGTGCACAAGCTTCAATAGCCAATTTGATCTAGTGGAAAAAAGGGTATCAGTGATTGAAGATCAAATTAATGAAATAAAGTGAGAAGAGAAGTTTAGAGAAAAAAGAGTAAAACTAAATGAACAAAGCCTCCAAGAAATATGGGGCTATGTGAAAAGACCAAATCTACGTTTGAAAGTGATAGGGAGAGTGGAATCAAGCTGGAAAACACTCTTCAGGATATTATCCAGGAGAACTTCCACAACCTAGCAAGGCAGGCCAACGTTCAAATTCAGGAAATACAGAGAACACCACAAAGATACTCCCTGAGAAGAGCAACCCCAAGACACATAATTGTCAAATTCACCAAGGTTGAAATGAAGGAAAAAATGTTAAGGGAAGCCAGAGAGAAAAGTCGAGTTACCCACAAAGGGAAGCCCATCAGACTAACAGTGGATCTCTTGGCAGAAACTCTACAAGCCAGAAGAGAGTGGGGGGCCAATAGTCAACATTCTTAAAGAAAAGAACTTTCAACCCAGAATTTCATATCTAACCAAATTAAATTTCATAAGTGAAGGAGAAATAAAATCCTTTACAGACAAGTAAATGCTGAGAGATTTTGTCACCACCAGGCCTGCCTTCCAAGAGCTCCTGAAGGAAGCACTAAACTTGGAAAGGAACAACTGGTACCAGCCACTGCAAAAACATGCCAAACTGTAAAGACCATCAATGCTAGGAAGAAACTGCATCAACAAATGAGCAAAATAACCAGCTAACATCATAATGACAGGATCAAATTCACACATAACAATATTAACCTTAAATGTAAATGGCTAAATGCCCCAATTAAAAGACACAGACTGGCAAATTGGATAGAGTCAAGACCCATCAGTGTGCTATATTCAGGAGACCCATCTCACATGCAGAGACACACATAGACTCAAAATAAAGGGATGAAGGAAGATCTACAAAGCAAATAGAAAACAAAAAAAGAGCAGGGGTTGCAATCCTAGTCTCTGACAAAAACAGACTTTAAACCAACAAAGATCAAAAGAGACAAAGAAGGCCATTACACAATGGTAAAGGGATCAATTCAACAAGAAGAGCTAACTATCCTAAACATATATGCACCCAGTGCAGGAGCACCCAGATTCATAAAGCAAGTCCTTAGAGACCTCCAAAGAGACTTAGACTCCCACACAATAATAATGGGAGACTTTAACACCCCACTGTCAACATTAGACATATCAACAAGACAGAAGGTTAACAAGGATATCCAGGACTTGAACTCAGCTCTGTACCAAGCAGACCTAATAGACATCCACAGAACTCTCCACCCCAAATCAACAGAATATACATTCTTCTTAGCACCACATTGCACTTATTCTAAAATTAACCACATAATTGGAAGTAAAGCACTACTCAGCAAATGTGAAAAAACAGAAATCACAACAAACTGTCTCTTAGACCACAGTCCAGGACCAGATGTATTCACAGCTGAATTCTACCAGAGGTACAAAGAGGAGCTGCTACCATTCCTTCTGAAACTATTCCAATCAGTATATAGACCGATGGAACAAAACAGAGCCCTCAGAAATAACACCACACATCTACAACCATCTGATCTTTGACAAACCTGACAAAAACAAGAAATGGGGAAAGGATTCCCTATTTGATAAATGGTGCTGGGAAAACTGGCTAGCCATATGCAGAAAACTGAAACTGGACCCCTTCCTTACACCTTATACAAAAATTAATTCAAGATGGATTAAAGACTTAAATGTTAGACCTAAAACCATAAAAACCCTAGAAGAAAACCTAGGCAATACCATTCAGGACATAGGCATGGGCAAGGACTTCATGACTAAAACAACAAAAGCAATGGCAACAAAAGCCAAAATTGACAAATGGGATCTAATTAAACTAAAGAGCTTCTGCACAGCAAAAGAAACTACCATCAGAGTGAACAGGCAACCTATAGAATGGGAGAAAAGTTTTGCAATCTACCCATCTGACAAAGGGCTAATATCCAGAATCTATAAAGAACTCAAACAAATTTACAAGAAAAAAACAACCCCACCAAAAAGTGGGCAAAGGATATGAACAGACACTTCTCAAAAGAAGACATCTTGCAGCCAACAGAAACATGAAAAAATGCTCACCATCACTGGTCATCAGAGAAATGCAAATCAAAACCACAATGAGATACCATCTCACACCAGTTAGAATGGCAATCATTAAAAAGGAAACAACAGATGCTGGAGAGGATGTGGAGAAACAGGAATGTTTTATGCTGTTGGTGGGAGTGTAAATTAATTCAACTATTGTGGAAGACAGTGCGGCAATCCCTCAAGGATCTAGAACTAGAAATACCATTTGACCCAGCAATCCCATTACTGGGTATATACCCAAATGATTATAAATCATGCTACCATAAAGACGCATGTGCATGTATGTTTATTGCAGCACTGTTCACAATTGCAAATACTTGGAAACAACCCAAATGTCCCTCAATGATAGACTGGACTAAGACAATGTGGCACATATACACCATGGAATACTATGTAGCCATAAAAATGTATGAGTTCATGTCCTTTGCAGAGACATGGATGAAGCTGGAAACCATCATTCTGAGCAAACTATCACAAGGACAGAAAACCAAACACTGCATGTTCTCACTCACAGGTGGGAAATGAGCAATGAGAACACCTGGACACAGGGTGGGGAACATCACACACTGGGGCCTGTTGTGGAATGGAGGGAGGGGAGAGGGATAGCATTAGGAGAAATACCTAATGTAAATGATGAGTTGATGGGTGCAGCAAACCAGCATGGCACATGTATACCTATGTATCAAACCTGTACGTTGTTCACATGTACCCTAGAACTTAAACTTCAATAAAAAAAAAGTAAAACGTGTACAACATTTCCATTTATTACCTGTGTGACATTAGTCAGTTTTGTGCCTCAGTTTCTTCATCTTAATTATTGAGATACTAGGGTTGTTGGGGGATTAAATTAGGTATAGTAAGGAAAGGAAAGCATTAATTTTGATGAAAGTTGTGACTGTTTACACCCATTTTGGGCCTTCCTTGTTGTCAGCATTCTATTCACCCAATTGCATGTGGGGTCGGGATGTAGTAGATGGATGCTCTCCTTAAAGACCATGGCCTGCAGTGGACTCAGCTCAATCTTCCCTCTGATGAGGTTAACAATTTTGTGTTCTTGACATCAACCATAATATGCTAATACTCTGAAAAATAATGGTTCTTAACTCCTTTTTTTTTTTTTTTTTTTTGAGTCAGATTCTCACTCTGTCACCCAGGCTGGAGTGCAATGGCGTGATCTTGGCTCAATGCAACCTCTGCTTCCCAGCCTCAAGCAATTCTCCTGTCTCACCCTCCCAAGTAGCTGGGGTTACAGGCACCTGCCACCACACCCAGCTAATTTTTTGTATTTTTAATAGAGATGAGGTTTTGCTATGTTGACCAGGCTGATCTCAAACTCCTGACCTCAGGTGATCCACCCGCCTTGGCTTCCCAAAGTGCTGGGATTACAGGTGTGAGTCACTGTGCCTGGCCAGTTCTTAATGCTTATAATATGAAAATGTTTTAAAATGTAAACTGTTAAAAATTATTCCATCAACTGAGAAAATAGTGGAAAAAAGCTTCCAAGATTTCAGGAACATTTTAAAGTGAATTTATTTAAGAAACTAAGGCTGAGTGCTGTGGTTCATACCTGGAATCCCAGCCACTGGGTGGGCTAAGGTGGGAGCACTGCTTGAAGCCAGGAGTTTAAGACCAGGCTGGGCAACATAAAGACCCTATCTATACAAAAATTAAAAAAATAATTAGCCAGGTGTGGTGGCATGCGTCTGTAGTACCAGCGACTCAGAAGGCTGAGATCCTGTCTCTTAGACAACAGCTGGGCCTGAGCTCACACCTATAATCCCAGCACTTTGGGAGGCTAAGGTGGGTGGATCCCTTGATCCAGGAGTTTGACACCAGCCTAGGCAATATAGTGAGACCCCATCTCTACAAAAAATACAAAAATTAGCCAGGTGTGACACATGCCAGTAGTCTCAGCTACTTGGGAGGCTGAGAGACTGGAGGATTGCTTGACCCTGGGAGGTTGAGGCTACAGTGAGCTGAGATTACATCACTGCACTCCAGCCTTGGTGACAGAGGGAGAACCTGTCTCAAAAACAAAAGCAACATCAGAGAAACTAAAGTATTACTCAAGGTCCCCATTCACCTCAGGTGAAATTTGGCTTGAACTCCATTTCCAGAGCCTTATAACGCGGTAGCACGCAAAGTGCTGTTTGTTTTTCTTTGAGTTTCCCACTCTAATTCCTTATATTTTGCTTTATTCCCACTTTTTGTTTTGTTTTGTTTTGTTTTTGTTTTTTTTTGCTGTCTAGGAGGAGCCCTGTGTCAAATCCAGAAGCTCAGCCTTTTAATCATTTTTCACAAAAAATTTAGCCATATGCAGAATTTTGATTGTGGAACTTTTCCTGAGGCCCCAAGACGTTCCATTGCTTCCTATACAGCCTTAGTCTGCCTTACTGGCTTATCCCTCTCTCTTCTACTCAGGGCCTTTCAAAGCCCATGCTCCTACCGTGATCCCTGACATTGATTATGTGCCTGCCCTGGAAAGTAAGGCCCCTCCCTCCCTCTGACAGCTTCTACCATGGAGTGTGTCCCTGGGAGATTAGCTTTGCCTGGCTTCCCTAGCCTGCTGACATTCTGTTACTCATCAGTAAAGTATCCACGTGTTCATGTCAAATGGTAGCACATATGAGTTAGGCATATCATTTGTACAATCCATAGACAAGGCTTGATGTGAGTATGTATTTCCAGGTCTTCTTGTAACAATTGCAGTGGTCTCTAGGTCCTGGAACCTAACCAATTCAGGATCATTCCCCCAAAAGTCTACTTTCAATAATTTTTTATGGAGACATTATGGATTTATTTATCTTTTCATTATTGTTTGCTCTTAGTTAACTAAAACCTAAAGTTTACCCAAATGAGACAAAATTTGTACATATTTTTATGTACCCTAAATTTGTACTCATTTAAACATCAAGTGTATTTCTCCTTCTTTATTATATTCCAGATCTTAGTAAACAAATTTGGTTTACTTCAATATTTTATAAACATTGATCTTTTCTACTTTTGGCTTTGGCCCTTCTCTACTGAGTAATGCTGACTTGTCTATGTTGTAGCTTCCAGCACTCTTAAAGCACCAGTGTGAGAACATTACAGATAGTCAATATTTCTTCCCCATTCAGCTGCCCAAATGTTAATACTGTTTGTTAATGGTGTTGATATTAGAAAGGGAGGCATCTGCCCATTTTCTCCTTGCTGGATTTTGTAAGAGAATGCTGACATGATGTTAATAGAGATTCTTTTATAAAAGATTTTTTTTTGCAATAAATAAGACTTGGAGATTTCTATCTCTTTTAATCAATAAGCTAAGATATTGGCTTATTGGATAGTTTTAATTTTTGTTATACAACTACACACTATTTGGAACCTGGAGTGTAGCACTATTTTAACTTTCCTTGTGGACCCTCACTTAATTCTCTTATAAAATTGCCCTTCTTCCTTCCCCTGGAAAACATCCTATATCACCCAACAATGAAGCTCTTGGCCAAGGAGAGGGTTGCAGTGTTGTGTGTAGATTCAGTGTCTCCAGTGGCTTTTGAGTTTCACATTCCGACATTCAGAAAATACTTACTGAGCATCCACCATGTACCTACAAATTGCTATACTTGATACCAGAAGTATAAGACAGGAATAGAAACACTCCTGGTCTTCAGGGAGCTTATGGTTTAGCGTAGAGATCAGACAAGACCAGCAAGTCAGAAAATATGATGCAAAGCAGAAAGTGGTAACTTCCTCAGAGACACAGAGAGAAGAGGAGACTCTAAAGAAGGGAAAAGATACACCCCACTGGAACCAGGGAAGATTTCCTGAGTGGAATCTTAGTGGCACTGTAAACAGGGATTAGCGATAGGTCAGGGAGAGAATTCGAGGCAGAGAGCAAAGCATGGAAATGCAAAAGTGCAGGATAGGTTTAAGAGCAAGAAACCATGTGAAGAAAAGTAATGGAATTTCAGCCTGAAAAGGTAGGTTGGGTCCGATCAAGAATGATCTTAAGGATCAGGTTAAGAAAGTTCAGTTACCTCGGATTCTTTCCTAACCTCCATGGATCTAGTGAGTCCTATTTTTATAGTAGCATGTGCCCTTATGGTTAACCTGTTTATGTGCCTGCCTCTTGCGTTAATCTGGGAGTGATGTGAAGTCCTAGTTGATCATTTATTTTTCTATCATATGCACCTATCAGAACACCTGTCACACAGAATGAGTTGGGTAAATGTGACCTTAATTGAAGCCCCATTTCAAATTTTGTTTTGTTGCATGAATACCATTTATTACCTGTAAATATATATATATATGTATCTCTCTCTCTCTCTCTCTCTCTCACACACACACACACACACACACATAGAGTTTCATGAAGATGCAAATATTACAAGTTGGGAGTTTTCTCTGATAGTTACTGATTTCTCAATGAATTTGGCAGGACCCATTTGCTACAAGTTGCAGCTTTAACAGACTGCAAAAGCTGTTGTCAGCCTGGCGATTACATTTTTCACATTTTCAATTTTGGGGAGCAATAGTGTGTGAAAGATTTGGATTCTTAATTGCTTTAGAAGAGGCAGATTACTGGCAGCATTTACTATAGCAATTTTAAATTGAAGGAAAAAAACTTTTTTTTTTAGTGGTCCCCATTTTCTGTAGAATAAAGTCCAAATCTTTGCATGGCATTCAAGACCTGCAGCAATTTTCCCAAAGGAATCCTTCAAGCTCATCTTCTGTCACTCTGTTCCTCATGTCTAGAGAAGTCCTCACTCTTCTCAGGCTATGTCATGAATTCCAATCTTCCTGTCTTTGCCCATGCTTTTCCTTCTGCTTGTATATAGATTAGGGTAACCTAGCGATAAACTCCCAAATCTCAGGGGTTTAATATGGTTAAAGCTTATTTATTTTTTGCTCAGATAGTAGTCAAATGCAGTCACTTCTAGAGGGTGGCCTTTCTTCACCCTCAGGGACTCAGGTTTTTAGGGACCCAGATTTCTCCATCTTTGGATCAACCATCTTCACACCAACTCCCAAGATTGTCCTAGTCATTTCCACTGTAGCCATTGGAAGAGAAAGGGCACAGAAGGTCATGAGTCAGAGGCTAAATGTACCAGGCCTGGTGCCCACATTTCATTGGTCAGAACAGAGACACATGGCATGGCAGCTGTAAAGAAGCCTGGGAAGCGTAGTGTAGCAGTGGGCCCAGGAGAAAAAGGAAGTGGTTTTTGGAGACTAGCTAACCACTAGAGTAAGCACTAAGACTGTGTCCTCCACAGTCTTGCTTCTGTTCACAAATGATCTGTTCTTCCTCTCTTACACAGAACACACTCACACTTTCCCCAGGGAGGCAAACCCAAGACCCAGAAAGGCAACCCCAAAACTCATGAGGTCAGTGCAGCAGCAGCAGCAGCAGCAGCGCAAAGTTCAGGGTCTGCATATGATGCTTAGTCTTCTCCATGGTGTCTGGATGGGGCTTCTGGTGGCAACCTGTGAATAAAAAGGCTGTTCATCCCTTCTTCTCTCAATACACAGTGGTGGAGCAGGGACAGGAGGACTATTGTAAAAACTATCTTTTATTTTTATTTTTAAGACAGGGTCTTGTTCTGTAGCCCAGGCTACAGTGTAGTGTCAAAATCATGACTCATTGCAGCCTCGACCTCCCGGGCTCAAGCCATCCTCCCACTTCAGCCTCCCTAGTAGCTGGGACTACAGGCATGCACCACCACGCTGGCTAAATTTTTTCTATTGTTTTTGTAGAGATAGGGTCTCACTATGTTGCTAGGCTGGTCTTGAATTCCTGTGCTCAAGTGATCCTCCCACCTTGGCTTCCCAAAGTGCTGGGACTCTAGGTGTGAACCACCATGCCCAGCCAAAACTATCTTTTAGAAAAGAGAAGAATGAAAGACACTCAGCAATTACTGGTTGCTGGAACATATGGAATCCTATTAAGCAGGCATTATGAAGGCAGCCTGTCCTGTGGGTGGGGAAGTTCCTTAATTAGATTCTGATTCTGCTTTCTGGGATGGAATCCCTAGCCCACGGCCCTCGGTCCATCCCCTGGGAGGGTCTTCATGTCTTGTTCTCCATGGCCACATCTGAAAAGGCCCTTTGAGAGTGTATTCTTGAGGGCCTTCCTGTTTATGTAAGTGTGGGGTTCTGAGGATTGCTTTAATGCTCAAATAGTCAAAGGCTTTTTCAGGTTGGGATCATATTTATTTGGTGTACAATTTATTCAGAAACTCAGGACATTTCTGACCTGTTGGCTTCCAGTCAGTTCCTCGTGCTGGTAAATATATCCAAAGTTTGACTGGATGTCCTTCTCAAGTCCCATTTATTTATTTGCTTCCTTACCCCCATGCCCTTCTTTCTCAATTTAATAGTAGCTACCTTGAGGCCATAGGTTTGGGTGGAAAGGCCACATCTTTAATGTACTATTTGCAACAATGCTGAAGTTTTAAAAAAATTTAAATTATTCTTATTTATTGCTAATCGTATTACAGAGAGTAATGCAATATTAACATATGTCATCAGTAAATTAGTATTTACTTAAAAATCTATTATAGGTAAAATGTAGCATACAGAATGTTCATTAAACATAAATTTTAGGAAAATTTTAAGAGTTTTTGAGAATGGAAACTATAAAAGTTTATGCTAAAGAGAATTCTACTTTTTGATAAGATCTATCTTAATATAAATATATTATGAAAAATATTTTTATCCTGAAAACTGTGTCATGGAAGACTACGCAGATTCCTCTAAAACCATGGGTTCTAGTCATCCAGTTGCTGTTTTGGTAGCATTAAGAAGAAAACGAATTTACAATTTTATTCTTCAATCATCTGTTGAGTAATTAGGATAGAATAAATGTTGAAATATACACCAGGCTTACCATTACTTAAAAATTTTAAAAAGACAATGTGTTTTCATTCATTCAATCTTTAAAAAATGAACAATTAAAATGTACACTTAAATCTTATTCTAATATTCCAAAATGCTTGGAAACATTTTTCTTGTAAAATGTTTCTGAAAATCCAGCCTAATGCTTTTAGTAATAGTCATTGCAAACAAATGAAATTAGTATTTTGTGGGGTTAATAGTTTATAGGACTTAATATATTTGAAAGTGTGATGAAGTGGCCCATCTTTCCATTTGTGTATATAGTCTGAAAATATGGTTCTACACAATGGACATATTTTCTGTTAAACCATAGGGCACTGGACTATTTATAAAATGTTTGCGAACTGATGGGAAGAATAAGCTTCTGAAATTCTGCCTGATGTATTGAACACATCTGAACAAGCCACTCAGTAACTTTGTTGCATAAAAAATATTACCAAAAACCTATTTGAAAGTTCCAGATATCCAAAAAAAATCCAAAAACTTTAAAATGAGGTAGAATAAAGCTGGAAATATCCTGAAAATCTATCTAGTTATATTACCAAACTCCCTACAGCCAGTAAGGTAACAAGACCACACTGGTGTGGGAACAAAATTCAGTAATACTGCCATAATTTTTCTAACAGGCATATACCAGTAAACCCTCGGATTTAAAAAGGTATGATGAAATAGGGCATCAATATTACTCTCTGTAATGTGATTAGCAATACATAAAAAGAGCATATAAAAAGAAATTTTAGAACGAAGTCTGTAGTTCCAGTAATCCAAAGTACTTCCTAGAAGCTCAAGCAATCCAAAGTAAGATTTAGAAAGATTAAGCTGTCAGAAAGGGACTGGGAATGAAAGAGAACAGAAGGTCCTGCTAAGAATACCAGTAACCAGGCATGCTGAATCTTTGAGCACCTTTCTTTTAGAAAAGGCTGATTTACAATGCTTTTGTTTGCATGCATAAATGTTGTTAGAAGCCAGTTCCAAGAGAAATTCCTTATATTTCTGGAGCTTGGATTCTCAGTACATTATTTAGGTGTGGAGTTTAGCCACATACAAATGTCTCCAAAACTAAGGCAACAGTTTTACCAAATGTTTCACCTCTGTATAATGTGGGTGTTCATCTTTACAACTCTGTTATAGTATTCTTTGTAAGTCTTGAAATCAAATGGCGAAAAGTCCTTCAACTTTGTTCTTTTTCAGTTGTTTTGACTATCACAGGCCCTTTACAGTTCTACAGGGATTTTGTTTATTTTTTATTTTTTTGAGATGGAGTCTTGTAGAGGACTACGTGCTCGCAAACGAGGCGTTCCGATAAGTCCTGCTCTTGCAAACGAAGCAGGGCGTTCCTTCCCTGTAAACAGGGAGGACAAAGGAGCCAGCTGCAAACAGCAGACCCTGGGGGCTTGTTTGTGTGTAAACATCTTGAAAATCCAGAAAGTCAGGGAAAGGTCAGAAAAACAACAATGTGTCTTGTCTTGGCAACATTCCACAAACAACTGTATAAAATAAAGGAGAGCGTGCCATTCGAGGCGGCCACCATGTTTGTCTTGTCTTGTGTTGTCTTGTGTGTTCATTCCTTTGTTTAGGAAACACGCGGACCCCAAAAGAGTCTTGCTCTGTCACCCAGGCTGTGGTGTGGTGGCGCGATCTCGGCTCACTGCAACCTCCACCTCCTGGGCTCAAGTGATTCTCCTGCCTCAGCCTCCTAAGCAGCTGGGATTACAGGCACCCACCACCACATCTGGCTAATTTTTGTATTTTTAGTAGAGACAGGGTTTCACCATGTTGCCCGGGCTGGTCTTGAACTTCTGACCTCAAATGATCTGCCTGCCTCGGCCTCCCAAAATGCAGGGATTACAGGCCACATGGATTTTAGAATATTTTCAATTGCTCTAAAAAAACTCTTCTGGGATTAGGAAACGAAGCTGGGAAAGTAGGGGCTCAGAAAGTAGGGTTGCTGATTCAAGGAAGAGTGACCAATAGCCCTCTTGAAATACTGGCCTGGTGCAGTAGTCAGAGCTCCATGAAATCTGCTGGGGAGGGACTGCAAAGGGGGCCAGTGTAGAAGTCTACAGAAGCTTGTGGCCTGTCCTAGCTGTTGCCTCTGTCCTGTGTCCTCCACAATCTTTCCTTCTGTTCACAAATGATCTTTTGTTTGCAGTAGGCATCTGGTCATGGGTTCTGTTGGTCAGTAGGGCTGGCTGATGGGAAGAACAGCTTGGTGCAGAGGCAGAAGAGGATGTAGAGTTGAGAGGAAGATCAAGGACAGGTTGATCCCTGCTGGCACCTGTGTTTGTCTTTTATCACCTTTAACAGTGATGACCTTAAGAGTATAATGGCTGCTGTTTCACTTCACCTTACAAATCTTGCACAATTTTCTCTTTTGGCCCAACCTAACCCAGATTCAAATAGGGAAGGAGATTCTAAAATGTAGTTCCAACTTAGCCAGACTGTTACAAAATGAAACTACCTTATCTTTGATTGCTGTCTTTGCCTTACTATCTTCACTTAGTCATCAATTCCTGTTGATTCACATCCTTAATATCTCTGGATTATGACTCCTTCTCTTCTTTGCCATCGCCCTCCCTTAGTTCAAACATTCATGCATTTTATGCTTGACTTACTATATGCTGTGGTTTGGATTTGGTTTCTTTGTCCCTACTGAAACTCATGTTTTAATTTGGTTCCCAAGGTGGCAACGTAGGGAGGTGGAGCCTAGTGGGATGCATTGGTTATGAAGACAGATCCCTCATTAATAGCATGGTACTGTTCTTTCAGTAGCGAGATCTTGCTCTTAAGAGACCAGATTAGTTCTTGAGGGAAGCATTAGTTCCTTAGAAAGTGGGTTGTTATAAAGCCAGGAGGCCCCTCAGGTCTTCTGCTCTTTGCATGTGTCAGCCTTCTGTTTGACCTTCAATGTTATGTTGTGAAGGAGCACAAAAGCCATTTTCCAAAGCAAGTGCCATGCCCTTGAACTTCTCATCCTACAGAACCATGAACTAAATAATCGTCTTTTCTTTATAAATTACCCAGTCTCAGGCATTTTGTTATAGCAACATAAAATGGACTAAGACACTGTAATAGCCTCCTAACTTGCAGGTTCATGAAGTATGGCTATGTAGGTTATGCACTGCACAGCGCCAGGAGTTGACATTCACAGACCACAATTTAATGGCTCTTCCTAGAGGTTTACAGAATACAACATGCAGATGCATAAATAGTGGTCCTGTCTCAGGTCTGTCCCCTCCCCTTACCTCCGGAAGTTTGGACAGTCCTTTAAAAGATAAAATTCACCATGTCATTCTCCTACCTAAAATCCTTCTTGTTCTCTCGTGGCCTTCAAGGTAAAGTTCAAATTCCTTAGTGTAGCATAAAATCTGTTCATGGTTAGCAGATGAGCCTAGGCTCTGGAATCAGAATTTCTAAGTTGTAATACTATCTTATCCACTTGCAAAATATATGACCTTGGGTAAGTCACTTAGTCTCACTGGGCTTTTGTTTCTTTAGCTGTAAAATGGGGAAAGGGAGGATAAGAATAATGCTTTTTCATCATTTTTTGTCAGGATTCAATAATGAATGCACTTTACTAAGTGCATTATATCTGGTACATGCTAAGTTTTCAATAATGTATGTTGAAATAGTATTATTATCCTTTCTATAGTGCAATCTCTCACCATTGTCCATCCCCAGCCCAACTAAGCTTCAGCTAAACCAAACTTCTTGTAGTAGTTCTCCATATTGTGACCCATTCTGCCTCTGTGCCTTCTACCTGAAATACCATTTTTTTCTTCTCCTGTGTAGAATCTGCTCATTTTCTAGGACCCAGGAACTCATCATCATTTCCTTCTAGAAGACTCCTTTGGTGCTTGGTTTCTTAGCCTCAGTTAATGGCTGCTACCTTGGGCTGTCAGTCAGTGTTTGATGACCATTACAATAAATTATATTTTTCTGTTACCTTCTTAATTCCCCCTACTATGTAAATGTATTAGTCAGGATTCTCCATAGAAACAGAACTAATTGGATATAGATGCATAAGGGGAGATTTATTGTGGGAATTGGCTCATGCACTTATGGAGTCTGAGAAGTCCCATGATATGCCATCTGCTAGCTAAAGAACTGGGACAGTTATAATTTAGTCTGGGGCCAAAAGCCTGAGAACTGGTGGGCTGCTGGTGTAAGTTCCAGAGTTCAAAGGCCTGAGAACCAGGAGCTCTAATGTCTAAGGGCAGGAGAAGATGAATGTACCAGCTCAAATAGAGAGAAAATTTGCCCTTCCTCTCCTTTTTATTTTAATCACCCATCAATGTACTGGGTGATGGCTTGCCCACAGTGGTGGGGGCATCTTCTTTACTCAGTCTACTGATTCAAATGCTAATCTCCTTTGAAAACACTTGCAGACACACCCACAAATACTATTTTGCCAGCTGTCTGGGGATACCTTAACCCAGTCAAGTCAATTCCACAAAATTAACCATTACAATAAACTATAGACTATCTCCTCTACTAGACTATGAACTCTAGACAATGTTTTCCTTGTGGGTTAGACCTCTTTTTGTCTTTGTATCTTTAGCTCCAAAACTACCACAAAGTTCTCCAAAATGTTTGCTAGCAAGTTCTTAAAAATGTTTATTGAATAAATAAATGGTGATAAATGATGAAGAATCTAACAGGCATTGATATACTTGTTGAGAAATATGAAGACAATGTATAATAGCAGGAATTTTTAGAATTCTGAAATGTGGTGATTTAGTAGATTTTGAAATATAATTGTTTTTATTAAGAATGGAAGTTCTCTTAATAGAAAGAATTATTAAGGACTTTTTTTTGTCAAGGTATTGTTTATATAATCTGTTCAATATCCATTACTTTAAGGTCTCTTACAAAAATATTATTGGATAATCCATAAAGATTTCTCTAAGAATATTCTGTTTGTTAGTGGTCAATTTTAATACTTATCCTTGGCAATCTGGATCAACATCTTGGCAGCAATCTGTTAATTATATAATATCTGTATGAGCTCAATATTTTGACAAGTTACCTCAGTCAGTAGTTTATTCTTGAAGTTTCTGATGATGGTATTTTAATAAAAAAAAAAAGCAATTACTTTCTGAGGTATTTTTTCCCTCTCAAATGTCAGATTTCCATGCACTGAATATGCTTGAAATAAAGTACATACGTAAGATTTTTTTATATTAAAAATGTCTGGAGTGAAAATCAGTAACTTAAAATTTGGAATAAAAATGCAAGTGTATAACTTGGTATCAGAAGATATTAAGTCTAAGCACTTTTGTGGGCTGTAAATCTTGACCTCTTCTAATAACCTGTCTTTTCTTCAAATAGGTTCTTGCATTGGTAAAAGTTTTAAGAAACATGAATATATATGACTGTGACAATGAGAAAATTAAAAAAATTAAAATAATCACTCTCAACAGCAGTATTGTTTTTTGTTAGGCTCAGTGATTCTAACTGCCACCTAATGCATCAGAATTCTAAGATTAAGAAGAGTGAGTTGCTTAAATATTTTTGCATCTTAAAAACGAATAAGAATAGATGAAAATCTCATTAGAGAAATGGGCAAGGGCATTATCAAAAGTCAGAAAAGAAGGATAAAAATGGCCCATAAATATATGAAAATATTTTATTTCTATTTTTATTTTTTAAAATTTATTTTTATTTGAGACAGAGTCTCACTCTGTCTCCTAGGGTGGAGTGCAGTGGTGCAATCTCGGCTCACTGCAACCTCCGCCTCCAGAGTTCAAGCAATTCTCTTGCCTCAGACTCCCAAGTAACTGAGATTACAGACGTGAGCCACCACGCCTGGCTACTTTTTGTATTTTTTTTAGTAGAGATGGGATTTCTCCATATTGACCAGGCTGGTCTCGAACTTGCACCTCAGATGATCCACCCGCCTTGGCCTCCCAAAGTGCTGGGATTACAGGTGTGAGCCACTGTGCCCAGCCAATATATGAACATATTTTAATCTTACTAATAAAGAAATGGAAGCTAAAACAATGTGAGATAACATTTTTAACCGATTGCAATAGCAAAGTGTTAGAAGACATGGACATTTGCATCCATTGCTTTTGGGAGTGTAAATCTGTAGTCTTTCTCTGCAAGTTGATAGTATATGTGAAAAGGTTTAGAAATGCTGTTAGCTTTGACTCTGGAATCTTCTAGAAATTTATTCTTAAAAAATAGGACAAATGTACACATGTATACATTATAGGATATTCACTGCAACATTGTTTATGGAATGATGGGTAAATGACCTCCTTTTGTCTGGCACCCTGTTTCTGTGAGGAAGAACAGCCACTTCGGTAAGGCTTCTGAGCCCTCTCCCACCACACAATCCTCTCCAGGGGAAAAGAAGTAACTTGTTTCGTTGATGAGTCAGGGCTTTGCTCCCTCCATTCTTCCACTTTGGGATCTGTCTGCTTGCAGACAGCTGTGCTCTCATGGACTCCCTGCCAAGTGAAGCTTTATAGGGAAAGCCTCCCTTTATGGGAGAAGCCTGCAGCTTTCCAACTCTGCCTGTGCCTGTGTGGCAAACCCTGTTTTGCTGCCAGGTACCATGTTTGGGCTGCACACCTGAGACGTGTCATCCATCCAACTTTATTTAAGAAAAGGCAGATGTTTTGATTTCCATTCGTCTGACTCCCCTCTATTGCTCAGTTGGTATTGAACCAGGGCTTCTTGACACCCCAAGAAGTAACCATAATAATAGCAAAACAAAAATTGGATATCCCAAAACATGGAATTGATTAAAATGGTATATCTGTAAAATTGAATAGGATGTAGTTATTCAAAATGATCCTGTTGAGGCATATACTGGTAAATAAGGAAAAATGAATTCTAGCAGCGCATTTAGCATATGAACACACCTATCCATGTACATAGTCTGCTTTTTCCCTCTTTTTCTCCCTTCTTTCTTCACCTATATTTTCTGAAGCTTCTGTAACTACTTTTGTTAAAAGTAAAGTAAAAATGGGTTAATGACATTCTTGCCTCTGGTTGATGGGGGCTGGCACATGCTTTACTTTATTCTTCTGTTTCTCAGGCAGTTTCCTTGGTGGGGTAAGCAGGGTCTTGGTCACAGGCGGGTCTAAAATTGGTTCAGCTTTCCCTAGCCAGTCACCTCCTTTACATGGCCACCTCTCACAGGACAAGAACCCCTGGTCATTTGTGGCTACTGACTCCAGCCCCTTACCTTCTCTGCAGAGCCTCACCTGGTCAGAAAAAAGTTCACCTATGGGCCCAAAGGAGGCAACAGTCATCTCATTCCTCTGCTGCCCTGTTTCTTCTCCTCCCAGAAGGCTGAAGCTTCTGCCTGAGGAGAAAGCCTCAGCTGCCCTGGAGCTATTGAGGAAAGGGAAAATACTCCCACTTAGGAGAATAAACCTGTAGATAATAACAAGATCAGGGTGTGGAGCTGGTGCACGGAGTAACCTCTAATTCATGGAGATGCCTAAATCATCATCATTTGCAATGGCTCCTGGGAAATGGAATTTTCCACGTAACTGAATTCTCTAGATAGCTAGCATTTACTATTTTAAGATCCTATATTACTTTTCTTAATCATTTTTAATGGAAATCTTATGGAAGGATTTTCAATTTAGTTCAATAAACATTTAACTTGTTCTTGATGACTCAGAGTCCTCCTTATAAAGAGTATTTTATTGTGCTCTACAAGGGTGATGTTCTTTGAGCTCATTAAATCATGGAACTCTGAAGCGCCACTGCTGGTTATTGTTCTTTTAAGGGCACACCTGTGTTTTTTAGACCATTGGCCTACTTGCCCTGCTGAAAACTGTTGCAGCTGAGAACCTGTGTATTCTGGTTCTTTTGAGACCCTGCCATATTGTGTAAGCATTTGATTGGGAAAGGCTCTGATGGACATCAAGATTCAGCATCTCGTGGCAGATGTATCTCTGCTGATGTGAGGCTGTTTTCATTTGTTTATGAGTTTGCTGCTGGGTTTTGGCTACTGTGGTTATGGTGGTCAGCAATCTGATCTCTGATTGAATAGGTCGTTCTTACAAGATTCCTATTCATCTTTTTCACAACCAAATTAAAACACATTTTCCTTACAAACAGGCTTCCTTATAGATCAATGATCATTTACATTATAATTTTAGAAGGTGTGTTTCAAACAAATGCAGTAAACTTTCTAATCTTATTCACAATTAAACATTAGTGAAGTTCAGAGTCTATTCCTGAAGCTCTACGACTGGAAATCACAAGCTATTTCTAAGAGAATTCCATGGAAACAATTGAATGATCATGCATTCGTTAATTATAACTATTCAACTTAACTAAATGGATTCTTTATTGGTTTTCCATTGCCTTAAGTATAAAGCTCAATATCTTTAACATTGTGTCAGTTAGTTTTGCTGTCTAAAACCACCCAAAACTTAGGAGTTTAAAATAAAACAGTGTCGTATTACCTTTCATGATTATATGGACCAGTGAGCAGTTCTTTTGGTCTGGGTTGGCTTGGCTGGAATTGGATGCTCTAAGTTGGCCTCACTAACATGCCTGGGGTCTCACCTGGGATGACTGGGATGACTGAGGTCTTTCTCCACGAAGTCTCACGCTCCAGGAGGCTTCCTTGAGTATGTCACATGGCAGCAGGAGGGTTTCCAGCAGCAAGAGAGGGCAAACTCCAATACACATGTACCTCTCAAGTCACTACTTGTGTCACATTTGCTAATGTTCCATTGGCCAAAGCAAGTCACAATGGCTTCCATTTGTGAGGATGGGACTAGGCATGTGCATGGATATGGGAAGGCATGGTTTGCAGGGGCCATTACTGCAACCATGGACCACAGCATGTTCCAAACTATTATTCTAGCCCTGCAGTTCCCAGATTGTGGCTGAGAGGCCCAGGGATGCCACAGTGAATTCACAGGGGTGTTGTGGGATATTTTAAAGTTTCTAGGGATGGATAGTTATACTCAATGACTGCTGGACATCTAAGAAACTAGTGGCTTTATGTAGTGTGCAATGTCAACATCATTATATTCCTTTTGGAGTGAGCTGTCATATCTTTGCAAAGCTGGATTTTGATGGTTGCTGTGATAAAAAGCAAGTACTGCATAAAATCAGTGTGGAACAGCAGATAACGGTCATGGTGTCCAATATGATCCTAAGATATCAGAAGTTGTGCAGTGCCTAATGCCTAACAGGTTCTTATATCCCATTATTGTGGTTAAGAGTGAAACAAAATATTGTCTTAAACCATTTGTGTATTTTTTTTTTTTTTTGAGACAGTCTCACTGTGTCACCCAGGCTGGAGTGCAGTGGTATGATCTCAGCTCAAGGCAACTTTTGCCTCCTGGGTTCAAGTGATTATCACGCCTCAGCTTCCTAAGTAGCTGGGATTACAGGCATGCGCCATCACACCTGGCTAATTTTTGTATTTTTAGTAGAGACATGGTTTTGCCATGTTGGCCAGCCTGGTCTTAAACTCCTGACCTCAAGTGATCCACCTGCCTTGGCCTCCCTAAGTGCTGGGATTACAGGCATGAGCCACCATACTTGGCCATGTATTATGTTTTAAGTGTTTAAATGTATTATGTCTAAGTTGTTAGAACATACATACTTACTAACTTTTCTGTATCTAAGCACTTAGTAAATGGAGCTATTAGGTATTTCTTTTGGTCTAGGAGTATTGTGAAATAATCAAGACACGTGCCATGAACCAAGAAAAGTTGGGAACTTCTATTTTAACCAAATTTTCTACTGCTCATGAAAGAAGAAAGGTAGGAAATAAAGCAAATTTTATGAACAGATGAATGGATTCAGTTTTGGATATATTGAGTCTGAGAATCTTGTGAGCCATTCAGGAAAAGGTACAGGAGTGACGGAGACTCAACAGAATGTCTGGAGTGGAGTGAATTTCATCCTTGAATAATCAATGTGTATACACTCTTCTTGATTGCTCTGATTCTTGTACATACTCAAGAATTAATTAGAAAGGAAAAAGGCAATTTATTTTCCATATAATCAGTGCTGAATCCCAGAGAGGCATTAATAATGTCTGAATAAAATTTATAATATCAGTTGCTAGGGAGGATAAATATTAGGAAAGGAACCTAATATTTATTGTTATCTACTATGTACCAAATGATGCTAGTTGCTTTACATATGTTAATTTGTGAAATTCTCAAAACAAATTGGCCAAAAGGACACTCTTGGTTTACTTTTTTATTGTGGTAAAATATTTACAACATAAAATTCACCATTTTTGCCACTTTTTAATGCACACTTTAGTAGCATTAAGTATATTCACATTGTTGTGCAACCATCACCAGTACCCATCTCCAGGCCTTTTTTTCTCATCCCAAATTGAAACTCTGTACCCATTAAACAATAACTCGATTTTCCACCTTTTGCTTCTGTGAATTTAACTATTTTGGGTACTTTATGTAAGTGCAATCATAAAATATTTGTCCTTTTATGTCTGGCTTGTTTAACTTAGTACAGTATCTTCAAGGTTTATCCATGTTGCAGCAGGTATCAGAATTTCATTCCTTTTGAAAGCTCAATAATATTCCATTGTATATATATCACCATGTTATGCTCATCCATTCATCTGTCGGTGGGCATTTGGGATGTTTCTGCCTTTTGGCTTTTGTGAATAATGCTACCATGAACATTGGTGTACAAACATCTCTTCAAGTCTCTGCTTTCAATTCTTTGGGGTATATACCTAGAAGTGGAATTGCTGGATCTTGTGATAGTGCTATGTTTCATTTTGTGAAGAAATGTCATGCTATTTTCCACAGAGGCTGTGCCATTTTGCGTTTCCTGCAGCCATGTACAAGTGTTCCAATTTCTCCACATTTTTGCCAAGACTTGTTGTTTTCTGTGTTTTTCATGATAGCCATCTGAGTGGATATGAAGTGATAGCTTCATAGTTTTGATTTTCATTCTGTAATGCTTACTGATGCATCTTTTCATGTTGTTACTAGTCATTTGTATTTCTACTTTTGAGAGATGTCCATTCAAGCCCCTTGCCCACTTTTTAGTTGGATTGTTTGTTTTCTGTTGTTGAGTTTGGCTTCAAATTTTTGCAAATGTTAAATAGATGCATTTTAATTTTCCTCTTACGTCTTTGTGTGTGTGTGTGTGCGTGTGTGTGTGTGTGCAAACAGCAGGCCTCTAAGCAGGCAGCATGAGGTTTATTGTCCTGGGGAGAGAGAAGATGAGCTCTTGGCTCTTGACCTCTTAGGTGTTGGGGAGAGAGAGAGAGAGAGAAAGAAAGAGAAAGAGAGTTCACTAAATTACCTTATTTAGTATTTCACACATTGCTAGCTGAGCTCAGAAAACTCTTATCATAGTTCTCCTCATATGTAGAGAAGATGGCCCTGTGCATAGTAAGGCTTACCTCCCCGATTAGCATCAGGAAGTAGGAGGCTATGATATAGGGAAAGTAAAGAAAAGCCTCACCCATCCCTTGCTTTTTGGCTAAGAAGGTTTTGGAATGGAATAGAGAGAAAAGTCATTTTTTGTAATTAATTTCTGTAATTTTTTCCCACTTGGCTTGGAAAGAGGGAGCTGTGTTACAAAAGTGAGAGGAATAGCAAGGGCAAAGAGGCGAGCTATTGCCCATTTCCAAATTGGGTGTCCTAGAAAGTACATCTCTTGTCCTGCCTACCTGTACCAACTTAGGGTGCGACTACCACATCTTGGCCATGCAGCACGATCAGACAGAAGGAGAAATGGTGGCTTTGTTTTCCTACATTGTTCCCAGTTTCCATGTTTTATGGACACTGACAAGAACCAATAGGCTTTCCAGGTATCCTCTGCCTATCCTGCCTCAACAAGTCAGGGTGGACTACCAGACCAGTAGACTGGGTGAGGAGAGCAGTCACTCCTCAGTCTGTAGCCAACATAGCAGGAGTGAGACTGATTCATGGATAGGTGCTACTAAGTCCCGACCAAGCAAGAAGCCCTAGTGAATAATTGCCATTGTCCTGGTGACCGGTAGTAACTTCCTGATGCATGTCAACGGCCTGTGTGGGGACAGGAGGCTGTTACTCCAGTGCCATGATGACCTGTCAACACTCCCTCTCCTCAGATATCCAGATGCCATCTTAAGGAAAGGAGCAGGGGAAGGAGGCAGCCGTCTGAGGGCCAGGATTGGCTGGTCCCAGTGCAAAATGAAAATGCAAGTTCCTGTTCTAAAATTAAAAATTTCAAAACTGTGTCAGCGGAGCATTGAACCAGGTGTGGGGCCCTTCTGAGTGTAAGTCCCTGTGCAACTGCACAGGTCGCATGCCCATGAAGCCAGTTCAGCTGAGAGTCTAAATTCTTTTTTTCCCTAGAGATTGAGATTGTCAACATTATCCAAAAGGATTATTTTAATAATCAGATTGGATTAAATTTAAACTGTGTCGGACATATAGTTAATTATTTTTCCTTTAACCGGTGAGTGAGTTTTTGGGAGAAATGCCAGATTAGATTATGGATAATTAAGACGTTACTGAGTTGAATATGAGTTAAATTTGTAGTCCTGTGGTAAAGACCTAATTTTCTCCCTTTTATAGGAGAAGAACTGGTGATCAGAGAGGTTAAGGAATTGTTCAACGTCGCTCAGGTGAAGCAGTACATTGAAGTGAAATTGAAATTGAAATCAAAATGTGATTCTAAAACTCAGACTTGTTTCCCCTCTTCTGATGCAGATGATACTAAAATCAAAGCTAAACCTAAAACTTAAACTTTGAAGTGAGATTGCTTTTAAAATATGTTTGTTTTCTGAAGCACAGATAAAAGTAAACCTTGGCCAGGCGTGGTGGCTCACACCTGTAATCCCAGCACTTTGGGAGGCTGAGGCGGGCAGATCACGAGGTCAGGAGATCAAGACCATCTTGGCTAACACGGTGAAACCCCATCTCTACTAAAAATACAAAAAATTAGCCATGGTGGCACGTGCCTGTAGTCCCAGCTACTCGGGAGGCTGAGGCAGGAGAATCACTTGAACTCTGGAAGTGGAGGTTGCAGTGAGCCCAGATTACGTCACTGTACTCCAGCTCTGGGGGACAGAGCGAGACTCCGTCTCAAAAAACTGAAAACAAAAACAAAACAAAAAACAAAATTTAGCCGGGCATGGTGGTGCATGCCTGTAGTCACAGCTACTTGTGAGGCTGAGGCAGGAGAATGGCTTGAACCTGGGAGGCGAAGGTTGCAGTGAGCTGAGATTGTGCCATTGCCCTTGAGCCTGGGGGATAAAGCAAGAATCTGTCTTAAAAAAAGAAAGAAAGACAAAAAGTATACCTTATCACGAATAGAAATGATACTGGAGGGCATTTTGGACAATTGGGGAGATGTTTTTGACTGTTGGAGGGAATGCTTGAGACATTTAGTGGGCAAAGTCTAGGGCTGCTAGAATGTTGCAATTTGCAGGACAATCCTACACCAGGAAGAGTTATTTAATGTTCTGCATAACTTGAATGCACAGATAGTGGCTCAGGTAAGTGAAAACTTGTTTATAATTATGAATTTGGAATCTAATTACATTTTACATATACATCCATAGTATTTTTTTTGCATGCTTTAAAAACAGGCTGAATTTTCCATGACTACTACTTCATAAATTGATGGAAGTATACAGTTGACTTGTTTGGAAGTTTACCAAGAGTTGTTCCCTATTTTGGCAAGCCATATTACCCAAAGACCATGCTGCTTTTGGCATTCCAATCACCAACGCAACACACCTAAATCAGCATGCATCTGTGGATGACAAATTCCCACTGATTCCACGTGTAGATGCATTGACTGCTTCACTGTGTCTTCTGGAATAGCTGTGCCTGAGCCTCTTGGCATACATATTATTTTATCATAAATTCCATTCTTTTCATTTCCCATTTGTGCTACAGTCAGGGCATTACACTATTTTGTTAAGTTACTTGTATATGCAGGTTACAGTTTTTTTTCCGGATTCCCATTTTAGGACAGTAAAGGGAGCATTAAAAAATTTGCTACAGAAGGGGATGGGGCCTCATTGACTGAGAACCACTGATGTCAGAGACATGAACATTTGGAATCACTGAAGAGCAGATCTCTTTTTGCAAGAAAACCCGAATTATTGAACTTTCCCCATAGGGCTTATTGGCTATGAGGGTAATATTCTTGGGCTTGATGTGAAAGAGTTACTAGATAGATCTTTCAAGAGATTATATTCTGTGTGTTAGGAGTCAAGATGCCTGACACAATTTACTCAAGGAATTGGACTTTTCAGGTGACCTCTTTTTTTTTATATATAAGTTAATTTTTGGTCTCTTGGCTGGACAAAAGAACTGTATTTTTCATTTGAGGGAACAATCTTGGCAGAAAAAAAGAAAAAAACCTCTTCTGAATTAATTTGTTGAGAAAAATATCCCTTGAGAGGTTAAATAACAACTGTGTGAAGCATTCACATTGAAACCCGAAGGGTCTCTGTTATTAATTGTTGTGAGGAGACTGAAATCAAAGAGCTTGGGGTAAAATGTCTTAATCTGCTGAGTTTCCTGCAGGACCACTTTGCTTATGTAACCCCAGGATTCTGTCCTTTTTGTATAAGGGAGCGTGTTACTGCCTATTATTAACAATGCTACTTTTGCCAGTCAATCATGTAAAAATTGCTGAAAAGAAGTTTAAAAAAACCCACAGTACTTTACTTTGGGTTTTAGTCACATCTTCCAATCAGGGGTTTAGTCCAACTCTAGAATGACTGCTCTGCTTGATTTGACTTAGCCACCTTCTTAAAGACAGTGAGTGTGATGTTCTAGAAACTTGGGGTCATTCTGGGTAGTGACCTCTGTTATGGTCATTAAGGAAAACTCTTCCTCTCCCTCCTTCGTCCCCTCTCTGTTGGATCTCCCCCTTCCCCACTTGCTGCAATGTCTCTTTGGGCTCTTGAATGCTTCCTTCCCCAGACACTTGTCTGTTAGTCATCTAACAGTGTATTTTTTTCCTCAGACACTGTAGTTTTTTAAAAAAATAAGCTTTCATGTCTTCACTTAATATGTTCAGTCTTTCCTTTTCTGGCATATGGAATATGGTTATAAAACTTTAAAACTGCATTTATTTATTACTATTTTTAAAATAAATATTTTATAATTTAATTTTTATCTGAAACAATTTTGATGATTATTTTCTCTCCTTCTAGGTTATATTTTCTAATTCATTTGCATGCTGGGTAATTTTTGGTTAAATGCCAGACATTGTGACTTAGCTTTTTGGGTGCTCTTTTTGTATTCCTATAAATATTCTTGAATTTTGTTCTGGGATACAGTTGAGTTAGTTGGAAACATTTTGATCCTGTAGGTTTTGCTTTTCATCTTTGTTAGGTAGGACCATAATAGAGTTCATTTTAGGACTAATTTTTTCTCCTTCCTGTGGCAAGAACCTTCTGACTACTCTACCTGATGCCCTGTGAATTATGAGATTGTTTTCCAGTCTGGCTGGCGGAAACAAACACTATTCCTGGACCTGTGTAAGCACCAGGTATTGTTATGTAATGGTTAACTTTATGTATCAGATTGGCTGGGCCATGGTGCCCAGATATTTGGCCAAACATTATTCTGGATATTTTTGTGAAGGTGTTTTTTTGGATGAGGTCAAAATTTAAATGGATAGAATTTGAGTAAAGCAGATTACCCTCCATAATGTGGGCAGTGATAATCCAATCAGTGAAAGTCCTTAACAGAATAAAGACTGACCTCCCCTGAGCAAGAAAGAATTCTGCCAGCAGCCAACAATAGGACTCAAACTACAAGTCTTCCCTGGGTCTCCAGTTTGTTGGCCTACCCTGCAGAGTTTGGGTTTACCAAGCCTCCACAATCACAGGAGTCAATTCTTCAATCAATCTCTCATGCTATATGTACACAGGTTATATTGGTTCTGTTTCTCTGGAGAACTCTGACTCACATGGTTACCTCTAACAATTTCTGGTGACTCTTTTCTTAGCTTCAGAGGCTGAAGGGCAATTGTTGGGCTCACCTTGTTTGTTTTTCATCTTTCAGGGGCCCCTGTCACTCATTGCCTAGCATCTAGTATCTTGAAAACCATTGTTTAATATATTTGTCTGTTTTATTCAGTTGTTTCAGGTAAGAGGGTAACTGGTTCTTATCACTCTATCTTGACCAGATGTTAAAGTTCCTAGGTGTGTCTTCTTGCTTTTTTTTTTTTTTTTTTAACCACTCTTGCTTGTTCTCTTTCTATGCTAGATTTATATCCACCATAGCTTTTACTTACTCATTGTTTCAGTTTCCTTATAACCGTGACTTTCTTATTGCTCTTTTCATCTTTCAAAAAAAGTTTTATTTTAAATTGATATGTAATTATAGATATTTATGGGGTACAATGTGATGTTTTTATGTGTACATTGTTTAATGATCCAATCAGGGTAATTAGCCAATTAATTGGCTCACTACTTCAAACTCATCTTCTTTGTATGCATCTTTTTAGCTTAGTTCTTGGAGTCAGTCTACAGATGAGCTGCACTTGTGTTAAATTCCCTTCTCTGACTGGAGCTGCCTGGATGTGGTGGAACAGGTTCATGTGAAATAAAACAAGGCTGAATTTGTTCCATCTACAATATGATGCTGGACAGTCTTGCTTAGAAGAACTATTGGACATGACAAGCCCTATGCAGAACAAAGCCCATTTTTATTTTATTTTGTTTTATTTTTTGTAGACAGGGCCTGGCTCTGTCATCCAGGGTGGAGTGCAGTGATGTTATCTTGGCTTACTGCAACCCTCACCTCCTGGGCTCAAGTCATCCTCCCTCCTCTACCTCCTCAGTAGCTGGGACTACAGGCGTGCACCACAGTGCCTGGCTAACTTTTGTAACTTTTGTAGAGATGGAGTTTTGCCATGTTGCCTAGGCTGATCTCTAACTCCTGAGCTCAAGTGATCTGCCTGCCTTGGCCTCCCAAAGTGTTGGGATTATAGGCGTGAACCACCATGCCCAGCCCCTATTTTTATTTTACAGAAACAAAATAATAGATGAATACTTCAGTCTACCTTTGTCACATCTTATGCCCCTCTACCATACTAGAGTGTAAGCTCCTTGAGAGCAGAGACAGTGTCTGATTTATCACTGCATTCTCATTATCTCCTGTAGTGCTTGGCACTTAGTATCTATTCTGTTACCTATGGAATGAATGAATGGATATATTATACCCTCTGCCTCCAAGTTGTCTTATCATTTATGTTTCTCCTGCCATAAACATAATTCAACATAGTCCTTTTGGTTTTTCTCAGACTTTCTTAGCTTTCTTATAATTATATGCCATTTTTGTTTTTCATGTCCTTTTACATTGTGAATTTCACTTAGAAGATGATTATTTTGGGACGGCTCCTTCACCTAAAAGAAGCTAAGGGTAAGGGCATTCAGAGAGAGATTTCTGAGAACCTTTTAGCCCTAATGCATTTATTCAGAGTGCACTGGACTATGTCTTTGCAGAACTTGTCAAATTGTTGTGGTCCTAATGTCCTTTTAAAGGGTTGTTCTTTGCTGATTTGTAGTTTCTAAGCAACATTGTTAGGATTATGGATTTGAACTCCACTTCACAACTGGTAAAAATGATGAGTGGGATAAACTCTAGTCTAAATTTGTTCTTAGTAGACACGAGTAGCCTCTGGTTCTGCACACTCAGGCTTAGCCTAAAACAGAGTTAAAATAACACTTTGACAACGAGAGCTTTGGGCATGGAGGAATGTTATCCATTGAAATGTTTCCTTGATTTTAATAATCTTGACCCAAATGAGCTCATGTTATTTTTATTTTTAAAGAGCTTAGCACACAATCTGGCACAGAATGAATGTTCAATAAATGTTAGCTATTATTATTGTTGTTATTGTTGACAAAGCATTTTTCTCTGCATCTTCTTCTTTAGGTCTTTCTTTCTTATGATTCTTTGATATCCCATTACATACAAATACATCTTACTGAAAAGATCTGTAAACAAATGGTTGACTCATGCTTTTTATTTTGTGCACTGTTATCATTTGGTCTGTTTTCCTACATGAAGGCTGGTGTCACTCACTATTGCTATGGTTTGTGTTGCAGCACTTGCCCTTTACACTATTTGTACCATCTTCATCCCAAACCAGCCCTGTCTCTTGTTTATCTTAATATGGTCAATCAGTTGCTACAGCTTCCTCACACACTCATAGCCAAAGTCTCCCTGTTAGATTAGGGGATTACAAAAAACAACAATCACCACAATAATAACAGCTAATATTTGTTGACTGCTTTCTCTAGGCTAGGCTGTGTAGCACTTAACATCTGTTATGTCATTTAATTAACACAATAAATTGATGAAGTAGAAGTCAGTTTGTAAGTTCCAGTGTTCTGCTAAGGTAATGCTACTTTCATTCCCCAAATTTCGGTCAAGTCTTGTTTAAGTGCTCTAGCCATGTCATAGCTTTGTTACTGGGTATCAGTGCATAGATAAATTAATACTAGGTCTGGGGTTGAAAGAGGGAGCCATCAACTCTCAGTGGCCAGAGGGAACATGACATGATAATGAACAAGAAACACAAGGGAAAGTGTATTAGTTTTCGTTTTTTTTTTTTTTTCTTTTGAGACGGAGTCTTGCTCTGCCGCCCAGGCTGGAGTGCAGTGGCCAGATCTCAGCTCACTGCAAGCTCCGCCTCCCGCATTTACGCTATTCTCCTGCCTCAGCCTCCTGAGTAGCTGGGACTACAGGTGCACGCCATCTCGCCCGGCTAGTTTTTTGTATTTTTTAGTAGAGACGGGGTTTCACCGTGTTAGCCAGGATGGTCTCCATCTCCTGACCTCGTGATCCGCCGTCTCGGCCTCCCAAAGTGCTGGGATTACAGGCTTGAGCCACCGTGCCCGGCCGAGTTTTCTGTTGCTGTTATAACAAATCACCACAAATTTAGCAGTTTAAAACAACATAAATGTGTTACAGTTCTGTAAGTCAGAGTCTGGTAAGGGTTTATTCTGACTAAAATAAAGATGTCAGCAGGGATGCATTAATTTCTGGAAGCTCTGGAAGGGAATCAATTTCCTTGCCTTCTCCAGCTTTCTGGGGCTGCTGGCATTCCTTGTTTTGTTTTCCCTCCTATCTTCAAAACCAGTAACATTTGAGTGGGTCATTCTCATGCTACCATCACTGTCACTCGTATACTCTTTTATCTCCCATTTCCACTTATAAAAGCTCTTGTGGTTGCATTATAGTCACCCAGGTTAACTAGGATGATCTCCCTATATCATACTCAGCTGATTAGCAACCTTAATTCCAATTACAACCTTAACTCCCCTTTACCATGTAACCTAATGGATTCACAGGTTCCAAAGATTAGGACATTTTTGAGAGGTCACTACTTTGTCTGCCATAAGAAGTTGAATCCTTAGGAACAGAGTTGGGACACTATGGAATAACAACTTCTCTCCCATCCCTGGAGATTCTCCTTATAGTGTCAACATTGGTGACGTTTGCTATTCTTTCTTTTTTTATATTTTAAATTAAAAAAAAATTTTTTTTGAGACAGGGTTTTGCTTTGTCATGGCTGGAGTGCAGTGGCACAATCATAGCTCATGGTGGTCTCAAACTCCTGGGCTCAAGCAATCCTCCTACCTCAGCCTTTTAAGTAACTAGTACTACAGGAGCATGCCACCCACCACACCTGGCTAATTTTTACAAACTTTTTTTTGTAGAGATGGGGTCTGGCTATGTTGCTGGTCTGTAACACCTGGCCTCAAGTGATCCTTCCGCCTTGGCCTCCCAAAGTCTTGGGACTACAGGTGTGAGCCATTGTGCCCAGTTAACTATTCTCATATTAAATAATACAGACTTGGGAGACCTGGCAAGATGGCGGAATAGGAAGAGCTCCAGTCGGTAGCTCCCAGCGAGATCAAGGCAGAAGGCAGGTGATATCTGCTTTTCCAACTGAGATACCCAGCTCATCTCATTGGGACTTGTTAGAGAGTGGGTGCAGCCCACAGAGGGCGAGCCAAAGCAGGGTGGGGCATCACCTCACCTGGGAAGTGCAAGGGTTCAGGGAACTCCCTCCTCTAGCCAGGGGAAGCTGTGAGGGACTGTACCATGAGGAATGTTTCACCCCAGCCCAGATACTCGCTTTTCCCACGGTCTGCACAACCCACAGACCAGGAGATTCTCTTGGGTGCCCATGCCACCAGGTACCCATGTTTCAAGCATAAAACTGGGCGTCCATTTGGGCAGGCACTGAGCTAGCTGCAAGAGATTTTTTTCATACCCCAGTGGCACCTGGAATGCCAGCAAGACAGAACCGTTCACTGCCCTGGAAAGGGGGCTGAAGTCAGGGAGCCGAGTGGTCTAGCTCAGCAGATCCCACCCCCACAGAGCCCAGCAAGCTAAGATCCACTGGCTTGAAATTCTCGCTGACAGCATAGCAGTCTGAAGTGGACTTGGGATGCTTGAGCTTGGTGGAGGGAGGGGTGTCCACAATTACTAAGGCTTGAGTAGGCAGTTTTCCCTTCACAGTGTAAGCAAAGCAGCCGGGAAGTTCAAACTGAAAGGAGCCCACCACAGCACCACAAAGCTGCTGTAGCCAGACTGCCTCTCTAGATCCCTCCTCTCTGGGCAGGTCATCCCTGAAAGAAAGGCAGTAACTCCAGTCAGGGGCTTATAGATAAAACTCCCATCTCCCTGGGACAGAGCACCTCAGGGAAAAGGCGACTGTGGGCTCAGCTTCAGCAGACTTAAATGTTCCTGTCTGCCAGCTCTGTGCAGTGGATCTCCCAGCACAGCACTCGAGCTCTGCTAAGGGTCAGACTGCCTCCTCACGTGGGTCCCTGACCCCCCATGTCTCCTGACTGGGAGACACCTTCCAGCAGAGTCTCACAGACACATCATACAGGTGAGCTCCAACTGGCATCTGGTGGGTGCCCCTCTGGGATGAAGCTTCCAGAGGAAAAGACAGGCAGCTATCTTTGCTGTTCTGCAGCCTCTGCTGCTGATACTCAGGCAAAAAGGGTCTGGAGTGGACCTCCAGCAAACTCCAGCAGACCTGCAGCAGAGGGGCCTGACTGTTAGAAGAAGCAACAAACAGGAAGGAATAGCATTAACATCAATAAAAAAAAGTCCACTCAGAAACCCCATCCGAAGGTCACCAACATCAAACACTAAAGGCAGATAAATCCATGAAGATGGGTTCAGCGCAAAAAGGCTGAAAATTTCAAAAATCGAAAGCCCCTTCTCCTCCAAAGGATCACAACTCCTCTCCAGCAAGGAAACAAAACTGGATGGAGAATGAGTTTGAAGTATTTACAGAAATAGGCTTCAGAAGGTGGGTAATAATAAACTCCTCCGAGCTAAAGAAGCATGTTCTAACCCAAAGTAAGGAAGCTAAGAACCTTGAACAATGGTTAGAAAAATTGCTAACTAGAATAATCAGCTTAGAGAAGAAAATAAATGACCTGATGGAGCTGAAAACTACAGCATGAGAACTTCACGAAGCATACACAAGTATCAATGGCTGAATCAATCAAGTGGAAGAAAGGATATCAGAGATTGAAGATCAACTTAATGAAATAAAGTGTGAAGACAAGAGTAGAGAAAAGAGAATGAAAAGGAACAAACAAAGCATTCAAGAAATATGGGACTATGTGAAAAGTCCAAAACTACGTTTGATTGGTGTACATGAAAGTGATGGGGAGAATGGAACCAAGCTGGAAAACACTCTTCAGGATATTATCCAGGAGAACCTCCCCAACCTAGAAAGATAGGCCAATGTTCAAATTCAGGAAATACAGAGAACACCATAAAGATACTCCTTGAGAAGAGCAAGCCCAAGACACATAATTGTCAGATTCACCAAGGTTGAAATGAAGGAAAAAATGTTAAGGGCAGCCAGAGAGAAAGGTTGGGTTACCCACAAAGGTAAGCCCATCAGACTAACTATGGATCTCTCTGCAGAAACCCTACAAGCTAAAAAAGAGTGGGGGCCAATATTCAACATTCTTAAAGAAAAGAATTTTCAATCCAGAATTTCATATCCAGCAAAACTAAGCTTCATAAGCGAAGGAGAAATAAAATCCTTTACAGACAAGTAAATGCTGAGAGATTTTGTCACCTCCAGGCCTGCCTTCCAAAAGCTCCTGAAGGAAGCACTAAACATGGAAAGGAACAAATGGTTCCAACCACTGCAAAAACATACCAAATGGTAAAGATCATCAACACTATGAAGAAACTAAATCAACTAATGGACAAAGTAACCAGCTAGCGTTATAATGACAGGATCAAATTTACACATAACAATATTAACCTTAAATGTAAATGGGCTAAATGCCCCAATTAAAAGACAGACTGGCAAATTGGATAAAGAGTCAAGACCCATCAGTGTGCTGTTTTCAGGAGACCCATCTCCCAGGCAAAAATGCACATAGGCTCAAAGTAAAGGGATGGAGGACGATCTACCAAGCAAATGGAAAGAAAAAAAAAAAAGAAAGCAGGGGTTGCCATCCTAGTCTCTGATAAAACAGACTTTAAACCAACAAAGATCAAAACAGACAACGCCATTACATAATGGTAAAGGGATCAATTCAACAAGAAGAGTTAACTATCATATATATACACCCAATACAGGAGCACCCAGATTCATAAAGCAAGTTCTTAGAGACCTGCAAAGAGACTTAGATTCCCACACAATAATATTGGGAGACTTTAACAGCCCACTGTCAATATTAGACAGACCAATGAGACAGAAAATTAACAAGGATATTCAGGATTTGAACTCAGCTCTGGACCGAGAGGACTTAATATACATCTACAGAGCTCTCCACCCCAAATAAACAGAATATACATTCTTCTCAGCACCACATTGTACTTATTCTAAAATTGACTACATAATTGGAAGTAAAACACTCCTCAGCAAATGCAAAAGAATGGAAATCATAACAGTCTCTCAGACCACAGTGCAATCAAATTAGAACTCAGGATTAAGAAACTCACTCAAAACCACAAAACTACATGGAAACTGAACAACTTGCTCCTGAATGACTGCTGGGTAAAAATGAAATTAAGGCAGAAATAAAGATCTTCTTTGAAACCAATGAGAACAAAGACACAACACACCAGAATCTCTGGGACACAAATAAAGCAGTGTGTAGAGGGAAATTTATAGCATTAAATGCCTAGAAGAGAAAGCGGGAAAGATCTAAAATTGACACCCAAACATCATGATTAAAAGAACAGAGAAGCAAGAGCAAACAAATTCAAAAGCTAGCAGAAGGCAAGAAATAACTAAGATCAGAGCAGAACTGAAGGAGACAGAGATTCAAAAAATGCTTCAAAAAAATCAATTAATCCAGGAGCTGGTTTTTTAAAAAGACCAACAAAATAGATAGACCACTAGCCAGACTAATAAAGAAGAAGAGAGAGAAGAATCAAATAGATGCAATAAAATGTGACAAAGGGGATATCACCACTGATCCCACAGAAATACAAACTACCATCAGAGAATACTATAAACACCTCCACGCAAATAAACTAGTAAATCTAGAAGAAATGAATGAATTCGTGGACACATACACCCTCCCAAGTCTAAACCAGGAAGAAGTTGAATCCTTGAATAGACCAATAACAAGTTCTGAAATGGAGGCAGTAATTAATAGCCTACCAACCAAAAAAAGTCCAGGACAAGATGGATTCATAGCCAAATTCTACCAGAGGTACAAAGAGGAGCTGGTACCATTCCTTCTGAAACTATTCTAAGCAATAGAAAAAGAGGAACTCCTCCTTAACTCATTTTATGAGGCCAGAATCATCCCAATATCAAAACTTGGCAGAGACACAACAAAAAAAGAAAATTTCAGGCCAATGTCCCTGATGAATGTTGATGCGAAAATCTTCAATAAAATACTGGCAAACCAAATCCAGCAGCACATCAAAAAGCTTATCCACCATGATCAAGTTGGCTTCATCCCTGGGACGCAAGGCTGGTTCAACATATGCAAATCAATAAACATAACCCATCACATAAACAGAACTAATGACAAAAACCACATTATTATCTCAATAGATGCAGAAAAAAGCCTTTGATAAAATTCAACAGCCCTTCATGCTAAAAACTCTCAATAAACTAGGTATTGATGAAATGTATCTCAAAATAGTAAGAGCTATTTATGACAAACCCACAGCCAATACCATACTGAATGGGCAAAAACTTGAAGAATTCTCTTTGAAAACTGGCACAGGACAAGGATGCCATCTCTTATCACTCCTATTCAATATAGTATGGGAAGTTCTGGCCAGAGCAATCAGTCAAGAGAAATAAATAAAGGGTACTCAAATAGGAAGAGAGGAAGTCAAATTGTCTCTCTTTGTAGATGACATGATTGTATATTTAGAAAACTTAGCCCCAAATCTCCTTAAGCTGATAAGGAACTTCAGCAAAGTCTCAGGATACAAAATCAATGCGCAAAAGTCACAAACATTCCTATATACCAATAATAGACAGAGAGCCAAACCATGAGTGAACTCCCATTCACAATTGCTACAAAGAGAATAAAGTACCTAGGAATACAACATACAAGAGATATGCAGGACCTCTTCAAGACCTACAAACCACATTGCTCAAGGAAATAAGAGAGGAGACAAACAAATGGAAAAACATCCCATTCTTATGGATAGGAAGAATCAATATTGTGAATATGGCCATGCTACCCAAAGTAATTTATAGATTCAATGCTATCCCCATCAAGCTTCCATTGAGTTTCCTCACAGAATTAGAAAAAACTACTTTAAAGTTCATATGGAACCCAAAAACAGCCAGCATAGCCAAGACACTCCTAAGCAAAAAGAACATGCGGCATCATGCTACCTGACTTCAAACTATACTACAAGGCTACAGTAACCAAAACAGCATGGTACTGGTACCAAAACAGCATGGTACTGGTACCAAAACAGATATATAGACCAATGGAAGAGAACAGAGGCCTCATAAATAACACCACACATCTACAACCATCTGATCTTTAACAAACCTGACAAAAACAAGCAATGGGGAAAGGATTCCCTATTTAATAATCGCTGTTGGGAAAACTGGCTAGCCATATGCAGAAAACTGAAACTGGACCCCTTCCTTACACCTTATACAAAAATTAACTCAAGATGGACTGAAGACCTAAACATAAGACCTAAAACCATAAAAACCCTAGAAGAAAATCTAGGCAATTCCATTCAGGACATAGCATGGGGAAAGACTTCATGACTAAAACATCAAAGCAATGGCAACAAAAGCCAAAATTGACAAATTGGATCAATTAAACTAAAGAGCTTCTGCACAGCAAAAGAAAGTATCATCAGAGTGAACAGGCAACCTATAGAATGGGAGAAAATTTTTGCAATCTATCCATCTGTCAAAGGTCTAATATCCAGAATCTACAAAGAACTTAAATAAATTTACAAAAAAAAAAACAACTCCATCAAAAAGTGGGCAAAAGTTATGAACAAACACTTCTCAAAAGAAGACATTTATGCAACCAATAAACATATGAAAAAAAAGCTCATCATCACTGGTCATTAGAGGAATGTGAATCAAAACCACAATATGATACCATCTAATGTCTGTTAGAATGGCGATCATCAAAAAGTCAGGAAGTGACAGATGCCGGAGTGGATGTGGAGAAATAGGAACACTTTTACACTGTTGGTGGGAGTGTAAATTAGTTCAACCATTGTGGAAGACAGTGTGGTCATTCCTCAAGGATCTAGAACCAGAAATACCATTTTACCCAGCAATTCCATTACTGGGTATATACCGAAAGGATTATAAATCATTCTACTATAAAGACACATGTACACGTGTGTTTATTGCAGCACTGTTCACAATAGCAAAGACTTGGAACCAATGCAAATGTGGCACATATACACCATGGAATATTATGGAACCATAGAAAAAGATGAGTTTCTGTCCTTTGCAGGGACATGGATGAAGCTGGAAACTATCATTCTTAGCAAACTAACACAGGAACAGAAAACCAAACACTGCATGTTCTCACTCATGAGTGGGAGTTGAACAATGAGAACCCATGGACACAGGGAGGGGTACATCACATACTGGGTCTTGTCAGGGTGTCGGGGGCTAGGGGAGGGATAGCATTAGGAGAACTACCTAATGTAGATGACGGGTTGATGGGTGCAGCAAAACACCATGGCACATGTATACCTATGTAACAAACCTGCACATTCTGCACATGCACCCCAGAACTTAAAGTATAATAAAAAAGTACATATAGTTAGCAACTTATCTAAATAATTAAAAATATTAAAAAACAGAATATAGACTTTATTGAGTGTCTATATGCAACATGCCACAGCAGCCATAGCATATGTTTTACTTACATTACCTCTTTTAGCCTCCATCACAATCTTGCAATGTGGCTACTATGACCCTTTTACATATGAAGGTATATAAGCTTTGAGAGGTTAAGGAGTGGCTTCAAGTTCGCTCAGCTATTGTATATTACTTTTCTTTGTTGCATAATGTGTTCCTACAAACGTAGCAGCTGAAAATAACACCCATTTGTTAGCTAAGAGTTCTGTAAATTAGAGGCTTAGTCATGGTAGGGGTGGTTTTTCTGTTCACATTCTTGAAAGTCTGAAATCTAGATGTTGCCCAGGCTGCCATTTCTTTTCTGGAGTCTCTGGAAAAGAATCTGGTCCCAGTATCAGTCTTGTTGGACGAATTAAATTCTTCGTGGTTGTAGCTTGCTGTCAGCTGGGGCAACTTTCAAGTCCTATCTTCTGTATTCCTTGCCACATGGCTTCCTCCATCTTCAAAGCCATTAAGAGAGACTCTCCCTTGTGTTGAATCCCTCTCATGCTTCGAATCTCTTGCCAGGGAAAGCTTCACCTTTTTAACATTTACCTGATTAGGTTGGGCCCACTGAGGATAATTTCTCTTTTTGAAGGTCAAATGTGGTATATAATATACACCAATTAAAGAGAGGCTATCCTATCATATCCCCAAGTCCCTCCTACATTCAAGGGGACAGGACTATACAAGGATGTGAGTCACTAGAGGATCATGTTAGAATTCCACCTACCACAAAGAGGTAAAGTCAGTCTTAAATTCATATATATTGGATTCCAAGGCCCATGCTGTTTCACTAGGATAGCCTGCATGCAAAAACAAACACCTTTATTTTTTCTCAAAATAATAGTGATATAGTCACAAACATGACTATATCATGTTGCTATTTTAAAACCTCTGAGAGATATCTTCTTTTCTTATTAATGTTTATTTAACATTGAATTCCTGGAGGCATTAGTATTAAAATAATAAATAAAACAAAGATGCATACTAGTTACCATTTTAAAATTTAACATGTTTTGGAAGTTATGGTGAATTTAATAAGGCCTGAAACAGAAATTAGGCATGTGTATACTGAATTGGATAATATTATTATATTCAGAGGATATTATTGTGCACCCAGAAATTCCAAGAGAAACAAGGTTGTAAATAATTGGGATTAGAGAGTGAATGTTTAGTATAGTAGCTAGACATATCTATCAATAGGTAAAAAATCCAACAGGAAAAAGCATCCCAACTGTCATAATTTTAGAAGACATAAAACCATCTTGGTGAATAAATAGAACTTGCCTGAAATATATTAAAAACTCTTCTAAGAAAAATAAAAGACAAATAATTAAGAGATATACATTGTTTCTTGACTGGAGTACCAAAAACTTTGAAGATATAAATGACTTCAAATTGAGAATTTATATATTTATTATAATTTAAATCAAATGTCACAACTGAAATTTTTAAGGAACCTTAAAAAAACTAATTTGTGGCAAGATGGCTGACTAGATGCAGCTAGGAGGAACATCTGCCACCAAGGACCAGGACACAGGGAAGACTGGTGCAGTCCAAGCAGATCTTCAGAAGGGTGGCATTGAGAGTGGATGGAGGCAGGACGCAGACACTGGGCTAAAGGGAGACGAAGGTGTAACCCTGCATGGGGTTACTGTAAACCGGGACTCATTCCTGGCCCTGAGTGACTCCTGGGGTAGGGGTGAGGGGGCGGACAAAAAGCGATCCACTCTCCCCATGGACCTCTGGAATCCAGGCAGCAGGTGAGCCCCATGACTCACATGGAACACGTGAGCTGGCAAGGAGAGCTGCTTAGAGAGGTGATAGGGGCAGGGCTCCAGCCTGTGTGGAGTCCAGAGGGTTTGGTGTGGGAACATCTGCAGGGTAGTATGGCCAGTGATGCTCATCCCCCAAGGCTTGCTTTGCTCACCTACAAGACTTTAGCCTTAGGGGAACTGTTGGGACTGAACAGAACAGGAGGATCTTGCCTATGAGACAGGGCCAGTCTGACCTGAGTGTGTTTCTGTCTCCTGGCCTCTCCTGGGGCCTGGCTGTGCCTGCTTGCAGTGCATCCTGGGGTGCCTCTCAGGGGCCACCTCATAGCTCCTGTGCTGGTAGACCATGTCCGACTGTCAGAGATCGCCAGCAGAGTGGACTTTCCTCACATGCACCAGCCTGCTTGTACCCTCCCACAACTGCAACTTTCCCTGTGCCATAGCCACCCCGTCATAGCTTTACCAGTGCATGTGTGCATGGGTGGACCTCACCTCCCTTTCTCTGCTGGCGCATGGGTGTGCATGCACCCCACTGTGTCATCGCTGCTGGTATGAATGCACCCACCCGCCTCCACCACTATGCTGCAGGATTGCCATTGCCCTGCCCCATGATGACTCTGCTGCAGGTGCTTATGTGCACACAGACCGCAGCAGTCCCCGCCCTTCAACCCCCACCTGTGCCAACACTGCTACAGCTGCTAATGTCCACACAGAGGTCAGCAGCCCCAAGCCCATCAGTGCCCTGCCCCAGCTGACAAGCATGCACCTTGTTTCATTGCTGTTGCTGCTAGCATGAGACGCTACCATCCAAAAAAGTGCTTTGGAGTGTTGTGACCAGCAGTCCAGGAACACCTCAGCCTCTCCAGCGAAACAGGTTCCCTCCCAGCCTTGAGGGGGCAGAGAACAATGCCAGGGGCCTGATACCAGCTCCCCAAGGTTAGAGCATGCAGCCCAGGAGTGCTGAGCTATGCCCTCAAATATCTACTAGAAATGAAGAAGATAAAAGCAAAAAACCCACAAACCCATCCAAACGATGGCAACTTCAAAGATGGAAGAAACAGCAGCCCACACAGATGATAAAGAACCGGTGCAAGAACTCTGGCAACTCAAAAAGCCAGAGTGTCTTCTTACTCCAAACAACCACATGAGTTCCCCAACAATGGTTCATAACCAGGCTGAAATGGCTGAAATGGCAGAAATAGAATTGAGAATACAGACAGGAATGAAGATCATCAAAATGCAGGAGAAAGTCCAAACCCAATCCAAGAATCCTTAAGAGACACAATAAAATGATACAGGAGATGAAAGATGAAATGGCCGTTTTAAGAGAGAACCAAACTGAGCAGATAGAATTGAAAAACTCACTTCAAGAATTTCAGAATGCAATTGCAACTATTAATAAAATTGACCAAGCTGAGGAAAGAATCTCAGAGCTTAAAGACCTGCTCTCTGAAATAACTCAGACAAGAAAAAAAAAAGTTCATTTTTTTCATTTTTACTTGTTCATTTTTATTTGTTCATTTTATTTGTTCATTTTTATTTGTTCATTCTAAATAAGACTGAAAAAATCTCTGAGAAATTTGGGATTATCCAAATCTATGACTCACTGGTATGCCTGAAAGACAGGGAGAGAAAGCAAGCAACTTGGAAAACATGTTTCAGGATATCATCCATGAAAACTTCCCCAACTTTGCTAGTGAGGCCAACATTCAAATTCAGGAAATGCAGAGGACTCTGGTGAAGTACTATACAAGAAGACCATCCCCAAGAAACATAGCCATCAGATCCTTCAATGTAGAAATGAAAGAAAAATGTTAAAGAGAAAATGTTTAAAATGTTAAGGGAACCCCATCAGGCTAATAGTGGACCCTTCAGTAGAAACCCTGCAGGCCAGAAGAGAACAGGGGCCTATATATGGCATTCTTAAAGAAAAGAATTTCCAACCCAGAATTTTATATCCAGCCAAACTAAGCTTCATAAGTGAAGGAGAAATAAAATCCTTTTCAGACAAGCAAAGGCCAATGGATTTTGTTACCACCAGACCTGCCTTGTATGAGGTTCTGAAGGGAGTGCTAAACACGGAAAGGAAAGACCATTACCGGCCATTACAAAAACACACTTAAATACATAGACCAGTGACACTATAATGCAATCACACAAACAAGTCTGCATAACAACCAGCTAACAACTTGATGACAGAAAGAAATCCAGATATATCAATATTAACTTTGAATGTAAATGGGCTAAATGCCCCAATTAAAAGGCACATAGTAGGTAAGTTTCGTAAAGATGCAAGACCCAAGATCATGGCAGTTGGGAGGCAGGACTAGATTGCAGCTCTGGACGGAGTAGTGGGAGGTGGCCCACACTGTGAATTTTAGCTCCAGATTGACTGCAAGAACAAATAGCTATTCCGAGAGGAGCCACAGACCCTCTGTAGGAAGTGGACTGATCCTGCAGGACCCAGGACAACCCCCAAAACTGTGAGTGCCCAACTGTGGATGTGGGAAAGGGAGACCCTCCTCTCCCGAACACACACCCCCACTGGAACAGTCAGCAGAGTAAACAGACAACCCACAGAGTGGGAGAAAATCTTCACAATCTATACATCAGGAAATACAGTCTTTTCATGTTTTCAAGAAGAGGTGATGAGACTCGTGAGCATCTAGCTGGCCTGCCACTGTGCTTTATTACTACTCAGCCACAACTATTAAAACCCTTTTGGAAAAAATAGGGATCTTAGAGTTTGGATCTTACCGACCTTCTTTATAGGTTAATATTCCTCCTCTTCTACCTTCTCCCAACTTACTCCTCACGTTCCAACAAAAGGAGCTATGTGCTGTTCCTGAACAGTCTTCCAAGTATGTAGGGTTTTGTACTATGCCAATTTAGCTGAACTGTAACTATGAACCTCAGAATTAACTTCTGTATGGTTCTGCATTAGAGTTGGTTCCGAGAGACATTTGTGCAGGATTTAGGAGATGGAAGCAAAGCAGCAGGCATCATGCTCAGCAGGGCAAAGCAGGGCCCAGGGCCGGCTCACCTGGAAGGTGTGGGACAACCGCTGGACCCACAGCTCCTCCAGCTCTTGCCACTCTTTCAACTTCTCTGAGCCCTGGGCCAGGAATAACTGTGTTTTGTGGTGAAGAATACCAGTTTCTTCCACACGGTACCTGCACTGTTAGTTAGAGACAGATGCTGGTTCCGCTTTGTCTTCGTATGTTCCAACTTGTTTTTAAAGGTCTTCTTTGTCTTTGTACCTTAAGGTTTGTCATCTGTCGCCCAGGCTGCAGTGCAGTGGCATGGTCTCGGCTCACTGCAAGCTCCGCCTCCTGGGTTCACGCCATTCTCCTGCCTCAGCCTCCTGAGTAGCTAAGACTGCAGACGCCGGCCACCAAGTCCGGCTAATTTTTTTGTATTTTTAATAGAGACGGGGTTTCACTGTGTTAGCCAGGATGGTCTCAATCTCCTGATCTCGCGATCCACCCGCCTCGGCCTCCCAAAGTGCTGGGATTACAGGCGTGAGCGACCGCGCGCGGCCTGTCCTTTTTATTTTTTTTTTCTTAAATCTTGCACACCTGATGACCCACAGTGACTTTAGACCAACCACTAGACACAGAGACAACCACCTTCCATTGCTTTTTCCATCAGCTTCCATTTTCGTTTTCTCTGATCAGTGACTTTTCCCTGATCCTCCATTCTTCCCCTTCCAGACTTTTACATTCCTAGCTTCTCCAACAACTGTTAGGTTTAATTTCTACAACAAATCTCTTATTCCATACCCGTCATACAGATTCTGCTTCCCTGATGGAGCCCTATATGAGGGAATGTCTCTGAGTCTTCGCATGTACTGTCTCCTCTATCTGGAATGTCTTTTTTCTTTTCTCTGTTGTGTTGTAATTCATACTTCAAGGTTGAGCACAAATATCACCTCTTCTATTAGTGTGATACTGTTCCTCTTACGGGACACTATTACTTCTTCTTCTGAAGTTCTACAAGGCTCTGAACATACTTATGTTAGAAACTTCTGCTGTCTTATAATATCTTTATTAGTTCGATTTTATTTTTAAAATAACTCTTTAAAAAAATTCTTAAATTTCTATCCTTGAGAAAAAGCATGTTTAAATAGAGAAAATAAAGAAGTAGCATTGTACCCAGGGCTGTAGAATAGCTCTCACACAGCTCTATCAACTTCCTGAGGTTTGCCTATTTTGTTGTTGCAGATGTCCCTGGAATCCTTGAATTTGGAGTTGTCCAGGAGTGGCATTCCTGACCTTTGATCCCCAGCCTTCCAACAGTGGTGTACATCTCTGTTTCTCTATGTTAAACATTTTCTTATCAAAAAATTGAGTTTGATGGAGGACTGACTTGGTAACGGATAGGGGGACATTGTGTATTTCGGTTCATTTAGCAGATATTTTTGAGCTCTACTAACTGCTAGATACTGTGCTAGATCTTGCATAAACCGTGATGAACAAAATAGCAAGGTACTTACTAGCCTCATGGGGCTAGTGTGGAAGTGAGTTAAGCAAACAAATTCATATGGGATATATCTTTGTAAAGAGTGGCCAGTGCTTCGAAGGCAAAGGAAAGGGTCCAGCAGGAGAGCATAGCAAGGGAGATGGGCCTGGCATTAGTGGTCAGGGAAGGCCTCTCTAAGGAAATAACACTCTTAGGTTGGGACTGGATGGATGAGGAGACAGCTGAGCAGGGGATGTGCTGGGGAGACTGAGGCAGATGCAGTGAAGGGTTTGACCTGAGAAAAAACGGGCACATTTGAGGAACCAAAATAAGGTCACTGCAGCTGGAATGTTGGAATGAGTGGCCTTTTTTTTTTTTTTTTTTTTTTTAGTGGCTTGCAATAAATCAAGGTAGTCAGGTGGTTGGGGAGGGAAGTTGGGGAGAAGAAGCAAGTCATAGGTAGCTTGAAGCTAGATTAAGAAGCACAGATTTATATATTAAAAATCCGACTCTTTCTCAAACATAATTTTCCCCCTCATGTAAATTTTGTTTGTATTACTATCTGTCATTTGATCAAGGAAAATAGTTAAATACTTTCTGTAGGTAAGTATTCAAAGATTATCTGAAGTCAAAATGCTTTCTCTGATTAATCTTGTTCAGCTATCTGATTGTAGGAGAACATTTTGTGTTGCACAGTTATTTGCATGCTAGTCACCTTTGGACTGGGTTATTTAATATTCACAGAAACGAATGCAGGACAGCTTGTGTGCTTGAAAAAAGTAGGTGGGAAAAATGTTACAATTTTATAATTAACTCTTGGTTGTGTAGCATTCTCAAATGAACTATAGAAATGATCCCTGAAAGCATAGTCTTTGTGTAGGATTCTCTTTGATTCAATAGTGTTATATGTATTTTAAAAATACACCAGAGATTTTTATTTATGAAGGCCTGTCTGATGTTCCTAATTATTTTGAATTTATGATTCATTAAAAACTTGCACCATCATTCAACCAGAACTTGCACCATCATTCAACCAGAATATTTTGCGTTGCTATGGCTGTCTTAACTGTCATCAAATTCCTTTGGTCAAAGGATTTTTTTCCCCTCATTTTCCAAGGCTTACTTTTTTCTTAGTCTTGCTATCTAGTGTTTTGAAGATATGTTTTTCATTCTTTCAAGTGTATTCTTTAGGTATATGTGGTAGAGCCTAATTTGAGGACCATGTAGTATGGTGAATGGTATAGTGGAAACAGCATTGGCATTGGAGTTAGGCAGACCTGGGTATGAATTTCAACTCCTCTATTTACTTAGCTATATCATATTTGTTTAGTTATATATATTTTGAATCTTAATTTTTTCATCTATAAAATGGAGACAATAATCTCTTTCTCCTAGGGTTGGCAGGATCAAGAGAGACGATGTACGTAAACACAGCACAGTGCCTACCACTTGGCAGGTGCTGGACTGTGTGTGTAGTCTTTGGCAGATCAGATAGCATTTCTTAGAATTATATTTCAAATAGAAGAAATAGATCTGCACTGATTCTTCTGTGTTCTTTTACCTTTTCCTTTATGTCCAAGGACATGTACTTATTTCTCACTTGGGAAAGAGGAAAGGGTTACTGTGTGGAATACAAGACCGGCTGTGGCCAGGAGGCACAGCAGAATGTCACACTACCTTATTTCAGAAGACTTTATGGCTGGCGTGGGCTGCTACGGGAAGCCAAGGCCAGTGTTTAAGCAAAAGTGTTCCCCAATCTTAGGAGAAGAAAGTGTGGTTAGAAGCCGGCTTAAAAAGCAAAATCCAGGGCTATAGCCAAGAAGCCAGGTTATTCATTAAAAAAACATTGATTGGGAAACTTCCATGTGTCAGGCACTATGCTAAGCACTGGGTTTACTAAGTGGGGCACAGTGTGCCGGAGAGTTTATCATGTAGAGAGGAATCCAGTAATTACAACACAGGGTGGTAAGTGCTATCATAGTTATGCGAAGCAGGGAAAGATTAGGTTCTGCGAATTTGAAAGCGAGAAGGCCATTTTATATTGCCAGGAGAGGGCTGAGAGAAAGGGCTCAAGAAAGCCACACTTGGGCCAAGAATAAAATGAAAAGTTGAACAATAAGAAGGTAAATTGTGGGTCACTTGGTGAAGAATGGGTTCTGAGCCACTCTGGTTTCTGATCCTTAAAGGGGGCAAGAAGTAAAGCAAGCAAGGTAATGAGATTGATTCCAATAGCACCTATGGGATGCTCTCTGGAGGGCTCGACATTACTCAAAGAACAGAGAGATGCTGTCTGGGCCATATGAAACAGAAACCTTGACCTTGCTTTCATTGACTTGAAGTAGAGATTATTTAAACAGTGCCAGTGACCTGAAATAGTTCGTATGTAAGTTCTGTTGGATGTAGCTGAAAAGCAGGAAAATATTTACTTACAGGGTAATCAATAAAAGTTGATATTGATTTTACAGGATGGGAGAAACGGCAGTGAACTACTTCTTATTCTGGAAATTACAGTGCACTGGTGTATTGGGGAACATTTTTGAATCTTGGTTAAGTATTCTAAATCCTAACTGGAATCTCTTCATTAAGGATTTTTTCTTTTTATGGTTGTGGGGGACTCAGAGATGGATTAAATTACTTTATTTCTGTTCACCTTGCCTGGCAATGTCTGGCTGCACAGATGCAGTGTGAATGTGTCCTCCAGATGTTGATGTATGAGAGAATACATACCTCCTCTGTGGGAATGGAAGATTAGTCATTAGTTCAGCGCTGGTTATTGCCATTCTATTTATCTTTTCTTTAAAATGCACTCTCAGGAGACCTATCTCTGTGATTGCCTGAGGAAAGATGCAGCTGAGAGAGTAATGGTATTTATCAGAAACTAGAGACATTTGGCATCGTTCTCTGCAGTCAAAGTTTGTCAGGTTGATTTCCTGGTAAAGATTCACTTGAGAATAAACAGGAATACTAACTTGTGTTTACATTATGAATTTCAGAATAACTGCATTCCAAAATGTTCTCAGTATCATAATTCTGGGAAAGTGAGGATTTATATAGAAAATACTTGACCTACTTTTTACTACAGTCTATTCCTATAATTCCTATGATTCTCCATTCTTACCTTTTATAGACACAACTATTTAAGTCAGCAAAAATCTGGAAATTATTTGAGAGGTGAAGCACAGGTAGTCACTAGTTGAATTATTAAAATCTATAAATGTAATTTAAAAACCATTAGGGGGCCTAAAAGTCACGATTTCAGCACATCGCTCCTTTCTGATTATTGCATACAGAACTCTGTTATCTGACTTGTTTTAAGCCACCAAGTTTTGGGGTAATTTGTCATGCAACAATAAATAACTGAAACAGTGGATCAAATAGCACCTGGTTTATGATGGGTAGCTGGGGTCTCGTTCAAGCATTTTATTTCAACTATGCCCAGTAGCAAGCCGGGAGCTATTTCTTAAAAGGTAAAACTGAAGTTATCAGCAGAGGAGAACCCCAGGGGTGTTTGCTGAGATTCTTTTATTAGGAATTGCCAGAGACTCCCTGCCACATCTTTCTTTACCACAGGCACTTGGAGTTCCCCTGGATTTCCTGGTCATGAGGAGTGGGTAGCAGGATGAAGCACATCCAAACTTGGACCTCCTGCAGAGACTTCTCTAGTTCTGGCCCCACTCAAAACTAGCAGCCTTGGGGCTATTTGGTAAATGAGTCAGAGCAGCATATCCACATGTGAGATTGGTTGTCTGTAGTACCCAAAACAATGCTGAATTGCTTTCCAGGGCTTATATTTTATTCTCCCACTGGCAGTTTATGAGAACCCCCAGTCTTTCACATCCTTACTCATGCTAGTTATTGTGCTATCTTTTAATGTATGCCAATCTCTTGGGTGTCAAATAAAATCTCATTGTGTTGTTAATGCATTTTGCTGGTTACCAATGAGGTTGAACCTCTTTTTTACATTTTTTATTGGCAGTCTTGTTTCTTGTTGGAAACATCTGTTTATGAATTTTACCCCCCTTTCTATTGGATTATTCATCTTTCTTATAGCTTTTTTGATGTCATTTATATATTTTGGGTAGAATCTGCATTTGCTTACTTTCTCTTGGCTAGAAAAAGTAAACGATGAACTACAGTGAAGAAGATTCCCTTGTCAAGGGATCTACCATATTTTCCTGGTTGCTACTTCCCTTTTCCATCTACTTATTGCTTCATTGAGGAGATTAGTGAATTTTCCCAGGACTTTGTCACCTCACCTTTTGCCCCATGTATTGCTTGAGAACGGGTTTGGTGGACTGGTGAGGTTGGGAGGGGAGTGTAGCGGGAGGAAACATAGCTTGATTTCTGGAATCTTTCTATTTCTCTTTGTCTAGTCATTGTTTTAAATGTTGCCTTGAAGTTGTGTCCTTTCTTTTGAGTGTGCCTGGTTTTTAACAAGTATTTGGTATTCATTTTGTTAGGTTTGACCGGGCAATGGCCTGTATTCTAGTTTTATTCTTCCATTTGTCCCTGGAAGTCTCTGGGACTACTTTTGAGGCTGCCCTTGATGTTAATTTTAAATGGACGTTCTCAGGGTAACAATGTTGAAGAGAAGAAATTCCTTTTGCCTTTTGCTCTGTGTTTCTATAGTATGGCCCTGACAGTGGATGCAAGACTCCACTAGAAGATGTTGGGGTGGAGATGGATTTCACATACCGTAAACTTGACTGTGTAAAAATGAAACTTCTCCTCTCTAACAAAAATTTCTAGCCTGAACTCCTTTTCTATCTGAGGCAGAAATCTTAATCCAACAACTTAGCAATAGTGTCAAACACTTCTGACATTTTTTCTTACATATTTCAGGTTTAAACTTAGTTAACTTTAAGATTTTTAACACTTTTGTCTTCAATTTTCTTGCTTCTGGAGTTGATGCTAAGCTTGGCTTGGGGAGGGGTGCAAATGCCATCTCAAATAGGTGGGAGATTTCTGTATCTCCTTTAAAAGCATCTAGGTCTCTGTTGATGTCTTCTGGGAATGTGCTGTCTTGCTGAGCCTTGGGTGTCTCACCCAAGCTACCCATTTCCCATCCAGTGCTTAGCCCCATGGCCCCATCTCTGCATTCTCATTCCTAGCTGTGTTTATTAGTTTTCCATTACTGCATAAGTGACTGCAAACCTAGTGGTTTAAAGTTCCCCCAATATTATTTCACAATTTCTATGGGTTGGAATTCTGGGTACTGTTGAGCTGAGCCCTCTGCTTAATGTCTCACAAGGCTGAAATCAAGGGGTCAGCCAGGCTGTGTTCTCACTCAGAAGCTCTGGGGAAGAATCTGCTTCTACTCTCATTAGGCTATTGGCAGAGTTTATTCCCTTGTGGTTGTATGACTGGACTTTTTGTCTTCTTGCTAGCAACCAATTGGGAACATCTCTCAGCTTTAGGATGGCCTTTAGGGCCTTACCTGTGGCCCTCACAGGCTTCCTCACACACCACCTTTGGCTTGTTCCAGGCCAGCAGAATAATCTCTCTTACCTTCAATTTCAGGGCTCATCTGATTACATCACACCCCCCAAGATAATCTTCCTTTTTGATTAACTCAGTCAACTGATTAGGCACTTTAATTACATCTTCAAATTCCCTTCACCTTTGCCGTGTAAGATAAGCTAATCACACCTGTAAAATCTTGTCACATTCACAAGTTCTACCCACACTCAAAGGCTGATACCAGGGGCTGGGAATCTTGGGCCTATTTCAGAAGGCTGCCAACCCCACTGTTGAACCCTTGAAGTTATAGTTTTTCTGCTAGCTTTTATATCTCCCTTGGTTCTGGGGCATGGGAATTTCAGACATTGTGCTGTGACACTCAGGGACTTGGAGGAAACTCAGGGCTCTTTACACTCCTGTTCTGTAGTTTACCTTTCTTGTCTGTAACTGAGAGACCTGCAGGGCTGAAGGCCTTCTCACTGAGTCCATCTCATATCCTCAGGCTTACAGGGAGAACCACCTCCTTTAAATCCCACAAGTCTCTGGCTGGGGTAGGCAAAAAACAGGACTCATCTTTTGCTTAATCTCCAAACTCTTGCTACCTCCTCTATAATAAAGGTTTTATTGACTCTTCCCATTGGGGGATGGGGAGGGACAGAAGGCATGGCTAGTTAAATAGTCTTTGAAATGTATTGCTTATGCCAAGTCTTCAGGTCTGGAAGTTTAAAAGCTAAAAATTAACTTCTTTTGCCTCAATTTGCATTTCAACTATGGTCTAGCTTTTCTGGGGGCAGCAGAGGCCAGGATTAGTTTAAAGTGGGGGTGGGAGCTACAGGGTAAACAAAGGGATTGCAAGGCTATCTCATGTCTCCCCCTCCCCCGTTGTTTGTGGGTTAATACTTCATAAGCAACCTGCCACAATAGTTTCGAAAACAGTCTAGGTTTTCTAAATAATTTTGAGAACTTGATTAGTTCCATGTTTATGCCTCATCTACTATATTCTTTATCTATGAGCAGTTTTTTCCTTTCTCAGAGCGAGTGGAAACCCCAGAGAAGGGCAAACTGAAACACTTCTAGAAATTAACAAAATGTTAATTAAGTTTTCCCTTGCTGAGGGGAGAGCAAAGCTTGGCAGTGTTTCAGAGACGATAAAGGACTCGTGCTTGTACTAATACTTGAGTAATACTAACAGTATTACTCAAGTGAAATAATTGGAAGTCAATAGAAACTCCAAAGCTTAGTAAATATAGAGAACGGTGTTGGGTTGGAATCAAAATGGGTAAAAGGATATGTCCAAAAAGCAGTTGGAATTTTTCACCAGAATAGTTATGCTAGGGTAATTTTGCACTTAGCTACTAACCAGTACTTCTCTCCATCCCTAACCTCTATACCCAGGCTTGATTGTGACATAAACAACCTGCTAATCTATATCCATGATGGAAGTCATGGAAAAATCTCAAAGGAGCACACTCTAAACTCAGTTGACTTGTTCCTCAAAGCCACATAGGAACATTCTCAGGCTGTTAATTCACCAGGCAGAGCTTCCATGGCATTGCTCTTCTTCCTTTCCCATTTTTCTGCCCTCCTGACTACCTTCTTCATGTTCTTTCATCCTATTTCTAAAAGTATAGGTTTATCCCAGGAAAAGTCTATCACATTTCTACATGAATCATTTTAGAACCCCCATAGCTTTCTGATTTGTAAACTACATTTTTTTTCCCTTCTGAATTTTTCTTTGCTTTACCTGGATAGTATTACTTTACTGTTGAGGAGTAAATTTTTATCTTTGTATCCCCAACATCTGATATGAACATCTGGAAAAAAGTGGTTGCTAAAATATTTGTTTAATATGAACTCATCAATGAAAGACGTATCTACTTACTTGTCTGACTCTCTCCCCACTAAACATAACCACTTTGAATGTAAGGACCTGTTTTATTCATTTTTGGATCCCTAGTGCCTAACATAATGCTTGGCATATCATAGATTCTCAAGCAAAGTTTACTGAGAAAATGAGTAATAATCAGGAGTTTATACATGTATCTCAGTATATTATAAAATAATAATTAACTCTGATGTTATAATTTCAGAATATACTACTGCAGAAGTAGGTAAGGAAAGGTGACTGCATTGGTCTTCAAACAATTGCTGTGAAGTTAGACAGAAAAGGGATGCAATGAGGAATAATTTTAAAGAGATGAGAGTTGAGTGTTCTCTCTCTATGCAGTCTTTACAAAATCAAGCACATTTCTGATCTAAGGCAGAGAACAAATATGTCCTTTACTTTCCTTGAGATGAAATACAAACTTTAAATGCTTCCTTGAAAGTTATGAAATCCTTTCAACCAAATGGCTGCAGGGAGTTGAAATCTGAGCTGACATCTATCTGAGTCAGACAGTTGGAATAATGTTCATGAATAGTACTACTTGAGCCATTGCTGATTTGGTAACCACTTCAGGGCATATCCTATTTATTCCCAGCATGGACCTAAATCCACTTCAGCCAAAAACGAACCAAGAAATGATGAAGAACAGAGCCTGTTTCTTTCTCAGTGGTGTACTCAGGTTTGAAAATAAGATGAGGTGATTGTTTTTTTCTGTTTCCCTCAAGTTTCTGCAAGGTCTTAACTCCTTCCTTCACCTTTTCCTGTAGTTTCCTATACATTTTAATGATCTGGATATAGCCATTTTCCTGCCATGTTGAACTTTGTAGAATTGGATTTTCTCTGATATTTCTAGATAATTAAAGTGGTAGTCAGTTTAATTCCAAATGTGCTATATTTTTATGCTTATCAATCAAGATGTCCAAATTAATAACAACATATCCAAATTTAAATGGTATCTCAATTTCTTTGGAGTAGTGTTACAGGAAGACTATATGTTTTAGAATCATATATATCTTTTTGAATTCTGTCTTGTTACTACAAGGTATGAAGTCTTGAGTACATTTCTTAATATTTCCCAATTGGAAAGGGTGGAAAATAACTATATTGTAGGAATCACTTGAGATTTAAATAAGTTAAAAGGCCTTAATAAATGATACATGGTTTTCCCCCAAGTAAACACTTCAACTAATATTGAAGTTTAATACTGATTCTCTAATCTTACTTTTAAAGGGCATGGTTAATAACCAATATTAGCAAAAGTAAATGCAGGAAAAGTTAGCAATAAGAAATTAAGATTTTGTGACATTTAAAATTAATATTTTAGTGATATAACTATTATTTGCAAATTACTTTGAGTTGTTGCAGAGAAAGTGACAATCCATGTTTAATACAATATTTTATTTTACTAATGAAGAAAGTGTATTGAACAAGGAGTTGATTGACTTGCTCAAGATCACACTGTTAAAGGCAAGCCTACATAGATTAATGGATTGCTAGTTGAGGGCTAACACAGTGTATCGGGGAGTTTCTCACTTCTGTCCTCCTCTTTCAGTTTGCATAGTCTTCATCCTACTTCAGAATCTCTCTGTTACTCTCTTGGACTACATCAAAAGTATCCTAATTGGCACCTCTGATCCAAGTTGTTCTTCTCTCCAGCTCGTCCTCCTTGGTGTGGTCAGATTAATCACACTGTTACATTTACCTGCTCAGAAACCTCTACTGGTTGCCCAGTGTCTACTAAGTCAATTCCAAACTTATTAGCCTGGCACTCAATATCTTTCACACTATAGCCTCAGGTTCATATATTTAGCTAATCAGTACTTATTGAGTGCCTACTATGTGCCAGACTCTGGTCTAGGTGCTGGGATATAACAGATATATAGTCTCTGCCCTTACTGAGCTTATATTCTAGTTCAGCAGTTCTCAAAGTGTAATCGGGGAACCCTGAGGGTCTCTGAGACCCTGCTAGGGTGTCTGCCAAGTCAAAATGATTTGTTATGACGCAATTTGTCATTTTTCTCATTAAAAAAAATGTACGTACATGAAGTTTCCCAGAGGCTACCTGACATGTGATATCACAAACAGACTGAATATAGAAGCAGACATAGGAAACCGGTTGCCTTCTATGAAGCCAGACATTAAGGAGCATCACAAAAATGCAAAGCAATGCCACTTGTCTAATTTTTTTTTTTGTTTGAAAGGTAGTTTTTTTTCCCATGAATATATGTGTAATGGTTAATATTAGCTGTCAGTTTGACTGGGTTAAGGAATATCCAAATAGCTGGCAAAGCATTATTTCTGGGCATGTCTGTCAGGGTGTTTCTGGAAGTGATTGGCATTTGAATCAGTGAGCTGAGTAGGGAAGATCTGCCCTCACTAAATGTGTGCAGGTATCATCCAATCCACTGAGGGCTCACATAGATCAAAAGGGCAGAGGAAAGGCAAATTTACCTTCTGGAGCTGGGGCATCCATCTTCTCCTGCCTTTGACATCAGAACTCCAGGTGTCTGGGCCTTGGGAGTTTGGGACTTACACCCTCCACTCCCTTGACTATTGGGCCGTTCGACTTAGAATGAATCACACCACCAGCTTCCCTTGTTTTCTAACTTGCAGATGGCATAAGATGGGACTTGTTGGGCTCCATAATCATGTGAGCCAATTCCCATAATAAATCCCCTCATGCGTGCACACACACACACACACACACACACAATGGGTTCTGTTTCTCCAGAGAACTCTGACCCATACAATATGGTAAACATGTAATGGGTTTATTTTAAAAATGAATAAATATTTAAATATTTAAAATTTCCTCAATTTAAATGTCTGATACTGTAAGTATTTATAGATATAACTCACATAAACAAAAGCTCTTTGGGGCTTTTAATAATTTTTGATAATGATCAAAAAGTTTGAGAACTTTTATTTTAGTAACTCTAGAAAAATAAACAGACAATATAAAGTCAATATAATAATATGCTGTCAGCTAGTGGCAAAGGTCATGAAATAAAATGCAGCAGATTGAAGAAATAAGTCCATTGGGTGGTCAGTAACAATCACTATCTACAACCTGTGCTCTTGTTAAACTCAATCATCTAACATTCCCAGAACACAATTCATGCTTTTCCACTTCCATGCCTTTATAATGCTGTTCGTTCTGCCTAGTTTGCCTTTCATCTCCTATTTCAATGCCTCCTCATTTCATCTATCACAATTCTATTCTTCTTTCAGGACTTGTCTCAAATATCACCTGAGGCATGATTCCTTCTCTTATGCTCTTCTAACAGAAGTGATTTGTTTCCCTTTTATTTTTTCCGTCTTCAATGATATTTTGTTCGATCTGTCTCGTGAAACTCATAATTTTCTGCTTCGTGAAAAGTATACTACTCACATCCTTCTCAAGTTTATGATATTTCTTAAAGTTGAGAACTATTTCCTATTTCCTCTGAATATGGTGTCTTTTCTGTATCAATGAACCTTAGGTTCAGCAGTAACAGAAAACCTCCAAAAATAATAGTGGTTTCATCTAAATAGAAGTGTGTTGTTTCTCATATAAAAGTTGGAAGGTAGGCAGGACAGGTTGGTCATGACTCTTGCTCTAAAAGTCCTCAGGGCTGCAGTCTCCTTCCATCTCACTGCTCCTCCATCCTAAGAGTGTGGTTGTCCTTAGCTTCAAGATGGTAGCATCTTTGTTTCAGGAAGAAGAAAGGAGGGAGAGACAAAGGAGTTAATCGTATGGACCAGCTCTCTCCAAAGGAAAGTTCGTGGAAGCTGCTGATATGACATGTCTTTGATATCCTGTTGATAGAACAGTCACATTTGCATACCTAGCTTCAGGGGTGGTTGGGAAATGCAGTCTTTATTTGTTAAACTTAATCATCTAACATTCTCAGCTGTGAACAAAGGGGAGAATAGATATTGGGGGATAACTTTCAGGCTCTGTTATACTCCCCAAAGTGTCTATCATAGGCACTTACCCAGGTAAATGCTTAAAATTAACTTACAGCAAATAAGTAATACTGAGTTTCATTCTTAACAATTATTTGTTGAATAACAAATACACTGGAAATTTTATTCATCATGTAATTGCTTGTTGTATTTATTGAGGTGTTAGAAATGATTAAGGAATTCTAAAATCTCTTTTTCAGACTTAACTACTGCAGGGTTCAATACCTGATCAATTGCTTCTAGCATATCAAAAAGAGAAGGCTTTTCTATTAGACCGCCCAGCTTGCTGTTTTCATCATTTTCCCTTCTCCTGTTCACTCTTCTCCGTAGTGGTAAAGACATCACTCAACTCTTCCCTGTTAGAAGTGTTCCCAAACTTCCCTGTTTTATGTGATGTCTTTGTTCTTAGCTCCTCTGTAGACCCAGACAAAAATATCCCACAAAAGAAACCCTCAGTGACTTGCTCAAGTTATTAGGTTAGTTTGCATATTTGTTCCACCTAAAAGCAGTTAAAAGAACATTTGTAATTTTAAAGTACTAAAAATATTGGGGCATTGAACTTCTGCCATGTGTTGGCTTTCCAGTTCTTCTCATCGCATGAAAATCTTAGTAAATGATAGAGCCTACCTTTAAGTTTGAATCTGACTCTTTAGTTCCACAAAATGTTTCACCGGAATCTATAGAAGCAACCTCAACACCCCCCCCACCACACTTCCTGTCTCGAAATACTGTCTATCTCACATATTGTCTACTTCTGGTTCTCAGAGCTTTGAGGAAGTCATTCCTCCACAAAGAAAACTCTGGAATTTCTACATGATTGAATTTATATTTAAAATAGTCCACCTGGTTATACTAGGTCCATGGCCTATAAATATGGAAACTTACAGTTATAGGATATTGGCAATTACCCCAGAAATTGTCTTTGAAAAAAGTTGAAATAAAAAGGGGAATCTGTCAGAAATGGCATTTGCTCTGTTTGCTACTATTTGATTTTTTGTTTGTACATGCCTTACTCCCTGTGTATTATATACTTCTTGAGCACCACAGCTGTGTCTGATGAATGGTTTTAGTTATAGAGTGAAATAAAGTTGGAAGTAACTGAGATAAATTAAGACAGTGATGATGACACGGGGTTTGTTCTTACCATGCCATGAGATTTTCATAAAAGAAATGAACACTGTAGAGACTACATTCATTCACTCATTCATTCATTCATTCATTCATTCATCTTGCAAATATTTACTGAGCATCAACCAAGTGTCCAGTACTGTCATAGATACTGGGAGACAGTGGTGGGAAATATTGATCTAGTCTCTGTCTTTATGGTATGTATAGCCTAGAAGATAAAGACAGACAAAAAAGTAATAACTGTAAAGTATGATAAATGCTTGTTAAGGAAGCAGAGATTGCTATGGGAGCAGTCAAGGGAACATTTATAGTCTTTATAGAGTGTTCATATACAAATACCTCATTTGAGCCTTATTAAGCCATGTGCAATGAGTAGTGCAGGGATTATTCTTCTCATTTTACAGATGAGGAATTAGACTCAGAAAGGTTAGCAAGATGCAAAGTCCCCATAGACCCAGACTTGGGCTTTTGACTCCAAACCGAATGCACTCACCAACACTCCAGACAGCAGCTGGAGTGCCAGGGAGTGTGAGGTCTGTGGCTCTGCTGCATCTGCTTCCTGTCTTTATGATGCTCTAGTCCCAAGCTTATATAATAACTCCCATTGGCTCTTGCTCTAAAAGTCCTCAGGGCTAATTAATTAATTCTTGGCATCCAATGAAGCTGCCTGGAAGCCATGAGGGTGTTCTGCCTAGCATGCCTCCAAGCTGTGGGCAGCTTATCCAGTGTTCATGCTAGGAACAGCCTCTGCAATTAGGAGAGGGGCCAAGGGATCTTTCAGGCTGATACAGAACCTACACAAGCTCAGCCATAAAGTCTTATTAGAAGGGGCCCCCATGCTTCATTCTGCTCAGTGGTCTGTTTTCCTGTCCTGTGAAGTAGAAGTCAGATTCTCCAATAAGAAAACAACATTAAAATGTCCAGAGTTTGTTTTGCTTTATGTTTAGTACCACAAAATTGAGCAGAGGAATAAGCACTGTTGTTGGGCAGAAAAACTTCCCTTCTTGCTTTGTACACCTAACTGCGTGTTATTCCCTAATTATTCTAGGAAAATGCTTTTTCTTTCTTATACATTTTTGAACTTGTTGGAAATTTCCAAGGGACATGAGAGCTTTTTAGGGACTAGGAGGCTCTGGCAAAATAGAAGAGCTGGTGATACTTGTTTCCTTGATTTGTAGTGTAGTGGAAAGACCATGGTACTTTGGACCATGCAGTAAGAACATGGGCTGAGTCATTATCTCAACGCTTTCATTTTTTTGGCTGTATAAACTTTGGAAATATAAGGACTTCCTTGAACCTCAGTTTCTTCAAAGGATGGTTGTGAGGATTAGAGGAAAGACAGGTAATACAGCAGGCATAGCCTGGCCCATTATTGGCCCTCAATAAATGGGAAATATGATGATGATGGTTAAAATACCCTTTCTTCTGGGGAGTCAATACAAACTGTAGTATCTCTTCAAAGCCTGACTTTTCTGGCAACGCTAGTTCCTCTAGACCTTTACCGTTATCATACATTTCTTGTTTTTTTTTTTTTTTTTTCCTCCAGGCCAGGGCATTTATGATTATTTAATCTACAAATACTAATTTACAGTCTAGCTGGAGAGATAGGATATAGGTAACAGGACAAAGTATAACAAGTGTCAATGAGTGACATAGACAATTGGTGCTGTAGTATTTCAGATGAATTAAATATGACCATGGGCTGGGATTTTTGATGATTTGAGCAGACACAGTTGATAATTTACACTTGAATGGAGTAGTTGGGAAGGGCTAGAACCGGAATGAAACCTATCTAGGTAGGGATGGTGGACAGAGGGATGAAAGAATAACAGAATTTTAGATGTTAGTTCGCAAAACATGGTGTCTCAGTGGTAATGGAAATAGATCAGAGCCCTAGCAAGGAACTGGCAAAAAGGTCAAGATAAAGCATGAGGACAGTGACCAATGGCGGGGAGTTGGGAATGGTAATATTCAAAAGTTGAGGCAGTCATGCGCAGTAGGTCCTTGTTGTTTAAATTATACTTCCTTTGGCAGGAGACTTGGAGGATTAGCCCAGCCAGTGAAGGTTTTTAGGGTCCAAGTCTATGGTGGTGGTGGTGGGGAAGGGTAAGATACAGTGTAGATTTTTCCAAGACTCAGTGCACCTGTGGATCTTAAGATGGTGTTTTGCAAAGTTCCTGGACCACCTACTTCAAAATCACCTGGGAGACTTGCAATAAATACAGATTGCTAGAAATATCTGGGAATAGACTCTGAGGACATCCATTTTAAATAGGATTTTAGAGAATCTTATATATGTTAAAGTTAAAGAACACTGGATAATTCATATTACATTCCAGACTTCAGAGACATGCTAGAGAGTCCTGAAACAAAAAATCCTGTGAAGAAATAGGCTTTTCCTTACTCCATAAAGAATAGTCTGTAGGAAGTCTGGTTATACTGAAGAAAAATTTGGGGTAGGGCTTTTGTCCTGGTAATGAGATTGCAAGATTTGTCTGAAAAGAAAATTGGGGTTTCTGAAACAGGAATCAAGGCAAAAAGAATCCCAAGAACAAGAAATGGAGCAGAGAGACGGGGAATTGGGCAAGATATGATAAAGGACTTGCAACAGAGTTGTTTATCTCTCACCCTCCTCAACTAGACTGTGGGCTCCCTAAGAGCAGGGCTCTTCACTTCCTTGTCCTTATTTCTTTTGCACCTGATATAGGGTCTGGTGCAAAGTAGGCTTTCAGATGTTTTTAAATAAGTTAACAAGTAAATGTGAGATTGGCAAGGGTGATTTGATGCTAAACTCTGGAATGTGGGCTGGAGTTACTTAGTCTGGGTGACCCGGTTCATACTGGGTCCTGGGATTTGGATCTGGAGCTGCACTTGTAGATTGGACTTAAGAGAGGGAGGAATCAGACTGCTTCAAGACATTGGCTGAGGCTACAGTTAGGATAGTTTAGGGTGACTTCTGAAAGAAGGTGTGATTTGAATCTGGCTTGAAGCAAGACAGATATTGAATAATTCAATCCAACTCAATGAATATTAGTTGGGCATCTACTCTGCACAATGGCTGGCAACCCAATGGTGAGTAAAATACAGTTCTTGCCTTGTAGGAGACCAAAAGGCAAAGAAATGACTGAAACATAATGTTATATTTGTATGGGGAGGAATGGAATGTGAAAAGGAAAACTATGGAGGAAAATTGAGAGAAGGGATAAAGTTTACCTGGGCCTTAAAAATGGGTCAAGCTTTGTTCTACAGTTAAGGCAGGGAAGGACTCTCAGTGGAGAAAACAGCCAGAATAAGAATAGAAGGCGTGAAAGTGAAGGTGACCTGGGAGGTGGCCTCTGTGGTTTGGTGGATGAGAGCACAGGATGAATTATGGTTAGGGGATCTGGACCTCAAACAAAGGTTAATGGGTTAAAAAGGGGGGTTTATTGGGTGTTAATGGGTGTTAACGAGAGGGGATTTATTATACGAACATTTAAATTTGTCAAAGTGTTTGTTTTAAGCAGAAGAATCACACAATTCAACTTACATTAGGAAGAGAATTTGGGCCAGAGGGTTAAAGAAGGCCTGCAGGAGAGGAAGGCCTGCAGGAAAGGAAGGGCAGAGGGAGGAATCCCGGCAGGGCAGCCAGGCGAGAGCCACACTTCAGCTAAACTAATTCCTGCTGAGATACTAAAGTAAATAATGGCTTAAGACACACTTCCTCTGAGTGAGCTGTTTGCCTTTGAATTGGCCCCTCCTCACCTGGAGGAGGTGTGACTTCTAGTGGATAGATTTGCCAGGCCACTGGGAAGATTTGCCAATTTTTGATTCATTCTTCCCAAGCCCATAACTGGCTCTTACTAGCTGTTCGGCCCTGAATGTGAAATGCAGTTTTGTGACCTGACTGAGAGTTCACAGGTCCTAGAGCCTGGGTTGCTTTATGATTTATTAAAAAAAAAAAAAAAAGTTATGGTAAGAACACTTAACATGAGATCTGTCCTTGGAACACTTTTAAAGTGTGTAATACAGGACCATTAACCACAGGCACAATTTTGTACCGTGGATCTCTAGAGCTTCTTCATGCTGCACAGCTGAAACTTCATGCCTGTTGACTAGCAACTCCCCATTTCCCCTTCTCCCCAACCTCTGATAACCACCATTCTATTCTCTGCTTCTATGAGTTTGACTATTTTAGATACCTCATGTGAGTGGAATCATACCGTATTTATCCTTTAATAGAACTACTTTATGATTCAGCAATCCTACTTCTGAGTATTTATCCAAAAGAGTTGAAATCAGGATCTCAGAGAGATATTTGCACGCTTATATTTCTTGCAGCACTATTCACAATAGCTAAAATGTGGAAACAAACTAACTGTGCATCAACGAATGAATGGATAAAGAAAATGTGGTATATACAGCCAGCTCTCTGTATCCACAGGTTCAAGTAATCACAGATAAAAAATGTAGTATGAAAAAATCCCCAAACAATAAAAATAATACAAATAAAAAATACAGTATAACAACTATTTATATAGCATTTACCTTGTATTAGCTATTAAAAGTAATCTAGAGGTGATTTAAAGTGTATCAGAAGATGTATGTAGGTTATATGCAAATATTATGCCACTTTATATAAGGGTCTTGTACAACCTTGGATTTTGGTATCCTTGAGGGTCCTAGAACCAATCTGGGGTAGATACCAAGTGACAACTGTAAATACAATATTATTCAACCTTGAAAAAGAAGGAAATACTGCCATATATGACAACATAGATGAAGACATATGCTCTGTGATTTTAAAAAATTGACCAACATGTGGTGGGAATGTAAATTAGTTCAACCATTGCAGGTGACAGTGTGGCGATTCCTCAAGGATCTAGAAGCAGAAATACCATTTGAACCAGTAATCCCATTACTGGGTATATACCCAAAAGAACATAAATCATTTTACTATAAAGGCACGTGCATACGTATATTTATTGCAGCACTATTTACAACCCAAATGCCCATCAATGGAACCAACCCAAATGCTCATCAATGGAACCAACCCAAATGCTCATCAATGATAGACTGGATAAAGAAAATGTGGTACATATACATCATGGAATACTATGCAGCCACAAAAAGGAATGAGATCATGTCCTTTGCAGTGACATAGATGAAGCCGGAAGTCATCATCCTCAGCAAACTAACACAGGAAAAGAAAACCAAACACCACATGTCCTCACTCATAAGTGGGAGTTGAACAATGAGAACACATGGACACAGGGAGGGGAACAACACACACTGGGGCCAGTTGGGGGGTCGGGGGCAAGGGGAGGGAGAGCATTAGGATAAACAGCTAATGCATGCGGGGCTTAAAATCTAAATGATGGGTTGATAGGTGCAGCAAACCACTATGGCACACATATACCTATGTAACAAACCTACACATTCTGCATTTGTATTCCAGAACTTAAACTAAAATTAAAAAAAAAAGATTAAAGAAAATTGACCAACACGAGTGTTTACTCTCTGTACCCTGAAGAGTGCCTCCTCACATCAAAACCATTCCAAATGAGGATCCCCTAGAAGATTTCAAGCACACCAGTGCTGAGGGCAGAGTCAACAACTTGTCTTTTCCCCCAGTGGTGTTCAGCCTGGGAACCAGGACTTATAAGCCCAATTATTGTTACTATATGGATTCTTATTATCAAAGTTCTGGATGTCACATTTTCTCAACTGTAAGAAAAGCTGTTGCTTTAAGTGTTAGTAAATGCGTTAGAAAGTTCTGTGAATTTACAATAGCAAAGACATGGACTCCACCTAGGTGCCCAATCAACGGCGGATTGGATAAAGAAAATGTGGTCCATATACACCATGGAATACTATGCAGCCATAGAAAAGGATGAAATCATGTCTTTTGCAGCAACGTGGATGCAACTGGAGGCCATTATCCTAAGTGAGTTAACAGGAACAGAAAACCAAATACTGAGAGAGGGAGGACGCCAAGGGTTGAAAAATTACCTATCAGGTACTATGTTCACTATTTGGGTGACAGATTCAATTGAAACACAAATCTCAGCATTATGTAATATATCCAGATAACCTGCAGATCTAACTCCTGAGTCTAAAATAAACATATAAAATAAAATATAAAAAAGAAAGTTATGAATTAAAACAAAATTAAAATGATATTAAAACTGCTCTCTTTTTCCATTCTTTCATTTTTTTCTACCTACTCCCTTCCTTACAAATCCAACAAACATACTCTCTCTGCCAATAAACTATATTTTAGAATAACAATCGATAAATCCTATGGTTTGATTCTGTCCTGGTTGTGAAGTAATGACATACTAGAAGGAGTGTGTCAGCTCAGAAATAAAAACAATTAGGTATTATTCTTTTCAAGGGCACTAACTGGGGTAATTACTTCACTTTTCTATGCCTTAATTGCTGTAACACAAGGGGTTAGACTGGGCTCTGTCTCCACAGTTCTGTCTGAGTCTAAGCATCAGTTTCTCTAAACAATGCAGGAGTGATAGAATACTTTTTTACATGGTGGAAAAACTTGAACACTGCTTTGGAAAGTTGATTAACCTTTAAAATGGGTATTTGTTGATTGCTTTCTTGGTGTCTATTTCTTCATTTCTTTAACAGACTTGGGTTTTTGTCTCTAGGGTCTTGTTCTGCTTTGCTCAGCTACGCATCTGGCATGGACTGGATACCATGGATACCACATCTGGCTCCAGCGGTGGAACCTGCCCGGCTTAAACCAACCAGTATATCCCTTTCTGGCGAATGGTGAGAAACAGCCAGGCAAGGAACCAGATTCTGCCTGCCTTTGTGGGCCACGTGAAGGAGTTTGGGCTTTACTTAAAGCAGAGTGGGCGGCCTCTGCAGGGTTTTAAACAAGGAGCAGCTTGGTCAAATCCGCATTCCATTTGGTCTGGCTCAGGGTCATGAGGCCTCCACTCCAGTTTCATTCCTCTGTGTGTTTGCACTGTTCCCTCAGCTTCCTCTCTAACTGCTGCCTCTTTGCTTTTAAAACACCCTGAAATTGACCGGAGAAAAGAATGAAATGGGCACTGTGTGTTCCTAGTACTTGTTCCAGCACTCCCTTTGTGGCAATTTGTTTTTCCCGGTAAATACAATTCACCCTTTCTTAATTATGATTTGAGTTTTTGGTAGCTCTGACTTGTGAATTGGTACTAGTATTCAGCTTTTTCAATCTTAAAAATGGGATCCAGCAGTGGAGGTGTGGGCTTTAATAACCTTGTCTGTGACTGGTTTCCCTGTGGCAAGCAGCTGCCAGTGGGGCTCATACTGTGGCCCTTCTCTGGGGTCTTGTTTTGTGCAGCCGGAGCGCAGTCTCACCCAGCACTTATCCCAGCAGCGAGGAGCTGCACAGACTGACTCGCAGATATCTCTGTCCTCACTCCTTCCAAATGGTCTTCATAATGGAAATCAAATTTAGCTCCAAACAGGATCACCTGAAGCCCTTAGTCCCGTCTTGCATTTGTTGGTTGCACCCCAGAGCAAGCTCATTCCTTTGCTTTCTTTCACTCCAAAGGGTTGAACCTTCTTTCTGAGTCTGCCTGTAAACTCCTGGAGGGGCCAGAGCCTCTTCCAGTTGCTTCTTCTACAGAGAGCTCTGGGCACAGTGAGTGCTGGATAACACCAGTAGAATGACTGAAAGGGCAGAGAAATTAAAAAGTTCTGAGTCTGGGTGTTTTTTTTTTTTTTTTTTTTTTTTTTTTTTGCAACAGGATCTGGCTCTGTCACACAGGCTGGAGTGCAGTGGTGCAATCTCGGCTCACTGCAACCACTACCTTCCAGGCTCAAGCAATCCTCCCACCTCAGCCTCCAGACTACAGGTATATGCCACCACATCTGGCTAATTTTTTGTATTTTTTGTAGAGATGGAGTTTCTCCATGTTGTCTAGGCTGGTCTCAAACTTCTGGGCTCAAGCGATTCTCCTGCTTCGGCCTCCCAAGGTGTTGGGATTACAGGTGTGAGTCACTATGCCTGACCAGTTTAGGTGTCTTTTGTTTGCTAATGAGGTAGCTGGGGGCCCCTAGGTAGCCTCAGGATGGGGCTGGTCACCCAGAAAGACCAAAGCATGATTAGAGGGTTGGGACTTTCATCCCTACTCTCAACCCTCTGGTATGGTAGAGGGGCTAAAGATTGAATTGTTCACTAATACCCAATGATTTAACTAGTTGTGCCTATGTAATGAAGCCTCCAGAAAAGCCCAAAGGACTGGATTTGGGGAGCTTCCTAATAGATGAACTTGTGGGGGTTCCTGGAGGGTGGTGTGTTACTTGATCCATACCTTGCCCTGTGCATCTTTTAATAAATGGGTAAATAAAGTGTTTTCCTGAGTTCTGTTAGCCACTCTAGCAAATCAATTGCACCCAAGGAAAGGGTTGTGGGAACCCCGGTTTATACCCAGTCAGTCAGACATGGTGACAACGTACTACTTGCCACTGGCATCTGAAGTGAGGGGCTGTCTTGTGGTACTGAGCCTTCAACCTGTACTATCTGATGCTATCTACAGGTGGACAGTGTCAGAATTGAATTGAATTAGAGGATACTCAGCTGGTGTCTTCTACAGAACTGCTTGCTTGTCATGTGTGGAAAACCCCCACAAATCTGATGTCTGAAGTGCTGTATTGAGTGGATGATAGAGAGTAGGGAAAAGCAATTCCTCCTGCCTTATCTCTTGTAATAGATTTTTCTGCTTTATCTTGATTATTATTCAACCTGGCTCTCTTTTTCCCTCAACTTTGCTTTCCATGTCTCTACAGCACGTTTCACCATCAGACAGTATTGTATATTTTATGTTTTGCTAATTTACTTGTTTATTGTCTGCTTCCCTGCACTGGGGTATAAGCTTCACAAGGGAAGAGAGTCTGTTCTGAGCTGTATTTCCAGCACCGCACAGTGCTTGGTACAGGTGCTCTATGAATATCTATTGAGCGAATCTGTCCCACTTTTGAAGATGGTTTATTCTTTGGATTTTGCCCGCCTTTTCTTGACTCCTCTCTAGGGCTGGAGTTGTCTGGTAGAATATCTGGCTGTTTGGACTCATGTTGTTTTGCTTTGCTCTGTCGTGCTTTGAAGATCACACTATCAAGGTATCCAGGTACTTGGAAAGAAGGCAAAGTGGCATCAGGCCAGCAGCTCACTAACAATCTTGAAGATTTTATTTAGATGAGAGCTGTTTGGTTTATTTGGAATCCATTGGGGTTACTTTTTATCCAGAAATAATGACTTACCGGGCTTACTGTGTACTCTACTGAATACCTTGCCTATCTTTGCTTGATTCATTCTTAGAATAAATCTATGAGGTTCATATTAGTACTTAAATCTTACAGGTGAGAAAACTGAGGCACAGACTGGTTAAGAAAATTGAAGGTCACACAGGGAGTTAGTGGCCATACTGGGAACTGAATCCAGGTCTTGCTGACTGCAGTGTTCATGTATTTAACCGAGAGGCTGTTTGGACTTGCTATTAGGGGCTTCAACTGTACATTTGTACCAATTCTTTGACTTGTTCTCATTGGTTCCTGAGACCAGAGATTTTCCTGCTTTGCTGACATTCTTCACCTTAGTGCTGGAGCATATTTTAAATAATAAAGGATGGCATACAGGATTTTATGTTCAATATCACTGTAATTGCTTACAATAATTTAAGTGATCAGATAGACACATAATGCATGTTAATGCAGTTAATGTTTGTTTCAAAACAATATATATTTCAAAATGATGCAGAACAGTAGTTCTCAAACGTCAGAGTATATCAAGGTAGAGCTTACAAAAATTGAAAATGTTGACTCTTATGCCCAGGGATTCTTTTCTGTCTTATTTAAAAAAATATATTTATTTAATTTTTAAAAAATTGATAAATAATATTTGTATATATTCATGGGGTATGTAGCAATGTTTTGATACATATAAAGTACAGTGATCACATCAGGGTACTTAGCATACCCATCATCTTAAACATTTATCATTTCTTTGTGTTGGGAGTGTTCAATATCCTTCTTCTAGCTATTTGAGACTATATAACATATTATTGTTAACTATTGTCATCCTAGTGGCATAGAACACTAGAACGTATTTCTTCTTTCTAGCTGAAGTTTTATATCCTTTAACAAATCTCTCTCCATTCCCCCCTTTCCCCTATCCTTCCCAGCCTCTAGTATCCTGTTTTTCTTCTTACTTCTATGATATCTTTTTCTTTGCTTCTACAGATGAGTGAGAACACGTGATGTTTAACTTTCTGTTCCTGGCTCATTTTACTTAACATAATGTCCTCCAGTTCCATCCAAGTTATTGTGAGTGACAGGATTTCATCCTTTTTTATGGCTGAATAGTATTCCATTGTGTATATATACTACATTTTCCTTATCTATTCATCTGTTGTTGGACACCTAGGTTGATTCTATATCTTATTATGAATAGTGCTGCAATAAACATGGGAGTACAAATGTCTCTGTGATATACTGATTTCCTTTCCTTTGGATAAATTCCCAGTAGAGGGGTTGCTAAATCATACAGTAGTTCTATATGTAGTTTTTTGAGGAACCTCCATACTATTTTCCTAACTAGCTGTATTAGTTTACATTTCCAACAGAGTAGAAGAGTTCCCTTTTGTCTGCATCCTTGCCAGCATTTGTTATTTTTTGACTTTTTCATAATAGCCATCCTAATTAGGGTCCCAGAGATTCTGACCCAGCTGATATAAATGTTTAACAAGACTGCTCAGGTGATTTTGCTGTCAATGGTTCTTGATCATCATTTAAGAAATACTAACAGGTAAACATCAGGAAAAACACAGGATTAAGGAAGTCTTATATGTAGTCCCAGACAGAGGCTAACAGACTTCAGAGCTCTATTTGCATGACAACTTGATAGGTGCCCTGAAAATATGGTAAAGAAAATTTGGAATTGTTGATTGATCCTCAAGATAAGGAGACTAAAATTCTCCAGTAAGGTGTTATGCAAGGCTGTGTGTGTGGGTGTGTGTGTGCATGTGTATGCTTGTGTGTGTTGATGTGAGGTATCTGTGGGGATATAAAATAGTCTCTCTTTATCTTTGGGGATCCATTTCCAAGACTCTCACCAGATGTCTAAAACTAAGGATAGTACTGAGTTCTATATATACTATGTTTCCTTGTATACATACATACCTATGATAAAGTTTAACATGTAAATTAGGTACAGCAAGAGATTAACCACAATAATTGATAATAGAACAATTATAACAACATACTATACTAAAAGTTATGTGAATGTTATCTCTCTCTTTTAAAATCTTATTTTCTGTACAGGCATATTTGGAGATATTATAGGTTTGGTTCTAGACAATTATAATAAAACAAATATCTCAGTAAAGTGAGTCACACTTTTTTTTTCGTTTCCCAGTGCATACGAAAGTTATGTTTACATGACACTGTAGCTTATTAAGTGTCTAGAAAAATCACATATATATCTTAAATAAAAAATAGCTTATTCTTGGCTGGGTGTAGTAGCTCATGCCTGTGATCCTAGTACTTTGGGAGGCCAAGACGGGCGGATCACCTGAGGTCAGGAGTTCAAGACCAGCCTGGCCAACATGGTGAAACCTTGGCTTTACTAAAAATATAAAAATTAGCCAGGTGTGGTGGTGCACACCTGTAATCCCAGCTACTTGGGAGGCTGAGAGAGAATCACTTGAATCTGGGAGGCAGAGGTTGCAGCGAGCCCAGATCACACCACTGCATTCCAGCCTGGAAAACAAAAGTGAGACTCCACCTCAAAAAAAAAAAAAAAAAAAAAATGCTTATTCTTAAAAAGTGCTGACAGACATGAAGTGAGCACATGCTGTTGGAAAATTGGTGCCAATAGACTGTTCAACGCAGCATTGCTGCAAAACTTCAATTTGTAAAAAATGCAATATCTGTGAAGTAAAATAAAGTGAAGTTTGCCTATAGCCATCTATCTTTGGACCACAGGTAACTGAAACCATGGAAGGTGAAACTACAGATAAGAGGGTACTACTGTACAAGAAGTATAATGATACTCACGTATAGGGCGAGATCAAGTTGCCTAACTACCTTGGTGGAACAGTGACATAATCAGTGGGAAGAGACTTGTTGAGCAGGTTATTTAAGCTGCCACTCAAATATTTTCTGACTTTGCCCAGGGGATTGCTTTTCTTGAGTTATTTGGAAGATAGTTCTGAAGGAAACTAAAAGAGTAAGCTACCCTTTATGGGAGATTTATTAAAAAACAGAGAGATCGCACTTAAAGGTCTGGTAGAAAGTTACAATGATGGAAAGAGAATCCTCCCTTCTATTTGAGAGAGCCACAGGATCAACTCAGGAGACTGACAGGGCAACACTGAGAGGCTAGAGAAGGCGGCGGTGAAGGCATTCATGTTGTTAGGGTGGCATCACTAGCAAGACAGGGCAGCATCAGCAGGGCTTGGGGGGAGTGGAGGGAATGACTCGGACCACTTCAGTAGGGGGAAGGCTAGGCCTTGGGTTCTCAGTGGTTTCTCTGGGTGGTGGCTTAGAGCGCTGTTAAACCAGGCTCTTAATAATAACTAACACTTAGTAGAGTACCTTACTATGTGCTGAGTCCTTATGTAAATTGTTTGTATTACTACTTGAATGAGAAATTGTTTTTCTCGTTGATCTAGCAAGTGGCAGAGGTGGGAAATGAACCCAGACAGCTAGCTTCGGAGTCAGTGTGCATAAGTGCTGGGCTGTATGTTTTCTTCTATGTACCTTAATGCCAGTTAGTGCTCCCTGTTCTAGATGTGCAGATCATGCAGGTGAGACCCTGGAGAACTACTTTTCAAGCACATACCATTATTAATTGGTGAGGTAAAAGGCGGGGTTCATTATAAACTTCTACCTGGAAAATGATTCTCAAAGAACATCCCTTGCCCATACCAGACCCATAGAAGCTAGTTGATACATGTTTACTTGAATGAAGAATAAAAAAATCCTGCTTACAATGGTTTGAGAATATTGTCTTTGAGTACCGTACACTAAAAAACTTATTGTAATGACAACAGCCAGAGGCCATTCATCTTCATAAGCTGAACTGCTTAATGTAGGCTGAAAAAAAGACCTTTTTTTAATTTCACAGTCAGAAAAATGACTTTTTGACAAAAATGAAAAACCCAAAACAATATTTTATTGAAAAAACAAAAAAGTCCAGACCCTGGTATTCTCCTTCTCCCCAGTTCCAGGAGGGTCTGATTTGAAAAGAAGCCCTTTACCCGCCTAACTGGGTTATTTTAATATTATATTGATAGTTTATAATGAACCACCTATACTATGCTTCTGCCCGTGAAGAACTTATGTTCCATTCAGAGGAAAAAATAAGTTTGTTTACTCACTTTTCCCTGTTCTCAGAGCTTTCTAATACTGATTCACTTCTTTTTTTTGCTCAAGAAAATAGGATGCAAGGGTAGAAGCTGATCCTCGAGGCTTGCGAAAGTGGGGTTCTTTCTGAAAGTGAAGCCAGCAGCCAAGAGCCACCCTTCAGAAGATAAAAGGAAGAGCAGCTGCAAGAGCGATGGCCACAGCAACGCATGGGTCCTGTCTGTCCACGTAGTCCTCTCCATCTGCCTGTAACTTGCCAGGTCTTCTACCCACACTGGGAAATTCCAGCTGCCAACCCTCTTTGGGTTGCACCTCCCCTTTTTGCACACGGCTCTATTGGGAAGGCAGCTGTCATGTGTCTATTTGAAAGACAAGAAACCAGTCTAGTTGCGGAAAAGAGATTTAGATTACATCAGAATAACAATGCAAATCATTTGTGCAGTTCTTAGTACAGAAAACAGATGTAGGAACAAAAATTGGGAGAGTTAAAGAAAGTGGTTTTTTATTCTGTCATCAAAATTGTTTTTTAAAAACATGTCACAAAAAAACACATCTGTAGTAAGATAAATAATTGTGTGCTGGCTTCATAAACAGAATGAATGGTTGAATTCACACAACGTAATTTACTGTTTCAGGGCACACACACGTGGTTTCCAAGTGGTTTCTTGCCACTTTGGCCTTCAACTGGCCTTGATATTTTCCACTGAGGGTTGTCTGATTGTCTCCACCACAGCCCTGAGTCTAAGCAAAAGCCCATGGGTTGGTTGACTGGTGTTCCTGTCGTCCTTGGGAGTGGACAGACTGGCAGATGTGGGGCTAGTGGGGAAGATTCTCATAAACAGTTTATTTGTTGTAAGAACTCCAATTGGAATGTGGCTTCCAATCATGGGAGGAGGACTGCTTTAGAACAAGTTAGAGAGAGTGTGTGTGTGTGTGTGTGTGTCACACACTTGGTGCTTGGTGTTGCTGTTTTGTATCATTTCACCCTTTAGTCTGAAATAGAAACTTATTTATTGAGATTTGTTGATTCATGTTGCTGATGATACATGGTAGTGTCACAAGTATGGGAAGAACTTCTAAGTGTGTGGTAATTCAGCCTTTTTCTTTTTTCTTTTTTTTTTTTTTTTGTTGCTCTTTCCCTCTACACCTTGATCTTGAAAAGCCCGGCAAGGATTTTACACAGAGACAAGTCTTTAAAGGCTCTCCAGGCCTCAGCGATACCATGTTGTAAATAATCCTCTTCCTGGTGCTAAGCTTTTAATGAAGCAGTGAAGAAAATAAGATGCAAATCCCAATCAGATGAGGCCTTGTTGCATAGTGTATCAGAAAACAGCTGAGAACTCAAACAGCAGCTGCTTTTTCTTTTTCAGGAAACTTTCTATAATAATACCAATAAAACCCAAGACTATTATTCTGAACAGAAACAAGAAATACAGCTGGAGCCATTTCCTATCCACCTGATGAAGGGCACTACCAGGCACTCACTCTGGCTCTGTCCACCGATGCCTGTGCCCACTTTGTGTGACGTAGCTTCCATGGAGACAAGAGCAATGGTAATGGAAGAAGAAAGTCTGGATGTACTCGTGCAGAAAGAGAAAGCTTCATGGAACAATATTAATCTTCTGGTCATCTCTGTGCCCATAAAGTTGTCAGATTGACTTTGGATTTAAAGCCTGAAAATGAGTCCCAAGGAAGTCCATTGACATGAGGCCCAAGGAAGACAGTTTTTGGAAGGGGCAAGACAGGAAGGATGGTTTGGTCACTGTGAGGAAGAGGAGGGTAGAAAAGCCTCAGGACATCAGAATCTTTAGGAAGTGGCTACTGACAATCAAGCAGAGCTTTCTCCCTGTGGGTCTCTATCCATTTAGTGGCTTTTTGTGCTAAGCAGCTCAGTGACTGCCTTCTGCTCCAGATGTGACCTTCAGTCTCTGTTGCTCCTTTCTGCTGGCAATGCTTAGTGTAATTTCAGCCACAGAGGAAAGGAGGTGAAGTGAACATCAGTGGGAGCCTAAAAAGTTAAACAACGGATGTGTTTTCCCAGTGTAGAGAAAAGCTTGCTTCTCCATCCCCAGGACTTTGTGCCCTGCTCACCTGGAAGGTAAGCAGCAAGCTGCTGGGGCACAAGGAGCCTGTGAGTGACTGAGAGCAATGATGAGCTCATCCCCTCCTTTAGGCACCTCACCTTCTGCTTCAACCATTTCGGTGGTTTCTTAGTTTGTTTCCCTGCCTACTATTGCCTTTTCTCATTCAGAATTCATTCTGACGACAGCCACTAAATTAGTCATCCTCAGGAAGAGCCTGGGTCATGCCTCAAACTCTGCAGAGGCTCCTGAGGGCTCACTGAATGATGCTTAAGCCCCTTGCCTGCCCCTCGAGACGTGGTACAGTCAGGCTCTGCTTCCCTTTCCCCATCTGTGCTGCTTACACTCCATTGGACCCTTCAGGTGCCTTTCTGCCATGCTCTGGAATTTGGGGGACTGGCTTCTACATGCTTCACTGGGGCTTCCTCACTCTCTGGCTTTTCATTGGGTTTGACCATTGACAGAGGGAAGTGGATGTCTGGATACTTATTCCTCCCCTCTCTTCCTGTCAGTCCTTGATTCTGGCAGTAACCAAGTCTTGTTTCTCTACCCAGGCCACGACTCCTATCAAGCCACCCCTCTTTCACAGTGTTCTGGTAACTCCACTTCTTTTGCTCCTTCAGATCCGTGGCTGGAAATGGCCGCATGCTGTTGCTCATCTCTGTTGGCTTCGGCATCCCAGGGTTGATAGTTTACCTTGCCCATTCCTCTTAAAGAATAGATTTATTCAATAATTTCCCTTTACTTTCTTGGGTGTGTCACCTCTTTCTTGCTGAAATCCTATCTCCATCCTCTCCTCTCTTGTCCAAGCAAAACAGCCACTTGCTATTCCTCAAACATAGTACTTTCTCTTCTCTGTGACTTTTCATTTGCTAGCTTTCTTCATCTAGTCCCAAGGAAACTCAGGTTTGGAGGATCCTAATCAGCGGTCCAGTAATCAGATGCTTCAATTCTCTCTGCATCTCCTGCTAAATGATTGTCTAGTCTTTGTTGAAATATTTGTAAGGCAGGAATTCATTGCCTATTAAGGCATCAGTATTTATTCATTCAGTTCATTCAGTGAACATTGTTGCTGCCTCCTACCATGTACCAAGTGCTGTGCATGGTGTCTCTTCTCAAGAAGCTCAAAACAGTGAGGAGATGAACGTATGAATAAGCAATTTTGGGACAATGTGATATGGATTACTTTGGTGTTATTCAGAAGTGCTTTGAAAGCACAGACAGCTGAGATGGGATGGAGTGCAGTCTTGCTCTGTTGCCCAGGCTCATCTGATATGAAATGGAGTCTCACTCTGTCCCCTAGGCTGGAGTGCAGTGGCATGATCTCAGCTCACTGCAACCCCACCTCCCAGGTTCAGGAGATTCTCCTGCCTCAGCCTCCCAAGTATCTGGGATTACAGGTGCCCGCTGCCACACCTGGCTATTCCTTGATAGGTTTTTAAGCTCCATGAGGACAGAGTCCTTGTCTTGATTATCATGGAATCCCCTTTATTTAGCATTTTATGAGGTTGAAATCAAGACATCAGCCTGGCTGAAATTTTCCCTGAAAGAAAGTTTTTTTTTTTTTTTCTGGAGGAAAAATCCAGTTCCAAGCTCATTTTTGTTATCAGCAGAATTCAGTCCTCTGCATTTGTAGTACTGAGGTCCCCATTTTTTTAGTAGTTACTGCCAGCCAGAGAAGACTCTGCCTTTAAAGGGGTCATGCAATTAGGTCAGGACCACCTGGATAATCTCCCTTTCTAAAGTCACTTCTGCCATATAACATAACCTAATCCTGGGAGGCAAATCCATCAAATTCCCAATCTGGGGGATTAGGTGGAGCATGTACACCAGAGGAAGAAGAGGGAAATCTTGGGGAAAATTCTAGAATTCTGGTAGGAAGCAACATAAATTGAAAATAGTATATATGATATGTTGAATCAAAATAGACAAGTTTAATCAATGGTTTCAGAACTCAAGACAGTAATGACCCTTAGGGTCAAGGAGGCAGAGAAACAATAGCATACATGAAAAGGAAGTATTCAGTCAATGGGTACACACTCATTGCCTTCCAGATGCTAAAGAGAACCTAGCCATGCCATGCTGGCCTTATGGTCTATAAAACTATGCATTAATAAGTGGGATTTTTGAAAAAATGTTACTTTAAGTTCTGGGATACATGTGCAGAATGTGCATGTTTGTTAGATAGGTATATATGTGCCATGGTGGTTTGCTGCACTTATCAACCTGTCATCTAGGTTTTAAGCCCCACATGCATTAGGTATTTGTCCTAATGCTCTCCCTCGCCTTTCCCCCATCCCCAACAGGCCCCGGTGTGTGATGTTCCCCTCCCTGTGTCCACGTGTTCTCATTGTTCAACTCCCATAAGTGGAATTTTTTAAAGCTGCTAAATTTGTGGTAATTTTTACTCATCGATAGAAAAGTAATACAAGACCTCAACTACTGACCAGTCTGTGGGTAGTAATCTTATCAAACAAGTTGCCTCATTATATAAACATTTTGCAGCTACTTTATTACAGAGGACTCATCAGGAAGTTATGTTGCTCAAAACTAGGCATTTTGTAGATGCTTTCTTAAGATTGATTTATGGCCAAGATGACCTTTAGTCTATACCAGTTTTATCAGATTTCAAGAATACAATGATTCCATCACAGTAGTGGTTTTTTTTTTTTCCTCTAAGCTTGACTATTAGCTCAAATGATTGTCAAGAGCTCTGCATTTACCTGGAAATATAGAAATGCTGAATTCTAGGTACATGTCAGCCAGTGAGTTTGAAACCTGGCTTTGCTTATTATTATATATATGCCATGGACGAGTTACACCCTTAAAAACCTTAAGCTTTTCATTTGTAAAATGGGTATAGTAGCACCTTCCTTGCAAACTGTCTATAAGGCTTGAAGATGGGGTATATAAAGTGCCACTCTACTTCTTCATACCCTCTCCTTCATCTTTCCTTGATCCTTTTTCCCTCTCTCTTTTTAAGATGTGATTTTACAGAAAGGTACTAAAAATAAACAAAGGAAAGAAAATGTTAGGAAAAGCCTTTTAGGTTTTAGCGTTAATTTCTGTTGTGAGTTCACTTGTCTATAAAGTTATACTTGGTACCATGACGAACACTGAGAAGTGTTTCCTGCCCGAAGGGGACAGACATTCTGAAGGAGACGGGATGGCTTCACATAATCTATCTTTTTATTTTTGTGTTGGCTCAGTATTCTCTTTTTCTGATTACAAGGGTGTGGTTCCTTTAGGAAGTGGGATTGCTCTAGTGTATTTTATAAGACCAGTGAAGTAATCTTTCCACTGTGACCTATCCTTGGATGGGGGAATGGGAATGGGAGGAAGAAATGTGGATTTTTTTCAAGGTAGTGGCACATGAGCGACAGCCTTTGCTGCTTGTGGTATACAGGATGTTTCTGTAACAGAGCATATAAACACAACATTCATGACTAAGTGTTTTGTAGAATGGAAAAATCAATGACTAGACTAGGAAGGAAACCATCATTATGGACAAATACCATGGCTGGTGTCAGTTGCACAGAAGGACCATAGACCTGATGCAGGCGCTGTTGAAGATGTCCAAGTTACTCAAAAGCCATTAAAACATCAGTTTTAATTTTTCTGATTGTTTCCCAAAACATACAGATGAAAATCCTGTGTGGTTGACTTTGGCTGCTGTTACATGAAATTTTACAAAGCTTAGGAGATCTATTTTTTTTTCCATAAAAACCAGTGGAATTCTAATGTGACACTTGGGAATTGTGTTTGAATTCTGAATGTGTGTTTATGTCTCAATTTCCCACCAACACAGATGTTTACTTCAGAAAGACAGTCACTCTAGACCTTTCCTGGACTCTCACCCAAGTTTTTCACAAGAATAGTGTATCATTATGTAAGAGAGCAGCTGCTGGTATCTTTTACACTTTTTTGGAAAGTTCTTTAATTTTTTCTTCATGAGAGTTTCCACAGGGGTGGAATCATTTTGTTTTAGTGTTAGAATATATTGTCTTTGAAGAGAAACTAGTTAACTCCTATAAGCTGAGGGAAAAGAAAGAGAATGGATGTAGAACTGGTGTAGCTGATGTTGCTAAAATAGATTGCGTCACGGTCAAATGGGAATGAACATTGAAATAATAAAATATCATTCTTATTCCACAATAGAGAGAAGAGGGTTAGCCCCTTGACAATGGAAAGGAATAAGGGAGAAAAAACAGATGAAGGAGAGTATGAAGAAGTAGAGTGGCACTTTATATACCCCATCTCCAAGCGTCACAGACAGCTTGCAAGGTAGGAGTCACTATGCCCATTTTACAAATGAAAAACTTGAGGTTTTGAAGGGGGTCACTTGTCCATGGCATACATATAATAAAAAACAAATCCAGGTTTCAAACTTACTGGTTGACAAGTACCTGGAATTCAGCATTTCTATGTTGCCAGGTTTCCAGTATCAGATGGAAATAACCATATCTAATCAGCAATAAATTAGACATAATTATACTCCTTACCGTATAAAGTTTTCTAAACACTAAGTAAATTGAATAAACTGAGACTCTAGTAAGCAGTCTTAAAGCATTTGACTCAATATAATTCAGGATCATAGTATAGTTTACAGATATTTTTATCTTTCTAATTTCTTCATTCTCTTTGCATCAAGTTAGAATGAGAGGAAAGGCCTTTATCTAGTGCTCAAATTAAGAGTTTGTTACAGAGAAAGTTGGTAGGCATTTTTGAGAAAGACTTTTGGAAAGATTTTGGAACAGAATTGCGGTTCTGAGAAGAATGAAGACGGTGAGTGAATCCTGTACTGGCAACTGAGGTATCCAGGTTCTCTCATTGGGAATGACTAGGTGGCTGGCATGACTCACAGAGAGCCAGGAAAAGCAGGTTGCTGTGACAGCCTACCCAGGATCTGTAAGAGGGGAAGGGAGCTGCCATCCCCAGCCAAGGGAGGCAGTGAGTGATTGTGCTACCCTGCCCAGGAAATGGGCAAATTTTCCATGGATCTGTGCAACCTGAGGATCAGGAGATACCCTCATGAGCCCACGCCACCAGAAACTTGGGTTCCAAGCACAGAGCTATGCAGACGCTAGATGGCTGATCCACTGGAGACTGCCTAAGACTACTGAGTTCCTGGGAGGGTGGGACAGCCGTTATCACTGTGGCTGCCTGCTGCCTAAGATGACTGAGCTTTTTGAGGGAGGAGTGGCAGCCATCACTGCAGCTCCAGTTTGCCGTTTTCCCCTGCCGGTCCCGGGCAGACTGAACGGTTTGGACCCACGAAGCATTCCCCACAGCACAGTACAGCAACTGTGGCAGATCATGGTCAGGCTGCCTGTTTAGTCTGAAGCTGGACCATCTCTCCTCATTGAGTGGGGCCTCCCTGTGGGAATTTCAGCAACTCCAACCGAGGGGTTTACAGACAGAACTCTGATCTGCCTGGGATGGAGTCCCTGTGGGGAGGAGTGCACGTGGTCTCTGTGGATCAGTGAACCTAGTCTTTTCCCCTGCTGGCTCTGAGGAATCTGGGCAGTCCTGATGAGTAAGATTCCCCCCAGTGCAGTGCACCTCGTCCAACAAGGGGCAGCCAGAGTGCTTTGTTAAGAGGGTCGCTGATCCTGTGCCTGCTGGCTGGGTAAGATTTCCCAACAGGGTTTGCCAGACACCTTATACAGGAGTGTTCCTGCTGGCATCACGTTGGTCTATGGGACAGAGCTCCCAGAGGAAGGAGCAGGCAGCCATCTTTGCTGTTCTGCAGCCTCCATTGGTGACATATCCAGCTGCAGGAGGGAGCCAGGAAAAATAGGGTATGGAGTGGACCCCCAGAAAACTGCAGCAGCCCTGTGGAAGAGGGGGCTGGCTGTTAAAAGAAAAACAAACAGAAAGCAACAACAACGATCGACAAAAAAGTCCCCACAAAAACCCCATCCAAAGGTCGGCAGCCTCAAAGATTGAAGGTAGATAAAATCACGAAGATGATAAAGAATCAATGAGAAAACCGGAAAACTCAAAAAGCCAAAATGCCTCTTCTCCTCCAAAAGATTGAAACACCACTCCCGCAAGGGCACAGAACTGGGCTGAGGCTGAGATGGATGAACTGACGGAAGTAAGTTTCAGAAGGTGGATAGTAATGAACTTTACTGAGCTAAAGGATCATGTTCTAACCCAATGCAAAGAAGCTAAGAACCATGATAAAACACTATAGTAGCTGTTAATCAGAATAACTAGTTTAGAGAGGAACATAAATGAGCTGAAAAATACAACATGAAAACTTCACACTGCAACCACAAATATCAATAGCCAAATAGACCAAGAGGAAGAAAGAATTTCAGAGCTTGAAGACCATCTTGCTGAAATAAGACAGGCAGACAAGATTAGAGGAAAAAAATGAAAAAGAATGAACAAAACATCTGAGAACTATGGGATAATGTAAAAAGACTGAACCTCTAAGTGGTTGGGGTACCTGAAAGAGATGGGGAAGGTGAAACCAAGTTGGAAAACATACTTCAGGATATCATCCAGGAGAACTTCCACAACCCAGCAATACAGGCCAACATTCAAATTCAGGAAATCCAGAGAACCCCAGTAAGACACTCCCTGAGAAGATCAACCCCAAGATGCATAATCTTCAGATTCTCAAAGGTCAAAATGAAAGAAAAAGTGTTAAGGGCAGTCAGAGAGGAAGGCCAGGTCACCTACAAAGGGAAGCTCATCAGATTAACAGTGGATCTCTCAGCAGAAACCCTATACGCCAGAAGAGAGTGGGGGCCCATATTCAATATTCTTAAAGAATTTCCAACCCAGTATTTCCTATCTGGCAAAACTAAGATTCATAAGTGAAGGAGTAATAGAATCCTTTTCAGACAAGCAAATGCTGAGGGAATTCACATCACCAGGCTTGCCTTGCAAGAGCTCCTGAAGGAAGCACTAAATATGGAAAGGAAAAATCATTACCAGCCACTACAAAAACACACTGATGTATACAGACCAATGATACTATGAAGCAACTACATCAATAAGTCTGAAAAATAACCAGCTAGCATCATGATGACAGGATCAAATTCACACATAACAATATCAACCTTAAATGTAAATGGGTTAAATGCCCCAATTAAAAGACACAGAATGGCAAGCTGGATAAAGAGTCAAGACCCATTGATGTGTTATATTCAAGAGACCCATCTCATGTGCAAAGACACACATAGGCTCAAAATAAAGGGAGGGAGGAAAATTTATCAAGCAAATGGAAAACAGAAAAAGGCGGAGGTTGCAATCCAAGTTTATAACAAAGCAGGCTTGAAGCCAACAAAGATCAAAAAAAGACAAAAAAGAGCATTACACAATGGTAAAGCGTTCAATTCAACAAGAAGAGCTAACTGTCCTAAATATATGTGAACCCAATACAGGAGCACCCAGATTCACAAAACAAGTTCTTAGAGACCTCCAAAGAGACTTAGACTCCCACACAACAATAGTGGGAGACTTTAACACCCACTGTCAACATTAGACAGATCTTCAAGACAGAAAATTAATAAAGATATTCAGGACTTGAACTCAGCTCTCCATCAAGTGGACCTGATAGATAGCTACAGGACTCTACAACCCAAAACAACATAATATACATTCTTCTCAGTGCCACATGGCACTTACTCTAAAATCGATCACATAATTTGAAGTAAAACAATCCTCAGCAAATGCAAAAGAACTGAAATCATAACAGTCTCTTACAATCAAATTAGAACTCAAGATTAAGAAACTCATTTTAAACCACACAACTGTATGGAAATTGAGCAACCTGCTCCTGAATGACTTCTGGGTAAGTAATGAAATTAAGGCAGAAATCAAGTTCTTTAAAACCAATGAGAACCAAGGGACAATGTACCAGAATCTCTGGGATGCAGTTAAAGCAATGTTACGAGGGAAATCTATAGCACTAAACTCCCACATCAAAAAGCTAGAAAGATCTCAAGTTGACATTCTAACATGACAACTGAAAGAACTAGAGAACCAAGAGCAAACAAACCCTAAAGCTAGCAGAAGACAAGAAATAACCAAGATAAGAGTGGAACTGAAGGAGACAGAGACATGAAAAACCCTTCAAAAAAAATCAACAAATACATGTTTTTGAAAAAATTAATAAAATACACCACTAACTAGATTAATAAAGAAGAAAAGAGAGAAGAATCAAATAGACACAATAAAAATGATAATGGGATATCACTACTGACTGCACAGAAATACAACCAACCATCAGAGGGTACTATTAACACATGTATGCACATAAACTAGAGAATCTAGAAGAAATGAATAAATTCCTGGACACATACACTCTCTAAGACTGAACCAGAAAGAAGTTGAATCCCTGAATAGGCCAAAAACAAGTTCTAAAATTGAGGCAGTAAAAAATAACTTATCAACCAAAAAAAAAAAAAAAAAAAAAAAAAGCCTAAAAAGCCTCAAACCAGATGGATTTACAGCTGAATTCTACCAGAGGTACAAAGAAGAGCTGGGACCATTTCCTTTTAATCTATTCCAAACAATTGAGGAGGAGAGACTTCTCTCTAACTCATTCTATGAGGCCAGCCTCATCCTGACACCAAAACCTGTCAGAGATATAACAGAAAAAGAAAACTTCTGGCCAATATCTCTAATGAACATTGATACAGAAATCCTCAGTAAAATACTGGCAAACTGAATTCAGCAGCACATCAAAAAGCTTATCCACTCTGATCAAGTTGACTCATCCGTGGGTTGCAAACGTCGTTCAACATATGCAAAACAATAAATGTAATTCATCACATAAACAGAACTAACGACAAAAACCACATGATTATCTCAATAGACACAGAAAAAGCCTTTGATAAAATTCAACATACCTTCACGTTAAAAACTCTCAATAAACTAGGTATTGATGGAACATACTTCAAAATAATAAGAGCCATTTATGACAAACACACAGTCAATATCATACTGAATGGGCAAAAGCTGGAAGCATTCCCCTTGAAAACTGGCACAAGGCAAGGATGTCATCTCTTACCACTCCTATTCAACATATTATTGGAAGTTCTGGCCAGGGCAATCAGGCAAGAGAATGAAATAAAGAGTATTCAAGTAGGAAGAGAGGAAATCAAACTGTATCTGTTTGCAGATGACATGATCTTATATTTAGAAAACCCCATCTTCTCAGCCCCAAAGCTTCTTAAGCTGATAAGCAACTTCAGCAAATTCTCAGGATACAAAATTAATCTGCAAAAATGACAAGCATTCCTGTACACCAGCAATAGACAAGCAGAGAGCCAAATCATGAATGAATTCCCTTTCACAGTTGCTACAAAGAGAATAAAATATCTAGGAATACAGCTAATGAGGGAAGTGAAGAACTTCTTCAAGGAGAACTACAAACCGCTGCTCAAGGAAATAACAGAGGATGCAAACAAATGGAAAATCATTCCATGCCTATGGATAGGAAGAATCAATATTATGAAAATGGCCATACTACCCAAAGTAATTTATAGATTCAATGCTATTCCCATTAAACTACCATTGAAATTCTTCACAGAATTAGAAAAGCCTACTTTAAAATTCATATAGAACCAAAAATATTCTGTATAGCTAAGACAATCCTAAGTAAACGGATCAAAGCTGGAGGCATCACGCTACCTGACTTCATACTATACTACAAGGCTACAGTAACCAAAACAGCATGGTACTGGTACAAAAACAGGCATATAGATCAATGGAACAGAATAGAGAACTCAGAAATAAGACCACATATCTATAACCATCTGATCTTCGATAAACCTGAAAAAACAAGCAATGGGGAAAGCGTTCCCTATTAAATAAGTGGTACTGGGAGAACTGGCTAACTATATGCAGTAAATTGAAACTGGGTCCCTTCCATATACCTTATACAAAGGTTAACTCAAGATAGAATAAAAACTTAAAGGTAAAACCTCAAACTATAAAAACCCTGGAAGAAAATCTAGGCAATACCATTCAGGACATAGGCATGGGCAAAGATTTCATGATGAAAACGTGAAAAGCAATGACCACAAAAGCAAAAATTGACACACAGGATCTAATTAAACTAAATAGCCTCTGCATAGCAAGAAAACAACAACAACAACAACAACAACAAAAACAAAACACTATCATCAGAGTGAACAGACAACCTACAGAATGGGAGAAAATTTTTGCAATCTGTCCATCTGACAAAGGTCTAACATTCAGAATCTAAAAGGAACTTAAACAAACTTACAAAAACAAACAAACAAACAAACAAACCAAACAACCCCATTAAAAAGTGGGCAAAGGACATGAACAACACTTCTCAAAAGAAGACATTTATGTGCCCAAAAAACATGAAAAAAAGCTAACATCACTGATAGAGAAATGCAAATCAAAACCACAATGAGATACCATCTCATGCTAGTCAGAATGGCAATTATCAAAAAGTCAAGAAAACAGATGCTGGTGAGATTGTGGAGAAATAGGAATGTTTTTACACTGTCAGTGGGAATGTAAATTAGTTCAACCATTGTGGAAGACAGTGTGGTTATTTCTCAAAGACCTAGAACCAGAAATACTGTTTTCTGGTACAGCAATCCCGTTACTGGGTATATAGCCAAAGGAATATAAATCATTCTATTATAAAGATATATGCATGCATATGTTCATTGCAGCACTATTCACAATAGCAAAAACATGGAATCAACTTAAATGCCCAACAATGATAGCCTGGATAAACAAAATGAGGTACACATACACTATGGAGTACTATGCGACAATAAAAAGGAAAGAGATCATGTCCTTTGCAGGGACATGGATGGAGCTGGAGGCCATTATTCTTAGCAAACTAATACAAGAACAGAAAACCAAACACTGCATGTTGTCAGTTGTAATTGAGAACTGAACAATAAGAACACATGGACACAGGGAGGGAAACAACACATACTGGGGCCTGTTGTGGCAGGGGTGTGTGTGGGGAGGGAGAGCATCAGGAAAAATAGGTGATGGGTTCATAGGAGCAGCAAATCACCATGGCACATGTTTACCTATGTAATAAATATGCACATCCTGCACACGTATCCTGGAACTTAAAATAGAAAAAAGAGTTGGAACAACTATCCAAACTAGGTAAGGAGAACAGGAGACCTTCCTGTGCCCTGATTGACCACACCTGCCAGCATGAACATGCATAGAGGGCACACACAGGCCTGCACTTGCCACCACCCCACCCCTGTGCTAACACCACCACCAGTGTGACCACTCCCACAGTCACTTGTCGGGGGGGGGGGGGGGGGGGGGGGCCCTGCAACCCTGCAAGCTGTGCTGCCTCTGTTGTATCTGGGATCACCAACACAAAGGCTGGTACCCACTAGCACCCTGCTGTGGTCAACAAGCATGCACCCCGCTGTGCTGCTATTGCTGCTGCTAGCATGCGCAAATGAGGACAGATCTAATTTCAGGGAGCCAGAGACCAAAGCTAGGGCCCGATACCAGTCCCCCGGAGTTAGAGCATGCAGTCCAGGAGTTAGGAGCTGAGCCTGGGCCCCCTAAAATCTTCCAGAAATGAACTCAGTTTACTGAACCCACCTTATACCATAATCAAACCCTCAAGATCATCAAATAGGATTAAAAAAATAAAAACCATCCAAAGGACAGCAACTTCAAAGACTGAAGGAACATCAGCTCACAAAGATGAGAAAGAATCAGCACAAGAACTCTGACAAAAAAGCCAGAGTGCCTTCTTTCTTCCAAACGACCTCACTAGCTCTCCAACAAGTGTTCTGAACCAGGTTGAGATGGCTGAATGATAGAAATAGAATTCAGAATATAAATAGGAACAAGATCATTGAGATGCAGGAGTATGCTGAAACCTAATCCAAGGAAGCTAAGAATTACAATAAAACAATATAGGAGCTGACAGACAAAATAGCTGGCATTGAAAAGAATGCAACCAACCTGACGACAGGATCAAATCCACAAACATCAATATTAACCTTGAATGTAAATGGGTGAAATGCCCCAATTAAAAGGCATGGAGTGGCAAACTGGATAAAAAACAAGATCCAATGGTATGCTATCTCTGAGAGACACATCTCACATGCAATGACACCCATAGGCTCAAAATAAAGGGGTGGAGAAAAATCTACAAAGCAAATGAAAAACAGACAAAAGCAGGCGTTGCAATCCTAATATCAAACAAAAGAGGTTTTAAGCCAACAAAGATAAAAAAGACAAAGAGGGCATTATATAATGGTAAAGGGTTCAAACAAACAAACAAACAAACAAACAAGAAGACCCAGATTCACGAAACAAGTTCTTAGAGACCATGAAGAGAGTTAGACTCCCACACATTGGTAGCTCTTACTTGGTTGTGGTCTATTATTTTTTAAATTTACTAAAGAATTTAGGTGGCTAATATTTTAAAGAGTTTTTTTTTCTACTGCTATATTTTTGTGTGCTATATTTGTTAGGATTTTTTTCTCCATCAGGAATGAGCTAGCTTCATAACTAAATTGATAAAATTTCTCTCATTTTCTGTAACTCTAGAATAGTATAAATAGCAGAGGAATGACTGATTTCTGAAGGCTTAAAAGAACTCACTGTGTTCAGGAAGTTTTAAGAGTCTCTAGCTAGTGATCTGTCTATTTTGTTATTTTTTTCAAAAACCCAGCTTCTGGATTCATTGATATTTTGAATGGTTTTTCGTTTCTCAGTCTCTTTCAGTTCAACTCTGATTTCGATTATTTCTTGTTTTCTGCTAGCTTTGGGGTTGGTTTGCTCTCTTGGCGGTGTGTACGGAGGGCATTCTTTGATTTTTTTTTTTAAATATCAAGTCTCAATTGAAGATCAATCCTCAATATAGGATAAAGTCAATATAGAAAGAATAAAAATATTGGGTTGGAACTACACCAAAATATGTCCCTGAAATAAAATCATCCTTTTTTCCCCTCCCTCCCTCCCTCCCATTTCCTCCCTCCCTCCCTCCCTTCGTTTCTTCCTTCCTCCCTCCCTCCCTCCCTTTCTTCCTTTGCTTATTTTTCTTAACAATGGAAAGAAATACACCTCTTCTTCTTTCACCTGTTTTTTCCCTGCCACACCTTTAAAAAAATCCAGAAATGAATATAGCACCATACAGGAAGTCTCTAACTTAAGAACAGTAATTTAAAAATAGGCACACTAGACTCTCATGCTTCCCTTATATGGTAGCGGGTACAGAGTAGTGGTTAAGAGTATGGCTCTTGAAAACTGAACCTCTCTCACCTGTAAAATGGGACTCATCACCATACCTACATCCTGACTGTGAGCATTAACTGACATGAATGTCTATGAAGGTTTTAACACTATATCTTGGACACAGTAAGTATTCGTAATATAATAATAATAACAGCAATTATGGTTATTGTTACTATTGTCATCTAATAAGTATCACTGAACTTAGCTGATTTGTAGCAGCATCTCCTTCTTGAAAATGGTTGTTGGGGATAGGAAGCAGAGATGGTTTCCTTATAATGATCATCTGAGGTTAGATACTATTATATTCACCATTTTACAACATGTGACTGCACTTGGTGCCCCTGGCAGACCTCAAGATGTTGAGTAACATATTTTATGTGTCTCATACATTGATGCTAGGGGACATATTTTATGGATCCTTGTATCTACAGAACTTGCACAATATTAGAATTGGATAGATTCTTTATAATGGCTGATCTATGGGACTCCCTCCCACAAAGTGTCTCATTCCTGTATCCTAGAGATGTTGTTCTCTTCTTTTAGCCTTCCCATGCTTTACTCTATGCCCCATGGCACTTTCTCTGGCTCCTCACCCTCCTCAATACTTTCTCTTCTGCCAAAGGTCTTGCCCCAAGCCAGCAGATCCCCTAGTGAAAGCTTACAACCTGGTGGGCTACAGATCATGTGGGCTATAGAGAGTAATAACTGTTGGAGAGATGTGTTTGTATGACATAAGCTTTAGCTTTGAGTGTGCTTTGCAATGTGCTTTGCACAACCATTTTATCTGCCTTCAAGACCCGTTCTTCCTTCAGGTGTCAGCACTAGATATCCCCCTCCCCTCACGGCTGCCTGTGCCTCCTCAACACCCAGCCCGTGTTTCTGTCACAACACTGACTGCTCTCTGTTGGATTTAATGTTCTCCTTGTCTGTGCCACTCCCTGTGAACTCCTCGAGGGCGAGGACTGTGTTCTCTGTGTTCCACAACTCTGTAACTCCGGTACAAGCATGGTGCGGAACCGGTGTTCCAAAAATACTCCCTCATTAAATCAATGGAAACAAGGTTCTTATGTTGACAGGTCTGCAGTACTGTTTACAGAGTGTTGTAGGAAAAGGATGGATTAAATCAATGTTAGTGGACTGACCTGGGAATCTAAGTTACAACATGTTTCTAGGTGAAAGCATTCTGGGATGCTTATACTTATTTTCAGCTGCAAAATGTTAGTTCTCCAAAATTCTGAAGGATCCATTGCACTCTTCTCAGATTGGCATAATTCCTCTTGGGTTCAGTGGAGAACCATATGCCCATGGGAGAGAATCTGGCTGCCTTTGAATAGAAGATGTTGGAGCAACACTAAGAAATTTCAGAGTGAATGCAATTTGCATATGCAATAACCTATTCCCGTAATTGAGGATTTCCTGAGTGACTGAGAGGCTCCAAAGGTAGAATACATCCTCAGTCATTTCCACACAGGATTGAGTTGTTGCCAAGCTCTGACCCTTTAAATGTCTCAAACAACACCCAAAGATTTTGGGAAGAAAACCTATTCAATTTACTAGTATCATTTCACAACGTTTATAGGTCATGATTCTCTAATGTAGGGGGGATATTGAGAATATGTAGTTGACACATTTTTCTCATGAAGAACACCCTTATTTTTCTTTCCCCTTAAGCATGAATTTTTCAGTAATGATGTAGTACTGGTGGGTTCAATTTAATCAAAGTTTTCCAGGAGCTTTCTTGCTAAAGAGTGAATCACCAGGTTTTCTGGTATATTATGGGAGGAACATCTGTGCATTTTCAAGCTTGTGGTATGCAATGAAACATGCTGTAAGTCAATCAAGTGAGTTTTATTTATTTTTTAGTGTCAGGGTCTTGCTCTGCTTCCTAGGCTGGAGTGCAGTGGCATGATCATGGATGGCTCACTGCAGCCTCAGATTGCTGGGTTCGAGCTATCCTTCTGCATCAGGCTTCCAAATTCCTAAGACTATAGGTACATGCCACCACACCTGTTAATTAAATTGATTCTTAATTTTTAATATTTTTATTTTTTTTTGTAGAGATAGTGATATTGCTATGTTGCCCAGGCTGGTCTTAAACTCCTGGCCGCAAGCACTCCTTTTGCCTTGGCCCCTACAAGTGTTGAGATTTTAGATGTGCGCCACTATACCTGGCCAGTGAATGGTTTACTTTACCAGTCCTTTGCAGTCTCTCTTCAACATTTAGTATCAGCTTCATTTTTTTTTTTTTGCTTTTGCACGTTGAACTTTAATGACATAGGTATTTGACATGTCTCTTGAAATGTAATATGTAGTGACTGCAGCAAAATTATTACATAGAAGGGGTATAGGGTAGGTGATCTGGTTGGAATAAAGGACTAGACCTTTACTTTTAAGTTTCATTTGTATAGTGAGCCTACTGTTTGTACATAGAAGGTGTGTTTCTCCCTCATGGTGACTCTAGTCTTCTAGTATCCTAGGTCAAGATCCTTGGGATTATCCTTGACTCATATTTTTCTCACTCTGTGTCTAATCCTTCAGCTATTTTGTGGGGCCCACCTTCAAATATATCCGTAATCACATCTCTTCTCACTTTCATAGCTAGCACCTTGTTCTAAGCTGCCATCATCTCTTGCTGAGATTGTTGCAATCACTTCCTTCCTAACTAATCTCCCTATGTACATCCTCCCTCATATTTACACAGCCATTTTATCTGTGTTCAAGACCCATACATACAGTCAGTCTCCAACTTGTCTTTTGAGTTTCATCTCTTGTTCTCATAATTGTTGGAGAACAATTTTTCGTGGACATTTTAAATGGGATTATGTTCTTGATTTGGCTCTCAACTTTAACATTATTGGTGTATAGAAATGCTACTGATTTTTTTACATTAATTTTTTTTCACGAAGTTTTACTTAAGTAATTTATCATGCCTGGGAGCCTTTTGATTGAGTCTTTAAGGTTTTCTAGAAATAGAATCATATTGTCAGTGAAGATAGATAGTTTGACTTCTTTTCATTTATCAGATCTAGGAGCCTTTTGGTGGAGTCTTTAAAGCTTTCTAGATATAGAGTGATACTGTCAGGGAAGAGAGATAATTTGACTTATTTTCCTATTTGGATGCCTTTTTTTTCTTTCTCTGGACTGACTTCTCTGGCTAGGACTTCTAGTACTATGTTGAATAGGAGTGGTGAGAGTGTGCATCCTTGTTTTGTTCTAATTCTTAAGGAGAATGTTTCCAGCTTCTGCCTGTTCAGTTTGATGTTGGCTGTGGGTTTGTCATAGATGGCTCTTATTGTTTTGAAGTATGTTCCTTTGATACCAATTGTTGAGGATTTTTATCATGAAGCGATATTGAATTTTATCAAAAGCTTTTTCTGCATCCATTGAGGTGTTCATGTCGTTTTTGTTTTTAATTATGTTTTGTGGTGAATCTCATTTATTGATATGTGTATGATGAACTAACTTATACAACCCCAGGACAAAAGCCTACTTCATCATGGTGAAGTAACTTTTTGATGTGCTGCTGGGTCCAGTTTGCTGATATTTGGTTGAGGACTTTTGTGTCTATGTTCATCAAGGATATTAGCTATATTTTTCTGTTTTTATTGTGTCTTTGCAGATTTGGGTATCAGGATGATGCTGGCTTCATAGAACAAATTGAGGAGGAGTCTATCCTCCTCTATATTTTGGAATAGTTTTAGTCGGATTGGTACCAACTGCTCTTGGTATGTCTGGTAGAATTTGCCTGTGAATTCATCTGGCCCAGGGCTTTGTTTGGTTGGCAGACTTTTTTTTAATTATTATTACTGTTTAAATTTTTGAACTTGTAATTTTTACCACTCTCTCTTGATCTCTTTCATAAGCTTGTCTTCCTCTGTCTGTCCCTTAACTGCCACTTGTCCACTTTTAGTCCTCTGGAGTTCTTGCCACCTATTTATTTTCTTGAGCAATGTTATCTTCTCTGAGGTTTTAAGTGACAACTTATATGCTCATAAACTCCCAAGTATCTATTCTGAGCCTAGTTCTTTCTCTTGCTATTCAGATGCATAGGTCCCATTATCTGCTGAACATCTCCCTCTAGGTGTCCCAGGCCCACCTCAAACTCAACGTGTTCAAAAGGTCGTCATCTTCTTTATTACGTTGGGTTTCTGTTCATGTTCTCTATCACGGGGGATGGCACCATCTAGATACTTTAGTTATAAGTTACCCTTGACTTCTCTCTCTCCTTTGCTCTCCACAGCCAACTAATCGTCAAGTTCTGCTGGCTATACCTTTCAAATAGTTCTGAGTTTTGTCTCTCCCTCTTTTTGTTTATTACTTATAATGGGTCGGGTGATAGTTCTTAAAAGATAAGTCCACACCAAATCCCTGGAACTTGTGCTCCTTATATGGAACAAGGGTCTTTACAGATGCTATTGTTAAGGATCTTGAGATGAGATAATACTGGATTTTCTGTGTAGACCCTAAATCCAATGACAAGAGAAAGGCAGAGGGAGAACTGTGGCACAGAGAAGAGGGGAAGATACAGACACATGGAGGAGAAAGCAATGTGGAGGTGCAGACAGAGGCAGTGGTTGCAGTGATGTGGGCACAAACTAAGGAAACCAAGGAATGATGACAGCTTCCAGAAGGCAAAAGAGGCAAGGAAAGATTCTCCTGTATGGGCTTCAGAGTGAGTGCCGTGCCAACAGCTTGATTTTCATTTCTAGTTTCTAGAAATGTGAGATCGTGAGAGAGTATATGTTCCTTGTTTTGAGCCATGTAGTTTGTGGTAATTTGTTATGGCAGCCACAGGAATTGAATGCACTCCCTTTGCCAGTTCAGAAACTTGTCATCCTTGTCTTGGATTAGTGAGAGAGCTTCCCAGTGGTTTCTCTGTCTCCAGTCTTAGCCCTTTTATGTTACATGTTCTATTCTGCACCCAGAATAGTTATAGTCAAAACTCAATTTGGCCCTGTCCCTTCCATGTTTAAATCTGTCTAATTCCCTCCACCTATCATATATTCTCTCTTCTCCTGTAGCTTCAGTGCTTGTTTAGCAGGGAAGCCTTGGCCCGCCTTGCCCCCCTCCCTTTTTTTGGTCACTCCATTGGTCCTGCAAATCCTCAAACATGGATCAATCCCACCATATACTTTCTCTACTTCTACCTTTAGGCTATTGGGAAAACTGATATAATTGTGTGGATTTTTTCCCTCTATACATTCGTAGTCCCCAGTCTCAGGCAAGTCTTCAAAATGGTCCAAAAATCTGGCCAGCTGCCTCTCCTAATTGTCCCCAGTGACTCTTCCAAACCTTTATCATTGCCTTCTAAGCTCTTCCACTTTGTTTTGTGCTGCTCCCATCCTTGTCCTTAATGGGAGAAACTTCAAGGTTCTCAGGGATAAAATTCCTCAGATTCCCATCCCCATCCCCACCAAGTTTCATAGCTTTACCTCAGCTGTCTTCCAGTTTCTGAGAAAGACACATCCCCCTCATTCCTTCTGTATTGTTGACTTTTTCTGTCCATGTTCTTGAAGACTCAGTTTATTATTTCTTCTTCTATTATATTTTTAGCTCTTTCTATGGGATCCATTCCCAGTGCTGATAAACATGCTGACATCTTTTTTGTTTTGAACAATACCAAGTACTCAACACTTTTATAATTATGTGACCTGACCTGTTAAAATGAGAACAATTTTGTAGAGATAAACCAAGCTGTCTTAAAAAGTGATACACCGTCAATTGTCTTTGAAAAGAGTTCTGAACTTTTCTTTTTCTTTCTCTTCCATTTTGATCAAGGAGGAAAACGGACACATTAGAAGACCATGTTGAAAGTCTGCCAATGTTACCGTCTGCTTGCTGATAATGATTTTTCTTCTTCCCTGCCTGGAGGGAAGGGTAAATATCTCTTAATGACAATCCCCCATCCCTGCCAGACTGATATACTCAACATTGGCCCCTCCTGGCCACATCTGCTGCTATATAAAACATGAGTTTGTAACTTGTCTTTGTCCAGCCTGGTCAGAAAATGTGGACTCTCATCATGGTCATACATGGCATTTAAAATATTTTTCATTTTTATCTTCAATAATTTATAGATGGAAAATCCTAGGGTATTCATACTTTCAATTAAATGTAGAGCTTCCTCTTTATGCATTTGCTATTTTTTTTTTCTTTGAAGAAAATGGACTATTCTCCTTTTCATGTCTTGGACTGAATTATTTTCTACCCTTTTCCTTTTCATGCTTCTCAGTTGAATTCCTGCGCAACACGGATTGCTGGCAGTGATGCATTCCAGAGGGTACCACCTAAAGTTTTGAGGCATGTAGCCTTGCCCACAAAGACAGGGACTTGGAGAGGAAAGATGCATAACCAGTGAAAACAAAGGTAGTAGTGCTCAGCTGTAATCTTTTAGAAGTGACAGTATTATATTTATATTAGAATTTTAATTGAAGAAAACCAATGGAAACTATAAATTATAATACAATTCTAATTTTCCTTTCCTCATTTGTTGTTTTTCAGATTCTTGTGTCATGTTATTTCCTGTCACAGATAGAAAGTTTAGAGTTATATACTTATTGTTTCTATCAAAATTTGATTCGATTTTTAAAAATACTTTTTTCTATGACTGAGTGTGATAGACAGAATAATGGTCTGCAAAAGAAGTTTATGTCCTAATCCTCAAGCCTGTGAATCTGTTCGTTACCTTACGTGGCAAAGGTACTTTGCAAATGTGATTAAGTTAAGATCTTGATGGGAGATTATATTGGATTACCTGGGTGGGCCCAATGTAATCACAAGGGTTTTTATGAAAGGGAAGCAGGTAGTTCAGAGTGAGAGCGAGTCAGAGAAGCAGATGTGATGTTGGAAGCAGAGGTCAGAATGATGCCAATGCTAGAAGGAGCCATGAACCAAGCAGGCTCTAGAAGCTGGAGAAGCAAGGAACAGATTCTCCCTGAAATCCTCCAGGAGGAGCACAGCCCTGCTGATACCTTGACTTTAGCCCTGTAAGACCCATTTTTGGACTTCTCTAGAATTACGAAATAATACATTTGTGATGTTTTAAGCCACTAAGTTTGTGATAATTTGTTAAAACAGCAATAGAAAACTAAAATACTGGAAGTTTTAGTAAAAAACACAGCATGATTTTCATTCTTTTAACCTAAAACTTAGTGACAGGTCCTGTCCAGGGAGCATTGTCACTTTAAGAAGCTGTGATAGTCTCATGAAAGCAGCTGCAGTTTTGCTAACCCAAAAGCCTCAAGGACTGACTCATTGTCTTATGGGTTTGACCTTGGGTCCCTCTCTCCCTGCCTTCTTTACTTCCCTCCATGTTCTCTGGCCACCATGCCTGGTCACTGACCTGTACCCAGGCTTATGATCTAGTTTCTCACTATGATTTAGTTAATGAGCCTTAGAATCCTCAGCTTCTCTTCTGTCTGGTTTGAAGTGATGCACATGTCAGTCCTTTTTGGCTTATCCTTCCTGGCCAATGTGATAAGATGCCTGACTTATACATATAGGCCCTCAACTCTTGTTTCGGCAGTGTTCAGATGCATTTGTTTCTGCTTTGGTTTACAGATGTGCCTGGATGTTTGGCTTTGTTTGCCTGTCTATTCATCCATTCTTTAATAGTAACTTTCTGAACAGCTACTCTATGTAAGAACTGGAGTAGAAACTAGGGATGAATAGATGAATAAGATATGGTCTGCATCTTCAATGAGTTCATAGTTCATAGGAGACCAACATAGAGAGGTGATTAGTAAAAGAAAACATAAAAATATGTACAGTCTGCTACTGACCCTAGGGGAGAGAAGATATGCTGGGGTAGTGTGAGCTGGGGGAACTTCCTGAAAGGTGTAGATGGCTGAGTGGGAAGTTAGAAAGAATGAGTAGGAATTATTCAGTGGCAGGGAGGTGTGCATGGGGGATGGTGTGAATGGAGGAGATGGCACAAAGTGATAGGAGTTCAGAAGAGGGAACAAATCAAACAAAAACATAGGAAGTAGGGGAGTGTGAAAAAGAGAGTTGCAGGGAGAAGATGGAGAGGTAGACAGGGGCCAGACCTCAGAGTATGTTGCATGCCCTGGAAGGGTGCTTCAACCCTAGCATTCTGGCTGTTCATCTTGTAGTGCATAAGATTCGTTCATTAAACTCATCAGCCCTGTTCAAAACCTTGGGGATCAGATGTAAACAAGACAAAGCTGCTGACCTCTTGGAACCCAGTGTATCACAGGAGACAGATAACATGAGTAACCACAATGATCACAATGGTAATCACATGGCAATCACAATGAGAGGAGACATTAGGGGTAGCTCACAATCCAGGCTGAAGGTCCAAAAATATTTCCTTGAAGAAGATAAAATATCTGCTCGGGAGGCTGAGGCACCCCCCCCCCCAAAAAAAAAAAAAAGGAAAGGATATAATCTCTGAACTGAGTCTAAATAGATGGGTGGGATTACCCAGGATTTTTTTCTTTTCTTTTTTTGAGATGGAGTCTCCCTCTGTCACCCAGGCTGGAGTGCAGTGCAGTGGTGCAATCTTGGTTCACTGCAACCTCTGCTTCCTGGGTTCAGGTGATTCTCCTGCATCAGCCTCCCTAAGTAGGTGGGATTACAGGTTCATGCCACCACACCCTGCTATTTTTTTTGGTATTTTTAGTAGAGATGAGGTTTCACCATATTGGCCAGGCTGGTCTCCAACTCTTAGCCTCAGGTGATCCAACTGCCCCCACCTCCCAAAGTGCTGGGATTGCAGGCATGAGCCACTACGCCTGGCCAAGGATCTTGTTAAGGGAGATCTATTTAGCTCTCAACCTCAGAGAATCTTATTGCCTAGGTCTCGGGTAGACTTAAAAATCTGCATTTTACATGCCTACCTAGTAGGTAGTTCTCATGCAGTTAGATTCATAGAAGGGTTAAATTTTTTTGCTTCCACAAAATGAGTCTCACATGTTGGACTTCTATGTAACCTGATTCAGGAGGTTCAAACCATGAATAGCTTCACTGAGATGTGGAAATACTCATGATACTTAAGAAAAACAGTATTGCAATAACTTAGTGTTGTTCTACCCACAACTAGATGGCTCTTGAATGATTCAGAGGGAAACTTTGGATGGGATATATTAGAAGCAGTTTGGGAAGTTCCCTTTGAAAGGTTGAATGATATGAGAACATGCTTCCACAGATGAATGAAGAATGGGTGAAACTTTCTTTCTTTAATTTCTCTACCAGCTCCCATCAACTTCCTGCCTCTGACCCCTAATGCTTTCCAAGAAAATGGGCTCAGCTACTTAATCCTTAGGCAAGGTTGAGCTGAGGATACCCACTGTTCCTGTTTAGAATTAGCTTCTCCGAAAAACTTCCCAGATTCTAAATCATTGCCAACGTACTTACATCTTTTTATTCTAAGATGCAGGGTAGTGTAAGAGAAATGGCATAAAATTTGAAGTCAGGCTTATCAGTGAGTATTTACCTACTTCATAAATATTTGAAGTATTGAATTTCTAGGTACTCAGCAAACAAACAAATAAACAAACAAACAAAATCCTGGTCCTGCTCCATACAAGTTCACAATCTAGTAAGGGAAACAGGTAATATTTATAACAGTGTAGTAATTGAAATGAGAGAACTGACAAGCTACTGTGCACAAGAGATGAGACATTTGGCTAAGCCTGAAGTGAGAGCTTACAAAGAAATAAGCCCTCATTTAGGAGGCTGGGAAGAAATTAGCTGGGAGAAGAAGGTGAGGTTAAGGCACATTTTATTTCCCTCTCTTGTAGCCTTTCTTACCACAACATCTCATAACGGTCTATACACAGTAGATTTGTGGTTTCAGAGAATCATCATTTACATATCTTCATTAACTTCTTACTTGAGTGGAATGAAAAGATCACATAGTACTGGATTGGATGACCCAAATCAGCAGTTTACTCAAGGTTTCTCAGTGCATAATCTTCAAAGCAAAATACATTTATTTATAAGAGCCTTGTCCTTTGAGGCAATACCCTGTCACTGTATCAGCTTTGTTTGAAGGCTCATCAGTGCACAGTTGGCTTTGGAATGCAATATGGGCAGGATGCATAATCATAGGTGTGGTGGTCTATTTAAGACCAGTCTGACTGTTAGAGAATGGTAGATGGCCTTGCTCAGTTCCTAGACAATCACAATCTCTTCCCGTCTCCCCCCACCACATTCTTTTTCTTTTGACAGTTATTTAATACCTGTCAAACATATTTACTAAACACTCTGAGAACCTGAAAAAAATCAAGACTCTTTAAGAAGAAAGAATGCATGAACTTGGACAAAAATGATTAATGTGGGAATGTTCAGAGATTTTCCCCACAGCTTCTCTGCCTAATAAATAGAATCCTCAGTTTACGTGAAGCAATTTTTCTCTCTCTCCAAATATTTCTTTTTGCAGAAGAGAAGCAAATTTGATGTACCTGGTAAAGTTCTCAGAGAGAAAAGAAAGGGCTCTTGTTCTGATGGAAGAAGAAGGCAGTGGAGGAGTGATGGATGAGTATTTCTCTTTGAGGGTTTTGAGGAGAGAGATGCTGAAATACCTCTAGGACAAGAGCAAAATGAGCAGGAGAACAAAAGATTTTAGCAAGTGCTTTTATGCGTTTTCTGTTGGAATTCCTTTGAGTAATATGAGTAAAGCATGGGATTTGTTAATGAGTTTTTATTTATTTTGGCTATTGCACGGTGCTTCTTGGATATGATAGGGCTTTTAGACTAATTACACTATGGGTACATATGCATCCTCATGTGATTCTATAAATACAGCATGTCCTAGCCTACCTGTGGGTTCCAGGTTAAGAATGTCTCTTTTGGGGTCTAGATTACTGAAATAATCTCCAAAGTAATCTTCCCATCACCACTTTTCCTCTTCTCTATTTTTTTGGCCATACTATTCTAAAAATACATATTGGATTATGTCATTTTCTTGCAGAAATCCTCTTAATGGCTTTATTTGCATAAGCGTTATGGGTTCCATTGTGTCCCTACCAAATCCTTATGTTGAAGTCCTGACCCCCAGTACCTCAGAATGTGACTGCACTTGGAAACACATTCTTAAAAGTGGTAAATAAAATAAAATGAAGTCATTAGTGTGGACTCTAATCCAATATGACTGGTGTCCTCATAAGGACAGTTAGGACACAGATGGGTACAGAGGGAAGACCATGTAAAGACACAGGAAAGCACTGCAAAGAAAATAATCAACAAAATACAAAAGTAGCTTCCCCTCTCCCCCCGATTCCCAATGGGAAAAAAAATCATTTGCAAACCATTTATCTGATGGGTGGTTAATATTCAAAAATTATAAAGAACACATACAACTCAATAGTATAAAAACAAATAACCCAATTAAACAGACACTTGGGTTGTTTCCATCTCTTATTCCTACAGTAGCTTGTCAGTTCTCTCATGTCGATTATCACATTGTTAAAAAAATTATCTGTTTCCCCTACTAGATTGTGAGTTTCTAAGGAACAGGACCAGGATTAGGGGTTTGATTGTTAGTTTCCAATTTGAGAACATCTTTAGAATTTTGCTCCTGATGGGCACAAGCTAACTGTCATTACTATTATGGGCTATTAGTGTTACATGATTCTTGCATTCTGTTGCTAGAGGATAAAATTCTTTTAAATTCCTGATATTTGTCTGGTTTTAGAGGTATCTGATTAGACCAATAATCAGCCCATATCTCCTTGTATTATAATATACTGTTTTTTTGTCTTTCCCATTTGATTGGGATATCTTTGAGGGTAAGAATTATATCTTCTGCGTTTTCAATTAATTTTTAATTGCAACTAGAAATGCTTTTATTGCAGTTGAGAGTCTGTTGCTGGGTAGCAGTGTTATGCAATGGATATGGGTTGACCTAGTTAGAGATTCTGGGCTCTGGCTGAGAGCAGCCTTTCCCCTGGTTTATGTGTCCAGGCAAATTAGCCCTGACCTAGTCCCTTATCACACACTGCATTTATTGTCATTGTAACCGCTGTCTCCCCGACTGATTCTTAATCCACTGTGGATGTTGAATACATGCTTTATGAGTGAATAAATGAGGTTGTGTGTGAATACCTAAAATATCTCTTGTGCTGGTTTTCAAATTTTCTGCTGCTGTAGTCTCTCCTTTGAAACCTAAGCATTATCTAAGAAGACCCAAATGAAAATCCCTTATGTGGGAGAGACGTCACTGTCTTTCATTAGCAGGTCAGCAGAGGGTAGGTCTTGTGAAGAATGATGCAACTTAGAACAGGTACAATTTGTTATGAGAGGTGAGGATGGGGGACTAGAAAGGCCCAAACTGGGGATCTTTCCTCAGGATGCCAGGCTGGAGTGGGCTGCTGGTAGAGTTGTTGACCAGGGAAAAATATGAGAATCCTGAGTACTGAGTTTAGGGTATTACTAAAAGAGAGAGAGGTGAAGAGGAGAGGAGGGGTTGCTAAAGACTAATCAAGCTTTCAGGTTTCACATAGGGAACCCTATTCATCCTGCCCATAGCAAAGCTTCTGTCTGTAATGAGATCATGAGTGCAGTGAAAACTTACTGAATTCAGGTCACTTGGTGGTCTATGGGAGTCCCAACTGCCTAATTTACTATCTATTTTAGGAACTTGTGTAAAGAAGGAACAAGATAATTCTGGAAACAAAGAAACAAAAAACTGGAAAATACCCCTATATCTAATTGTCAGTTTACTGGATACTCATAAACCAAAAGCTTATTTGCTTTACTGTATATGGAGCAGAATTGACAAATAATGCTAATACGTCACACACAGCGCTTCATAGTTTATAAAGCACATGCATGTACATTATTTCAGTCTTCCGGTAAAGCAGGTGGGTAAGTTGTTATCCCCCATTTACAGATAGGAACACTGAGGCTTGGAGAAGTTATTTGACTTGCAGATGCTTATGTGACTGGTAAATGGTGGAGGTTAAGACCAGAACTCAGGCTCCCCTGGCTTGAGATCTGTGTGGTCTTCTGTGCCAACTTTTATTTTGAAACATTTCCCAGGAGAGTGGCTCAGGCTGAGTTGCCCAGGGCCTTCTATTGCCTGGCCATACTGACCCAAACATTTCCAGAGTTATTTACTGCATTCACTTATGACTTTGTCATTATTAGTCATTTAAATAAAGATTGCAAAGGTTTGTCCTGGTAAGAAGTAAGTAAATTACCATTTCATTTTTATTTTTCAAATATGGTGATTATGAGAGTTTTCCTGGCCATAGCCAAGGTTATGATTTCTATACAATGTCTTAGTTTGGGGACAGAAACAGATTATAGGTCTGGGAGGCATTTATGCTGCTTATAGAAATTTCAAGTCCTATTGTTATCTTGACCATGTCGTGCCTCTTGGATCTTTGTATTCTGGAAAAGAGAAGTATATGGCACCTGTGGAAGTATATGGCACCCTTAGGTTGAAACTTGACTATTGTCAGCAAGTACTCAAGGGTGCTCTACAAATCAGGTGGGTGGCTCTCAGCATGGCCTCAGCATGGGATCAGCTCTGCTTACTTCAAATAATTAATATTATTACTACTAATTAATAATAATGGGTATTACTTATTGAACCCCATCTCTGTACCAGGCATAGTGCTACACACTGTATATACACTATCTCCAATTCTGAAAACCATCATATAAAGTAGACATTGTGCTCTCCATTTTATTGGTAATGGCCTCAGAGAGGCTAAGTAACTTATGCAAATGCTAAAATTAAGTCAGTCAAAACCTGGTCAGTTTCATTCTTGTATTTGAAATGTTAGTAATGTATGATTCTATAAAAGGTTTTAAAAATATACAGAATTTTATTAATTCTTCTTGTGCACTATGATTGATAACTTAAAGACCATTCCCAGTGAAAGTGCCTAATTATGGGGACTTTATGGGCATGTGATTCTTTCCCAGGCCTTCTACTTTGGGGGTAGTAGGCACATGTGGTGGCCAGAGCTGGGATCATTTCTTTGGCAGAGGCTAAGTTTGGTGGGGACAAGCAGAACTACCCTGTGCAGCCCAGACCTTAGAAGAATCCCTTTGAGCACCCCATTTTGGTTGGCTGAACTTTTCATTTCCTTTATCACTTCTGGGTCAATGAGCTGAAAGTGTTCTTGCGTGTGCTAACAGGTAGACTTAGATGCAAAGGATTTATTTGCCTTGGAGCATGCCCTTCAGGAAGGCATATCTGCTCTTTAGATGAGAGTCTTAGAGTAGTTTGCAATAACTGCTAGTCTGCTTTCCTGTATGAGTAATTTATCTCAGGAAGTGGCTTAAGTCTTCAGAAATCTGGTGCAATGTACATCAACACATTTGGGCTTAGGAAAAGTTGTGTTGGCAAGGCAGCTATGGTGGAGTAGACTTAACATGGAATTAGAAGGCTAGGCTTGGGCCCTAGCTTTACCAGGAGACCAGGTTTATGACTTTCACCTAACCTGTATGCAAGGCCACTTACCTTATTAGTGCCTTGATATCCTTAATTTGAACTTGCATATGTAACCAAAGTTTTGGCTCCTAAAATGATAGACCACAAACCCTCTAACATTCTGGAATGACTCTTAAAGAACTTCTAAATGAAGTATCTTGATTTCCTAACCCACACAATGGCATGTCGTCACCAGTATTTTTGAGCACTTTCTTTTTTTCTTGGTGGAGAGAATGGGAGAGCTTAGGTTTCTCCTGATGCAGATTACGACGAAACCTCCTTCTCTCTTGCTCTTCTTTCAAAATTTTCTAAAACCTCACTGGCGCCAAATAGCTGTGCATAGCAGACATATTTTCATGAAATATTTGAGGGTAATGGAGAATGTGCATGGGATTGTTACATTTCAAAACAGAGAGAAGTAAACGGCTTAAAACTGAATATTAAACATCATTATGCTCAAAGTCTCTGGCCAGCTCCACCTCTGGTGCTGTCGGATATCCCTGCCCCAGCTCTGTGGCTCAGGTTACTTCTTTCTCCCAGAACCTTCTTCTTTATCCCACATCAGAGTAACCCAAATCTGTGTCTTCCCTACCTTGCGGGGAATACAAAATACTTTTGTCAATTCATTGTAAAGGCCAGTTTAACTCTTCTCTTTTTATACCTCTGCCTTCTAGGAAATGTTCAAGGTGGGGCGCCATATGGGGTCTACCTTTAATAAGTTTGTTAACGTGTTTTTCCTAAGGGAGAAAGAGCCTACTATGTGGAAGTGGAAGAAGTGTTGTTGTTGTTGTTGGTTTGATTTCATAGCAATTGGTCTACCCTATGAAGATATTTACCTTGGTCTCCCCACAGTTGGTGCTCCACACAGTAGGCAGAGGGACTATTCTCAATGCAAGTGAGGTTGTGTCTCCTCCTTTTCTTAAAACTTTTAATAGCTTGGAGTAAAATCCCAAGTTTCTTATGTGGCCTTCAGGGCCCTAACTGCTGCTGCTTTGTTTCCCCATCTGACCTCTGACCTGCCAGGACGCTTCCCTCACTGTATTTCAGCCACAGTGGCTTCCTGGGACCCACCAAGCCCCTTACCACCTCAGGGCCTTTGCATTTCCCTCAGGTAGCCTGTAACTTCCCTCACTTCCTACAGGTCTCTGCTCAAATGTCTTGGAGTTAGGGAGACCTTCTGTGACTGCTCTGTAAAATCGTACCTCTCCACTGTTCTTTGTGCTAACATATTATTAATCATTTGTATAATTACATGTTGATTTTTTGTCTCCCCACACTAGAATGAAAGCTTATGGGAGTAGAATTTACTTTTTCCTGACTTACTGCTCTTTTCACAAATCCTATAATAGTGCTTGCATATAATAAGTCTTGATATATTATTTGTTGGATGAATGAATGTATGCATCCAACAGATATTTCTTGAGCACCTACATGTGCCAGAGTCTGTGATATCAATCTCTGCAGGTTATATTGTGAGAATTAGTTATGCAAAGATCCTTTCTTAAAAGCAGAATGTTGCTCAGACGTGGGGGTGTGTTTAAAAAAAAAAGCAGAGTGCCCCCCAAGGGTAAAGCATTCTTACTTCACTTTCCCCATTTCCTCTTTATTTTGTCCAGGCCTCTAGGTGCTCAAGAGGCCCATTGCTCTGTATCAGGAACTGGTATGCTTTTTCTGTAAAAGGCCAGGTGTAAGTCTTCCAGGTTTTGTGGGCCTTGCCTTCTCTGCCTCAGATACTCAGCTCCACTTGGCTGTTGCAGCACAAAAGCAGCCATAGGCTGAGTCAAGGCATGAGCATGGTTGTGTTCCAACATGTCTGGCTCACAGGTCATGGTTTGCTAACCCCTATTGGAAAGAATAAAAGCTCCTTCACAAATCAATCTCAAATTAGTTAGAATTTAGAGCACAGTGTGACACCCTTCTTGCAGTGATTGACGTTTAAGGAGATCCTGAGGGCATAGTTTTCTCTTAGCAGGAACCAACGACTTGTAGTGGAGTTTGTAGAATCAGCAAAATGTTAGAGGGAAGATCATTTTGAGGCAGAGCGAATTTTCCCAGTCAACCACAAATTATATTTGTTATGTTTGAGTAAGGCCCACCCTGTTCCTAAATAAGAGAACAGTGAATCTAAAGAGATTTAATACTCAAAACAAATAGGACAACAACTACATCATTCTAACTTCCACTAAGTTCAAAGTGGTGCGAAAAGTAAGCAATGTTTTCATCATTCATGAACGATCAGATTTCTTTCATGAAAGATCAAGTTTTAATACATTGTCTAGTGATGATTTGCATCATGGGGCAACTTTAGGGCTCCATTTCCCAGGGTTGTCATACCTCTCGTAGGAAGTGTGTCTTTAAGTAGCAAGCTGGACTACCATTCTGGCACTGGGTGGCTGCATCTCAGGTTCAAGTTCCAAATTGTCCTTACAGTTTATTTTTCACAGCTTTATTTGCCAGCAAAAGCTGTTTGGTGAGCCCGGTTGATAACACTATTCAATTTCAGGATCTGCAGATTGCCTCAAACCTTAGTAGCCATAGGAGAAATCATAGTAATTTAATTGTTAGGTGATAGGCAGTCAGTATGTTCCATATGTTTGCTGTCTTATGCCAACTCTTTTAATGGGAAACACATTGATATCTGGCAAAGCCAGATCAAATTTTTGGCTACTCAGTATGTATGTGGGTATGTGTAGGGTTTCTTTCTTTTACAAAAAAATGCTAAGGGGAGAAAGAATTGATGAGTCAAAGTATTTCACAAAACTGAGTTTCCACATATAGGGTACAGAGAAAATGTACCTCATCAGTGAGATGCTGTTGTATTTTGGTGATCAAAATTAGAAACATATGTAAGAAATGTTCCATTGCTTTTTCAGGATTCCAAGTTCAGTCTGGACTATTTGTTACTTTTTTTTTCTTAAATTTTTATTATTCTCAACAGGATTGTTTGTTTTTTTCTTACTGATTTGTCTGAGTTCGTTGTAGATTCTGGATATTAATCCTTTGTCAGATATATAGATTGTGAAGATTTTCTCCCACTCTGTGAGTTGCCTGTTTACTCTGCTGACTTCCTTTTGCCATGCAAAAGCTCTTTAATTAGGTCCCAGTTATTTAACTTTGTTTTTATTGCATTTGCTTTTGGGTTCTTGGGCATGAAATCCTTGCCTAAGCCAATGTCTAGAAGAGTTTTTCCAATATTATCTTCTAGAATTTTTATATTTTCAGGTCTTGGGTTTAAATCCTTAATCCATCTTGAGTTGATTTTTGTATAAGGTGAGAGATGAGGATCTGGTTTCTTTTTTCTTGCATGTGGCTTGCTAATTATCCCAACACTATTTGTTGAAAAGGGTGTCCTTTTCCCACTTTATGTTTTAGTTTGCTTTGTTGAAGATCAGTTGACTGTAAGTATTTGGGTTTATTTCTGGGTTCTCTATTCTGTTCCATTGGTCAATGTACCTATTTTTATACCGGTACCACGCTGTTTTGGTGACTGTGGTTTATAGTATAGTTTGATGTGTGATGCCTCCAGATTCATTCTTTTTGCTTAGTCTTGCTTTGGCTAAGAAGGCTCTTTTTTGGTTCCATATGAATTTTAGAATTGTTTTTTTCTAATTCTGTGAAGAATGATGATCGTATTTTGATAGGGATTGCATTGAATTTGTAGATTGCAAATATTTTTTATTCTTGAGTGATAATCAACTTTTAAGATGATGTCTCCCAATGAAACTTTGAACAATAATATAACGTTAGAGATTTGTTTTTTTAAATAATTAATACAGGATGTATTTTCTTATTATAAAGCTGAATGAAAATATAGTTTGGAAGTACACATTTGGTTAAGAAGCAAGGACATTAGAAGGGCTGTACCAGAAATTTATTTTGGAACGTTGTCTTGTCCGTCAGAGGAAAAATATTGGGGGAAGGTAGAGAGGACATTTTGTGGAAAGAAATTACTTTCTTAACTTAAATAAAATTAGCAAACATTATTCCAAGGAGTTATATAGGGTTGTCTGTTGCCCTGATCCTTTTTCTTTGGTTTGTCGTCGTATTAGTTTGTAATAGTAAACTAGTTTGTAGTTGTAAATGTTTCTGAGAAGAAAACACTTTCAATTTTATTTCTCAGGAAAGACATTTCTGTGCATTTCTAATCATGAGATTACAAATATATAAACTTTGAATGGGAGTTTATCTGTCAAACTGATTCACGCACCATGTTTCAAATCGTTTTTACTTCTTTCTCTTCTGTTCTTTCTGCTTTACATCCTCTTTTCTTTCCCTCGTCCTCTTTTTGTCTTCCTCCTTCTCCTGTCCCTCTCTTTTTGCTTGAATCTTTTATGAAAAATAGCAACATTAGACCAGTATTTAGTTTTAGAATGAGATTTTAGTATAACTAGACAATTCACGTAGTGTGGACATTAAATGCAAAGCCAAATAGTTCAGTTAACTTGAATCCTTGCCCTTCCTATTTCTGGAACAAGATTTATTACGTAAAAACCCTGATTGTTTTTCCCTTTTACATCCAAGCTAGCTCTATTATGTTAGTATCTGCAGATGGGTTTAATTTGAGTACTTTTTCACTTTGGACCACCTCATGATTTTTCCTGGGAGCCAACAATGACAGTGATCTCATGGAAGAGATTGCATAAATGCTACTCATTAGGGTTATTTAAGAACTCAAATAGACATTTCCGGTTGCTTATAAAACTATAAAATAAGCAATAATTAAACATGATCAAAAACTCTGCCAAGTCTCTTTTCCATATCACTGGATATTATAATAAGAGCTAATCATATGTTTTGATTAATATCTGGAATTTAAATTTTAGGGCAGATTATTTTTTAACCAAGTCTTACCTTTCAAATTATACATATTTTCAACAATATATTAATTGTCATTCTGGTATAGAGATTTAACACCATTTTCATTTTTATTATTTAATTTGCTTATCAGGCCAAACTTTGAGACATATTGCCCCTGGTTTTCTGAAATAGCAGCCCCCAAGGGTTAATTCAATCACTTGGCTAGTGCAAGTGAAATCAGAACTGGAAACCAGACAGGACTGACACTCAAATGTGACTACTAGGTTGTGACTTTGAGTGTATGCTTTTTTTTTTTTTTAATAAATAAGTATGTTTTTTTCTAAAATATGTTTTATTTTAGAATGAATTTGAGGTGGTTGCTTCTCTAGTCTAGATTTAATCTAATGAAAACATTTGAAATAGCTAAAATATTGCATTCCTGTTATGGACAGTTACTTAATATATTACTAAAAGTTACAATGAAAAAAGCTGATATAGCATCTTGTTTTCCTAAAACAAAGAACAATAATTTCAGTTAAAATTTTCCACATTGAAAACTATTTGTTGAGTCATGTTGTTGATATGAAGTTTGAAGACACCCATGTTAGACATTACGGCATCTGATTCTTACCCTCTCCCTCTGATCTTACAGGAGGGACAGTTCTCTGCTCCACTGAAGCTAGGTACTGCCATGTGACCCATGTTGCCAGTGAAACAGGAGGAGAAGGGACATCTGGGTGGAAACATTTAGGAGGCAAGTGTATTTCTCCATACTCTCTTTCTTTGGCTTTGGCAGTGATGGAGGTATGTGTTGAGATGGAGATGCCATTACACTGAAGCAGCTGAGAATGCCCAGCCAACATATGGAGGACAGCTGCCCTGGAGAGCATCCTGGACCAGTGATGGCTCTGCTTGAGCAAGAAATACACTTCTGTTTTTTACATCCTTGAAATCTTGGAATTATTTGTTACTGTAGCAACCTATCTAAGCTGACCAATTCAAGATGAAACTACATATATTGAGTTAACATGGTTTTTTAATTTCTGAAAGGTTTCCATGGGGTCATATAATGCTATTATCCCCCCATCTTTTTCTTAGCATGCTCTTTTCCTCTTGCAGCACCCCCAAAATCAATATTTTTGAATAGTGTGACCACAATATCAGAGTTATTGAATAACAAATTTGTAGAGTGTCTGGAATCATGAAGGACAAGTTGTTCAAAATCTCTTTTAAAATATTTTTTCAATAAGGTCAATGATTCTTGAACAACAGAGGTTTGAACTGTGTGGGTCCACCTATACATGGATTTTCTTCTGCCTCTGCCACCTCTGAGACAGCAAGACCAGTCCTTCCTTTTCCTCCTCCTCCTCAGCCTATCCAATGTAAAGATGATAAGGATGAAGACCTTATGATGATTCATGTCCACTTAATGAACAGATGAACAGTAAATATATTTTCTTTTTTTTTTTTTTTTTTTTTTTTGAGACGGAATCTCGCTCTGTCGCCCAGGCTGGAGTGCAGTGGCTGGATCTCAGCTCACTGCAAGCTCCGCCTCCCGGGTTCCCGCCATTCTCCTGCCTCAGCCTCACGAGTAGCCGGGACTACAGGCGCCCGCCACCTCGCCAGCTAGTTTTTTGTATTTTTTTTTAGAAGAGACGGGGTTTCACCGTGTTAGCCAGGATAGTCTCGATTTCCTGACCTCATGATCCGCCCGTCTTGGCCTCCCAAAGTGCTGGGATTACAGGCTTATATTTTCTTTTACTTATGATTTTCCTAATAACATTTTCTTTTCTCTACTTGTTTTATTCTAAGCATACAGTATATAATACATATATGATATGGTTTGGCTGTGTCCCCATTCAAATCTCAACTTGAATTATATCTCCCAGAATTCCCACATGTTGTGGGAGGGACCCAGGGGAGGTAATTGAATTGGGGGGCCAGCTTTCTCCTGCTATTCTCGTGATAGTGAATAAGTCTCATGAGATCTGGTGGGTTTATCATGAGTTTCCACTTTGCTTCTTCCTCATTTTCTCTTGCTGCTGTGATGTAAGAGGTAACTTTCACCTCCCACCATGATTCTGAGGCCTCCCCAGTCATGTGGAACTGTAAGTCCAATTAAACCTCTTTTTCTTCCCAGTCTTGGGTATGTCTTCATCAGCAGTGTGAAAATGGACTAATACAGTAAATTGGTTCCAGTAGAGTGGGGCATTGCTGAAAATATATCTGAAAATTGGAAGCGACTTTGGAACTGGGTAACAGGCAGAGGTTGGAAGAGTTTGGAGGGCTCAGAAGAAGGCAGAAAAATGTGGGAAAGTTTGGAACTTCCTGGAGATTTGTTGAATGGCTTTGACAAAAATGCTGATAGTGATATGAACAATAAGGTCCAGGCTGAGGTGGTCTCAGATGGAGATGAGGAACTTGTTGGGAACTAAAGCAAAGGTGACGCGGTATGTTTTAGCAGAGACTGGCAGCATTTTGCCCCTGCTTTAGAGATTTGTGGAACTTTGAACTTGAGAAAGATGATTTAGGGTATCTGGTAGAAGAAATTTCTAAGCAGAAAAGCATTTGAGAAGTGACTTAGGTACTGTTAAAAGCATTGCATTTTAAAAGGGAAACAAAATAAAATTACAGAAAATTTGCAGCCTGATGATGCAGTGGAAAAGAAAAACCCATTTTTTGAGGAGAAATTCAAGTTGGCTGCAGAAATTTGCATAAGAAGCAAGGAGCCTAATGTTAATCTCCAAGACAATGGGGAAAATGTCTCCAGGCTGTGTCAGAGACCCTCATGGCAGCTCCTCCCATTATAGGCCTTGAGGTCCAGGAGGAAAAAGTGGTTTCATGGGCTGGATGCAGGGTCCCTGTGCTGTGTGCAGCCTAGGGACTTGATGCCCTGTGCTCCAGATGCTCCAGCCATGGCTGAAAGGGGCTAATGTACAGATTGGGCTGTGGCTTCAGAGGGTAGAAGGTCCAAACCTTGATAGCTTCCATGTGGTGTTGAGCCTGTGGGTGCACAGAAGTCAAGAATTGAGGTTTGGGAACCTCTGTCTAGATTTCAGAAGATGTATGGAAGTGCCTGCATGCTCAGGCAAAAGTTTGCTTCAGGGGTGGGGCCCTCATGGAGAACCTCTGCTAGGGCAGTGCAGAAAGGAATTGTGGGGTCAGAGCTCCCATACAGAGTCCCTACTGGGGCACTGCCTAGTGGAGCTGTGAGAAGAGGCCCACCGTCCTCCAGACCCCAGAGTGGTAAATCCACTGACAGCTTGCACTGTGTGCCTGGAAAAGCTGAAGATACTCAATGCCAGCCTGTGAAAGCATCTGGGAGGGAGGCTGTACCCTGCAAAGCCACAAGGGCGGAGCTGCCCAAGACCATGGGAACCCACCTCTTGCATCAGCATGATCTGGATGTGAGACCTGGAGTCAAAGGAGATCATTTTGGAGCTTTAAAATTTGACTGCCTCGCTGGATTTTGGACTTGCATGGGCCCTGTAACCCCTTTAGTTTGGCCAATTTCTCCCATTTGGAACAGCTGTATTTACCCAATGTCTGTACCCACCCCCTCCCCATTGTATCCAGGAAGTAACTAGCTTGCTTTTGATTTTATGGGCTCATAGGTGGAAGGGACTTGCCTTGTCTCAGATGAGACTTTCCACTGTGGACTTTTGGGTTAATGCTGAAATGAGTTAAGACTTTGGGGGACTGTTGGGAAGGTATAATTGGTTTTGAAATGTGAGGACATGAGATTTGAAGGGGCCAGGGGTGGAATGATATGGTTTGGCTGTGTCCCCATCTCAACTTGAATTGTGTCTCCCGGAATTCCCATGTGCTGTGGGAGGGACTCAGGGGTAGGTAATTGAATCATGGGGGCTAGTCTTTCCCCTGCTATTCTCATGATAGTGAATAAGTCTCATGAGATCTGATGGGTTTATCAGGGGTTTCCACTTTTGCTTCTTCCTAGTTTTCTCTTTGTGCCACGATGTAAGAAGTGCCTTTGGCCTCCCACCATGATTCTGAGGCCTCTCCAGCCATGTGGAACTGTAAGCCCAATTAAATCTCTTTTTCTTCCCAGTCTCAGGTATGTCTGCATCAGCAATGTGAAACTAATACAGTATATAATATACAAAATATGTGTTAATTGACTGTTTATGTTATTGGGAAGGCTTCTGGTGAACAGTACTATTGGTAGTTAAATTTTTGGGAAGTCAAAAGTTGTATGTGGATTTTTGACTGCATGGGGGTTGGTGCCCCTAACTTCTGCATTGTTCAAGAGTCAACTGTAGTTTACTTTTTGAGAGTTAAAAAATTATCGAACCAACTCATAAATAATCAATCACATCTTGCCATTAATTATCAACAATCTCCTTTAAGATAAAGTATATATGCCAATGAACCAACTCAAAGCTGGTTATATATCTTATGTAAATACACTTATAGACATATACATGCATGCACATATATATTTGAGTATTAAAAGTGGTGGTGAATATTTTATACATTTCTTATAATATTTAGACTGTATAGAAATGATCATTGCAAGGGTTTTCTGCTTTTCAGAGGAGAGGTTGCAAACTAGATTATAAGCTTTATGCTTGCAATGGCCATACATATTTCAGCTCCTTATCCCTGAAGCTTATAGTGCCAAGCACATAGAATAAACTTAAATATTTTAAGGAGCAATAGACCAATGGCAAGAATTTGTCTAATTGTACCATCATAGAAAGTGAAAAGGGCGATGTGGATGCCTATAAGTGACTCCCACCTTTCTAAAGCACCCTGAGAAGTGAGGCATCAGAGCCCAAGCTACAGGTGAATGTATGTTTGTGGACAACTGAAATAACTCTGTGTAGATCATAGGAAAAGAATTGCATTTGGATTCAGAGGATCTGGGTTTGCATTTCTGTTAATCATTTCCCTACCTTAAGAAAATTTGTTGACTCCTTTAAGACCCATTTTTCTCATAGCAGAAGGGAGCTAGTAATCTATCTCACAGGATTTTAACTTGAAGTCTACTTGGAATCCCTTGGAATTATATGCAGTTTTTGGATTTGCACACATATATATCAATTTTTCTAGGGTTGAGAGTGAATAGCTTGCATTTTTCTCAAATAAGTTAATGAACCAAAAAGGTTAACAGTAATTAATATAAGCTTAACATTATTAAGCTTCTAAGTCCCAGAGTATAGAGAGTAGAGTTTGGAAGTAACAAGGTATGTTTATCTCCAAACCTCATTTGTTTTTTGTATCTTTAGTGGCTAGTTCCAAGTACCAGTTTTAAATGTAGAAGAAAGTCAATATAATTCATGAATGATGACATTTACAAACATTTGTAAAGTACACATGGTTTTTAAAGTCTTTACCTATATCCTGTTGTGGAGACAAGCCATACGATTAGTCTCGTGAGTTGCATTAGAGATTTAGAGCTATGTGATTTGATTAGTTGGGCCAGGAGCTCCCTCTTCCCTCAGTGACAGTGGCTGTTTCTGACTTCAACTTCCCTTAGCAAGCAATCAGATGTGGTGTGGCTCTGTGTCGCCACCCAAACCTCACCTCAAGTTGTAATCCCCATCTGTTGAGGGAGTGACCTGGTGAGAGGTGATTGGATCATGGGGGTGGTTCCCCGTGCTCTTCTCATAATAGTGAGGGAGTTCTCATGAGATCTGATGGCTTAAAAATGGCATTTTCCCCTGTATGTGCTCTCTCTCTCTCTCTTGCTGCCATGTAAGACATGCTTTGCTTCCCCTTCACTTTCTGCCATGATTGTAAGTTTCCTGAGGCCTCCCCAGCCATGCAAAACCGTGAATCAATTAAACATCCTTTCTTTTTAAATTACCCAGTCTCAGGTAGTATATTTATAGCAGTGAAAGAATGGACTAAAACACAGTCCTTCCAGGTTTCCAAGTGTTCTTGGCAGCCACTGTTTTCTTACAAGCTTCCAACCAGTTGGCACCTATGCTCATCCTGCCTGCTGCCAGAGCCTTGGTGTTCATTTTCCCTATTAAGAATATGCTTATGCTTGTCCCATAAAAGGAGAGACATGGGTGGGGTCCCACAGCAGGAGCATAGCTCTATGGTACATCCAGTTCTGTGCTAGTCCATGAGTGTCACAAGAGGCTGCAAGAAAGGAGAACCTGAGACTCCACTGACCCTGAGGCCTGTGCCTTCCAACCTGCTCCAAAGTGATATTTGCTGGTGTTTTCCCGAGATGATTACTTGATGTCTGTCTCAATTAAAAATGTAATCCTAACAACAAATCTATGAGGGAGATATTGCCTTCTCTCCTCCAGAAAAGGGGGCTCAGAGTACTTAGCAGACTTGTTACAGTTTGTAACTGGCAGGCCAGAAATCAAATGCTAGCTATCCAACTCAAGTCTGGAATTCTCTGCCCCAGAGCCTGGCTCCTTTCCTCATTTAATAGTTTTGAGCCTTTTTTCCTTATATGTAAGACATATGTGAAATAATCAGAGGACCATGAAGAAAGGGATATGAGAAGTGTTGCTGTGCATTATGTATCAGCTTCTTTTAATGTCCTTCAGGAGATGTAAGTAAATAATGGAATTTCTTTAAATGATTTTTTTAAGCTCTTGGGCATATGCTATTTGAATACAACTTTGCTCAGGCACTGATCTGTAGGTTATGGGCTCAATAGGGTTGCAGATAATTGTCATTTGTCAGAATTCTAACCAGAGCCTTGAAGTTAATGCTACCGTGCCATCATTCTTCTCTTGTGCCAAGACCCTCAGTTCAAGCCAATACAGTTGTCTCTGAAGTGTTAATGTTCAACAGAATACCACTGTGTGCTTTCTGCTCCCAATGCATATTTATCTGCTTCCATCTCTGGCAACTTTTTCCATTGTGTCTTTTAGAAATATCTTTTCTTTCATAAAATCTCGGCTCTGTCTTGAACATATTTACAGTATCCTATCTCTATTTCTTATTTTAACAGAAACCTTCCTTTCTTGCAGGAATATTGCCTCTCATTTAGGGTCTCTTAGGCAGAGTATAATAATGCTGTCACTCTGCAGGAAACACAAGAGGTGATGTGTGTGTGTGTGTGTGTGTGTGTGCGTGTGTCCTGGAATAGGTTAACAGCTATAACAAATACACCTTACGTATATAATGGCTCAAACATAATAGAAATTTATTTCTTGCTCACACTGAAATCTTGAGCAGATGAAAAATATTGTGATGGGTATTTCAATGGTATTTCAGGAAAAAAAACAATTACAGAGTTGGGTCTCTATGCTCTTGTCAAATCCTTGACCTGCTGAACACATCAGCCCTGCCAGCTGAATTATTGGTTCTGGTCCATTAAACATGCCAAATGTACTTGCTGGATCTTCAATCGTAGCCCTGATCAACGTGGCAGCTATACTGGCCCCATTCACTGCCCCTACCCCACAAACCACTCTGGTTGCATGGGTCTTGTTAATCACGTGAATTGCTCTAGCCTCAATAATATTGGCTGCCTCCCTGGTTCTAGACTTGCCTCTATCATATTAGCTATAACTTGCTGGATCTCTGACCCTGGCCCTAACAACCATACCAGCTGTGCCAGCCTAGGTTGCAAAGCTTTACCTGATAAATTAGCTCATGGCTAAATATGTCCATTATGCTAAGATATTAACTTATTTTTTGAGATGCATAGAACATGAAACATCAAACACAGATAATTTGCTGTTTTTAGTAGTGCAATGGATTTGTGTCCTACGAAGACAGGATTCTAATATATTTTCTTTTGTATGTATAGTTGTCATTGTGCATATTGCTTTATTCAATATATTTCTGACAGGAGAGAACTTCCTTTTAGATTAGGTGTTGCTGAGAACTGAACCCTCCATTTATAATTTTACCCAGTTGATGATTAGAAGAAGTGTTTGCAAATTACTGAATCAGTACATTTCAAACCTTATTTTTCTTCCATTCTCCACATACTTCTGGTGCTTGGAGTTGTAGGATATGTTCATATTACAATGTGGACTTTGGCCCTGCACCTCAGTGTCAGTGCTGGGTGAGTTGGCACAGTGGGCAACAGGAGTACTCCTGCTCTGCAATGACGAGTAATACTTAACAAAGTATGGAAGTGACTGTAGACCACATAATTATACAGGCTAACTTGTTTATTGTGCTTGGCTTTATTGCACTTTGCAGATACTGCATTTTTTAATTTTTTAAAATTGAAGGTTTGTGGAAACCCTACATCAAGCAAATCTATTGGTACAATTTTTCTCACAGCATGTGCTTACTTTGTGTTTCACTGTCACATTTTGGTAATTCTTGCAATGTTTCAAATTTTTTTCATTATTATATCTGTATGATGATCTGTGATCACATCCAATTTGATCAGTGATCTTTGATGTTACTATTGTAATTGTTTTGGAGTGCCATGAATTGGGACCATATGAGACAGTGAACTTCATTGATAAATGTTGTGTGTGTTCTGAGTGCTCCACCAACTGGCCCTTTCCACATCTCACATCTTCTTCTCATTCTCTGAGACACAAAAATATTGAAATTAAGCTAAATTGTAACCTAGTGGACTCTAAGTATTCAAGTGAAAAGTCTCTTATTTCTCTATTTATTATTTATTTATTTATTTATTTATTTATTTAGAGACAGGGTCTTGCTCCACCACCTAGGCTGGAGTGCGGTGGCGTGATCATAGCTCACTGCAGCCCTGAATTCCTGGCCTCAGCCCCTTGAATAGCTGTGACTCCAGGTGCCCACCACAATGCCTGGCTAATTTTAATTTTTTTTGTAAAGATGAGGTCTTGCTTTGTTTCCTGGGCTAGTCTTGAACTCCTGACTTCAAGCAATCCTTCCTCCTCGGCCTCCCAAAATGTTGAGATTACAGGTATAAGCCACCCCACCTGGCCTTATTTCTCACTTTAAATCAAAAGATAGAAATAATTAAGCTTCATGAGGAAGGCACGTCAAGCTAAGATAGGCTGAAGGCTAGGCCTGTCATGCCAAACCAACGGTGAAGTTGTGAAAGCTAAGGAAAAGTTCTCGGAGGAAATCAAAAGTGTGGCTCCAGTGAATACAATGAACGATAAGAGAGCAAAACAACATTCTTGCTGATGTGGAGAAAATGTTAGTGGTCTTGGATAGAACATCAAACTGGCCACAACATTCCCATAAGCCAAAGCTTAATCCAGAGAAAGACCCTAACTCACTTTAATTCTTTGAAAGCTGAGAGAGATGAGGAAGCTGCAGGACAAAAGTCTGAAGCTCGCAGAGGTTGGTTCAGGAGGTTTAAGGAAAGGAGCCAGCTTCAAAATATAACAGTTCAAAGTGAAGCAGCAAGTGCTGATACAGAAGGTAGAGCAAGTTATCTGGAAGAGTTAGCTAAGATCGTTCATGAAATTAGCTACACTAAACAACAGATTTTCAATGTAGAGAAAGTAGCCTTCTAATGGAAGAAGATGCTATCTAGGACTTTCAGAGTTGGAGAGGAGAAGTAAATGCCTGGTTTCAAAGCTTCAAGGGACAGGCTGACTTTTTTGTTGGGAGAAATACAGCTGGTGATTTAAAGACAATGCTCATTTACCATTCCCCAAATCTTAAGGCCCTTAAGAATTATGTTATATCTACTCTGCCTGTGCTCTGTAAATGGAATAACAAAGACTAGATGATAGCATATCTGTTTAGAGCATGGTTTACTGATTTATTTGTTTTTTATTTATTTTTAGTTTTTTGAGACCAGAGTCTTGCTCTCTCCTCCAGGCTGGAGTGCAGTGACATGATCTCAGCTCACTGCAAGCTCTGTCTCCTGGCTTCACGCCATTCTCCTGTCTTAGCCTCCTGAGTAGCTGGGACTATAGGCAACCACCATCACACCTGGCTAATTTTTTTTTTTTTTTTTGTATTTTTAGTAGAGACAGGGTTTCACCGTGTTAGCCAGGATGGTCTTGATCTCCTGACCTCGTGATATGCCTGCTTCGGCCTCCCAAAGTGCTGAGATTACAAGCGTGAGCCACCAGGCCTGGCCTACTGAATATTTTAAAACCACTGTTGAAACCTACTGTTCAGAGAAAAAGATTTCTTTCAAAATATTACTGCTCATTGTTAATGCATCTGGTCACCCAAGAACTCTGATGTAGATACACAAGGAGATGAGCATTGTTTTCATGCCTCCTAGCACAACATCCTTTCTTCAGTCCATGAATCAATTTTGACTTTTGAGTCTTGTTATTTGAAGAATTCATTTTGTAAGGCTACCACTGCCATAGATAGTGATTCCTCTGATGAATCTGGGCAAAATCAATTGAAAACCTTCTGGAAAGGATTCACCCTTCTAGATGCCCTTAAGGGTTTTGTGATTCATGGGAGGAGGTCAAATATCTATATTCACAGGAGTTTGAAAGAAGTTGATTCCAGCTCTCATGGATGACTTTAAGAGGTTCAACACTTCAGTGGGGGAAGTAACTGCAGATGTGGTAGAAATAGGAAGAAAACTAGAGTTAGAAGTAGAGCCTGAAGATGTGACTGAATTAACACAATCTCATGATAAAACTTGAATGAATCAAGAGTTGCTTTGTATGGATAAGCAAAGAAAATGGTGGCTTGAGATGGAATCTACTCCTAGTGAAGATTTTGTGAATACTGTTGAGATGACAACAAAGGACCTAGAATATTATATAAACTTAGTTGATAAAGCAGTGGCAGGGTTTGAGAGAATTTACTTTAAATTTGAAAGAGGTTCTACTGTGGGTAAATTCTATCAAACAGCATTTCATGTTTCAGAGAAATCTTTTGTTAAAGGGTCAATCCATGTGGCAAAATTCTTTGTTGTCCTATTTTAAGAACTTGCCACAGCCACTGCAACCTTCAGTAACCACCACCTAGATCAGTCAGCAGCTGTCATCATGGAGGCAAGACTCTTCACCAACAAAAAGATTATGACTTTCTAAAAGCTCAGGTGGTCACTAGAATTTTTTAGCAATGAAATATTTCATAATTAAGATACACATTTTTAGATATTAATTTAATGCTATTACACAATGAAGAGACCACAGTATAATGTAAACATAACTTTTATACGCACTGGGAAACTAAAAATTCCGTGTGATTTGCTTTATTGTGATAGTAGTTTTATTAGGATGGTCTGGAACCAAACGTGAAATGTCTTTGAGGAATGCCTGCGTCCCTTTAAACCTCCACTACATGTATCCCTCAACTCAGTGTTCCCTTACCTGTATTTCAAAATTCAGGGAACATATATTACTTTTATAAATTCTTATAAATTTTATAAAAATGTCTGATTCTGGAACAGATTGATAGAAGCTCTGAAAATTAGATGTTCTTAGCTTTAATAATTTTCTTGAGCATCAGCAAAGAAGACAGAGAGGGATGGGTTAGGAAAGGAGCAAGCAGAAAGAGAAATGGTGGTGAAAAGCTGAGGATGTAGAGAGTTTCAAGAAGGAAGTAGCCATCATTGGCATATTCCACAGAGAACCTAAGCAAGATACGAACTGCAAAACATCTTGGTAGATACAAGGCCACGGCTGACCTCATTGTACATGGGGAAATATTTGATTAGTTTGTGTCTCCTCTACCAGTCCTTTTGGAATAGCTCCTGAAACCTACAGGAATAGGGAAGACCATGCTTTTAATGGCAAATATGATTAGCTGTCTTAAGATGAAAGAAGCTTCATCTGGCTTCTTGCTTTTGAGAATGTGCCCTAAGAAAGTTTGGCAAACAATCCTACTAAAATGAAGACCGTTGTCTCATTTGATAGAGAGTCCTGAGAGTTGCCATCTACATAAATGACCCCACTGGTTAATGTGTGACACCAAGCTTTCGTGGATTTTGCCCCACAACAATTTTACTTGAAACATGTTGACTCCCTCCCTCACATATTGTGTTTTTCATCTCTAGAAGTCTCATTTGGATCTCTAAAAAATGGTCTCATTTTTATCTACCTCACATTCACGTTTTCCTCTCCCTCTTGAATATATGAATCATAGTTTTAATAGCTAGTAGTTCAATAGTTATTTTTATGTTTTTTCTTCTAATTTCGTCATTTTGTAATTTCTAAATTAGTTTCTATTGTTTGATTCTTCTCTTGGTTTTGGGTCATATATTACTGTTTCTCCACAAGTATTCTTAGAATTTATTGTTTCTTAAACATATGAATTCTATGTCATGAAAATAACTTGTTTTCTAGCCTTTCCAGATCTAAACCTCCAACAGTGGAATATTTTTCTCCTTATTATAAGTGATTTTAATGAGGTAGTTTTCAGGAAGATCTGCAGGAAAGTAGATTAAAAGAGTGAGAATTCAATTATGATAACCCTTGACTTCTTGAAAGAAATATCTCTAACTAATTAGTTTTCACTGCAGAGTAGTTTTTTTCCTGCAAGATCTACATTGGTCATAAAATGCATTGATGAACAAATGCGGACTTTTCATATGTCACTTAGTTTATCCTGATATTGCCCTCCCATGTTACTGTAATCTATTAAACACAGACAACTCATCCAGCCAAATGTGGAATCATTTTCATTGTATGTGTTCACTGACTATGAAAGTACTGAAACACACTGTAAATTACAAACCAGCAGCTTTCTAATCACCATTGTACCACTGTCACTGTTATTTGTACAAGTGATTCTGCTTCTGGTTAACTTTAGGGTAGGAAACAACAGAATGAGAGTTTTTAAGGCAGTAATCTCTGTCCAAGTGCAAACACTGCAGATATGTGTTTTGAAACTGGAATAAAACATCTCTAAAGGTTGAAATCTAAAGAATTATCCATGTAAAACTTAAAAAAAAATTGCACCATTTTAGAAACAAATTTAATGGAATTCAAACCTTCTGCTCTGGCTATTTTTATACAGAAACTTCAGAGTAAAAAATTTACTAATAATACAGTTTTGAAGAAATCTCAGGCAAGAAAGAGACTGGAATTTCACTGAGGAATCATGACAAAGAAATCCTATATTGTCCAGACACAAAACCATCCTTCATTTATTTGTTAAATGTGTATTGAGGGTCCACTATGTATGAGGCACAGTGCTAAGACTAGGAAATGAAAACCAACCAACCAACCAACCAACCTTACTTTTTCAAAGAGAAGTGACTGTTTTAAATTTTATTGTATTTTGAGATATTTATTTAATATTAAACAGTACACCTTATTTTCCCTTGATTTATAGAACCTTGTGGGTGCTACAGTTTGAATGTCACCTCCGAAAATCATGCTGAAATTTAGTTGCCCATGTAATAGTATTGAGAGGTGGAGTCTTTAAGAGGTGATGAGATTGTGAGGATTCTGCTCTCATGAACGGTTTAATGCCATTGTTGGGGGAATGAGTTATTTATTTTGGGAGTGGTCTTGATAAAAGAATGAAGTTTGGCCCCATTTCTTTCTGTCTGTCTCCTGTGTTCTCTTGCCATGAGATGACTTCCTTCATGAGATCATGCAGCATAAGGCCTTTGCCAGGTGGCCTTGCTATTGGCACCATGCTTTTGGACTTCCCACCCCCTAGAACCATGAGCCAAATAAACTTCTATTCTTTATAAATTCCCCAGTCTATGGTATTCTGTTATAGCAGCAGAAAATGGACTAAGACAGTGGGACAGAGTAATTTATCATATGACAAATATTGATCTTCAAGGTTCTGTTTTCATCTACCACTACCATACTAAACTTGACTCTTTTTTGACTCCCTGAGAAGACACATATTTTTTTCCATTAGCCATGCTTGTTAAATATTTAGGGCTATTTTAGGGTTCAGATAAAAGCTGGATTATATAACAACTTTTCTTTTTTTTTTTAAGGTACTATGTTGCCTTGCCTATTGTTTGGCATGGTTCTGCTGGGAAATACGGTTTCTCTACTGGCCTTAGCTTTCTTGTATCCTGATATCATCTCTGATCACCCAGTTTTGACCTACAATCCATTTTTCCAACTTTTTGTCTGCTTTTCCAGTTTGAGCCCTAGCTCAGTTAAATTCTTTTGGCTCTTGGATCTCCTACATCACTTCCCAGTCAATGATTTCCTCACTCCTGGCACAGAATTTTCTTTGGATGACTGTTCTGTTAGTGTGAATCATTCTCCCACCCCAGCCACCACCAGGCTTTGGCACAACCATGAGGAAATGTAGCTGTGTGCCTGGAGGGAATCTATAGACAGACCAGGTAAATGCCTATAGCGTCTTTCTTCCAAAAGGAGTTTGGTACTTACTTTTGTATTGTTCATGCTCTTATTTTGCAATACTACTTATAAAAAGCTTTGGGTTATGTATCTATTAGATTTATCCAAGGCCTCACAACTAGGCTCTGAAGAGTGTAGAATGGAATGTCAACTCACTATCCACAATATCATAGTTTATTTTGGTCAGTTTAGCTCTACCACTTTCAAGCCATCAGATGTTGTTCAAAAGTCAGTCTTACTTTGAATTCATTCTTTCAACATTATATCTGTTTAAGTATTTGATTAGCTAGAACAGTGAAAATATTCACCAGTGTAGATATCTTACTAGTTTTTTAAGACCTCCTAACTAATAAAATCAACCTGGAGAATTAAATCATCAAGGACCTTATAAGGATAAATTTGCAATGACTAGTGATTATTAACACTAGTCACCTGGGACAGGTGATTGAATTTAGTTATCTAAGTAAAGAATGTGGGACAGAGAATTAAAGACATAGGCACATATCACTTGCCATGAATAACAAAAATTTGATCCCTGACCTTCTAGAGTGAAATGACTCTGTTGTAATCTTAGGTTTTATCTTAAAAATGTGTTTGAGCCTTATGTAACACTCTAAAATATACACACGTTAGTGTCAATTAGGTCTTAAATTATTTACAATTTAGTACAATTATCACTCCAGGAAAATGCTGCATGTTTATCCTTTGATTTTTCTTTTTTGTAGCCCTGGCATATCATCAAGTGTCCTCATGAAAATTAGAATCCCAGTTTAAGAAGCTTCAGCAAGCATTTGAGAACACTGATTATGAAATTAGCGTGACCTAAAAGGGCATTCTACATAATCTCTTTACATTTTGGTTTCTTTTTGTATAAAATGGAGATTCTGGTGAATGGAAATGAGATCATGTATATCAAGCACATTATTAAGAGCCTGTTACAATATACCACTCAATTCATGAATGGAGATTACATGAACTGCTTGAAGTTAGGAAACATGTTTAGCTTCTTCCTCCTTGTGTGATTGGCACAATGCCCAGTACCCAGAGGGCACACAGTGGTTATTAAATAAATAAAGCAAGAACTCATGATTTAGTTATGCCAAAATAGTTTATTTTAATGTAAATTTAGAAATAAACTAAAAATAATGCCTGGAATACACTAGTTCTTTATAGATATTTCCTAGTTGCCTGATTTGATGAAAAACTTCACTTGGTTCTCATCCTCAGAAAGTGAGCACTGAACAGAATGTGAACTGTTTAAATCCAAGATTAATTCTACATCAACCTGGTGCTGCTTGTACTCTGCTGTTTACTGTGAGAAATGATAAAAAAAGGTAATGCAGAAAATCACAAAAAACATGTACAGGTGAGTGAGTGAAGACTCTTGTAACCACCATTCAGGTTAAGAGATAGAACTTTGACAGCACCTCAGAAGTCCCTCTGTGTGTCACATCACAATCACAGCTTCCTTCTCTCTCCCAAAGTAACCACTGACTTTTACAGTAGTCATTTCATTATGTTTCTTTCTTCTCATATGCATTCCTGGATAAAATAGTTTAGTCTTGCCAAATAAAAAAAATCCATGTGTTTTTTAGTCCCCTTCATTGCTACCTTTCCCTCACAAATGATTTTTTGAAGAACTGGAGCTGTTTTGTTTGACCTACAGTTTCCTACCATCTGGAGTTTACTGATTGCACACTTATGGTGCAGTTCAGCTTGTTCCTTTGTTCCCTGTATTTCCTGCAAATTGGCAGCTGGATACAGAGAAATGATCAAACTGAGATCCAATACTTTGGCAAGACTATAGGTGGTCCTGGTTTATTTTTATTTTTATCAGGAGCTGTATCATGTCTACTTTTGATTTTCTTTGATGTTAGCAGCTGTTGATGCCTTAATTTATGAATTCAGATGGAGATATTCTATAATTTCATTTTCATCTCGTAACTGAAATAATTTTATAAATAAATCCTTCCCCTCCTCAACCATTTGGTTGCTCAGTATTTCAATTTATATAAGAAAGGTTCTCTTATCAAGGCTTCATCCCCCTTCCCCCTTTAGTCATTATTCAAGAAAATAAATTGGTTCACTATCATCTTATAAATTAAAAAAATACTATTATGGACTTGTGGATTTAGACATATTTGATAAGTTAGAACCCACTGCAATTCCTTTTTTTTGCTGAACCTCAAACTATCCCATCTTCAATTTGGCCCTTGATTCATGTTGGTAGCTTACTGTCTGATATGTCAAGATAGTCCATGTGCTTCTTGTACATTTCTTGCCTCAGAACTTGAAATGAGCAATTTATTCGAGAAAATCTGGCTTATTTTAGTGGGAACTAGTTGCACTAATGGAGATTTTGCTACTGTGTTGATAATTTTCTAGGGTTCTTCAGTGTACATTTAGGACATACATATGCAAGGTGTGTGTGTGTGTGCATGTTTGTTTATATATATACAGATATATATTTTTAATGAAAATAAAATTCTTCATAGGGATGTTTCAAGTTTAGTGCTTATTTTCTGTACACAAGTATTTTGCATGAGGCAGAGTAGAGAAGCTGGTTAATAATATGCTGGCTGACTCTGGAACCACTTAATTAAATAATGAACCCCCAAGGCTTTCAAATACTTGATATAATCATGTGCAATTACCTCTAATATGTGCATAATGCTATTAACAGGTATTATTCCTACATATTTGAAACTTCCAGATGTTTAAGTAGAAAATGTAGAAAGGGTGCAAGGATATTTATAGTAGGCTATGCTTCAGTTTTGCAATTCAAATGAACGTATCTTCTTATAATAGTATTATATATGATACAACACTCAGTAAGTAGTAATTACATAATCTCTCTGGGTGTTTGTTCATAATTTTATCCCCAGCGCCTAGTATAGCGGGCTTAGCAGACACATAGCAGGTGCCAAACTAACATTTGTGAGATGAATAAGTATTAACGCTGTAATATAACAATGAATAAATTGGTTGAATTATTGTACTTCCTTGGCCCCATCTTTAAAACATTATTTGCATGCACTACCACTAATTTTACACACTTTGTTGAGTCTGTCTGACCCATGATAGCAAGTCAATTAAGAGCTTTAAAAACTTATGAAGGGCCTTAACCTATAAAACAATGTTAAGAGGTTTTTAATATTTTCATCAGTGTCTATAAATTTCCCAAATGTAGTCCATCTGTGACTTGTACCTTGTATTTTTTCATTGAATCAAAATGGTTAATTTGGTAAAATGGGTGATAGAAATATGTTATAAGACCAAAAATAATTAAAAACTAAAAAAAAACATTGATAAATACATTTTATTAATCATTATGAAGTTAGAACTGAAATTGCTAACATAATTTTTTCATTAAATAACTGTTAATTAACTCCTAAAAGGGTAGTTATTCTGCAAAACCATGTAAAAGTAGATAATTAATCACCAGGAAGTTTTTCGGAAATTATTTCATTCTGCTGCTTTCTCAGATAGGATAGAACTTGTTTTTAGCTTCGTGACTAAATTATTACTTTTTTTTTTTTTTTGAAGCGGAGTCACTCTGTCGCCAGGCTGGAGTGCAGTGGCGTGATTTCAGCTCACTGCAACCTCCACCTCCAGGGTTCAAATGATTCTCCTGCCTCAGCCTCCTGAGTAGCTGGGATTACAGATGCTTGCTACCATGCCCAGCTAATTTTTGTATTTTTAGTAGAGACGGGGTTTCACCATGTTGGCCAGGCTGGTCTTGAGTTCCTGACCTCAAGTGATCTGCCCTCTTGGCCTCCTGAAGTGGGGAGATTACAGACGTGAGCCACATGCCTGGCCCTAAATTATTAAATTTAAATGCGAGTTAATCATCTTCTTTATCTCCTTTGGGTAGGAGGATATTTCTTTGTTTTTACCTGACATTGCAGATATTCTAGTACTTTTACTATTGGAAAGCCACAAAATGGCACAAAATGACACACTTTCAGATTTTATAAAACAGAAAAAGATTAATAAAACGGCAAAAATGGTAGTCTTTACTGTGTGTAATGATTGAAGGGAGAAAGGTAACTTAAATTTTTAAATTTATCTTTCCATTCACCATGCATAAAGATTGAAGGGAAAATGGTAACAGCTTTTTCCTTTATCTTTCCATTTAAATACTGTCCAGAATGAGCTTGCATGACAATGGGCCAGATGTCTGTTGTTTTGTCATTTAATCAGCAGTGCAGGTACTTTTCTGCAGAGCTTAGGAACCCAGAATTTAATTACCTGCCACTGGAGTCCTATGTTTTCTTGGGAATTGCTCAAGTTTATGTATCTTAAATTACTTTTGCATTTGGTAAGGTCATGTCAACAACTGAAACACCAAAGTGTTTTCTGGAGTCTCAGGTAGATCCACTGTAGAATATGCCTGGCCAGCAATGTGTTTGAGCTGTACAGTGTTAGGAAAAATTGAATTATTTGCCGATGTTAAAAATTGTGTGTGAGTATTTCTGGCATCTCTTAAAACATCAGGCTGTTTGACAGTAATGGACTCACATTTTTGGGTCACAATTATTGACGGGAGGTGAATCCTGGAATTACTCCAGACTCTGCCTCTTCATGTAATGTCCTTTACACTGAGACTGAGTGTGGGTCACCATTTACTAAGACAGAAGTGAAATATTTCCTGTATCCTGGTCTACAGCCACAGTGGCACAATAAAAGACCAAGAAGGCTACACAGGCAAGAAAATTGGGAGAGAGCAAGACGGAATATTTTGTGTGTGTGCATGTAAGAGAAAATTATTCCATGCCTTTAATATTGAAAGCACATCTGTTTTGAAAGAATACAACTTAAGAAGACCATTAGGAAACAAACCATCCTAGGACTATGCCTGATATAAGATAATTCATAAAAAAGAAAAACCTGATGCTCGGATAAAGAAACTAAAATTTCAGTAGGGCTTGCTTTGGAATGTAGGTACAGATGCTGTAAAATGTAATTATGGGTTAATTGAAAAAATTGACCAAGCATCAAAACATTTGCAGATGGTGAATTTATAAGATTAACTACTGAGTGCAGCAGAAACGGTCTTAACAGAGGCAAGCACCTACACAGAGAAGCCTCTTTAGAAATACCGTTTCTTGGTATGTTGAAGGTATGCATAGGAGCACTTATAGAGTCCTTTTAATTGTAGCTGAAGAGAACACTGATATAAATAATACCACACAATAATCTGTATTATCTTGGTATTGATAAAAATTTAGATGTGACTGAAGAACTTTTGGACATAGTGCCCATAACAAGTGTATCATCAAAAAATGACATATTTTTATGTGTTGAGAATAGTCTTCCAAAGTTTAATATAGAATAGAATGATCAAAATTTGTTAGGTGATGGGACTCCTCTAATGGACGACATTAGTTTATATTTATTTCAGTATTATAACATTTAAATTAAGGTGGCAACATTTTGCAAGAATGTGAGACTTAAGTGCACTCATTTTATGGCATTCATTGGGAATTGCTTTGCTTTGAAAGTTCAATATGTCATATGCCATGGAATCAATGTACTTTTAAGGCATGTACCACGGATAGTTCAGTTACAGTGACTTGGGTGACTATGGGTGGTCTGCTGGAAGTTAGATGCTTTAGTTGTGAAATGGCACTGAAAATATTTGTTTTGAATTTTTGAAAGAAATTACTGTTCATGTTATCTGATGAAAAATCCTGTTATGGCTCATAAACAGAGAGTAGATTAATGACTTGGCATTTTTGGTTGTCATTATCACTTTTAATAGCCTGTATGTTATAATGAATTTGACTAAAATTATCTTAGATTTTTGTTGCCCCAGGCCTAAGAACTCATTGGCACTTGTTTCATTTCAACACAGTAATTGAACAAGAAGCTGTTTGGAATTGGCAGAAGTCAGATGAATGACCAATCTTACATGCCCATTCTTCCTCTCTTGAGCTGTTATTTATATTCAAATTCAATACACATTGTTTCTCTCTGTAGATACCTATGTACTTATTAGATTCTAGTTAGTAAACTGCACATGCTCAATAACTTTGAGGACATTTAGAGAAAATGGAGGAAAAGATAAAATATTTCTCTTTAGACTTGAGGTTATTTTTAGGCTGGCCCATAGAAACAGGTCCAGATAAATTGTCTAAATTAGCAGACTAGATACTTATGAATAGTATTCCATGCCTAGGATCAACATCTAAAAAGACTCAGTAGTACTGTTAGCAAGCCAATAAAATACAAACTCCATTTGTCTTAGTTATACAGAACTATGTTTCCAGGTTAGAAAAAGTCAAACCAATGACTTTTATAACAATCTACCCTCATTTTTTATTCAGCTTCTAGAACATGGAAGCTTTAAAAGTGAATTGGCTAAATAGGCAAGAACTTCTGAAAGTTAACGGGTTAATGATTAAAAACAGTAAGTACAGGTTAGTAATTACCTGGGTAATTAATTGAAGCCTTATTCTCTTTTCATAAGACTTACTTGCTTAATTCAAGCCAAACAGATTTTGGTCTAAATTATCTAGATAATTATGACATCTTTTTACTTGAGAGGTGTAGAACTTGCCTCAGGCTACAAAACTAACAATATTATTACTAAACGGATAATCAGGTAGGATTCTAACTGACATTACTGTATGCTTAAGAGTGATTTGACGATAGCTATTCCCAGTAAGGAAATTTTAAAAATCAGATCCAGTTACATGTATTATGATTTTGCTACCTTATGGACTATTTTGGAGGGATAAGCTATTAAGACTAAGACAGTGAATGAGAGTTGGGGAGGGAGCAGGAAGGGAGGAACATGCACACCACATTAACACAGAGGCAATCTTCTGCCTCGAACTGTTCTTTATTACTGTTCTTAAAGAAAATGTTCGTTCTGCTGCAGCTAACTAGCCTCCGTCTTCTACACCAAATAGTATTCTATGCCATGGAAGTGCTGTGTAATAACTCTCCCAGGTAGCAACTTACACCATTTAAAAGCCTTTAAAATCTCTAATCTGAAAGTGTTACAGTAAAGAAATGTAAACACTTAGGAAAACAAAAATGTAATTACCCGATGAAGTCATCTATGTCCATGGAATGGACCGTTTGTCACTAAAATCTATGCTGGTTGGGATTTGCTGTATTTTATCTGCTATGCTGAAGTCTTCTGGCATTATCTATCAATATAAGATTCAGAATAAATGAACAACGTATTTTTTAAAAACCCTGTGAATACTTCTCTGTAAACATTTTTATGTAGTCACAATAGTGGGATTTGATCTGCTTATTCTTTGTGAAATTGTGTCTTTGAGAACTGATTTGATAAGGTTGACTATCAAAGCATCACTTCATTACCCACAAAGATAGGGCTTTCCATGGACTGTGTTGGAAAACAAGCCTTAGGTCCCACGCTGAACAGAGGCTTGCTACTTTCTGCCCCCAAATTTATCCCTAGGTGCTGCTCGCTTGATGGTTCTGCAGTGGGCTCTTGCCCACTCAGCAGCATGGGGGACTACAGCATGTTATTTCATCTCAGGTGCTTGAGAATCAGGGAAAGCCGTTGGGAGACAAGAGCCAAACCTGTATTGCTCTTTAAAATCAATTGGTTTTAATACATATTTAATATGTAGAAATAATAATATACAAAGAATAACGGTAAAACCAACATCCATGTACTTACCATCCAGCTTAAGAAACATATATGATGTGTGGTGCGTGTATTAGTCAGTTTTCTAGAACAGAGTGGAGATTTTAGATATACACATATATAAAATATATCTATATTTTACTATATATACACATATACATAAAATACATACTATAAAATCATACTAATGATTTCCTTGTTCTATTTCTTCATATCTGTAGGTATAAATATTATGTAGACATGGTCATTAAATAATGCTTGACAACTAATAAAAGATCAAATTCATAGAATATTAGACATCATTATTTTTGATAAAGATAAGAGTAAGAGTAAGGTATTTTAGATTCCTCTCATGAATCAGGATTTGCAAGATATTTATTTTCTTTTTCAGCATATTAGTTAGGTTGTTTTTAACTATCTTGGGATTAATTTCACTCAACTTTCATAAATATTCTGGTAATAATTGTGTCAGCACCAGGAATGTCTAGCAAAATATCTTTCTTTTCTAACAAAGATTAAAACAGATTGATTTATCTTTCATAATTTTAAAAAATGATTCACTTCTCTTGCCAGCTTAACAACTTATCCAGCTGCTTTTGATACAGAAGATTCTGTTATTGGTGCATCAATTCTTGACCTTTTTCTTTAGTGCCGTAGGGAAGAGAGAAGAGTGTAGATAATATAAAAACTTCATATATTTTTCAAGTGTTCTTTCTTCCCCTCCTGATTGAATCTTCCAGAACCTTGGCTCTTTTAATTGTGAACTGTGTGACTGATCTTGGACAAGTTACCTAAACTCTCAAAATTCCAGTTTTCTCATTTGGAAAATGAATATAATCAACGATAGTACCTAATTCATAGTAAAATAATGCTGTCAGGGTTATATATGGCAGTCATATAAAATACTAAGTGTATTTCCAGGCAAATAGTAAGCACTTAGTTAATGAACATTTTTTTTTGTTGCTGTTTAAACTGAAATAATAGCTGAGATGGCGTGGAGTTGAAGGCATCGGAATTGAGGAGAGGAAGTGTTTCAAGGACAGTGTAATAAATGGGCTGTCCACACAATGCTGAAGTCACAGAGGATGATAGCATTAGGTGGGTGGAAAGATTGTGTTGTTTGCCAAAGTCTTTGAATACTCAGGGAGAGGTGACTGGAGGCTGGTCAGCAAGAGTGATGAGGAATAAGAGATGAACAATCTGAGCCCGATATATATGGGAGAACGGACATCAGTCCCTGAGTGGGCTGTGGTGGAGGCTGTGTACTTGGGATGCACCCAGGAGTCAGTTAAGGCAAGGAGTTGGGAGAGATGGAGGATGTAATAGAGATATTTTTATGTGGCGAGGAGGTTCTCTAAGACACAGTAAATAGGCTTTAGAGGAAGGGAGCAGTATGACTGGTTTAGAGGAAAGAAGCCCAAAGCAAAATGGGAATGAGACTGTGGGAGGAGAGCTGACAAGAGGGAATTAAATATTGGATGATGGTCAAGAATAATATCGATGTAAACCACAAGGCTTCAAGAAAGAATTAAAAATGTTTTTGGTTCCTGTCAAGATGGAGAAATCCAACTGAATAAACTGTGAAGTAAGGGGGTGGGGTGAAGGCTATCTTGAACTGCAGTCTCAGGTGGTAAGCTGCAAGAGGCAGTGAGAGGAGGGAGGGAAGTTTTGAAGCTCTGCTCTTGCCTCTTCCACATTTCCTTGGACAATCAGTACCCATTTCTTCATCAGAGAGATTGTTGGCAGCAGCCTACCGGTAATAAGAGATTGGCACAAAAGCTCTGCTGGGGTGAGGTGGCTGAAAGTAGCTGGAGTGAAGCCAAGTTGTTGTTGGACGTTCATACTTCCATTTCTTCCCCTTCCAATGGCCCAGTGACGATGGAGTTGCAGCATGGGAGGGCTGCCTTCTGCCAATGGTGCTTCTTCCTAAGTACTTAAGGGTGAAACTAGTCAGAAATCTCTGCCTGGTGGAATGGCAGCAAAGGAGAGTATCAGCAGTGATTTTGTGTGCCTAGGGCTCTCTACCCTCCTTGCTTTTATCTGTCCTCCTTTAACTCACTGGGACTGACTGACTAGAGCCTGACCTTCAATCCATTCTCATTACACAATTCTGGACAGAATAATAGCTAATACCCTCTTGTTCACAAGCCCATAAAACAAAACCAAACAAAACATCAACAGACACTAGATCCTTGAGGAAAAATAGTGCTATATGCCAATAAACTTTTTGGCATAAAGTTGCTTATAATATTCTCCCATTATTGTTTTAATGTATGTAAGATTTGCTGTGATAACCACTTGTTCATTCCCGATAGTGGCAGAATGTATTAGCCTCTTTTTCTATTTCTTTTTCTCTCAGTATCTCCTACTTCTAAATTAGAATAACTTGGGCTTTATCAATTCTGTTCATTATTTCAAAGACCCAGTATATGACTTTGTTAAGTTTTTTCTCTTTTGTCTTCTATTTTGTTCACCTCTGCCCTTATCTTTATTATTTTCTTACTTTGCCATATTCTGGGTTTACTTTACTCTTATTATCCTAGCTTCTTTCTACAGAATCTTAAGTCATTGATGTTAGACTTTTTCTTCTTTTTTAAGATAGCTCTTCTGCCCTGAAAAACCTCAGCTAGTCACTGCCTCACATTCAGTGAAAGTTCACACTTCATCATAGTTACATCTCAGGCTTCCTGCCCTGCTGTTGCTCTTTAGCCCGGAAACAAGTACTTCAGAGAGAACTCCTTTATCTCTTGCCTTTAGCTGGTGCCTCTAGCCACCAGCATATCACTTCTATGCACTTGGTGAATGTCCTTGGAATAAAGTGTGTAGCTGGATTCAGACTTGTTCTGTAGTTAGCCTTCTTGTGATTCTAATTTATCATTCATGCTGTATGTGCAACTAAGTTTGTTAAAAGTTCAGCTGGTCTATCAGTTATCTATTGCTGTGTAACAAACTCTCCCCAAACAGTGGCTTAACATACATATTCGTCATGCTTCTGGTAGATGAGGCAGTTATGCTCCACACTATATTGATTGAGATCACTTATGTGGCTTAATTCACCTGGTAGCTGGGCTGGGTTGGAAATTTCCAAATAGCCAGCCTCTCTCCTATTTCTGGGGCCTTCGTATTTCTCTCTGTATGGCCTTTATATTCACATGATGTTTCATCTTCCAGGCCTCCTCAATATGGCCTCTCAATCTTGTTTAATGGTAGCTGGGCTTCAATACAGAAAGTTTTAAAAGGATAAGCCCCATTGTGCAAGCACCCTTCAAGATTCTGCTGGCATAACACTTCTAACTTGGCCTTGACCAAAGCAAGTCACATTCTAGCCTAGGAGGGTTGGTTCACTGTGAACCAGCATTGTGATTTTTTCCTTATTTCTTGAGATCTATGGCATATTTCTCCTTTTCCTGCCTCTCAGCGAGGGATGAAACAACTTTAGGTGTTTTTTCTCCTAAAGAGGGGTATTTATTTTCTTATTTAGTCCTTTTAGGTTTCTTTGTATCTTCAGCTGTGGGATGAGACAAAAAGCCAGAAAGGAAAGCTATAATTTTATAGATTATTATTTGTTCTTAGGGTTAGGATGAGAGCAAACATATTTAGCAACTTTCTGCATCCAAACCCTAAAGTGGAACAAATGCCCACTACTTATATCTCATACTTTCTCACCTGTACTTAATACTTCATAACTTTCCCCCTTCAAGTCAGTAGATAATCTCATCTACTGATGGCACAGAGGAAATAGAAGTCAATAGGACATGCTGATTTGTTTCAGTACAGAAATAATATCTGGAATAGTAGTTAGATTTGGAAACCTAGCTTTTTAAGTTGATGAAAATCCATTGTCATCTTCCAAGACTCATCTATCTTCTGTACAGGTTGAATGGGGATGTGATAGAAATGACTAAATTGCTACCTGTGCATCATTCAAGTCACTTGTGATGTAATTAATCTCTGCAATCCCTCCAGAAATGTAATACTAAAAATTTATATAGAAGTTGCTAGTTTTATTTATTTTTATTAAAAAATATATTTTTTTGAGACTGGTTTTTGCTATGTCCCCCAGGTTGGACTTGAACTCCTGGGCTCAAGAGATCCTTCCATCTTAGACTCCTGAGTAACTGGGGCTACAGGCGCACACCACTGTGCCTGGCTATAAGTTGCTAGTGTTTACGTCTTGGAGTAACCTATGTCATTTTGATGGGCAGTGCTTTTGAGGCTGAATCTCATTTTTTTGTGGTCATTCTCTGATCAGTCACCTCTTGTGTTGAATGTTTTCTGTGTGAACAGTGTAACAACTTCTGCTTTGAACTGAAACCGAGATAGAAGAGAAAGCCCTGAGCAGATTCTTCCTATATTCTTGAGGGTGGTGACCTTACAACACTTACTTACACTTACTTCACATTGGCCCTGACAACTGCAGGGACCCTAAAAAATTTCTGCTAACCAGTTCCTTAACCATCTAATGAAATTCAGTCAGAGTTATGGCAAATGGCAAACAGATGCACACTAAATGAAACACACTAAAATTCCAGGTTAGAACTGTTTGTGAGCCAAGATGGATCTGTGGTATAGCTTAGAACCAGAAAAGCCTCCTCAAATTTGAATATGAGCACAGGCAAAAATAATTAACAACCAAATTGAAGAATTTCTTTCCCTTCTGACCAATTCAGGCCATTCCAGAATGGCTTCCTGAAATATCCATGCTTGCTTCTTTCTTCTCCACTCTTCAGATGAGAAGGACAAAATCTTTGTTTGAAGACAAAATCCCAAATCACTTTAATCTATCACACTTTTCACTTTACCATGTTTTCCTTTTGACCTTCAAGACTATAACCTCTTTTCTTGCCTCTATTTTGAGTTAGTCTATAATGCGATCCAGGAAATTATCTTGTATCCTGGAAATACGTCCTTGTATTTCCCACTGAACTCAGCTTCTCCATGACCCTCTTCTCCACATTTCCCTCTCACTTCTTCCCCTTTTTAGGGGAAGTCTGACAACTTTACCCTAGTCACACTGAGGTTGTACCTGGGTCTGCTTTTAATGGAAAAGTATTGTCCCTTCAGTCAATCCAACTTGTCTGTAGGTGAGCAGATGGCACCTTCTGTCCACCCACACCTTTTAGCTGCATTGTTTCTCAATTTCTTGAATGCCAAAAGGAAAAAAAATAAGTCGATTTTTTCCTTACCTTAACTTCCCTAAAGTCACATGGTTGCTAAAAGTCTCAAGAAGAGAAAGAAACTTTTAACATATTGAGTTTTGGGGACACAAAAACTTCTATTACTCATGTAAGAGCTAATTTGTTTTAAACATAAATTGTGTATCAGCGGTTTCAGCTATTAATATTTATGGTTTCGGGTTCATGACTATTTTTAAATGAATGAGACAAAACCAGATAAGCACTCTAACAACTAATGAGTATTTATTCCAAGTCGTAAAACCTGTTACCGACTTGATATAAGATAATTTAGAGACCTTCAAAAATGAGTTTGGATTTTAGTGCTTGAAAATGTCAAGTATCACATGTAATAAATTTATTACAGTTATCTCATTCTTCAGGTGATAGTGGCTTTGGTACTTAAAATATGGCTCATAAAATTTATCCCTGTCTTAAGGTTAATTGACTTCTAAACTTTTAAGAGGGACACCTTCAGAGAAGCACCTAATTGGAGTTGATAAATGTAGATTTAAACCAAGTGAATCAACCTAATCCCCCGAATACAGAATTTTAATGACAGGTCAATCAAACAGCACTTCCATACTTACCTCATAAGGCATTCTAGACATGAATCATTCAGTGACCTGTGGCACTGGGCAAAAAAACGTTCTCTCTGCTGAATTGATTGTGAATTGAGGAGATGTTTTCTTGTGGGAGTGGTGGTAAATGTAGTAACTTATAAATATGAGTCTTAAAATGTTTTAAAATATGCTATGGAGCACAAAGCTGAAATAATTAGTTTATAGCAACACAAAGGCATGTCGCTTTCCCACCCAATATAAATAGATGTAGTTTAAAACAGAATTAGTTAGGGCATAGTCAGAATTTATCAGGGAAGTCAAACCACTATGAATATTATGGGAATAAGAAATTTATTTTAGGAATAGAACTTACACACATTTAGTCCTTCTGAAGCATTGGAGTGGGTAGAGAAGTCGGAGCCTGAAGGAGAATCTGAAAGATCTCCTATATCTATCTGTCAAGGTGGGATCTCAAAGTGGGAGCTTGTGGAGAGGCCCATTGATTGTCTCTGTAGATCTACAGCCAAGACTGTGGTGTTAGGCTTGGGACTGCTATTGGGGCCAATAGTTTGGAAGACAAACTGGATAAGGAGCAGATAAGGGTGAATTACAAACTGGGCACCTCTGCATCCATCCCTCACTGTGTTGAGCATAAAGAACTTCTAAAAGTAATGGTTCCTACTTCATTTTTACCTTGCAATTCTTATACAAGTTCCCTTTCTCATACCATACTGCAAGATAAATCCGGGAAATGAAATTTACAGTTTAACCAAATTGATAAGAGCACAATCCAGTGCAGTCCACGTCTTATTAAATTGCTATTTATACAAACCCCTTTTCACCATGGTTAACATTCAAAAAAATTCAATAGTAAAATCATTCTTCCAGTTACCATAATGCAGTCATTCCTCATACAACTAAACACATGCTAATCTTTTCCCTAGCAGAGTAAATACAAAGTCCAACTTTATCCGTCTTTGGATGATGTTCACTCCTCTTATATCTGAGTTGTACTTCTACCTTGATATCCTCTGTATTAAATACTAAAATTAATCTCTGTTAACATGTCTTATGTTCAGTATTAGGGAAGTGAAAAGGGGGAAAAGTGGGAAGAAAAATGGTTGATAAACTTTAGCTGTCTAAGTTCTTTATTTGTTGAAGTGACTCAAATCTTTATAATGGAAAGGTCTGGGCATTAGTAGCCTTGCCTGCATTGAGTTATAGTTTTCTACTGACTTTATTACAGGATGTGGAACTACTAAGATGTACCCCAAAGGAATTTCTCCATTTTGCTCCTTCCTGCTCCCACTGTGCAGTAGCAAAACCAGGATAAGTCACTCTAACTACCTCCATTCTGTTAGTTTACTGGCATGAGGAACCCAGAGATGTCAGGAGGCAGTTTCAGCTCCCACATTAACGGTATCATTGATGTGTCACTTGGTAGAAGTGCTTCTCTTTTGAGAACTCAGATCTCTAAACTAGCAAAGATGCAGAAATAAACATTTTTGCGAATGGATCATAGAGATAATAGTGAGAAAAGTTATTTCCGTTTCTGTCCCTTGATTTTTGGATTTGTGAATCATGGCTATAGGAGAAACAGAACCATACAGTGGTTACTGATTCAGAGAAAATACTGCATCCTGAATGATGTCACTCTAGAGACACTAAGTGCTGCCATCTAGTTTCCACAATAACTAAGTCTTCAAAAGACCATCCCACAGCTCTATCAGGCTAGCAGTTTCAGAGTGATGGGGAAAAGGGTAGGAATGTTGAATTCTATGAGCATGAGCCTATTAGCATACTTCATTTACTGTGAAATGAGTTCCCTGATCAGAAACAATGCAGTGTGGAATATAATGATGGTAAATAAAGTATTCCGTAAGTCCATGGATTGGCAAAATCATTGAGGGCTGGAAAGGTAAATTCGTATTCAGAGAAACGATTCCAGTGAGAACAAAGTTCTGACCTTTCCTTGATAGAATTGGTCCAAAGGTAATCAACCTGCCACCAGGTGGCTGGCTGGTTCCCCCAAGGAGTGGTGATGTACTGGGAACTCAGTGTTTGTCTCTGCTGTTGGCAAGCTTGGCATTTTCTGCAGTTGTTATAGCTAAATAGGCTTTGGCAAGTTCAAGTCCATATTGAGTTCATGTGAAATCTTCATTCCTTTGTTCATATGCCGAATGGGGAAAGAAATTGCCTGAGACCACATAATGGGTCATCCTGCTCATCTAAATACTAAGATTCTCCTCTGCTGAGGCTGCTCTTTGGTGAACATTCACAGGGTACACAAATATTTGCACATTCTGTGCCCATTTGGAGATATCTTTTTTTCAAACCCTCCGTATCTCCCATTAACCAGTTTTCCAACTGTGTTGCTTCTAAGGTAGGGTGTAAAAGTGTATTGATAGCCCTGCCAACTGGAAGAAAACCTCTAATGGTCTTCACTAGCAAGTATAGGGATAAAAATATTTGTAGATCAGTAGCTGAATACAAGAGAATGTGCTGATCTGCTTCAGTAATGACACAATATCTGGAACAGCAGTTGGGTTTGGAATCACTGCTAACTTAATTTTGTGAAAATCCACTGCCATTTTCCCAGATCCATATCTCTTCTGTACAGGCAAAATTAGGTGAGCTGAATAGGGAGGTAATGGTAATCACCACCTGTGCATCCTTCAGATCCTTTATGATGTAATTAATCATTGCAATTTCTCCAGTAGTACAGTATTCTCTTTCTTAGTTTTTTTTTTAACTTAATTGTCGATTATATGGCACTGCACTCAACAACCAAAGATCCGTATTCTTTTCAAGTGCTCATAAAATGTATATAAGGATAGACCATATGATGGACCATAAATAAATCATAAAAATATTTGAAAAGATTGAATTTTACACAATTTGTTCCCTGATCAAAATGTAATTAAATTACAAATTACCAAAATATTACATCTAGAAAAGCCCCAGATATCAAAAAGTTAAACAACTTACATTTAAACAACTCATGGGTCAAAGAAGAAATCGCACAGAAAATTATAAAATATTTTGTATCAATGATAATAAAATCACAACCCATGAACATTTTTGGGATGCAGCTAAAGTAGTGGGATTGCTGGATCATATGGGGTTCTATTTTTAATTTTTTGAGGAAGCTCTATACTGTTTTCAATAATGGTTGTACCAATTTACATTGCCACCAAACAGTGTACTGGGATTCCCCTTTTCTCTACACTCTAAGTAACACTTGTTAGCCATTGTATTTTTGACAATAGCCTTCCCAGCAGGTGTGAGGTAATATCTAATTGTGGTTTTAATTTGCATTTCCCTGATGATCAGTGATGTTCAGCACCTTTTCGTATATAATACCTACTGGCCATTTGCATTTTTTTCTTTGGAAAAAACGTCTATTCAGGTCCTTTCCCCATTTGTAAAATCATTTGTTTTTGCTGAGTTGTGTGTGTCTCTTATATAGTTTGGATAGCAATACTTGATCAGATATATAGTTTGTAAATATGTTCTCCCATTCTGTAGGCTGCCTTTTTATTCTGTTGATTGTTTCTTTTGCTGTGCAGAAGCTTTTTAGTTTGATGTAGTCTTGCTTGTTTACTTTTGCTTTTGTTGCCTGTGTTTTTGGTGTTATATCCAAAAGAGTTATGCCAAGACTGACGAATGGATAAAGAAAATGTGATATATATATATAATGTTTATATATATTTATATATACATTATCTATAACATTACATTATAAATGTGATATATATGGTATATATAATTATATAATATAATAATATTTATAAATATTTATAATGTAATATATAGTTATATATAATGTAATATATGATATATAAATATGTAATGTACATAAAAAGTAATATTTATATATTTATAATGTAATATATAGTATATAATGTAATATATAATGTAATATGTATAAAACATATATAACATAATTATATTATTAATATATGATATATTAATGTATATTATATTAATAGTATATATTAATAATATACAATATACAATATACAGTATAATATTACATTATATATCATATATATTATGTGATATATAATTATACATGTGATATAATACATATATTTATAAAAGGTAATATTATTCAGCTCTAAAAAATAAGGAAATTTTGCCATTTGTGAAAACATGGAAACCTGGATAAACCTGGAGAACATTATGTTTAGTGAAATAAGCCAGACACAGAAAGATAAATACTATGTGATTTCACTCATATGTGGAATCTAAAAAAGTCAAACTCATAGAAGCAGAGAGTAGAACAGTGATTGCCAGGGTCTGAGGAGTCGGGGGAAATGAGGAGATATTGGTCATGGAGTACAAACTTCCAGTTACAAGATGAATAAGTTTTGGGGATCTAATGTACAGCATGGTGAATATAGTTAATAATCTGTATTATTTACTTAAATTTGATGAGAGAGCAGATTTTAAGTCCTCTTCACCACTATGCGTGGTGATGGATGTGTCGATTTGATTGTGGTGATCATTACATGATGTATATGTATATCAAATAATCATGGTGTACATTCTTGAATAAATACAATTTTCATTTGTCTATTACCTATTTTAACATAAATAAAAGACACTTACGAGAAAAGGTCTTACATCGATCTAATTTTCTCCGCTGGAAACTAGAAGAATAGCCAATTATCCTCAAAGCAAGTAGAAAGAAGGAAATAATAAATATAAAGGCAGAAATCAGTAAAATTGATAACAAATAGCCAATAAAGTCAATAAAGCCAAAGTTTTTTCTTTGAAAACATTATTAAAATTGAAAACTTATAGTAAGGCTAATCAGGAAAACCTCCACAAATGATCAGTACTGTAAACCAAAAATAAAATTCTAAGCCCCCAACTGACTGATGGACCCCCATCTGGGCAAAGGGTATTCCAAAGTAAACCTGAAAATCTAGTTTAGGCCATGATGGGAAACAGAGTTGGGTGCAGGGGTCAAGGGTGCTGGTCAGACATACCCTCCTCCCCTTGGTACAGAGACCTTACAACTGACAAAGCAGACTCTTTGTGGCAATAAGATACCAAAATGACAGCAGGCTCTGAAAGCAATTGAAGTATTTTACCCCCAAATATATTTCTTTGACACATTTTGAAATGGCCCTGCAAAGCTGTCTCTCGTGGGGAAAATCTACATCCTGTAGAGAGTCCCCTTCCCTTTCCAGTTCTTTTCCCTGATACTGGAAAGAGTTAACTGAGAGTCTGGTACCTTTTTACATCTGATAAGAAACATTTACGATCTATTCTCTCTGAAGCCTGCTACCCAGAAGCTTCATGTACATAATAAGAATCTTGTTCTCCACAACCTGGTATCTTAACCTAGACACTCCCTTCTATCGATTCTAGGTCTTTTGGTGACGACTTACCTCTTTCAACCTGTTGCCAGTCAGAAAATCTTTGACTCCACATATGACCTGAAACTCCTCCCGACAGCACACACTTAGTTTTCTTGCCTTTCCAGACTGAACCAATGTAACTTTCACATGTATTGATTGAAGTCATATGTCTCCCCAAAATGTATAAAACCATGCTATAGCCTGACCACCTTGGGCACATGTTCTCAGGATACCCTGGGGCTGTGTCACGGGTCATTGATCCTCATATTGTTACCAGGAGTGAATCCATAGGGGTCTGCAGCAGCATCAAATCTTGCCTCCTCAGAAGAAAGAATTCTACCGAGGGCCATACGGCAGAAGGAGAGACTGAGGGTAGTTTTAGAAGAGCAGTGAAAGTTTATTAAAAATCTTTACAGCAGGAACCAAAAGAAGGAAAGTACACTTGGAAGAGGGCTGAGCGGGTAACTTGAAAGCCAAGTGTGCAGTTTGACCTTTGGACTTGGGGTTTTATATGTTGGCATACTTCAGGGGTCTTGCATTCCTTCTCCCCTAATTCTTCCCTTGGGGTGGGCTGTCTGCATGCACAGTGGCTTGCTAGTTCTTGGGAGGTGAGCATGCGTAGTGTGTTTACTGGAATTGTATGCGTGCTCACGTGAGGTGTTCTTTCCTTATCAACCAAATGTTTCTAGGAGGTCACATACCAATTAAACTCTGCCATTTTGCCTCTTAACGCACATACTTGAGCCCACACCCCCAACTCCTGAGATCTTTATAGGGAAGCAGCTGATTACCAGTTTCAGGTTTTTCCTATCTATTGGGAGATTGCCTTTCCCTTGTGTGGGCTGTGACTAATTATTACTTTAGAGAGACGGTTAACAACCACTTGACCATCACCTGATGGTCACCCAACACTCCTGGCGTGTGTGTGTGGAAGCCCTCTCCTTCCCTGCTCATGCCTGAGTAGCTACCTACTACAACAATATTTGGCTCAGAACGAGTCTCTTCAAATATTTTACAGAATTTGTGTGTTTTCGTTGACAGTACCAGGCATGAAAGAAATGAAATCACTACAGAGTTCATAGACATTGTGAACAACTTTATACCAATAAATTAGAAACTTAGATTAAATGAACAATTCTCTTGAAAGTAAAAAAATAACAGAAAGTGAAAAAATAGCTGACAGATTTGAAGAAAATATTTGTAAATCATATATCTGATAAGGTACTTGTGTACAGAATATAAAAACAACTCTTACAGTTTAATAACAAAAAGACAAATAACTCAAAAAATGGACAAAGGATTGGAATAGATATTTCTTTAGAGATGATATATGTGGAATGGCTAATAAGCCCACAAAAAGATACTCCACATCATTAGTCATTAGGGAAATGCAAATTTAAATGACAACGAGGTGCCATTTCACACTCACTTTAGAGGCTATAATAAAAAAGAGATGATAACAAGAGTTGGCAAGAATATGAAGAAACTAGAACCCTGGTACATTGCTGGTGGGAGTGTTCTCTACTGACTTTAACTTAGGCGTACTCACAACATTGATAGGACTCTATCGCACAAAGTGCAGTCACCTTAGAAAACAATTTGGCTTATCCTCTAAATATTAAACTTAAAGCTACCATCTAACACAAATTTTAGTCCTAAGTATATTAGTATTGAATCATGATGACAATAGCTCTTTGAGGGACCTATTGAAAGGGTTTGTTGAAAGCTTCTCTGGAATCACCTGGGTTCAATGAGAACTAGTTTCAGTCCAGGAGTCTCACTGTAAGTTTTGATTATATAAAGACTGAAGCATTTGGAAATTTGTAAATTATGGCAAAATATTAATAAAAAAGATGAAGACATCTTTGGAAAAATACTTGTTTTCCGTATATACTTCAAAGGGAAATAGGATAATGTAATCTAGAAATTCACTGGCACCAGATTCTAATATAGAAGTCAAAATTATGCAATAGCCAGCTGGCTAAATGATGTTGATATGAGTGATTATGGAAACCAGTCAGTGTCTTTTGGTAGGGGAAAAAACCCTTTGAAAAGAGAAGTGAATTTCAAGATTTCTTTGTGTGCTTGCCAGTGTTGTCTTTGACATTGCTGATGTTTGGTTGTCATAATTTTCTCCATTGTTTGAGATAGAATTTCATAACACCAATAAATATTTTTTATGTTAAAAAATCAAAAATTAAAAATTAGAGTCCAAGAGTTATATTTTGTTTTTTTGAAGAAGATACTAATTTGATGCAAAATAATCAGACTTAAAGTGATATATATGTGTGTGTGTGTGTATATATATAATTCTTTCAACCAATTGACAACCAATCTTATTTATATATAAATAAGATTTTCTTATATATATATTTAACCAGGGTTTCCATTTTAAACCCTAAATTCTTTTGAAATAGAGTAGAAAGGCAAATTGCTTTGAATTAATAAAAAATTTTAAATAATAAATTAGTAAAATTTATAAATTATAAAATCTTACACATAAAAATTAATTTTTTTGGTGCAATCCTTTTTTATTGATGATTATTTGGTAATAGGACTGAATATCTGAGTTTTTTTTATTAAATTGAATGGAGTTACTGTGAATTAAGAATCTTTTTAATAGCTTATAATGTTTAACAAATTCTCTAGTTTTAGTTTATAGATACTTATAAGTGAAGTGCTTTACTTTTGAGGTGGATTTTAAGTGAAATGCAGCAGAATGTCCTAGATTTTACATTAATTATCTTTGGAGAATGTTTTTATTTACTAGTTTAATAAATCTATATGTTTTACAATGAGATGCTACTTCACCATTATTTCTTTAAATTGTTGGCTGATAGAAATTAGTTAATAATGAATAACCACACATACAAAAAAAGGCCAGCCATGTCAGCATGTGGACTTTCTTAACAGAGTTGTTAAAACAAGATACAAGAAGAAAAAGCCTATGCCAAAATTAATAGCAGACAAAAATCTTTCCTGTGAAATTCTTCCAAATAAAAATCTAGGAGTAGTTCTCTTAAAAAAAGAGCATAGATAGAAAATATAAGGCAGGGAAAGGTTAACATGCATTACCAAAAGTGAAATATGTTAGCATTAAGAATGCGATTTTAGATTTAAAGTTTGCTAAAATATAATGACCAAAATGAGTATATAATATTACATAGGCATTTAATTTTCTTAGCAAATGAATCCCAAAGTCATTTAGATTGTATTAAACTAAAATAGCTCACACAAATCTCATATAAAAAAACTTATGTATTTATTCCAAAGGTGGATCGACTAGTCCTCATCAGGCCAACTCTACTCTTTTTTTCTCTCCTTTTCTCTTTCTTCACTTATCCTCTCTCCTTCTCTTTCTTCTTTTCCCCCTTTCTTTTCCCCATATCTCTTTTTCCCTGCCTCTCTTTCTTCTATCTTCTTATCTTCTCTTTCTCTATTTCTCTCTTCTTTTATCCATCTCTCCCTTTTTTCTACCTTTCTATCTGTGTCTCTGTTTCACTTGTTATCTCTTCTTCTATCTTCTCCAGTGTCCTTTCTTCCTTCTTTTTTTTTTCTTACTCCTCTTTTCATTCTCCTTTTGACATTTTCTTTTTTAATCTTTCTCTCACCATCTTCCCCTGTCTCTCTGTCCCTCTCTCTCTTCCTCTCTATCCTTCTCTTCTTTTTCCTCCAATTCTCTTTCGTCTTTAAGTTAGGGTGCTTGACAGCATTACCAGGACCCAATTGTATAAGGAAACAGGTGATTCTGATCTACCCATTTGTAGAGGTTTACCTGGAAAACCTGCAAAGTGGGCTCAGTAAGTATTTACTTTCCCGAGGGATAAAGATGCCTTCTGGGAAAAAACCTTTTCCAAAGAAAAGAGAATTGAGGCCCTGATTTAGTTCATTGTACATAATTCATATTTACAGAGGACTGTATGATACTTAGTAAGTTTAGAACATGAAAATTCAGAATAGATAGTAATGAAAGGACATGAACTATGTCAGAACAGTGGGAGAAAACATCAAAAAATGAGTTTTCATTTCCACTGTTTTTCCATTTTTTCACCAATAAAGAAGGAAGCCTCAATTCTCAGCATCCATTGTGAGGTGTTATGTCTCCTAATTGATCAAAAATTTCAAGTCTCTTGCTTATGTTCTTCCCTTTCCTGGCAGCCCCCTCTGCCCATCTGATCTTCTCCTCACCTTTTGTTGATCAGCTATAAATTCATCTCTTGATATCTACAGTAACCCCACCAGATAAACACACTTCTTTTAGCTTTGGATTCTAGAACTATTGGCATATACTTTCTTTTTTTGCAGTGCTAATTGTAATTAGTCCTGCAAAGATGTGTCTTACTTATTTTTTCTAGAGTTGATAACGCATAAAGGAAGGAATTCAATATTCACACATTCACATGTATTTATGGAGCACTTACTGTGTGGTAGAAGCTGAACTAGGTGCTGAATCTTCATTTATATGAGGAATTAAAGAGACTTTTTTTTCCCCCTGAAAACTGTTGACTTCAATGGTGCTACCTTTCCCTCAAAATATCTCAATGAAAGTTCAGTGAAATAGCCTATCTACTTACTAATTGCTCTTTTCCTATAGCCTCCTTTTTAGTTTGATGCTTTGGGGACAGAGGATAAACTCAACTATACATTCATAATCACACCTCCCCCAGCCCTTAATCAGTGTCCCTGGATCCAATTTGGTCCAAACGCCAGATGAGTTTTTTCCCTCCAGAAGGCACCTTGATTTCCTAATATAAATAGACTTCTGCTGGGACCACTTAATCTTCCCAAACAACTGCATTCTAGACACATCTGAATCCTAAAGTCAATATAACTTGAGTTCTTAAGTTGAGACTCTGGAAGCACCTGTATAAATGAGAATGCTAAAACAATTTTCTTGAGATCTTTTTGAAAGCAGAACTATGTCTTATATCCTAAATGCTAAGTATAGTTTCTGGTACTGTGTAAACACTTGTTGATTAAATAAATCAATTTAGTATCCTTTCTTCATAGAGATGCTTCTTTTCTCATTAGAAAATATTTTGCTTCAAACTTTTTAAACCATTGCGTAATTGTGAAGTACTTCCATAGACAGTCCACTAGGGGCAGCACTGTGTATATGGAAACTGCGTGGTTGTGTTCCCGGCATACGCTTTAAGAAATCTGTCAGCCCCTTGTGTGTAAATCTTCATGCTTATAGAGATAACATTCGATTGTCTCTTTTTTGAAGGATTGGGGAGAGAACAAATATTTATTTTTTGGTATTTAGTAGACATTACCTATTTTAGTTCTTATGACAACACCGTAAGGAGGCAAACTCCTCTTAGTTTAAATGAGTAAGAAAACTGAAGCCCTGCCATGTAGGAAAAGTTGTCTCAGGTCTCACCAAAGCTCACAAACAACTAAACTAAGATTTGGAGTCAGATTTTCTTAATGCAGAGCACATGTTCCATCAATAGCACCAGGCACCATCCACATAGCCATGAGGGATGGTAAGGGGCCCTTAAATGTACTTCCAAGAATGTATTTCTCCTTTGAGTCCAGCATGGACCAGGAAGCTCTGGACTCAAGGAGCACTAGCTTTAAGAAATCAATTAATTCCAAACTTAAAAAATTCAGAACATATTTGGTAAATATTGATTAGTAAATGCCTATAGTTCTAGATTATGAAAAACAGATGACATAAAGGAGTGAAGAGAATATTAAAAGAAAGAAAAATAATCGAAATCAAATCATTGAAAAATGAAGACTCATTTGGCATGGTACCAACATAATTCCTAGCTTAGTCTACTTTGGGACAGCATTGTCTTATGTGGATCATCATCCTATTTTAAGATTTACTGAGACCCTGAAGATGGAGGTGTTGAGTAGCTAATGGCTCTGTTGTATTTTGTACATTATTTTGCTGTCTGGCTATTGAAACTATGAAGCTGATATTGAAGGATGTGCAGCTTTTTGGTTTAAAAAACATTTGATTTAACACACATTCAGGAAAGAAAGTTTCAGTTATGTTAAACTAGCTTGGCGATTTCAGCAATTTATTTTCATCATGGAATGAAAGGAAGAAATGAAGCATAGAATATTAGATTATTAAATCAAATTTTCCTTTTTCTTTCTTTTCTTTCTTTTTTTTTTTTAAACTGAAGCACAAAGTGGCTGAGTGACTTAGTTGGTTGCATAGTTCACTAGTACATATGTGGGACTAGTTCTAACTCTCCTGATTCTTGAATCAGTATACTTAGTAATTAGTAGATATATGTAGTTTTCAACTAAAGAATAAAACGTAAGGTAGCTTATTCTTGCTTCATATAATTAAATATTTAAAATAAAATTGATACAATAAATTTCAAAAGTTTTTATACACTGAAAAGGAAGTGTCTTTCATTCTTATGATTTGACTCCACACAGACATTCATTAGCTTTGCTTCCTTTCCAATTTGGCCTGGACCCAATGATCAATTGCTTCAACTATTCTCAACCAGAATCCTCAATTCCCTTAAGACACTGAATGTCCGTATCACCCGCTTTCCAGGCCCCCAGCTATAGATCAATGATCTGTTTTCTTGATTTCTGCTTCTGGGTTTCTGAGAAGTGCTCAAGAAAGTTGCATAACCTTGCTGATGGTGTCATTACTAGTGAAAATGTTCCAAACTCACTCAGGCCACCGACGATGCTTAGCAATTCTTTTATTCATCCATAGCAGGGTCCCTTTTCCAGTCTTAAAAGGCTTTTGTAAACCACTCCTTTTTTTCTTAATCCCTAGCCTCATCCTTGACCTTTAGCTGGGCAGATGGTGTTTCCTTCTTGACTCAAAACATCAAGGCCATCAGAAAAGCATTTCTTCAGTATTATCCTTGTTCGTTTCTGAAATGAAAAATATACTTTCTTCATCTTTCCTTCCTTTCTTAGAGGAAGGAGAATGGTCAAGAGCAGGGGCTCTGTAGTCAGACTGAGCATCTCAACTCTTCAACCTGTTAGTGTGTGACTTCAGGCAGGTTATTTACCTGTCCTGTGCCTAAGTTTCCTTCTCTGTGAAATGGGGGCAATAACAGTATCTGCCACCCAGGCTTGAGATGAGGAGTAATGAGGTAATGTTCCTAAAAGCATAAGAAATTGCTCTGCTCTTCCCATAGTAAACCCTATTGCTTCCCTTGTTGGTTTTGAGCAATAATTATTTCCCATCCTTCTCTTCTTTTAAGAGAGATACCATCTTCTCTTCAGTTTAAGAGCACTTCTAACTGTCCCCTACTCTAAGAAGGTCAGTGCTTGCACTCTACCTATCTCTTTAGTTTTTATCTAACTCTAACTCTTATTGTGAACTTAATCTTGTCTCACCCTTGTTCTCCTATTATTACATAAAGCTGGCAACTTTGAGTAGTTTCTGAGCTGCCACTGGAACTCAGGCCCAGAATTCATGGTTGGGTGAGATGGCCGTTGAAATCCACTGACTCCAAGATGTTATGATTCTGTGAGTAAAGATGTAAGGTAGAATTGATTCCTCCTCATAACTAAAAAGAGTTTGTGTGACAACTATTTCTGTGAATCCTTGTGGGGCAAATTAGAAATGAAGTCATAGCAAACCTGACAGAAACAAGCAATGGGGAAAGGATTTCCTATTTAATAAATGGTGTTGGAAAAACTGGCTAGCTGTATGCTGAAAACTGAAACTGGATCCCTTCCTTACACCTTATACAAAAATGAACTCAAGATGGATTAAAGACTTAAATGTAAAACCTAAAACCATAAAAACCCTAGAAGAAAACCTAGGCAATACCATTCAGGACATAGACATAGGCAAAGACTTCATGACTGAAACACCAAAAGCAATGGCAACAAAAACCAAAATAGACAAATGGGATATAATTAAACTAAAGAGCTTCTGCACAGCAAAAGAAACTATCATCAGAATGAACAGGCAACCTACAGAATGGGAGAAAATTTTTGTAATCTATACATCTGACGAAGGGCTAATATCCAGAATTGGCAAGGAACTTAAACAAATTTACAAGAAAAAACAAACAACCCCATCAAAAAGTGGGCAAAGGATATGAATGGACACTTCTAAAAAGAAGACATTTATGAAGCCTACGAACCTGAAAAGAAGCTCATCATCACTGGTCATTAGAGAAATGCAAATCAAAACCACAATGAGATACCATCTCATGCCAGTTAGAACGGTGATCATTAGAAAGTCAGGAAACAGCAAATGCTGGAGAGGATGTGGAGAAATAGGAATGCTTTTATACTTTTGGTAGGAGTGTAAATTAGTTCAACCATTGTGGAAGACAGTGTGGTAATTCCTCAAGGATCTAGAACCAGAAATACCATTTGACCCAGCAATCCCATTACTGGGTATATACCCAAAGGATTATAAATCATTCAGCTATAAAGACATATGCACACGTGTATTTATTGCAGCACTATTCACAGTAGCAAAGACTTGGAACCAATCCCAATGCCCATCAATGGTAGAATGGATAAAGAAAATGTGAAACATATACACTGTAGAATACTATGCAGCCATAAAAAGGATGAGTTCATGTCCTTTGCAGAGAAATGGATGAAGCTGGGAACCATCATTCTCAGCAAACTAATACAGGAAGAGAAAACCAAAAACTGCATATTCTCACTCATAAATGGGAATTGAACAATGAGCACACACTGGGGCCTGTCAGGGGGTGAGGGGCTGGGAGAGGGATAGCATTAGGAGAAATATTTAATGTAGATGATGGGTTGATGGGTGCAACTAACCACCATGGCATGTGTATACCTATGTAACAAACCTGCATGTTCTGCATATGTATTCCAGAACTTAAAGTATACACACACACACACACACACATACACATACACACACACACACACTCTCTCTCTCTATATACATAAATGAAGTCATATATATATACTATATACTATATATATATATGCATGAAGTCATAGAAGTTCCTCTGTTCCTCTGTAGACAAGCTGAAAGTCTTTGTAGAGACCTTCCAGTACAAGCTATTGCTATTCATAATATACTTGAAGAAATGGAGTCTTGGAAACATTAAATGACTTGGTAATTAAAAATAGAGTCAGGCTTAGAACCCTGAATTCAAAGGATGGAAGGTAGTGTAGTGAAGGTCGATCACTGAGTTTATCAAGTTGACTGATAATGAAAACACACAAATACACTTCTGTGAGAGCTTAGGCATAAGGATCATTTTCAGGAAATTTTATAACTTTTGTCTATACCTCATTCTATTGGTTTGTGATGTAGTTGTATCTCCTGAGCCCACAGAGAAATTGAACTGTGCTTTTCAGATTATCCAAAGTGATGGAGCCTTGCTGTAATTCCCTGGTAGAGTCCAGACTACATCAAATTGCCCAGGAGGTTGATATGTCTTGAAGGATTTTGGTAACCAAGGTCTCTAGGATTGGACCCAAGACCAATCTACTTTTGTTACCAGAGGTTGGGGGTGAGGTGGGGTGGAGGGATTGGAGAGGTGTTGGTCAAAGGACACAACATTTCAGTTAGACAGGAGGAATAAGTTCAGGAGATTTATTGTACATCATGGTGACTACACTTAATAACAATGCATCGTATACTTGAAATGGCTATGAGTAGATTTTAAGTGTTTTCATCTCAAAAATAATAAGTATATGAGGTAATGCATATGTTAAATCACTTAATTTAGGTATTCCACAGTGTATGCATATATCAAAACATGTTGTACATGATAAATATACATGACTTTTACTTGTCATCTGAAAAATAAAGACTAATTTCAAAAGTAATTGTGTGTTCTTCTCACTGCATTCTATCACTTGGCATATCATGGCAATTTGTCCTATAACTAATCATTTTGATTACTCAATTTAGGTAGTGTCTGTCAGTCTTCTTTACTGTGAACTTATTCTTTTTCTCTTTGCAATTGATAAGTTTTCTGTGGGAAGGTATTTTGAAACTATGTAAATATCCCATTTCTAATCAATCTTTTATTTGTTTATTGGTTTATATCACTATGGCTTCATGGTTTTCAATTTTTATTTAATGGATTATAATAATCTATTACTATTATTATTTATGTCGATGCTCAAATTGCCACCTATTTGGTCAGTCTTTCTTTAAATTGCTTTTTGTATTTTCAGACCTGTCCCTATCATTCTTTGATTACTTCCTTGCTTATTTTGTGTATAATATTCCTGCCAATCCTATAATCAGCCATTTCTTCTTTGAGCCTTTATCCCTTTTAATGGAGAACAGTATCCAGAAGCCAAGATCTGGTTACTAGGAGTACTCACTGCTATGGGGGTATTGCTGCTCCCAGTCCTTTGGGGTGGACAGAGGTAGGTGATGTACACACATACTTATATTCACAAATACACATTTATACATGCATATACACATTTATGTTCATTTTTTTGATATACATCTAGATAATGAAAACTATGAGTTTACACAGGTATTTCTGTGTACATTTACTTATTTGACCAGTTTTCTTGAATATAATTAATCTCCCATCTCAACCATTACTCCTTCCCTTGCATGGATGTTTTCCTAGCTCACTCAGGCTCCAGCACCTCGTGTTAGGCACTTCCTTTCCATGGAAGTCCTGCTTTATCTTTCCATGGGCTCAGTAACTGATGTCATGCTATACGTCCAAACCCCCCATGGATGCCCTCTCCAACCTGCTCAAGCTCCGACTTCCCACACTGGGACACCCTGCATAGACACCCTCCTTATCCTCCTTGGCCCCAACATCTATGCCAGTCTGCCTCTTTTTATTGATGCCCTGCTCACCTTGCTTGAGCTTTGAAATCTCATTTTAGGTCTCCCTCCAGTCTAGATGCCTTCCTCATCCCATCTCTCCATCACGTGGTTTTCCTCCCTACTCTACTCAGGTTCTGATACTCACAGCAACCTCCTCCTCTAGGTGGATCCCCTCCTCACCCTGGGTGAGCTCTGATAGTCTGCTCAAGGTCACCATGGCTGCCTCCTACTTTCAGCAAATACTGTATGGCTATGCTCCCACAAATGGCTTTAGAACTGAATTTTTTGGGAAGGCAAAGAAACTGAAAGGAGAGTTGACAATTGGAATTTGTCATTGGAATTCATCCCTAATTCCAGTTTTTCCCTCCAGTTCTGACCATTCCTAGCCCATCTTGCCAGCTCATTGCATCATTTGTCTTGCCAGGTCATCTTGGTTTCTTACTAACTCTTGTTTGCAGTTTGCTTGACTTTGGTGTGTGTCCATTAAGACATGCCTCTGGCTTAGCCTCCCAGGGCTGCATCACCACCTCAGCTCCAGGCTGCTAGATGACAGTTCAGGTTCAGGTTCAGGTTCAGGCTTACTCAAGCTGCTTCTGCGGCAACCACAACCATTCTCAGGAGGAAGAGCTAGAGCAAGTGATACCAAACAAAGGGTTGTCTCTGAGGGGTGGTTGTTGAAACTATAGGTGTGGAAGAAGTTGTCCAAAGGAAAAGTGAAGAAAAGGAAGAGGAAAATAAAGAGTATCTTGTGAGGAATATTTATATGTTTATATTTAAGATAAATAAGGAGAAAAGGAAAAAAGGAGTTAGAACAGAGACTAACCTACAACCTGGAAAAATTGAAGTAGCTGCTGTAGGTGACTAAGTTCTTTTTGAGGAGAATTTGACTCAATGCTGTGTCCTCAAACAATTAAAATGGGAAAAATAGCATTATCATTGTTACAAAGCCTGAGTAAACCAAGAAATATGACATAGAATGCCTTATTACAGTAAAAATGACTCAGTAGGCTGAGTTAAACTAAGTGATTCATCTATGCAGCCTGTCAGATCATCTGACAATTATTTTGCCTGACTTTGGAGTTCAGGGTCAGTTAAAAGAGATTTGCCTCTTCTGTTTTAGTCAACTTTTAGGGTGGATAGTTTGTTCTGGTAATAGCACCCATGAACTTATTATAAAAAACCTTGGGGGAGAAACCCTTCAAAAAGCATAGAGATGTCACTTGGATAGCTTGGGTGAAGTTATTTGCCTAGGTGACCTTGTTCAGATGGGCAGATTCTCTGGTAATATAAGTAGTATGTTTGTCTATCTTATTTACCGCTATATCCTCAGCACCTAATACAGTGCATGGCACATTGTACATGCTCAGTTGGTACCTGTAAAGTGAATGAATAAAGGAAGATTTGTCTGTACTTCTTTGAGAAGTCATCATCTGATGGTGGGGAGGACTCACCTCAGAAATTTTTTTTGGATAACAGTGGGAAGATGGTCACGCTCTAAACATTTTTCAAGATGGTCATCAAGGGCCAGGTGCAGTGGCTCACGCCTGTAATCCCAGCACTTTGGGAGGCTGAGACGGGCAGATCGCAAGGTCAGGAGTTCAAGACCAGTCTGGCCAACATGGTGAAACCCAGTCTCTACTAAAGATACAAAAAATTAGCCAGGCTTGGTGGTGGGTGCCTGTAATCACAGTTACTTGGGAGGCTGAGGCAGGAAAATCACTTGAACCTGGGAGGTGGAGGTTGCAGTGAGCTAAGATTGTGCCATCGCATTCCAGCCTGGGCAACAGGGCGAGACTTTGTCAAAAAACAAAACAAAACAAAAAACAAAACAAAACATCATTATTTGGTATATTAAAGTTGTTCTCTGCAATAAGGCTTTATTTACTGTGAATTTCCTTCATAGAAATTGATGCTGTTCTTTGGTGCTTATAATGTAAAACTTTCCCAGAAGGTCAGACAGTAAATCACCTAAGAAATGGGTGTCTAGATCGTAGATGACAATGTAACAGTTGGAGGTTCTTTTAGAAGCAAGTAGCTATCTGGGTTGAAATAACTGAGGAGTAATGTATAATCAGCTTATTGGGCCTGAGATGCATTCCACCCAGGAAGGCAGTTGTGCTGATTGGGTCTTTTCCTCACATAGCAAAATTTCCAGTAATTGTGGTGACAAAACCATGACCATTTATGAGAAAGTTATTGCAGTGATTAAGTAATATGTCTTTGAGATGGCTTAATAAAAATTATTATAAAGTGGTCCCCTCCATCACAATTATTTTTCATTTTTATGTTTACCAGACCACTGCAATTTATTTATGTATTTATTTTTTAAGAGATGGAATCTTACTATTATGCTCAGACTGGACTTGAACTCCTGGCCTCAAGTAATCCTCCTGCCTCAACTTCTCAAGTAACTGGGACTACAGGTATGTGCCACCATGCCTGGTAAAAAATACTAAAATTTAATTAGCATACACTCTATGCCTAGCATATTCTCTATGCCTAGCATATTTAATTTTTAAAGATTTATTTAGCTGTTGAGTAAAACATAGATGATGATTAATAGTGTATGCTTCACTTAGAGAAATCAGTTATGAAACCACCCTAATGGTTAAGAGCTATTGCTCAAGAATAGACAGATATGAGTTTAAATTTTGCCTCCTCTTTTTTTTTCTAGCTGGGCTTTTGGGTGTGTTATCAAATGTTTCTTTGCCTAAATTTACCCAGCAATAAATGGGATTTACTAATATTATTTACTTCACGGAGATGTTTGGAGCATTCAATGAGATAATGTATTTAAAGCATTTAGCTTAGTATCTGGCAAATACTAAGCATTAAATCAATATTAATATTCTTTGTTATGGAAGGATTTGCCATAGATTTCCTTCAAATGCTCTGCTCCCCTTAAATGTATCAATTTACATGGAACTTCCTAGGAGCTCAGATATTAGATAAGATAAACAATATATATGTGAAAGAATAATATTTTTCATTAAATTTAACCCAGGGACATGTGGTTCTCAATGGGAGTAGGATGGGGAGGAGGGCAGTGCTTCCCAGTGTGATGGCTTTTGGAAATGTACGAGCTGTCTTTGGTCCACATATACTAGTTAAAGATCTCTGGGTGAGTGACATTTACCTTTCATAATATAAAGAACATTGCTAGTTAGTATTATCAGTATAAAATGTATAGAATGTTAACTGATTTAAAAAATGGCAGCAATGCTCATTTTCACATAGGCATTTAGAATGAAACATTGATGAGATTTGTGATATATGTTCTTATGCAATTACTATTTTTATTCAGCATAATGATTTGGAATGATGCCTAATAAAATAAATGGTTGACCAGAAGATTAATAATATGTTGGTTTCTCAATAGAAGATGAGGAAAACATGTCTTTAAGATTCTTACCAATAAGGTAAAGTATCATTCAGGTTGTTCATTCATTCATTCTATTTATTTATTCAGCAAACATTTAATGAATGTCTGTTATGTCCATTCTGATTTATTTATTTATTTATTTATTTATTTATTTATTTATTTATTTATTCATTTTGTGTTTCTTTAATTTTATTCCTCTTTTATTTTGGATTTTTCCTGTTACCTCTTCAAGAGAGAACATTCTGCTTTATTTAATCTGCATCTAGTCCAATGATTGACAGATTGTTAAGCACAATAATAGGTGCTTAGCAAAAGAACATTGGATCATGGATTGATGAATGAGTGGTAGTTGAATAATAAACACATGATCCCTGCTCTCTAGAAAGTTATAACCCAGTGGGTTAGAGAGATGGTTTGGGAGACAGAAAAAGCTCTTTGAGAATGCCTTTTATGCTTTCTGCCTTAGCTTCAAATTTTAGTACGTAATATATAAAGTAGCAAATGTGCAGATTCGAGTCTGATATACAGAGATCTGTCTAATAGGGATGGGAGAGAGCCCTGGAATCTACAGTATTAGCAAGAATTCCAGGTAATTCTTATGTATGTGCTCAATGTTCCAATCTTTGAGAAATAATGTTTTAGTCCTCTTATTAGATCCAGAGAAAAGGGTCAAAATTATTGTCAAATTACCTTTACACTTACTTTTTATTGCTGCTACCACCACCACCAAGAACAACATAGCAAAGCAAAGAAAAACAAAATAAAACAAAACACACTTAGATTGCTCCAGGGAAGGGAAGCACTAGGAGAAGCAGTTTGAGTAGCAGTGTGGGCATCTTTCTGAGTTCAGGAGAGTATGGCTTCTAATCTTCTCAGATTTCCCTGGTGGATGAGTGTGGACAAGCAGCATTCTGAACCATTTCTTTATCCTTTGCTGCAGTATTTTCTCCATCTTTTGTGGGGAGAAGTTACTGCTTATACTAATTTTACAGAACTGATGGCTATTTAGAAAGGCTGGCTTATCTTACCCATTCCTGAGTTTCTATTACTGTAGCTGTAGTTAACATTAGGGCTATTTGACCTTGGTGACTGTAAATGTCATAAGGCTATTCATACAAGATGTGATATTCTCATAAACAGCTTCTGCGAAAAGAAAGATACATACTTACACAAAGTAGCAGGCTCAACCAGTTGGAGAACTGATAGCAAAAAAGGACTTTGACTACTTTTCTGTCACTTGGTGTCACTATACACAGTCTAAGCATAACAATGTCTTTCAATTTCCAAAGTGCAAAAATTTGACTACCTCACACATTGGAAAGAAGATGAAATAAAAAAATTTGAGAACCACTTGTCTTTTTGAGTATCTTGAAGGAGAAAGTGAGTCTTGCTCTTCTAAATTTTAATGTGCAGCTTTAGGCAGAGGGATTTGTGGTAGCTGAGCAGAAACTGGTCTTGGGGAATCCTGGCTCACTGTGGAGTCAATCACAAGTGCTAGAACATTCATCGAGCTGTAGTTGATCTTTTGGAGGGTGGATTTCCCACATCCCCAGTGTTATGGGGACAAAAACAAGAGGGCTTTAAAGGTTGGGGTGGCCACTGGGCACCACTTTCTGGCCAGCTCAGAAACACAGCAGTGGATAAATCTCTCCCATGGAAGATGCAAAGCTACTCAGGGTGGTGGTGGCAGGTGAGACTCTCCAGCAGCACTGAGCCAAGGAAGACTGCTTCTAAAGCTAGTTATAAAATTGGGCCAGGAGCACATGGCTAAGATGATTAGATCCTTCACTTAAGTTGCTTGCATAAATGTTGGATGGAGGCCAGTGAGAAAAGATATTCCCTTAGTATTAATACTATATTTCATTGTGGAGCCCTCATGCTCTATCAGGCATCTGCCCAGGGCCCTGCCTATTAGTTTTTGAGTTCAAATTCAGTCACACCCTGGGGGCAAGCAAGTCCTGGAGTTCTGGGCTAGGACTGGTTTTAAAAATTAGCACTTTATGGATCCAAAACCATTGGCCTCCCTGTCTCTTTCAGCATCAGGCTCCTAAGGGATGAGGCAAATTTTCTATTTTTAAAAAATTGTTTAATTTTATTCTTTTTTTTTTTTTTTTTTTTTTTTTGAGACAGAGTCTCGCTCTGTCGCCCAGGCTGGAGTGCAGTGGCCGAATTTTATTCTTATGAAAGTAAAATTCACGTAACATGCATTAGTTACTGTTTAACCATTTTTAAAGGGTTCGATTCAGTGGCGTTTAGTACATTCACAATGTTTACAACAGTTATCACTATCTAGTTCCAGAATATTTTCCTCACCCTCAGAGACCCCATACCCAATAAGCAGTCACTCCATTTCCCCTCTTCCTCCCCCGCCTGGATACCTCTAAGCTGATTTCTCTCTCTACGAATTTCTCTATTCTGGATATTTCATATAAGTGGAATGACACAATATGTGTTCTTTTGCATCTGGCTTCTTTCACTTAGTATAGAGTTTTCAAGATTCATTCATGTCATAGCATGTATCAGTACATCAACAGTTGATGGACATTTGGGTTATTCACATCTTTTGGTCACTGTGAATAGTGCTGCTGTGAATATTTGGGTGTAAGTTTTGTCTGAATACCTGTTTTCAGTTCTTTTGGGTATTTACCTAAAAGTGGAATGGCTGGCTCATATAGCAACTTTATGTTCAATTTTTTTTGAGGAAACACAAACTATTTTCCACAGTGGTTGCACCATTTTACATTCCCAGCAGCAATATAAGGGTTCCAGTTTTTCCACATTCTTGTCAAAACTTGCTACTTTCCATTTTTGAAAAATGATAGTATCATCCTAGTGGGTCTAAAGTGGCATTTCATGGAAATTTTGTTTTGCATTTGCTTAGTGACTAATGATGTTGAGCACCTTAAATGTACTTTTTGGCTATTAATGTCTTTTTTTTTTTTTTTTTGAGAAATGTCTATTAAAGTCCTTAGTCTAATTTTTAATTGGATTTTTAAAAAACTTTTTGTCATTGAGTTGTAAAAGTTCTTTATATATTCTAGATATTAGACCTTTATTAGCTATATAATTTTGAATATTTTCACTCGTTCTGTGATGAAAAAGTTTTACATTTTAATAAAGTCTAATTTATTTATTTTTGTTGTGCATGCTTTTGGTGATGTATCTAAGAAAGCATTACTAAATTCAAGGTACTAAAGATTTACCCTTAAGTTTTCTTTTAAGAGTTTTATTGTTTTTGTAAGTTTATTACAGCTGTGTTCTTTGTTGCCTGTGGCCATTGAAATCTGTTCTGTCAGCTAGTGATTTGAGACATTTCCTTAAACACTGAAATGTAGCAACTTCTTTCTTCATTAAGCATATCACTGGATGCTGTGCATTGTTTATTAGATTATAGAGTTCCAAAGTGATTCAAAAACTGACATCCTTTGCTTTTGTGGCGGAATGGAATATTGGAGTTCCTTCTCTGCCACTTTTGGTGATGACACCTATTCCTACTTTTCTTTGTTAAACATGAATTTTTAAAAACATCCTACATTATGCTGAATAGTGACATTCAAAGATATAAGATTCTAATCCCTGGATCCTGTAAATTTTGCCATGTAAGGGAAAAGGGTCTTTCTAAATATGATTAATGATCTTGAAAAGAAAATAATATCCTGAATTATCCAGAAGGACTTTAAATGTCAGCACATGTATCCATGTAAGAGGACAACACAGGAAGATTTAAAAGACACACACAGAGGAAAATGCAATGTGTCCACAGAGAAGGAGATTGAAGTGATGTGGCCACACTCAAGGAATGCCAGAGCCACGAAAAGCTGGAGGAGGCAAAACCCAAATTCTTCCTCAGAGTTTCCCGAGGGAGTACTGCTCATACATAACCTTGGTTTTGGCTCAGTAAAACTGATTTCAGACTTCTGGCCTCCAGAACTTTGACAGAATACATTTCTGTTGTTTCTAAGATACCAAGTTTGTGCTGAGTTGTTATAGTAGTCCTTGGAAACTAACACTCCTTCTGTTATATTATTGGGCTATTTTATTTCATTTATGGCTGCTGTCAAAGGAAGCTACCTTCAGTGATTTCAAGGTGACTTTTTGACCTATTATGTAATTTACTTCACACACACACACAGAGTATCAATGTGTATATGTGTATATATACACACATACATACATATACAACTATGTATATATACAACTATATATACACACACACACACACACACACACACACATATATATATATAGTTGTAACTGGTACGTCCCTTGCAAAATAAGAGAAAAGGAAACAAAAAACCCCAGGAATTTAATCTTCGGCTTGGCATCTGTTCACTAGAGCATTCCATTACATACCCTATTTATTTTCCACAAACTAGAAGGAAGATGTAAAATATTTATTTGGCATTCAGCCTCAGTGAGAAGGAGCCCAGCACAAATTACAAATATGAAAACCTCTGTATTTCATACAGGCAATATATAGAAGAATAATTATAATTCAATGTGATATTATAATAGTATATTAGCAAAAACTCATAGAATCCCAGAGAAGGGACTTGATTATTAGGGATACTAGACATTACTTCTTGAGGATGTCCCATTAGGTCAAGTCTAAAAGGATGACAGGATTTGCTAGGCAGGGAATGCATAAATATGGAATGTCATGTGCAGGGACACTGAAATGTGAAATGGTGTGATTATCTGAGAGATGTAATGGGAAGTTTTGTTTGTCTAGAAGTTAGAAGGTAAAGAAAAATAGGTGATAATGCTAGAAAAGTAGGGTCCCAAACTGTAGAGGGTCTTGAATGCTCTGATGAGCATTTGATGATTTGATGATTAATCTCTAGGAAACTGGGAGCCAACAGACATTTAAAAGCAGAGAAGAAAGATGATGTTGGAGGTATTGTGGATGATGAACTGGATCAGAGAGTTAGACATAAGAGAAGATAACAACTTAAGCTGAAACAATGGTAATGGGGATAAACTTTAGATTGGAATGACAGCCAAATTTAGAGTTGATAAGGACTTATTAGATTTGTGGTACAGATAGTATAGAGATACTGACATTCAGGAAGAAACTGATAATAATTTTATAGGTTGAATGTTTGTGTCTGCCTAAAATCCATATGTTGAAGCCCTAAACTCCAATGTTATTGTACTTGCAGATGAGGACTTTGAGAGTAATCAGGGTTAGATGAGGTCATAAGGGTGAGACCCTCATGATGAGATAAGTATCCTTGTAAGAGGAGATACCAGAGAGGAGGTTCCATCTTTCTCCCTCCTGTAATGACACAGCAAGAAGGTGGCCATCTGCAAGCTAGGAAGAGAGCCCCCATCAGCAACTGAACAGGGCCAGACCCTGATATTGGACCTTACAGCTTTCAGGGCTGTAAGAAAATAAATTTCTCTGTTTGAGTCACCCAATTTATGGTATTTTCTTCTAACAGCCTGAGCTGACCAACACAATGCTATTGGCTGGTATGTAATACTTAAATATGAAATATTAGTGGCTTTTGACATATTTAGAAGATGAAGGTTGAGTATGAATTTTCTGTTTTTTGATGAACATAACTGGATGTTGGGATCCAATGTCTGGAAATCAAAGTAATTACCATTATTGACTCATTTAGTTCCGGAGAGTGATGGATGAACATTTGCTGCCAGGACTCAATTATTCTTATTATTCACAATCACACATAATTTTGTACTTGGGTTGGGGAGCCAAGGCCAATTTCTCCTTGAAGGTCAACAAGTTATGTGTGCATTTATAAATTTAAAAAATAACCACCTGCCACTTTAACAGGATAATTATATACTATCAAAAAGTTTTGGAGATCATTTCTACAACAGCGGCCAGAATAGTAGAAACGTATTCAATAACTTCACAGTTACTGAAGTTTGGGTTTTCTCTATTATACTTGTTATATATAAATGATTGTGGGAAATATCTATGAAAATTATCATGTTAGAATAACTCTCATGGGAGCATAGTTTCTTAGTAGAATACAATAGATACCATTAATAATAAAGTATGATTTTATATGTTGCTCCTTTTACTTCCTAATCTTTAGACCAATTTTATTCCTAAAATTTTTTCCCTTTGATATGTCTGCAAAAATTTAGCAGTGGAGTGCCTGGACATTGCTTAGTTATATCTGAAATCATTGACAATATATTATTTTTTATAAACTAACCTTCATTATGGAAATTAGAAACATTTCCATAAGTAAAATTGTATTTAACTTAATGAATTTACTTGTCAAAAATAAAAGACTGAAAATATCTTAGTAGCTTGCGAAATGTAGTCATTCAAAAAGTGCCAGCTGCCTTTATTCAGTTTTGGAAGTACCTGTATACATGATTATATTCACCTGCCTAGATTCTCACTATAATTTTCTAGTACTGTTGTAACAAATTACTACAAACTTAGAGGTTTAAGCAATACACATTTGTTATCTTATAGGTCTGGAGGTCCAAAATCTGAAATAGGTCTTGCTGAGCTAAAATCAGGTGTGAGCAGAGTTGCAATCCTTCTGAAGACACTAGGGGAGAATTCATTTTATTGCAATTCCAGCTTCTAGAGGCCATCACATTCCTTGGGTCATGGCTCCATTCCTCCATCTTCAAAATCAGCTGGTGGAGTCTTTCTTCTGATGTGTTTCTCTTGTTCTGACTCTTCTGCTTTGTTTTTCTCAATTTGAGGGCCTTCGTGATCACATTGGGCCCACTCAGATAACCCAGATAAGAACCCATCTCAAGGTTCTTAGCAACAATTCCAGACTTCAGGGAGTTCATAATATAGTGGGAGACATCAATGCATAAAGATGCTTACCAGCATGCATGAGGACTGCTAAGAGGGGCTGTGCAGAACATAAAGAGAGGGCAGAAGGAGTACAATTGCCTGACTCTTCCTGGAACTACCCAAGGAAGGCTTTACAGAAGGGCTAAGTGACCTGGGTCTTTGTGAGAAAGGCAATTGGCCATGCAGAGAATTGAGTCAGTGATATTTCAGGCAGATGAAACATCATAGTCAAGGGCAGGCAAGCAGGGAAGAGCATGTTGCATGTATTATTTGAATAGGAGTGAAAGAATGTCTTACGAACGAAAATAGCATTTCTTATTTATTCAAAGTGTCAACAAATTAAGGAAAAAGTCATATTTGCACTATCAGTTTCATATAAATTGAAAAATAGAAAATATCCAAATAGTACAAATATATCAAATAGATACAACAGAACCATGGTGGTGTAGAATGATCACTTTATTCTGCCACTAACTGGCTAGGCAATCTTGGGCACATTAATGTCTTAATAAAATAAAAGAGCTAGAATAGATACCTTTTAAAGTTCTTTTTAGCCTAACAGTCCATGAAGCAAAACAAACAAACAACTGATGCCACAGTTTCTCTTTTTGACTGAGAAATCTGTGAAAGTTAATCAAATCATTTAGACTGGTTCATGTGTGTGGAAGCAAACAGATATTCTGTTCATCATTTCCATATGGTCTATTGGTAGCCATCCTGAGGCACTTTGCCTGGAAACTTCCCCTTGAAATATTGCAGAGAATAGAGAATTGAGACAGTGTGTTTCAATGAAACATTTGTTAGAGTGGTTTTCACGTGTGTGAAAAATCCGATTTTTTCATGTTCTGCATCATCTGGTCTACTTTCATCTGCTTTAAATATCAGTATGCTCTCTCATGGGGGAAGTCTCTGCCAAATATACTTTATCCCACTTGTATTTGCTGTTTGAGTTTTCTTCCCAGGAGTGTGTGAGGTTGGTAGAACAAGTGGTCCTTTGAAATTTGGCAGAACTTCACATGTGCCACATTTTCTGAAATCTTAGCTCCTAGCTGCTCCCCTTCCCTTACCACCTTTAGGCCTGTTGACTTTTTTTTTTGGCTTTTTGACTATCATACTTTAAACTGAGCAATAATTTTTCACTGAGACTATTGGTCAAAGGCTGATGGTCTCACCACTGCCTATAATAGAAGATTATATCCCAAACAGTCATAATGATAGCTTGGGGGACACTTTTAGAGGAGTTTGGTCTATGATGAGGATCTGTTTTGTTTTTCTTTCACTAAAACACCTCATGTGTAAATTAGTGAAAGAAAATCCAGAAATTTATCTGGTGTTAGTAAACAATAGACTTCGACAGTTACCACTGCAGATGTCATTAGTAATAGAACATGTCTTTATTTCTGCAAATGAAGAGGAAGGCTCAGTTTTACATTTTCCAAAGTTATGTGGCTCCTGTAAATTGGCTACTGTTGCACACTGAGGTAGGTTAATTTAATTACACTGTTTTTTTCTGGAATAATTCATACTAGTTGCTGAAAATTTTCAGGTGGATACGGGTTAACTATTTTCCTAGAGCCTTACTATCATGTCATAATGAAATATGTCTTAGACCAAACTGGACCACGCGAATAGGTATTTGTGCTAGCAGGCACAAAATACTTCATAGAGCCTGTACTGATGAAGTTCAGGTTTCTGATATTTCTGGTGGTCTGACAATGCAAGAATGGTTCTCTCAAGGAAGGCCCAATGACATTTTAGAGGCAAGAATCTTCTCTCACAGTTGATATCAGGCAACCAGAGATCCTTCAACTGGAGCCAAGACCATTTACAGGTCAAGCCACAAACCCTATCTTGAAGGGTTGGGGCTAAAAGTCTCACTAGATTCTTGCACTTTGCTCATGTGAGGGTAGTAACGCCTCCCAAACATCTTAGCCAATCCACATATCTTGAATATTTTAAATTCATCACATAGGAATTTATTTCTATTATAACATTCACGTTGCTAACAAGGCATTGGTTTCACCAATAAAACCCTTTTTAAATAAGAATTATGCTAATTAATAAAGTATTTACTGATGATCAGTGATACTGGTAACAGAAACACTTGTAATAGCCACCTCTGGAGTGTGACCTTAATGGCATATAACTAGCTGACTTCTTCTGGAATACAAATTCCTGGTTGTACCTGGCTTGTAACTCAACCTAATAAATGTGACACCACACTGTCTATGCTGAAGTCCTTTAAAGAAAATTACAGACAACTACTCAACATTACCTTGTGTATTAGTTTCCCATTGCTGTTATAACAAATTACTCCAAACATAGTGTCTTATTCCATTTATGTTGCTGTCAAGGAATACCTGAGACTAGGAAATTTAAAAAGAAAAGAGCTTTTTTTGGCATATGGTTCTGCAGGCCATATAAGAAGCATGGCATCAGCATGTGGTAGGGGCCTTAGGAAGCTCCCACTCATGATGGAAGGGGAAGGACGGCAGGCATCGCATGGTGAGAGAAGAAGCAAGAGAGGGGAAGGATGTGCCAGGCTCTTTTCAACAATCAGCTCATGTGAAAAACAGACTCACTTTTGCATTAATCTATTCACGAAAGATTTGCCCCCATGACCCAAACACCTCCTACTGGTTCCGACTTTCAAGATTGGGGATCACATTTTAACATGAGATTTGGAGGGGACAAATACTCAAAATGTATCACTTAGTGGGTTGAACAGTACAAATTTATTATCTTACAGTTCTGGAGGTCAGAAGTCCAAACTGGTCTCACCACTAAAAATCAAGGTATTGGCAGATTTGCATTCTTTCTGGAGGCTGAGGGGAGATTCTGCTTCTTTGTCCTTTCCAGCTTCTAGAGGCTGCCCTCATTCCTTGGCTCACGGTCCTCTTCTTCTGCCTTCAAGCAGCAATGGCAGGTGGAGTCTTTCTCATGCTGCATAACTCTGGTTTTATGCTTTCATCATCACATCCCCTTCTCTGACTCTCTGTGCCCCCTCTTTCCTCACAAGGACACTGTGTTTACATTGAGCCTGCCTGATAACCCCATCTCAGGATTCTTAATCACAGTTTAAGATTATACAATTTAAGCCTCCTTTTACAGGTTCCAGGGATTAGAATATGGACATCCTTAGGGGGCCATTATCCTGCCTATCACACCCTGTTAATATTCTAAGTAATTTTCTTAAAGATAATTTTGGCTGGGTGTGGTAGCTGATCCCTGTAATCCCAGCACTTTGAGAGGCCAAGGTGGGTAGATAGCCTGAGGTCAGGAGTTTGAGACCAGCCTGGCCAACATGGTGAAACCCCATCTCTACTAAAAATACAAAAATTAGCCCGGTGTGGTGATGAGTGCCTGTAATCCCAGCTACTTGGGAGGCTGAGGCAAGAGAATAGCTTGAACCTGGGAGGCAGAGGTTGCAGTAAGCCGACCTGGGAGACACTGCACTCCAACCTGGGTGACAGAACCAGACTCTATCTCAAAAAAAAAAAAAAAGATAATTTTAATTTCACTTAATGGAATTCTATAGTAAGAAGAAAAAAACACAGGCTTTCGATCTTACAGATCATGGTAAACTCTGGCTCCTTAAGAGTTGCAAGCCATGGGAAAGAAAACTAAAGTAATAAATATATATCTTGCAGAGTTGCCATAAGGATTAGGTTAAATAATGGATAAAAGGGACTTAGTCTGGTGTCCAGCACATAGGAGATACCAAGTAAAAGGCAACTAAAGTTAGCTTTCATGATGATTAATTGAATTTTGAAGATATACAGATCTTCAGAAATCATTGTGTCTAGCAATTTTCTACCTTTTCAGCAGCAGAACTACCTTCTTATAGTCCCAAATAAAATCTTACTTAGAACTTTATGAATAACCTCAATTTATAAGAAAAATAACAGCAATAGATACGTCCCTTTGATGGCATAAGTTTTTCCTGCTCCTCTTCCTCCTTCCTTGCCTTCCTCTTCTTTTTTCCTTCTTCCTCCTTTCCTCCTTCTCCTTTTTCTTCTTCTTTCTTGCCCTCCTTTTCCTCTCCTCTTCCTTCTTTTCCCCTCCTCCTTTTTCTTATTTCTTGCCCTCTTCCTCCCCTTCTTCCTCCTTTCCCTCTTCCTCCTTCTCTCCCTCCCCTCCCCTTTCTCCTCCTCCTTCTTTTTTGCCCTCCCTCTTCTTCTCTACCTCCTCCCCCTTTCTTGCCCTTCTCCTCTTTCTTTTTTCTCATCCTCCTCCTTTTCCTTTTTACTTACTGGTTTCCTTCTCCCCCTCTTCCTCTTTTCCTCCTTCCCCTTCCCTTTTTCTTCTTCTTCTTCTTGTTTATCCTGTAATTCCTACTTTGGCAGACAATGTTTTTGCTGTTTCCACAGCCAATGATCTCTATAGTTTAAAGACAACCACTTGGAAACCATGGGTGTAGCATGACCTCTTAGTTTACACTGGAAGAAAAAGAGGTACAGAGAAGTTAGTGGCTTCCAAGGTCACACAGCTACTCAATGGAAGAACAGGTACCTGAATTCCTTACTCCTGATTTCCAGTCCAACTCTTTTCCCTATATTGCATTGGAAGTGGGGTAAGGCAGAGTGACCAGCAAGCTGCTAGAGGAATGAGGAATTTTAGAAGATTTAGTTAAGGCAAACATCCTTAATGATAGCTAAAGTAAACGGAGTCTCCCTTCCATAAACTCTGGTCTTGTACATCACAAAAACAGTATTCTGAAGTACAGAATTTGGCACTTCATCAGCACCACATGAAAAGAATGTTGTTTGTGAAATATACTAGATTAGAAACAGCTTCTCTTCAGCTCAACAGTATTAGAAATTTTGTTTGAAGCCTGGACTCCTCCACAAAGATTTAGGGTTTTGAATATAGGTTCCAGAGAGCTGTACTCTGCTGAAAATCTCAGAACACATTGATAGGAAAAGGCAAGTGCTTGCAAAACAGGGCATGGCTGTCTTCTGCTGCCCCAGCAGGCTCAGTGGGACTAGAAATCTTCATTTTCAACTTCCCATTCAACACTGGAGTCAGAGTTCTTTCTCTACAAGGTGCTCTGAGGTGTTACTGAAGAGACAGCATAAGTTGCTTGCTGAGTTATTGTATAAAAACAACTTTAGTTTAGCACAGCCCTGAAACACAATACTGTTCCCTTTCAGACTCAAACAAAAAATCAACAGTCCGAAGAAACAGTCTGGCCCTTGTCTGAAATTAGTGAAGAATAGGGTGCTAGTTTTAAAACCAATGTCACATATTCTAGGATAAAGTATATTTTATTTAATTATCTTATTATTTCTTGAAGGAGCTTTAAAGTAAACTCTGAATTGTATGTTTTTCATGGTCCTACTCAACGTGATATCTTGGGGTAGTACTCTAAGTATACAAGTACAAGTGTGTCTATTATCTAGACAATAGATTTAGTCCACAATAAAGACTGACAGTAAAACTGCTTAGCTCAGGTTAACCAAAGGCTCCAATATTTAGGATGAATGTTGGAAACTTCAGCCAAAAACTTCAGCAAGAAAACAAATGAGAGGTTAATTATCTTGCCAAAAGAACTGATTTGTTTAGTAAAAAATGAAGATAAAAAACATCATGTATCCAAAACCTACCCCTTTTATTGTTTGAGTCAGCTTTTTATTCTGACTATATTGCTCGTACACATACAACCGATGAATTATGTGGCAGAGGTGCTTGGTGAGAAATTTGAGACTAGAATTAAAAAATTACTTATTGGGCCAGGCATGGTGGCTTCTGCCTATAATCCCAGCACTTGGGAGGCTGAGGCAGGTGGATGACCTGAGGTCAGGAGTTCGAAACTTGACCAACATGGTGAAACCCCATTTCTACTAAAAACACAAAATTAGCCAGGCTTGGTGGCGCATGCCTGTAATCCCAGCTACTTGGAAGGCTGAGGCAGGAGAATAGTTTGAACCCAGGAGGCAGAGGTTGCAGCGAGTCAAGATCATGCCATTGCACTCCAGCCTGGGCAGCAAGAGCAAAACTCCATCTTAAAAAAATTATCTATTTATCAATACTGATTTTCCTTAAAGGGCAGTTTGGTGTAGTAATACAACAGCATAAACACAGGATTTAGTTTGGCTAGACTTGGCTTAGAGTTCTAGATTTAGCACTTAGCCTTAGAAACCTAACAACTTCAGGAGAGTTTTCTTATCTACATGATAATACAACATTCCATGCCTAGTTTTTGAGAGATTAAGTAATAGACTGATGTAAAAGTGTTTGGTGAAATATTATAGAAAGTTAGTATTATTTCTCTGATATTTTTCAGATCCATATTATCTACTTCCAGTGACTTCTGACTTCTGTATTTTTTGGTAGAAAATTACTGGCTACTCTGACCTGTTACTTCCATCTTGGAATGTTGATGGAATGTTTCCCTTATTCCTTATTTGTGAGGTCTGCTTCATGTTTCATGTAGAACCTAGTTCCTGCCTCTTATTTGGAAGGTCTTGATTAATATTCCATGGGAAACATTTTACTCATTTAATTATTCTAATACTACAGAGTTTCTTTACTTCTTTTAACTTGGCACAAAAATTTTCACTCACTTGCACCATGATTTTGACATTTGAATCTTATCTGTCTCCTTGAACTTTCTCTCTTTTGGCTGCTTTTCCTGATTGATCTCCTTAATTCTAAGGACAATTCAAGATGGGTATGGAAGGGGAGAGAGAAAAACATCCAAGTAGAGCTATGAAACGCTTTATTATAGAAATAAAAACATCAGTGGGAGTTGTTTATAGCAATTCATCTAAGAAAATGATTGGTAAGAAAATATTCATAAAATAGCTACATAAGTATGTTGACATAATGCTACATAGTAATAAAAAGGAGAAAATGGTACCCAGTGGGTTGGAACCTAAAATTAAGAATCTATGTTAGAAAAGACACAGATTTGCTAATGAAGAAAAATGAGCTACCTTATACCTAAAGTACCTATGTGAAAATCTGCTGTAAGGTTGACACATACTGTTGAAAATTATAATTAAGATAAAAATGAGAGAACCATAGAACTACCATTTTGAGATCATATTAAGAGGCTATGTGAACAGAGAGAAAAAAAGTGATTAATGTGCTAATTCAAAATATAAGATTGACATGAGGTTGGATTGTAATAGTCATGAGTACTTCAACTGTCAAGACATGCTCAAGTCTTCTTAGGCTAAATCAAGAGCCTCTAACAAAGAATGTTTAACTTGTGTTGCCGACAGGTTCGTTTCCCTATAGGTATGAGAATTGTCCTGGTTAATGAAACGGTAATAAAAAGAAATGCATGACAAAGTGACTGTGTCATCTTAGCAGATCTTGGTGAACCAGAATTCTTGGTTCATAATACAAATTTTAGCCATGGAAGAAGTGAATGTTTGAAGACACAATTAAATAAGATAATGCACACGAAACACTTAGTGTAAGCTTTTATTTCTTAGAGCTCAATTTATAGCAGTGTAGGAGAATGTCAGTTTTCCTTGGTCTCGGACTTTTAACAAAGTATTGTAACTGAATTAAGGGCGGGTCTTTCTTGTGCTGTTCTCCTGATAGTGAATAAATCTCACGAGATCAAATAGTTTTAGGAAGGGGAGTCCCTTTACATAAGCTCTGTTGCCTACTGACATGTAAGGTGTGACTTTGCTCCTCATTTACCTTTAGCCATCATTGTGAGGCCTCCCCAGCCAAGTGGAACTGTGAGTCAATCAAGCCTCTTTCCTTTATAAATCACCCAGTCTTGGGTATGTCTTCATTAGCAGTGTGAAAACAGACTAATACAGCAGAGTTTCTCAGCTGTCTTTGTTTTTAAAATTTTTTATCAAGGCAAGTGCACTTTGGACTAGAAATATAAAGTATACAGAGAAGATTGAATTTCAAGAAGAATGAAGAAACTGGTTAAGTGACTTCTAGTTGTTTTGCCTTGTTGTATTAGGTTCTAGAATTCTGAGGCAACCAGCAAAGGAAATAGAAAAATAAAACCCTGATTTTAGTTTTCTTTTAACAGTCGTGAAAGCACTGTAGCACGAAGAATGGGAATGAACGAATGTGGTTTTGATTTTCAAAAGGGGTCACAGGGAGATTTTGCATTTGATAGACCGATAAGCCAACCAAATTTGAGCTTGGTTTCAATCTCAGGAAAATTTCTGGATGCATTAGTTAAAGGACGGTTGGTGTAATCTCTAGGAAACAGTGTGTATTCACTGAAAACAGTTCACATTAGGCTTTTCTTAATGCTATCTTTCATTGAACTCTAGAACAGAGAAATGCTGCGTATGGTGTGTTTCTCACTACATCCTTACAGAAATGCTGGAGAGATGTGAGTTGGATCTTTGTAATTAGATGAATGTGTAACTATTTGACAGACTATACCAAAAGTATCTATAAATGGGTTATTTTGAGCCTATGAGAAATAGTGGAAAATTCTTCCACTAGTTTTAAACCCTTCAAATTTATCAGTGACCTCTGAATAGATGTTTGCTACTTATTGAATTTGTATTAGGTAAGTAGTAGGAATATATTGCGTGAAAAAATATAAAACTATAGGCAAGATCTACTACTAAAGATGAAGTCTGTTGCAAATAAATGTTTTATTTTCCTCCAAATAAATCACATAACTATTAAACTGAAAAAATATGACTTAGAAGCTCATCTAAAACTTATTTAGAAAATGACAGTAACTTTAATGTGAATTAGCATATGGTCACCATGAAAACTAGCTCTATTGGTTGTTGCAATAGTAAGATTATCATGTCCAGAATTAGGGAAACAGTAGTCATTCTTTACTTAATTTCAGTTAAATTGCCCATGAAGCATTGTGGTGCCAAGTATAAACACTCGAAAAGATAAATTGGTGCACAGGAAGAGAGAAATGACCAGGATGGGGGAACCATGCCATAGGATGATGGCTGAAGACACGTGAAAAGAGAAGACTTAGAGGACATGTGAGAGTTGTTTTCAAACATTTGAAGAACTATTTTATGGTGAATGTAAAATTAGGTCCAAAAGAATGAAGTTGTAAGATAAGAGGTTTCAGCTCAACATGATACAGCATTCTACAGAGCTCCTCAGAATTGGAGAAGCAAGTATTTAAGAATAGGGCAATTACTCAGCTGCGAATGCTACTGACAGAAGAATAGTTTGCCTAGCTTACCTTTTCAAAGCTGAGATTGCAACTTAATAAACTTTTCAGTTTTGTCACTACACAAGAGCATTGAAAAGCATTCCTTAAGCCTTCTGCCTTCATCTAATAAAAAGGCAAGCTGCATATATAGCAAATGTGACTGGTCACGTTGGTTAGGAAACTCTTACTAAAATATTCAAAACCTGTCCCTGGAACCAGCCCAGTCTGCCCAGGTCTCTGGGTCACAAGATAAACTTTAGCCTTTTGTTGCTGGTTCTGTAACCACAGTCATTTGAAAAGATGACCAGTAGAAGCCAAGCTTTGCAAATGTGGTAAGTATAACAAGTATGACAAGTCTGGAAAAATAACTCAAGATAATAAGTTTTTATTCTGAAATACTTGGATTAACTGCAGCCTGAAACAATCCTAGTTTCTATTTATATTTTTGTTACCATGGCTTCAGCATTTAATCTGTTTAATCCTGTCATTAAACTTAGCTTTTGAACAAAAAAACCACCTGCTTTGGTGCCTTCCGTTTTAAAAACTGCATCCGTAATGACTGAGGAAGGTCATGGCTTGTTCATACTGGCCTCCTAAGAGCACTCAATGGGGAAGGCTGGATGGTACATGGAACATCTCTCTTGGTTATTCCCATATGCAGGCAGCATTGTGTTTGGTGGGGAAGTGGAGACAGAAGATGACAATATCACTGTGTATGGGAAGGAAAAACAAGAGCAAACTGGGCATTTTCTTCCTGTTTTTGTGCTGGATGGAATGGATAGGAGTCGTTACAATTTGAGGGCTAAGGATAATTTGTGATTATTGAATGAAATAATGTAGGTAATATAAAATGTAATTGCTTGGCACACAGTAAACATCTAGAAAATAATGATTATAATTGGAATTATGGTTGTCACTATTTATTCTGATGGTATGGGATCACAGCCCCTTAGGATGACTTAGGTGCTTGGGGGAAAATAATCTGTATTCAGATAAGATAAAATGGCTAGACTAGAGCTCCAGCTTGTCTAATTTTCTAAAAAGTTGGAGGCAATTGTCCTGTTGGGATTCATTAATTCCCATTAGTCCTCCACCCTAATTCTTACAGTCTCTACCCTTTAGCAGCTCATGGTCTAGGGGAGTAGACAGGCTAACTGTATACACTTATGATATATGGGTGATCCCCCTAAGCTCAATTACTTAACAACCCTTTCTTTGCTATTTGCATTTTTTCATGCCGTGACATTAACCTTGACAATGTAAATAGAGAAAGAGGTGTTAGGGGTTAGTTATGTTTCTTTTTTTTTTTTTTTTTTTTTTTTTTTGAGACGGAGTCTCGCTCTGTCACCCGGGCTGGAGTGCAGTGGCCGGATCTCAGCTCACTGCAAGCTCCGCCTCCCGGGTTCGCGCCATTCTCCTGCCTCAGCCTCCTGAGTAGCTGGGACTACAGGCGCCCGCCACCTCGCCCGGCTAGCTTTTTGTATTTTTTAGTAGAGACGGGGTTTCACCGTGTTAGCCAGGATGGTCTCGATCTCCTGACCTTGTGATCCGCCCGTCTCAGCCTCCCAAAGTGCTGGGATTACAGGCTTGAGCCACCACGCCCGGCTTAGTTATGTTTCTCTAAAAGATATGTTGAAGTCTTAACCCCTGGTACCTGTGAAGTGACCTTATTTGGAAATAGGGTCTTCACAGATATAATCAGGTGAAGATGAGGTCACACTGGATTAGGGTAGGTCCTAATCCAATCTTACTGGTATCCTTATAGGAAGAAGAAAATTTGGACACAGATAGCCACAGAGATGACATGTGTGTACCTTTTTAGTGTAAAGACATGTCTTCCTTCAAATCTCAAAAATTTTAAAACACGGTTTTTCTAATTAATGCCTTTCTGCCATTCACTATATTATCTTCTGAAACTTCCGTTGGATGTATGTTGAAGACACTCAATCTAATTTTCATTTATCTTAAATTGATTTTTTTATATTCTTAAACTTATTGTTTTTATAAATGATAAAGTTTCAAAATAGGCTGATATGCAGACTTTTCTTAATGATAAAAAACAAAGAAATATAATAAAATTTACTGAGGACTTGTTATGAGTTTGGCACTATACAAATGCTTCATTTAACCATGGGCTCTGATGTGTAGATAATGTATACACTGTGTTTTAAAAATAATGGAACTGAGGATTTGAGAAGTTAAATAATTTGTCCAGCATCTTAGGGACCAAAAATGGTGAAACCAGAATTTGAGCCCAGGCCAGACTCCCAGGTTCTTGATGGCATCCACTCGGCTGTATTGCCTCTTTGTGGATCACAAAGATTGGGTGAATTGTGCACTAAAAGTTTTTGTTTTTTTAAAGTTAGCATTACAAAAGCTTTAAATTAAATTAAATTGTTTACCCCTGAGAAGTTTTCCTTAGGAATAAGTCGGTGGTTCTCAAGTTATTTTAATTCTCTATTCATTTTCTAATAAGGTTATATTCAAAGATTCTTCTCCTAAGTACACACATGCACACCCACGTGCATGCAAATACCCGTATAGTTGTCCCTCAGTATCTGTGGGGGATTGGTTCCAGGACATCCTGTGGATATAAAAATCCAAGGTTGCTCAAGTCCCCGATATAAAATGGTATAATATTTGCATGTAACCTACGCATATCTTCTTGTATACTTTAAATCATTTCTAGATGACTTATAATACCTAACACAATGTAAATGCTATGTAAATAGTCATTATACTTTATTGTTTAGAGAATAATTACAGGAAAAAATCTATATATGTTCAATACAGACACAACATTTTCTTTTTTTGGGTATTTTTAATTCACCATTGGTTGAATCTGCAGATGTGGAATCCGCTGATATGGAGGGCTGACCCTATATCCAAGAAGAATTTTAAAATCATTATCTTTTACAAATGTATATTCACCCATTGTAAAAAAGAAGCCAGTTACATTAAAAAGTGATTTTATGTGAAAATACATAATAAAAAATATTGCTGTGCCTTTCCATTGTCTTAATTATTGCTGTTGTCAACATAATCTAATGATTAGAAACTGGTCTTTATGAAAGTCAGGTGAAACAGTTTGTTTGAAAAATAGTTGTTTTTCGATGTGCAAATAGATATGGTCTCCATGCGTGTGTTTGTTAAAATTTAAGACGGGTTAGGAAAATTTTTTTGGAGTCTCCCTTTGGAGAGTGAAGACCTGCCCATCTTACTTTACGGTTTTCACCTGGAATCTAACTGCAAGTAAAACCACTTTATTTCTTGCATTTTTAGTTTCTGATTTTCTACAGTGAACATCTCTGTTTGTTTTATCAGAAACTTGCCTAATTTATCAGGGATATCTATTTTTTTTACGTGACTTCCCTTGCACACTTTTGTTTTTGTTTTTGTTTTTTTAGACAAAGTCTCGCTCTGTTGCCAGGCTGGAGTGCAGTGGTACAATCTCGGCTCACTGCAACCTCTGCCTCCCGGATTCAAGTGATTCTCCTGCCTCAGCCTCCCAAGTAGCTGGGACTACAGGTGCGTGCCACCACACCCAACTATTTTTTTTTTTTTGTATTTTTAGTAGAGATGGGGTTTCACCATGTTGGCCAGGATGGTCTCCATCTCCTGACCTTGTGATCAGTCCACCTCAGCCTCCTGAAGTGCTGGGATTACAGGCGTGAGTCGCCACGCCCGGCCTGCACACTGTTTTTGACAGTAGAATTTTATTCATTTTTTTCCTTTAATCTATACTTTCATCTTAGATCCCATCTAAGGAATAGTAGTTTTGGCCATTTTCAGGTAAGGGAAAAATCTAAACTTTTTATGTAACCTTATTTTGTAGTCTCATAGTTCTACAGCTTTATGGCAAATTCATGGAGTAGTATGTTTGAAAGGCACAACAGCTGATTATTCACTCTGTCTTTCTGAGCAGTGATTCCCAAGTGTGGAAAAATAATATCAAATTTTGTGGTGAGATGCATGTATAGATTGAAAAAATACATTCAGCATTATCAAATAAGTTTGTAACTGAAAATGAAAAGGAAACCTGTTATTTTAATAACACAAATAACAAAGAAGTCAAATTCAGCAGCATCTTTGGTTGGTATGGATACAGAGAAGCCACGGTGATTCTCCACTGGGATACTCTTTCCCAAGAGGGACAGTGTCACAACCTCTGGGGATGGGGGCAAAAATAGTTAGTCAGCTCAGCTCTAGGGGAAGTTCAAGGTATTCCTTCTCTGCCTTCACTTCAAAGCCACCCCAACCCCTCAAGAAGGAGAAGCTCTGGCCTAGTCAAGGAGAAAATGCAGTCATCAGGGTCACAAAATGGATTTTTAATACAAGGAAGTACAATACAGTGGAGTGAACATTTTTTCTTTTTCATGTTTTTCTCTGTTGCCTTTCTTCTTTTCATGTTCCTGGTGCTTAGGGAGCCTACATACTCCTCCTGCTTGGGATGATCAGAGTGAAACCTTAGGAAAAAGAATATTCTCTCTTTTTCATTCTTTTCCTGACATCAGAATAGAAAGATCCTGACACTCAAGAACCATCAGTAGATGGCGAAAGGTACAGGGTTTGTGGACAAGGCTGCTAAAGGCCTGTGTTTAGTCTAGACCTTATTATGCTAAATGGGCCAGAGAGATCCTTGAAGCTTACGAGACACAGCTTAGCTCACTAAAGAAAAGGAGGTGATAGAAACTTGGAATTGAAACCTTAGCTAAAATAGACATACATTTACCTAGAATATCCTTGAGCAGTTTGTAAAGTAGAAGAAGTGCAAGATTTATTCAGTCCTGAAGTTGAGTTACAATTCAGCCAGAGTACAACTGGGACAATAAACAATTACCTAAACTCTCTGAGCCTTAGTTTCTTCATTTATGCAATGAACATAAAAATGAACATCTTCAGGATTGTTGAGAGAATTCAGTGAGAAAATGAGTGTGATAACTCTGAGCGCAGCTGAACCTGCTCCATAATGGATACCCAACAAATTGTTGCATTATTACTATATTTCACATCAGTTCCTAGTGAAGTTCTCCCTTGGAGTCAAGAGAAAGTAGGACTTTCAGACAATAAGTGGAATAAAATATTTTATAAATTAGTATAGAGGTAACATATACTGAATACCTATATAGAAACAAAGAAATAGGAGACCTCAATTCAAAAGGTGTACCTTAGTAAGCCTTTCTTTTAGAATAACTCTTCTGGGTCACATTCCATGGTTGATGGAGGAAATATTAGGAAAACAACATTAGAGTAAAATTAGGACATTTTGCTAACATGTCTGGTTTGAAAAAAATAATCTCATGATCTTAAGAATAAGCATAAAATGACATCAAGGGACACTTCTGTTACTCTCAAAGAAGTAGAGAAGCTGTATATTTAAATGTGATAACATAACTAGACACTATAAACAAAAAGATATTTGGTAATGCTGGTATGTTAAGGTTCTGAAGAGTGTTAGAAGACATCATTGTAATAGTTGGCACACTTTTCAATGGAGTAGCTCTTTGGATGTTGTAGGATAAATTACTAGATGCCTACCAAAAGCTGTTCCACCTCTAGTAGCAAGACACAGAATTACACAGCTACCCTGCATTTTCCATCCTCCTTTCCAGTCTGTGGTTGGGTAAGGTCCTATGACCAACTTGTCTCCAATGGGATATGAGAAGAAGTAAGGTGTGATACTTCCAGACTTGGCCTGTAAAACCTTTCATGTGACTCCTCCGTGGGCTTTTTCCATGGGATTCCATGGGATTCCATGGGACGGTGACATCCAGAATGACTATGGAAGCTTTGTGTTGAAAATGCCAGTGCATCTGGCAGCCTAGGTCCCAGATTAACTGGGTGGAGAGGACTTACCACCCTGATCCCTGCCAACCTGCCCATTCTGGATTTGAGTGAGAAAACAAATAAGAAGCAAAAACAAACTCCCATTGTGTTGGAATCATTATTCAAATGGATTTATCTGAATCCAGTCATTCTGGATTTATTTGTTTGTACTTTGCACTTTGACCTACTTTAAACTTTTGGTCAAGATGGTGTTTTAAGGTCATTCTTTGAAGTTTGACATTTGCTTCAAATATATAACAAAGATAGAGAAAATACAATTAATGTGTTAAAAGACACCTTGAAACAAAATAGGCAGTAATGAGAAGGAAGGATATATAAATACAAAAAGGAAACAATTAGAAATCTTGAAAATAAAACATGTAATTATTGAATTAAAAACTCAATAGAAAGAATAATGCCTACATTGGCTTAGTTAATAAACAATGGATTGGGATTCAAAAGTAAGGAATTCAACTAGAGTGATGAAGAGAAACAATCAGTTAAAAAATATAAAACAGTTTATGATAAATGAAAGTTAGATTGAGTGGCTTCAACATGCACCCAATAGGAGTTTCAGAAGATAATAGAGTGAATTCTGGGAAAGCATTAACTAGAAAAACAATGAATAAGAATTTTTGAGATTTGAAGAAAGATACTAATCTTCACACTGAAATGGCACTCTGAGTACCAAACTGGAAAGTAGGAATAAATTCACACTTGGAGACATTATGATGAAACTGCAGAACATTAAGTACACAGAGAAAATTGTCAGAACTATCAAAGAGAAAGGACACTTAGAAAAGTGCAACAAGTAAATCAATGGAAGATTTCTCCTCAGGAACAAAAGATTTCTATATGACAATAGAACAATAGCTCTAAAGAACTGAGAAAAAATAACCTCCAACCTGGATTTTATACTGACTTAGTTATCCTTGAGGGTGAAAACAATATAGGAATGTGTATTACCCACACACAGCCATGAAATAAACTATTAACACCTTAATAAGTAGAAAAGTGAACCCAGAGAAAGAATATAGGATACCAGAATCAACAGTGATAACAAAATTTTCTTAAAAATAAAGAATAAATGCAATTAATTAATGGCTGTGCAGATAATTTTATATGTTAAAAGCAATGTGAGAAAAGTGCTATAAATCAATTATTTGATGAGAGAGGGATATAATGGGTAGTCACATGTAAAGTTCTTGTTTAAATGACAAAAAGATATTTAACTGGTCTAATTTTTCAAAGAAAATTTATAATAAAGTATTAATAACTTAGCTGCTGAAACTCAGTAGTTCAGTACATATTTCTTTCCCTCTTTTTCCTTCCTTCCTTGCTTCCTTCCTTCCTTCCTTCCTTCCTTCTTTCTCCCTCCCCTCCTTTCCCTCCCCTCCCCTCCTCTCCTCTCCTTTATTTCCCCACATCCATTGACTAAAATAACAGTGTTCAATATGGCAAGGAGTACTCTTAAAAGCATCTTTTATACATGTATTTTTAAACATTTCATTACATGCAGTACAGTGGCAACTAAGTTTGTTTCCTGATGATGAAGCTGCCTTTGCAAAATTATGACAGTAGAAGAAATCTGCCATAGTTGACTCCATCTTGCTTGTAACCTCCAAGCTGCCTTTGGGCATTCCTGGGCATAGGCCAAGCTCACTTTGGGACAAATTTAGTTTATAGTTTAACCTTAAAACAAGGATGATAATAGCCCTGCCCAAAACTAAACTACCTTTGTAAAACTAATGAAAGTTCACAAAGTTAGGATTATGAGAGGGGCCTGAATTCTGCTAAGATGTAGGTGTAGTTTCTATAATTACTTACTGCCTAGGGGTTATGTGGCCAGAGGTCACAAGATTTGTGACTTCTCCAATTGCTCCTATAGATAATATCACTATTGCAGAACCAAAGATTGGTCTTTTGAAATGTTTTTTAGGCTCATTCCACCCAGTCCTGTGACTCATGACTCAACTGGTCCTGTGGACCCCCAATCAAGAGATGGACTCAGCTCATGAGGACCATTTTCCATACCCTAAGACTGCATCCACAAGTATGCATCCCATCACCCATCACCTAGTCACCCACCTACCATACTATCCTTGAAAATCTCTAATCCTCAAGCCTTCAGGGAGACTGATTTGAGTAACAACTCTATCTTCTGTGTGGCTGGCCTCATGTTAATTAAACTCTTTCTTTACTGCAATGCCATGGTGTCAGTGAACTGGCTTTGTCTGTGCAGCCGCCAGAAATAACCCATTGGACAATTACAATAACCTATATTGCAACTGGTGGGTGAGCTAGGTAGTGGTGGTGGTGTCTCTGTTACATGCTATTATTCAGTCACCCAGGCTGAAAAATGCTCTATCCTCAGCATAGGGCTTCCATTGTCCCTTAGGACATTGACATATAGCTGGCTAGGGGTGGAAGTAGAGGGAATGGAGGTTTTAATGGGCCAAGTTTGGGAGTGGCATTCCTCACTTCTGCACATATTTCATTGGCTTGACTATAGCTCAGTCATGTAGTCATATCTATCCAACTTCAGGGGAGGCTGGGAAGTAAAGTTCAGCTTTGTTCCCAGGAGAGAAGGAGAATGGGTTTTCCACAAGTATGTATTTTCATAATTAAAAGTAACACCCAAAGAGTAAAGTTGCTGTAAAGTTGCTATCTACGATTTCCAAATTTGCAGAAGAACAAAAAGGACCATAGAAATGTTCAGTCATCCAAAAGAAGGCAAAAAAAGAGTATCAAGGAAAGAGGATGGCAAACAGAAAATGTAAAAGAAGATGGTAGAAATCACTTCAAGTTGGTAATCACGATATATGTAAATATATTAAACATATCCATTAAAAGGCTATGTGATTGGATTAAAACAATGTAGTTCCGTGTGATGCTTATGAGACACACGTATAAAGCAAACCCATACATAAAGCTGGAAAATTAGAGGCATAGAAAAATGACATATTGGTCCAATATTAACAAAAAGAAAGCTTGGATAGCAAGTATTGGTATATATCTATAAAATGACGCAATTATTTATAAGAATAAAGAAGAATCTGTTAAATTTACTTTTACTGTCCTATTGAAAGAATCATAATACTCTAAAACCACAGCCATATATTGTGTAATGATGAGGATACTTCCTGAGAAAATGTATCATTAGGCAATTCTGTCACTGTGTGAACATCATAGAACATACTTATGCAAATCCAGATGGTGTAGCCTACTGCACATGTAGGCCATGTGGTATAGTCTACTGCTCCTAGGCTACAAACCTGCACAGCATGCAACTAGACTGAATGCTGTAGAAAACTGTATGGATCACAGTGATATTTGTGCATCTAAACATAGAAAAGGTACAGTAAAAATACAGTATAAAAAAATAAAAACCAGTATACTTGTAGAGAGCAGTTACCATAAATGGAGCTTGCAGGACCAGAAGTAGTCTGGGTAAGTCAGTAAGTGAGTGGTGATTAAATGTGAAGGCCTAGGACATAGTCCCATACTTTGGTCAATAAACATTATTACCAATACAAGGTGTAATCTAAACAGAAGCCAAGAATACATTAAATGCAGATCCCTTGTCTAACCTTCTTCTCACATGTCTAATTTATTCTCTGACTTTGGTTAGGATGAAGTGACCCCAGTTGAAAAATATTTAAATATCACCCAGAATAAATATTTGCTTTGGTCATAATCACAAACTTAATTGATAGAATTCCAGTTTGTGTTTAGAGAAAGTCAATGGAAAAGTTTTGGGAAAAAAGCCACTTTCCTATTTCTCCTCCAGGGGTCTGCTGTTGATCTGGAGGCAATGTAAAACTATGTTCAAATATATATATTATTGATTTTACTAAGTAGTTCACTTACAAGCTCTGATTGAGCATGTATGATATGTCAAGCACTGTTAAGAACTAGGCTACAAAGACTATGAGGCCTGACTCATTCTTTTCAGGCATAGGCATACCAATACAGGAAACAGAAAAGTACAAGTTGCGGGCAGTGTAGGAAATGCCATGAGACAAAGCCTGCGGTACTATGTGATTGCGGACAGAGAGGCAAGTGTTTCTACAGGCAGAAGCCAAACCAGCTGCTGAGTAAATTTCCAGATTTGCTTGATTCTTGTCATTAATTTTCAAATGAATAACTAATAAAGGAAGCTAAGTGGTCCATACACAAATATCTAGGGAGTTGTTCATACAAATTTCTTTGATTAGCTAGATTAAATCAGGTCAGTTTAAACATCCTCTGAAGAAGCACCTCCATTGGTAAGACTTTTCAGAAGGCTTCAGCTACAAATGGCACACAGGCATCCCGGGAATAAACTGACTAGTACATGTGAGCATCTCTTCAGTTACTTAGCTTAGTCATTGTTTCTAATGTTTTGCGGTCTCAAAGAACCATGTGAGTCAATAAACCACATGTAACCAAGAACAGAAGGTGCTGGCTGAAGGCTATTTTGTTTTTTTTTTCTTTCACAACATTAAAACAAAAGATTGAAGGACAGAACCTTAAAGATCAGAGATAGATAGATAGTTAGGTAGAATTTCTAGAGGTTAAACGTTTCTCCCTCCTTCAACATTTACCTACTTTCAGAAGTGCTTTCCTAACATGAAATGTGCTCATTTTGCTAGAGGGCTGTTCTAGTTATTTATTACTGTGTAATAAACCACACCAAAACTTAGTGGCTTAAAATAACATTGTTCATTCTGCCTACAAATCTGCAATTTTAACAAGGCTTGGTGGAGGATGACTGCTATGTTTTTCACATGATTTCAGCTGGGGCACTTTGACTATGGCTGTTGGATCCACTTCTGAGATGGCTTGTTCAATGGCTAACAAGTTTGTGCTGATGATTGGCTGGTAGCTCAGCTGGAAAACAAGGCTGGAGGCCTTGAGCTTCTCCATCAGAGTGCTTGGACCTCTTCACTACAGTGCTTGGGTTTTCTCAAAACATGGTAGCTGGGTTCCAAGAGCAAGTATTCCAAGATCCGGAAAAAGAAACCATGCCAGTCTCTTAAGGCCTAGGCTTAGAAACTGTCACAACATTACTTCCATAATCTATCAGCCAAAGCAGACACAGAGCCCACCTGCATTCAATAGACCTCACCTCTACAGGAAGAAAGTGAAAGACTTTGTGGACATTTTTAATCTGCAACAAAGGCCAAAGCTCAAGGCTATTTCTGTCATTATTAAGCACAATGAGAGTATTGGGGCCAAATAAAGAGAAAGGGGAGTATCACTCTAAGAAATAGAGGAGTTAGATGGATAAATCCAGATACAGTAGCCTATAGCTTCCAAAAATGATTTTGCTGCAGTTTGATTAGTTCTACCCTTCCCAAGAAGTGCTAATGCTTTTGTAGTTGTAGGGTATATTAGTCTGTTTTCATGCTACTGAAAAGAACTACCAGGCAAGGCACAGTGGCTCACGCCTGTAATCCCAGCAATTTGGGAGGCCGAGGCAGGCAGATCACCTGACGTCAGGAGTTTGAAACCAGCCTGGCCAACATGGTAGGTTTAGTAGGAACCTTGTCTCTAATAAAAATACAAAAATTAGCTGGGCATAGTTGTGTGTGCCTGTAATCCCATCTACTTGGGAGGCTGAGGCAGGAGAATCGCTTGAACCAGGGAGGCAGAGGTTGCAGTGAGCTGAGATCCCGCCACTGCACTTCAGGCTGGGCAACAGAGTGAGACTCTATCTCAAAAAATAACAAAAACAAAAAACAAGCAAAACAAAACAACAAAAAACCCCTACCTGAGCCTGGGTAATTTAGGAAGAAAAGAGGTTTAATTGACTCACAGTTCCACAGGCTATACAGGAAGCATGGCTGAGGAGGCCTCAGGAAACTTACAATCATGGTGGAAAGTGAAGGAGAAGCAAGCACATCTTACCATGGCAGAGAAGGAGAGAGAGAGAAAGCAAAGAGGAAGTGCCACACACTTTTAAACCATCAAATCTCATAAGAACTCACTATTATGAGAGTAGCAAGGGGGAAATCCTTCTCCACTATCAAATCGCCTCCCACCAGGTCACTCCCCCAACCCTGAGAATTACAATTTGACATGAGATTTGGGTGGGTACACAGCCAAACCATATCACAGGGATATAGAGGCAGATGTAAAGGATGGTAAATTTTCCTGTCAGGTCAATTTTAGCGGACTCATTATTCTAGAAATTGTCTTCTTTTTTTTTCCTTTCTGTGCTTTTTTCTTGGGATAATTCTAGAATCCAATTTTGTTTCCTCCAATTTACTACTCTAATTTTGTACCCTTATATTTATTGCTCTGTGCTCATTTCTTAAACTGACTATTGTATTTTCTCAATTCATTGAGTCCAAACAATGAACTGTATCCTTTCTCCCTTTCTTTTATCTTATCTCCTCATACCTACTTCTCTGTAATTTAAATAGATTACAGATGTGATGAAAATTTTTGGCTACCTAATTTGATTCTCAAAGAACATATTGAGAAGACATATGGTTGATTTCAAGTGCTTTATTATAGGGCAAAACCAAATGGAAATACCTCATCACCTTGAGTCCAAAGCAGTTTTTGTTAAAATCATTAATTTTATCAGGCAATGTGATACTACTGTGATAGATACATTAAACATACTTTCAGCTGTTTATTTGCATCTTAGAATATTTTGTCAGTTTTAAATTTATGAAGATGTTAAGGAGCATCAAAGTTAATTGATGGTTAATTGCATATAGATAGAGGTCTTAAATTAGTCTTAACATAAAATCAGATAATTGATCTTCAATTATTCTAGATATTAAGAAAAACCTTTAAAACACTGAATAATTATCTTGAGGGTCTTCATTGACAATGTGTACATTTTTGGATACTTATTTTGGTCTTAACTTACCAAAAAGATTTTATGATTCATTTCCAAAGAAGAAAAAATAATTTTCTGTCTGTCTCTATTTTCCTCATTTTTCCCCTTAAATAACAAGTTACACAAAAGAAAAAAGATAACAAGGTAACAAGGTTGTTTCACATCATTATTTGCTGAAGACCAGGTCCGAGAAGTACATGTTCCTATCTTCTTGTTACTTATGTACAAAATGAAAATCCTTAGATTAGAATCTCCTAATAGATTTAAGATCCCTATTAGTTAAAAACACACATTATTTTTCTCTGGATAACTTATACGCTGGCAGTACATGAAGATATAGTTGGCTGAATAGGAGAACAACATTCTGTGGCTAAATCTATTCCACACACCAAAAATTGGATCTGGGCCTGAATGCTAATTAGGGATTTAGCACTGAGCACTTGCTGTACAGGAACTTACTGTAATAGGTAAAGTTCACCATTCTCTGTAGCTAAACAAACCTATGTTAGAATATAGAAAAAATATATTTCTTAAACTATATATCTTTTCAAATATCATGAACAGAGTAAAAGTTTGAAAAATATGTAGAAGTTGTGACTGGGGTGAGAGGATCATTCATTTATTCACCCACTTAGCAAACATTTATCATATAGTGTTTAAACAAATTTGTTCAACAAATCATCAAATATTTATTAACTGCCTATTATATGGCAGGCAATATTTTAGAAGCCGGGATATAATCATTGAGCAAAACAGACACAAATTCCTGGTTATGTGGTATTTAAATTCTATTAAGAATAGATAGAATACAAAGAGTGACCTTTATCAATAACAAGGGTTAGTTGGAAGAAGTAGGTCAGTATGAGACTCAGATTGTCTTTAAATTAAATCTCTGGATTTGTTACACTTTCCCATCCATTCCCCAGTAATACTGGGCTAAGACAGGCCTCCTCACATTGGGGCAGACCTGTGCCAACAACTAGTACCTGATAGGAACAAAATGGAGAGAATGCTCAATTATTACCAAATCCATCAGTTGGATAAGCTCTTCCATATCCCCTGGGGAGAAGTGAGTAAAGGGGAGAAAAGTAGAAAATGTTTCCTGGAGTGTTAGAGGTATAGGGCAACCATGTTCCCTTCTACATAGAATTGTTGGGGATTGTGTCCTTCATTGCTCTCGATGGACCATGGAAACTCCAAGGCCAGGTAAAAAGCAATGGTCAGCAAGTTTCTACTCTGTGGAATCACAGATAATAGCAACATTCAACATAACATATCTTGTTTCAGATAAGATCAAATCTACAGTGTTTACTAAGAGGCTATGATGGGTATCATGATAAGATATTGTGCTGGGCATCAAACGGGAACACGAACATCACAAAGACACACTGTAGCCCTTTAGGAGCTTTTGTCTAGTAGGGAACACAGACAGACGTTTACTAACGACAAAGCTATGTAGAGTGTGGAAAAAGTATTTGGGAATAATAAGTCTGGGAAGTATTTCAGCAATAGGAATTGTGAGAGTTTTCTATAAGAATGTATTTGACCTAGGCCTTGAAGTTCCAGATCAAATGCTCTCTTTCCCATAGAGCCTTCTTTTATACCCACAGCAGGAATCAATCTCTTCCTCAAAATTCCCATGGCAATTTAACTACCATTTCTCCCACCCATGTACTAATCAGGCCCGACCCTGCTTAGCTTCCAAGATCAGGCACATTCAGGGTGGTACGGCCATAGAACATAACTAACATTTCTTATTGTGCTTATGATTCTTATGCCTTATCTATTAGGTCATTGTGATGAATCTGTTATTTCTCTTTTATACCACAAGCCATTAAAGACAGGAAACATGTCTCACCTGCAGTAGGTATTTGAGAAATGTTTCTCGAGGTAATAAACAGTAAACCTATAATGGAGAAAATTTGTTGAGGTGGCTACTAATATTTCTCTTCCATACGTTTTTTTGCCTTATGAAAATGGAAGTGGTGGCATCTCCATGCCTCACCCTGTGTATGACTACAACCACATAAGGAGAGGTGACCCCAACCACTTAACTGCTTTGTCCATGCATTCAAATGTCCCTTTAAGTACCCTTGTTGCTTACTTTCTGACTATTTGCATTTGTGGCTTTTCTCATAGAATAGAAATTTTTGTCAGAATAATTATATAGACCTTGATCCAGAGGGCGACAAGTAAGAGCCGTATGTTTTCGCAATTGCCTTCCATGAACAATTTGGGAGTATGAAACTCCATTATGATTTTTCTATTCTTCTTAATGTATTGTAGCTCTTTCTGAAATTTTTATGGGCTATGCATGGTTTGAATAGCACACATATAATGAGAAACAGATTATAATAGTGCAAGTAAGTTTTTTAGAGAAAAATTATCTGTGGCTGTTCTTTTGAATTAAAGTCTACCACGATTAAGATAACTATGAAAGAATTGCTGCGATATTTACTCAGTGGCCTGAAATAACAGACGAGCAATATAAGAATGGCACTCTAGAATCCTAAAAGATTCTCTTTTCAAGAGCTTAAATTGACAAGACTAATAACCAGCGCCAGCAAACGCAGAGTGCTGAAAACATCATTTCCACACTACCTTTCTGATTTGTAGGTGTGGCTCTGGTCTCAGCTGGCAAGGCTTCTCTGAGTTTCACTTTACATGAAGTTGAATGTTTCAGTTGTGTGGTTTAGCTCCTGCTGAACTGCATTTAAAGCACTGGATGAAACTCCTTAGGTCTGAGGCTATGTGAATCAAATCTGATGAAAATGCATGTTGATGGGATTTCACTTGTTTCTTCTCAAGTTCCCCAGGCCTGTGGTATCTTTAATTCCTGCTTGCTAGGTGTAGTCTTCTATTCTTGTTTTTGCTTGACACTCTAGAATTCTTGTTAAAGAGATGTGACATTTATTATATATGCACGGTCTCTTAAAAAGATGCCTTAGTAAGGTACTTTAAGTCCTGATGGCATGGAACTCAAATACCATTTTCCAAAGCAAAGTGAACATTTCCCGAGATAACTTAGAATCCTAGACACTTAGGAAAACTCATTAGAGCGGATATTGTCAACCAGATAGTAAAATTTAGTGGGTCTGGGATTTGGCTAAGTTAAACTGCTCCAAATAAGAAACACAAAGAAATGCACTTCAAGATTCTCAGAGTTCTAAGTGATCCCCTCTTGCATTCATATTACTCAATGGGAATCATGCGCCTGCCATTTGGCCTGCTCTAGAGCAGTGCTTCTCTGTCAGGGGTGATGTTCTCCCTACCCCCACCCCTGGGGACCTTTGCAATGTCCAGAGACAGTGTTGGTTGCCACAACTGGTGGGGTAAGGGGTGGGGAAGGTGACTGGCTGCAAGTGGCATCTACTGGGTAGAGGCCTGGGAGGCGGCTAAATATCCTACAGTGCACAGAGCAGTACCCCTCACAAACAAGAGTTACCTGGCCCAAAATGTCAATCCTGCCCTGTTTGGAAACCCCAGTCTAGAGATAACTAAGAGGTAATTCTGATGGTTGTTCTTTATCAGCTTTTAAATTTATAGGAGGAAGGGAGGGAGGGAGAGAGAGAGAGAAATTTTGCTATAGCAGTCATTTAAATGGGATTTACATTTACAGTTACAATTTTCAATGTAAATATACTTTTGTGGGTTTGATTTTTGCCTTAAATGCCACTGTGATTAAAGAAATCTGTGAAAGGTGAGAATTCTACCAAAGGTGACAATTATCAAGTTGAGAATTGATTTTTCAGGTCTTGGCTCTTGGGCTACATATGACTTGTTGCCTAGAGAGATGCTCTTCTGGCAATATTCAGGAATATTCAATACAAAACTGGGGGCACTTACAGTGGGACAGACACTGCAGGGCTCTGCTGGGTTTTAAATACTTGTGTTTTAATGATACTTGTGTTTTGATGATAGATGTCCTGTACCTCCACGTATATATGGCACTGTGGCCTGAATAAGCAGGTGCTAAAGGAGATGAGTCATCTGTAGAGCTCCATCCTGTAAAGCTATATTAGCTTAAAGGTCACAACATCATGTCTCTGAGATCTTCCCTTTCCTCTTTATTCCCACTGCTGCCCCCTCAAGTCTTGTCTCTTATTAATTTTTATCCACCACTAGAGTTCTACATTGTTTCTTTTTTGGTCTTCCACTTCTATTTGTGCAACCCAATAGCAATTAGTGTTTTTGAAGGTTAATGATTAATTTTGAACCCATCAGTCCTCTGCTCAAAACCTTTCAATTTTCACTGCCTACCCAATAAAGCATGAATTTTTATCATTTTATAATCCCCCTCTGCTGTACCTAATTTTTCTTTCACACATGTATTTTTATTGTTCTTCACACACTCTATACCCTAGCCAAACAGAACCGCCTGCCATTCTCTTACATGTCCTGTACTCTCCTGCTTAGGTGTTTTCACTTACTGGGTTCCCTTTGCAAGAAACAGCTCCACGCTTCCCATTACTGCCTGTGTATATCTTATTCTTTCTTCAAAGATCAGGACAAATGCACTGATTCAAATCTCTTCAGCTGGAAGTTCTCTGCCTTCTCTGAACTCTCCCTGCTTTGAACTTCTCTTTTTCTCTTAAGATACAAAGTATTTTTATTCTTTATTTGTAAACCCTATGTTATTCCTTTAGGGGAAAAAAGGAACCTGGGTGAAAAGGAGAATGGCAGTATGATGTAGAGCAGTGATTCTCAAGCTTTCTTATGTGTGCAAACCATATGGAACCTTATTAAAACCAGGTTCCGAACATGGACAGAAGGAGGGGAACATTACACACTAGGGCCTGTTGGGGGGTTAGGGGGAAGGGGAGGGAGAGCATTAGGACAAATACCGAATGCATGAGGGGCTTAAAACCTAGATGACAGGTTGATAGGTACAGCAAACCACCATGGCACATGTATACCTACGTAACAAACCTTCACATTCTACACATGTATCCCAGAACTTAAAGTCAAATAAAATAAAACAAATGAACGGAAACAAAGAAACCAACAAACAAAAAACGAAACCCCAGGTTCTGATTTAGTAAGCCTGGGCTGGGACTGAGAGTCTGCATTTCTAACACATTTCTAGGTTGCTGCTGCTGTTGTTGCTCCATGGACCACACCATGAGTAGCAAGGGTGTATAGGATTTGGAATACAACTCCACTTGTAACTTGCTATCCTGCTAGGTCCTAAAGCCACTATCCTGTTATCCTAAAGCCACTAGCCAGTTAGAAGAAGAAATTCTAGATCTTTGTTTCAAACTCCGTCTCGGTTATTACGAATGGCTTGATAATGATGCTGTATGACTAGTGTCTGGGTTGGGGGAATCTTGGTACAAGGGCACTTTGTGAGTGTCAGACTTCAGCCTTCTTACCTAACCTTTATCATGGGTGTTCAAGTTTCCCATGATCTTCTGCACTGGTACCTGGTTTTCTCTTAGTCGCCTGCTAGAACTGGACTAGCTCTTTTCCCGCTCTTCTTTGTATCACCTGAAATGTATTTCCTGGCTTGGATGCTGAGGCCTTAGTCGCCTGCCCTTCTCTATTTCTCTGCCCTCCCTCAGGTAGAGTTCTGGATTGTTAGGTTCCAGTAGGATTGAGAGTACTGATTCATTATTTCGATGTGTATTTGAGTGTTTACTATGAGCCAGCACTGTACTGTCTTCAGTCTCAATTAGTTTAATCCATTTCCTTGTCCAAATCCCTATTTCCTGCTGAGAACTTCCTGACCTGGTTCATACTGCTTACAACATTATTTACATCATGAACTTTTAACGATTGTGAGGTTTAAAAGGATTAATGATTGTGAAAGCCCCCTTTAAGCTAAATGCTAAAATGATGTGATTATTTTGTATTATAATGTATATGAGTAAACACAAAAATGTATATTAAATAAGTAAGTCTAATTTCTTGACTTCATGTAAGCCTAAAAGGGTATTTCTTGTATGCAGTAAAGACTCAGAGGAGGAAAATATTCAGTAATAAATCTCTGATCTAGGAGTATCAATACAACTAAGTTTGGCTTCATGCACGGGTGACTTGATGGGCATTTACATGTATTTTCACCCAAGCACGTCTTCCCAGATAAGTTGTTATAGTACCTGAAATAGTCACCATTAGGGATTTTCTTCTTGGAGAAAATAGCTGTGGTAGTTTTTAGCTAAAAAGAAATGTTCTTAGAAACAGGTAGTTTTTATGAGTTGTTAATTCCTTTGAAGGGATCTGATGATCAGATTAGTTGCTATCAATTTTGATAAAAGAAAGCAGGACCCAAAAGGGAAGAAAGACTAAAAAGCAAGGAGATCTTGAGACAAGAAACAGAGGAAAATCTTAGAGAATAGACCTCAGCATTCTAGTTGGCAGGGCAGGACAGATCACCTTTGAAGCTGTGCCTGGCACAATAGGTGAAGCAAGCCTGTGCTTGTGGAGGGAGGAACCAAAAATTGGAACATCCTTTGGAAGTGTTGTCTGAGTCAGTTCGGGGTGCCATAACAACATACCATAAACTGGGCTTCAATAACAGTTTTCTCAGCGTTCTGGAGGGTGAATGTACAAGACCAGGGTCCCAGCAAGTTTGGATTCGAGTGAGGGCTCTCTTCTTGACTTGTAGACAGCTGTCTGAAAGACACTATCTTCCTCATTTGCTTCAGGTATTTGTGTTTTCTGTGTTGAGAAGGAGCTGTGACTTAACTGAGCATAATTAAAAACTTATTTGATAGTAGATGGTTTTATCAATGTGACACATAACTACATCACTTTTTTTTGCATCCTTCTCTGGCTTGCTCTTGCTCGTATTCGCTACTCTACTGGCATCTAAATAACTTGCTATGTGGTCTTACAATGTTATATGCACACAAAAAGAAGTGACTCCTCAGTCTTTCAGCTTAAGATGCACACTCTCCCACTAAATAAGTTTTAATACATTGTTTATTTCTTACAAATTGATGACAATATTTTTAGCTTCATTTTTGATTGTGGTAAAATTCACAAAAATTTTACTATTTTAACCAATTGAAGTGTACAATTCAGTGACAGTATATTCACAGTATTGTACACCAATCATCACTATGTAATTCCATAACATTCTCATCACCCCAAAAGGAACTCCTGTACCCACTAAGCAGTCGCTCCCCATTCCCCACTCCTCCCAGTTCCTGGAAACCACTAATTTATCTGTCTTTATATATTTGCCTCTTCTGGATGTTTCATATAAATGAATCATACATTATGTAGCCTTTTGTGTCTGATTTCACTTAGTTTTCACTTACTGTAATGTTTTCGAGGGTCATCCATGTTATAGCATGTATCAGTACTTTATTCCATTTATTATTATTTTTTTATTTTTTTCAATCTTAATGTTATTTATTTATTTATTTTATTATTTATTATTTTTTTATTATTATACTTTAAATTCTAGGGTACATGTGCACAACGTGCAGGTTTGTTACACATGTATACTTGTGCGATGTTGGTGTGCTGCACCCATCAATTCGTCAGCACCCATCAACTCGTCATTTATATCAGGTATAACTTCCAATGCCATCCCTCCCTTCTTCCCTCTCCCCACAATAGGCCCTGGTATGTGATATTCCCCTTCCCAAGTCCAAGTGATCTCATTTTTCAGTTCCCACCTATGAGTGAGAACATGCGGTGTTTGGTTTTCTGTTCTTGCGATAGTTTGCTGAGAATGATGGTTTCCAGCTGCATCCATGTCCCTACAAAGGACACAAACTCATCCTTTTTTATGGCTGCATAGTATTCCATGGTGTATATGTGCCACATTTTCTTAATCCAGTCAGTCACTGATGGACATTTGGGTTGATTCCAAGTCTTTGCTATTGTGAATAGTGCCACATTAAACATACGTGTGCATGTGTCTTTATAGCAGCATGATTTATAATCCTTTGGGTATATACCCAGTAATGCGATGGCTGGGTCATATGGTACTTCTAGTTCTAGATCCTTGAGGAATCGCCATACTGTTTTCCACAATGGTTGAACTAGTTTACAATCCCACCAACAGTGTAAAATAACTGAATAATAATAGTCTATTATGTGGATATACTACATTTTGTTTATCTGTTTGTCAGTTAATGGGCATTTGGGTTGTTTTAATCTTCTGGCCACTGTAAATAGTGCTGCTATGAACATTCATGTACACATTTTTTATTTAGACACGTGTTTTCAATTTTTTTGAGTATATACCCAGGATTGCATTTGTTGACTCATATGGTAATTCTATGTTTAACTTATTGGGGAATCGCCAAATTGTTTTCCATAGCAGCTGCCCCCTTTTATATTCTCACCAGGCAATGTATGAGGGCTCCAGTTTTTCTCCTCTCCTTAGCATTTGTTATTTTCCATTTATTTGAATATAGCCACCCTAGTGGGTATGAAACAGTATCTTGTGTGGTTTTAATTTGCATTTCCCCAATGTCTAATGGCATCTAGCATCTTTTCATGTGCTTGTTGGCTATTTTTTATAATTTTGGAGAACTGTCTATCCAAGTACTTTGCCAATTTGAAAAACTGGGTTGTGTCTATTTTTTGTTGATTTGTAAGAGTTCTTTATATATTCTGGATGCCAAAGTCTTATTACACATATAATGTGCACATATTTTTTCCATGCTGTGATTGTATTTTCACTCTCTTGATAATGTTCTTTAATGAACAAAATTTAAAATTTTGACGAAATCCAATTTACCTATTTTTCTTTCTTTGCTTGTGCTTTTGATATCTTAGCTGAGAAACCGTTGCCAAATCCAAGGTAATTAAGATTTATTCCTGTGTTTTCTTTTAAGATATTTATGTTTAAATAAAGTTTAGTGCTCAAATTTAGGTCTTTAATCAATTTTGAGTTAATTTTTGTGTATGGGGTTCTACTTCATCCCTTTGCATCTAGTTGTCCCAGCACTAGTTCTTGAAGATTATTCTTTTCTCATCAGATGATCTTGACAACCATGTCAACTACAAATTGATATAAATGTAAGGATTTATTTTTGAATTCTCAATTCTACTTCATGGATCTATGTGTCTATCCTTATGTCAGCATGCTAGCTGTTTTGACTACTGTAGCTTCGTAGCAAGTTTTGAAGTCAGGAGATGATACTGTCCTTTGTTTTTACTTTCTTTCATTGAGTAAAGTAGTCTCTGTTCAGATGCTACTTTCCTTTCTTTCTTATATTGTATGTGGTGGGGCCACAAAACTGCCCATAGCTGTGTGAGAAGGGTTTTTGGGTGCATACATGAAAAGAAAGGAGAGCATTTGTGATATTACTTGCAGTTCTCTATGCTTCAAATCTTTAAGTGAAAGTCAAATGCAATGTGAACTTTATAGTTCTACATAGACATTACACTACATGTGTTTGTTCCTGTATATTTATACAACCATGCTGCTGTTTCTCTAAGATAGATTCCTTGAAATGTGATGGCTATGTATCCTTAAATATGTGGTAGCACTTGTAATATACTGTTATCAGTTGTTATTTGGACTAAGGAAATATGAAAGACTAACAAGAATGCCAGCAATGATGTCGTAAAGGATTTTATAAAGAGAACACTAAGTCACAAAGTGATAGAATGAACATCATCATTAGCAATCATTTCCATGTGGTGTTATTTTACATACAAATGAGAATCAAAGCCATGCCTTGCTTATGTTGCTCCCTCTCTTCCTGTACAGTCTTCTGGTGAATAATGATTTACAGGAAGCAAGCCTTGTTCTTCAGGTAAGTCTTCTCACTGTCTCTAGCTTGCCTTCTCTAATTCCTTTTCCCCCCAGCCTCACTCTAGAATAAAAGATTCTCACTTGGGCAGTGCTTCTTTCCTTTGCTCTGTTGATTTTAGAGATGTCTTTTATAACACCTGCTTCTTTTATTTGTTCCAGTTATTTGCTTGCTTGTTGTTAAGTAAGAACATATTTCTTACTCATCTTTATGCCCCAGTTGTTGAATGACTGAGTAAGTGAAGGAAATAGGACTGCATCAGATTGTCCAGTGAGGGAATGGAGACTGAATGAAATGGGAATGAAAATTTAAATAAGATTACTATAATTAGTGGTAATTAACAAGATTACTATAAATTACAGTATCTCTAATTTCTAGAATTACCATTCAAATGGTATATTATTCAAATGCATCTGTAAAGAAAGGAAGGCTTGGCTCTTTCAGAGATAAATATGGTTTAGAAATTTTGTTGTTTTCACAGAATGGAAGGGTTATGGAAGGAAATAGCAGAAACATTAGTGGAGAGATAAGATAAAATATCATTTCTTAAGCTAAGACTTCAGGAATACTCTAAGGTTCAAGTTAAAAAATCATCAAGATTTCTGGGAATTCACTAGTGGAGTGACAAGAGTGAGACAAATGTAATTTTGAAGTAAACATCAGTAAAAATAAAACAAGAGAAAATAGTTTAAAATACACTTCTATTATATTTCTATTTATAAAAAATAATCTTCTTTATTATTTTATTATATATACTTGCAACTACGCAAAATAGGTTCTGCAAGTATATCTTCCTCCTTTCTCTTTTATCAATTCACATACTTAAACGTGGCATAAATTAGATGACATATTTTTACTAGTAAACTGGTAATATATTATTATTGAGTTATATTTTTTAAGATTTTTTTTTTTTTTTATTCAAGCTACCTATTCCCTGGCTGCCTTGTCATAGCTGCTAACATTTCTGGTGCTATATGTTAATATCTGGTTGAAAATTGTCACAGAACTTCCTTGAACTTCGATGTGGAAGTCACAATTGGTGCAAGTGAGTGCTGAGGTGGTCCATTGAGTTTGTCATCAAATTGGCCATATCCATGGATGGGATGAGGTACAGGCTGGGGAGACAAGCAAAATTATTGATCACTTGCCATCATGAGTCTTACTGTATGTAACACAGGGAAATTATAAAAAGCCAATAGAGAAGAAAGAAAACTTTAACACTAAATCTCAACCCTAATGTAGAAAATAATTATATTGGGAGTACGCAAGGTTAAGTGTTGTTTAAATAAAAGAAGTTGAAGACAGTTACCCTTATATATGCCAACTTCCATTAGGGCCACTATGGCATTAATTTCATTTGTTGAGGATGGTAGTATTAAGACTAATAAGTCTTCTGATTTGCTGAACCAGCTCATGGCTCTACATATGCTATTGTGTGAATTTATGATGCAATCTTGTTAGTCTGGTCATATCCCTGAGACCAAAATGACCCTTCTGCTCTGTCTTATATAACCATCTGAAATGCTAGATGTTTGTGTAAACATATCAAGTGGCGAGGGCTGAGCCAATGTAACATGCTGTTTGCTCCCTCAAGCATTGGAGAAGTTTGGCTCAACATTTCATGCTGATTTCCCTGAAGTATTTTGGATCCCTTGACAATGATGCAGTTTAGTGTTTTCATTAAATAGAAATTTCTCTTGACAGGTGGATACAATTTTATTCCCATTGACTTACTTACAATCTTTTATGAGTGTCTTAAAAGTGCTTCTTTCAGAAATTTGGAATTTACTGCCAAATTAAAGAGCTCCTAGCCTCCCAAATTACTTAAGACTGTTCAAAGTACTCAAGACAGTGCAAACTCATGGAGGAAGGCTTGGACTGGGGGTGCATTTGGGGGTGATGTTACTTCTGTTGGAAGCATGGATAGGGCAGGATTTCCAGGGGATGAGTAGGAGTGGTTGCCTAAAGGAATACATGTGAAACATATATCCATTTTAGTGTTCAATAAATACTGTTTGTGGAGGACTACGTGCAAACGAAGCAGGTCGTTCCCCGTAAGTCCTGCTCTTGCAAACGAAGCAGGGCGTTGGGGGCCTGTTTGTATGTAAACATCTTGAAAATCCAGAAAGTCAGGGAAAGGTCAGAAAAACAACAATGTGTCTTGTGACTTGGCAACATTCCACAAACGACTGTATAAAATAAAGCGGAGCACGCCATTCGAGGCGGCTGCCATGTTTGTCTTGTCTTGTGTTGTCTTGTGTGTTCATTCCTTTGTTTAGGAAACGCGCGGACCCCAACACTGTTGGTTGAATGAATTATGTTTTTGTGTTCTTCTTAAAGAGATTCTACATATAACTTTTTATCAATTTAGAGGGAGGGCACAGGGAAAGATAGGACATGTTACTGCAATAACATAAAGGATTATTGTTTGGCATTTGAGTAACAAGATTGCACCATCCCAATGACATTTTTCACTCTACTTAATATTTACATTATTGCCTAGTATATGTAGATATGTTTGGGACCAGGATTATTCTATCTATACAGTAATTTTGTTTCATATTATAATCTTACTGATCCATAGTTAATATTGGATGCATAAATGATAGATTATCTGAATTGCCAAGAGGTAATTCAGTGAGGTATTAGTGATGTAACATGAGAGAGTTTATGTTGCTTTTAAATTTGTACTCTGAGATGAAGTTAGCAGTTAATATATGAATATGATCTACTGTTAGGTTGAACATCTCTGGTTACATTGGATGCTTCAACAGGGCACCAAACACATGGCAGGTGGTTTACTGGATGACTAGCGTAGGATAATATATTAATATTAGTATATTAAAGTCCACATTACTAACAACTGAAAGTGATTTGGAGAATATGATAGTTTTTACCATGTGTACTTTCTAAAATATGCTTGGGATATCCTTTTATTTTAGCAGAAGTTATAGGACCTCAATTGAACTTATTGGAAGATTTTGAAGTAAGTAAGCTAAAGATCAACTATGAAACAAAGACAAAGTCAAGGTAGAGATGTCTTAGAAGCTATACTTTTCACTTTACTTAAGAAAATATTTAGGAAAATAAAAATTTATTTTATTTAGGAAAGAGTTCCCACCAGGATAATAAAATATAAAATATCATTTCTTATTAGATGATGAAAATGTTCTGGAATTAAATAGTTTTGAAGGTTGCAAAACTTTGTGACTATGCTAAAAACCATGGAATAGTACACTTGAAAATGGTGCATTTTATGGTATATGAAGTATTGCTCAATAAAAAAGAATATTAACAAATTGTGAGAAGAGTGTTTATATGGCATTATTAAGGGTTAAAGTAATGCATTAGCCCTATAAGATTCAAATTTCATGCTATTTCTAACTGCTTGAGAATGAAATCAAGGGAACATTGGCTTCTTATTAGAGGTGTCTTAGCAATCTTAGTGAAGGAAGAACATGTAAAGATTAAAGTCATGTAACAGTCATTGTGCTATGAATGTAGGTATTTTGTTTATGTAGGTGTTTTAAAGCTATCATTCAAACTGAACAATTGCCTTTAAGCAATACAGTCCAATAGTTGAGATACCAATTGTTGAGAGACCACAAACCTCTAGAAACTAGAAATAGTAATAGTTTGATTACAAAGTTTCCATCTACTAACCACAGTGGCAACATTCTTTGTAAAAAGCTGTGATAATCAGAGTTAAAGGTATCTTTGATGACATTAGTTAAGCAGAATTACTCAAGAAGGAGGGAAAAGACTTTTATAAATCATAAGAATAATTAAATGTTTAAGAAAACAATGAGAAATGACAATTACTTGAAAAAAATTTTAGTGAGAGAATAAAAAATCATTGTGTACACTTCAGAATGCCCACGGCATACTTTGCAAGAGTGCTGTTTGAGGTGGAAATGTAGAGGTCTGGTTCAGGAGTCTAGTCATGGCAACACATCTAAGTGTTGGTATGCTTTTGGGAAATTAATTTGAATTCCCTAAGTTTGCTTATCTTTACTTGGATACTTACTTGGATATCCTTACTTGGTTACAGGACAGAGAGATCAGATGATCTATGCTATTTCCTTCCTGTTCTAAAATTCTATTCTTTTAATTAATCAAGAGACAATGATTGATAGATGTATAAATTTAAAGTTGCCTCTAGATTACTTAGCTAGAAAAATAAATCTGGAACTCAAATTAGATTTAAACAGCTATAAGCACTTTTAGAAATAATAAGGCAATTTAATAATTGCGATCTTTTTATAAATCAAAATTGGAATTAAAAATATGTACTTTAGCTTCCGAGATCAGACGAGATCAGGCGTGAAACCATCATTCTCAGCAAACTATTGCAAGAACAGAAAACCAAATACCGCATGTTCTCACTCATAGGTGGGAATTGAACAATGAGATCACTTGGACACAGGAAGGGGAGCATCACACACCGGGTCCTATTGTGGGGAGGCGGAAGGGGGGAGGGATAGCATTAGGAGATGTACCTAATGTAAATGACGAGTTAATGGGTGCAGCACACCAACATGGCACATGTATACATATGTAACAAACCTGCACGTGGTGCACATGTACCCTAGAACTTAAAGTATAATAAAAAAATATGTATTTTAATGCCCTACATTTTAACTCTCCAGGTAACATTATAAGCACTTCAATAGAGTCCACTCAAAAATAGTGTATCTGTGAATGCTTAATGTTAAAAGAGGCTATCCCCTTCATCATTTAGCAAATACTTGTTGAGCACCTGTGATAAATCAGGCACAATTCCAGGCCCATCCTTGCCCTCATGGAGCTTACATTCTTGTGGTGAGAACAGACCATAAATGACAAGCATAATAAATACATAAATTATGTTATATGTTGGAAGGTGATAATTATGGAAAATAGTTAAAAGGGTATTTTTATTTCTGGGGGTAAATTGCAATCTTAAATAGGTGGTTAGGTGTAGGTAATATTTACTTGTAGCCTCAGAATATAGGTTTAATATACTCATTTATTCAGTAATTTAACAAATATTCATTGAGCACTTACTATATTGTAGTGTTTGTGTGAGGAGCTAGGAGAAAGGGAGTATGGTCTTTGATTGCATGGAGCTTCTATTTTAATAAAGGAGACAGATGTTAAATAAATCCACACTACATATGCAAGTACACATTGTTTTAAGTGTAATGAAAGGAAAGAGCTGGAGGGGGCCTATTTTATGAGAAGGATTAGAGAGAGCCAGTCTCTCCGGGACAGAGACCTTGAGTGAAGATATATATTTGTGAAGAGTATTAAGGAGAGTAGTAGGTTTTACATTTTATTTCCAAATTCAGCAAGCTCAGTGCCTTCCTTTCTCTAAAAGCAGTCATGCTGAGAAACAGACTTGTCTACTGGCAGCCTGCTTTTGTTTTGGCCTACAATGGAGTCTCTTTAAAAAGGAAAGAAAAAAAAAAAAAAACTAAAAAACAATCTTATTTCCACTGTTGTCCATTAGAATAATTTGAAAAATCCAAGTTCTTGCTCTCTTAGGATCTTGTAAAGAATCTAAGTGCTGAGCAGATGTGAAAAGTTCTGGAACATTTAAAATCCTTTGGCTTAATGGTGTATTGTGACTTTTTTTCTGCACACCTTTCTCAGGTAGTAACTGCATTATCTACCACCGGATACTCATCTTTCTGGCCAGTAAAATTCAGGCCCAAAATATCCTTCTCATCTCATCTTTTGTAGAATTTGTTTGTTCATTGAGAACAAAGGAGACTTATTTGAAGCCTCATAGGAGGGTGTTCTAACATTCTCTTTAAAAAGTCTAACAGTCCTTGTCAGTATACTTGAAGTTTGTGATAGATATGGAAAACCGTGACTGACTGTGCTTGATCCTGTTTTTGCTGCTTTTATAATTCATAAGGGCCATTTTATTGCAGTTTGGCATGGTTTGGTATTATTGTCAGTCAGTACTTATGTAATATTTTATAATGGAAAAGTGCTTTCTGGCCGTTTATTACAGAAGCCTCTGTTATCAGTGACAAATAGTTCTAGGAGGCTGTTCATCACACAGCTTTGTCTGCTTTATAGTTTCAGCTAAAACACTAGAGCGTTTGCCAACACTAAGAGGAGGATTCAGTACAACAACTTTTCCAGTACAATAATTCTTTCTTTGGATATGAAGTCATGGGATTTTCAAAACTCCTGGTAAAAAATATTGGCTCTTTTGGATGCATTTTTGTACTGACAGAGGAATGATGTGGAGATAATACTAGAGGATTTGTTCAAGTCTAGAAAAGAAAAATAATAAAATGCTTTTAAAAGTCAAGCATCTAGTTAAAACATGGACGGTTCTAGAATTATTGAGGGATTGTTTCCCAAGGTGGTCCTCTATGACTCATCAGAATAGCATAATATTTAAGTTTTGGAGCAGACAAGGCTGGGTTCAGATTCTTATTTCCACCACTTACCAAATGACTATGTGAGGGAGAAACCATCAAAAACATTACTGACATTGAATTTCTCACTTTGACGTTGGGCAAGCAAACCACTTTAAATCCCTGAGCCTGAATTTTCTCAATTGTCAAAGAAGGGTGTTGTTATCTTTGTTGAAGGTTAATCCTTGTGAGAATTCAATCAGATAAAGCCTAGAACAGAACAGTACACATTTGTTCAATGATTCCTCTCTTTACTTCTCCTCTTTCCCTTCTCTTACCATCTGCCTCATAAAGAAATAGCAATAACAATGAGATTAAATGGGAGATGATCTGAAAATAATTTCCAAACTGGCTAAATATAGCGGTGTGCTTATATTTCCTTCATTTAAATGTTGCTAAGAAGAAAATTTTATTGGAGACCAGTACTTAAAATGAATTATAATTAAATGAAAATAATATTATCTCTTAGGAAACAGTTTGGAAAACTTGGATAAAATAGAAGTTCAAAGTGGCATGGCAAGGTCTGTCAGTAATTAATTGAATTTAGGCAAAGGGTTTACCGTAATCAATAGCTGGTTGATAGGCAATTACATGAAAAGTAATTGTGTCTGATTGGAGTGGCATTGCCCGTGATGTGAGTTTTGATAATGCATGGCCCACTGGATTATTTAATTATCAAAACTTCTGGGGGAACGATGAAGACAAATTTCCCTTTCTTCAAATTGCTGTGGAATTTTGGGGGACTCCAAACTGCTTAATAGAATTCTAATGCATGTAAATGTATTGCTTTAGGTTTGCAATGGAATTTAAGGTTTGTTTGGTTGCAGTATTTGACACTCCATTGTGGAATGGATTTGTCTGATCTGCCTAGGTGGGTCTGTATCTTCTTTCTCTATCTTTTTAAAGCATTCTTTCAAATTTTGTGTTTAACCAAAGGGAATGAAGCTCCATACAAGAAAAAGACCCTTTTTTGGTATTGTGTTTGAAAAGCTGTACTCTCTTGCTAGAATTAGTGAATAACTCACTACAGAAACAAATGTACCAACAAAGGGACATTATACCAGGGTAGGATAAAAGACTGAATAAGGGTTTCAAATTTGTTAATAGGACTGGCAGAAATGAATCCTGGGCAGCAGCTGTATGGACTAATGAGACTGGGTCTAGGTAGAGTTGTGAAGAAACAGAATGTAGAAGTGGAAAGATATACTTGAGAGATTCTAAGATAGGCTAGTGAGGATTTAGACTTAGTTCGCCTCTCACAATTTATCATAATCACTTGTGTAATAAATGATGGCAAATTTGTTTATGACACATAGGGTGTAAGTAATATATTTCTCTCTGTTAAAGTCTGGCTTCCAGTCCCTCTTTCATGGTTGGCAAGAGAAAACAATTTCAGATATTTTTTGAGATTCCTTCCTTCTCCTCTGGGTTGAGCCAAGGCCCTGGGGCTTATGCAGTATAGAATGGATCAAAGAGAGGTCAGGAGTTTGTTGTGGTCACTACTGCAGGCTCATGTCCAGCTTCTACCTGGTCCTTTCAAAGGCAGAGACTTGGCTGGGTTATCCACTCCATTCATTCCAAGCTCGGTCTTTGAAGCTAAGGTCCTTGGTGCTTAGCTCTTAGGCATTCTTGTACCCATCTCCACTTAAGTGTCCTGTCACATCCAGGTGTTGGGTATAGACTGACTCTAAGCATCTCTCTTTTTTCCTTCCTTATTCCTTCTGTCCTCACTACCTCCCCCAACACACACACACACACACACACACACACACACACACACACCACACACACACTCACACTTTGGGTTTGGACTACAGCCTTTCTCTGGGAAGCATCAGCTCTTATCACCCTCTGGAACACAGAGATCTTCCCTATAAAAGAAAGATCAACATTAGTTTTACTAGCGAATCGAAAAGAAGAAATATAAATATATGTAAAATCTATATCAATTAATTTCTCATTAACTCATCTTGTTAGACTTGTTTAATCACATATCCTTCCTGTTACTACTAAGTTTTCTGAGATAGGAACTATATCTTCATACACACAATTGTTTCTCTAATACTGAGCCCATAGTAGATACTCAAAAGATATTTGCGTAAAAAAGAATAAATAATCAGATAAGTTGAGTGGGGTCATAAAGTCGTAAAACAAAAAATCTTTTCAGGAAGGTGTTGGGAGAATTAAAGTTTTACTAAGTTTAAGAAGCGTGAAACCTAAAATAATAAAGAAGGATCTAGAGACCTAGGCAGAGTCAGAAAAGAATTCTGCTTCTCCAAGGATCCAGGAAGCTGAAATCAAATGTGACTTAGGTATAGGACAGAAGAGTGACTTACTAAGGAGGACAATGACCTCAAACTCTGAGGTTTAAGGAAGGTCTGATATTCAGCAGGATAGAAGAGTAGGGGAAGGTTGAAAGGCATGAATTTTCATTTCAAACACTTGACAAGCTACGTGAGTCATTTTTCACTTCTGTCTGTTAGTTAGCTCATCTCTATAAAAGTTTTGCCTTCTGTAATCATTCACTGTAGTAAAATGGAGTGCACTTCTATAGCAGATACAGGACTAGGGTAGAAACCAATTACAGAATCCTTTTATGGTTAATGATGATGGAACAGTGACGATGGTTGCAGAAAACTACCCAGAGAACTTCTGTTTGTTCTAAAGGAACATCTTTTGTCATTTGCTAAATTTTCATTTTCTATTTGAGATTCTTGAGAAAATAGCAAAAGAGTATGCATTAAAAATCTCACTTATTCGCATATTCAGAAAATATTTTGTGATATTATATTCAAGGCAGCAAAAGAATTTAAGATGTCCAGTGACAGACTGGATTAAGAAAATGTGGCACATATACACTATGGAATACTATGCAGCCATAAAAAAGGATGAGTTTGTGTCCTTTGTAGGGACATGGTTGCAGCTGGAAACCATCATTCTTAGCAAACTATCACAAGAACAGAAAACCAAACACCGCATGTTCTCACTCATAGGTGGGAACTGAACAATGAGATCACTTGGACTTGGGAAGGGGAACATCACACACCGGGGCCTATCATGGGGAGGGGGGAGAGGGGAGGGATGGCATTGGGAGTTATACCTGATGTAAATGACGAGTTGATGGGTGCTGATGAGTTGATGGGTGCAGCACAGCAACATGGCACAAATATACATATGTAACAAACCTGCACATTATGCACATGTACCCTAGAACTTAAAGTATAATAATAATAATAATTAAAAATAAATAAATAAATAATAAAAAAAAGAAAAAAAAGAAAAAAAAAGAATTTAAGATGTCATTGCTGTAATCTATAGGTTGTGCTGGTGGTGATGGTGTGTGTCATAACAAAGAACTAATCCAAGTGTAGGAAAAAACAATAAAACAATGTTTTATGATAAAGGCCATATTGTGAGATATACAATAAAGCTTTCAGAAGAGAGATTATATCTAATAGAATGATCATGAAAAACTTCTCAAAAGAGAAGATGATGATTTGTACCTTGAATGATTTTAACAGAGGCAGAAAGATATTTCAGGAAGAAAGAATGAAATAGCCTTGTCTCTAGATAACAGCTTTGTCTTCTTCCTGGTAATCAATTGAGTAACCATATTGATGGCAGCGTGTGGTTGCCCTGCTGTGCTTATTATCTTGTATTTATATAGTGTGAATCTCAAAGCTTGATTGGCGTAATTCCCCTGCTATTATGATGTCGTTGAAGTGGTTTGTGGTCTTTTGGAAGGGTAAGATTTCCCAGAAAAAATAGTGGTGAGATTCTTAGATTTGGAAAATACTGGGTGTGCATTATTTTTCTCGGGTTCCAAGTGATTCCTTTTAGTTAACTAAATGATCTGGGAAGATGGCTGTCATTCTACGCCATACTTTGGACTCTACTATTTGAACCTCATCTGGCAGAAGGTCAGGTTTTAGGTTTAATTACTCTGTGTAAGTCAGAGAAAATAAGATCTCACATTACATATGCCTATTTTTTTCCCCCAAATGAGCTAGCTGAGGGGCAGGGTAAAGTTGCTTTTTAAAAATATATTCTGCTAGAAAATAGGAAGTTGTACTGATTTGACTTACATAAATATTTAAAACAACCTTATGTACTCCAAATATAAAAATAAAAATAAAAATATAATTACAAATGGGGAAATATTGATAACAAATATGGTAAAGTAGTATTATTTGTAATATATATGTATATATTAAATAATGTATGTATATATGTATATCTACACATATATATACACACACACATATGTATGTTTAGAAATTGATGATAGAACATCCAAGATTGTGAATGGTTAAAGGGCATAAACAGAAAAAACTTTTTAAGAGAAGAAATGCAAACAAACATGTTTCAATAAACATATGAAATCATCTTTGGTAAAGCTGATAATCAAATGAAATGAAAATCAAGACAAGAATAATGTTTCACTTTACCTATAATTTAACAAAATTTAAAAAGGTAATATTTTGATATTGAGGGGAGTAAAAGGAGAATTTGCCTACACTTTTAAAGGACAAATTGATAACATACGTTTTTTGATCAATTTCTAGTTTACGGTCCATCCCTGGTTTCATATTTTCATATTCCTAGAAATGTGTTTTAAGGAAATTATATTTTAAAAACAAAAAATAAAAATAAAAGTCTTATGCATGTCCAGTGTTGTGATGTCATTTGGCATTGGATTCGGAAAAGTCTGTAGTATAGTTTAAAGTTGGATAATGTGATGCCTCCAATTTTGTTCTTTTTGCTTAGGATTGCCTTGGCTATTTGAGCTGTTTTTTTTTGTTCTATGTGAATTTTAAAATAGTTTTTTCTAGTTCTGTGAAGAATGTCATTGTTAGTTTGGTAGGAATAGCATTGAATCTGGGTTCATATCTTCATTTTATTTTATTAACTTTTATTTCAGGTTCAGCGGTACATGTGCATATTTGTTATATATGTGAACTTGTGGCACCAGGGTGTGTTACACAGATTATTTCACCATCCAGGTGCTAAGCCTAGTACCAAATGGCTGTATTTTCTCTTCCTCTCCCTCCTCCCAACCTTCACCCTCAGGTAAGTCCCAGTGTCTGTTGTTCCCCAGTTTGTATCCATGTGTTCTCATCATTTAGCTCCCACCTATAGTGAGAATATTTGCTATTTGGTTTTCTGTTCCTGCATTAGTTTGCTAAGAATAACGGCCTCCAGCTCCATCCATGTTCCAACAAAGGACATAATCTCCTTCCTTTTATGGCTGCATAGTATTCTATGGTATGTATGTACCACATTTTCTTTATCCAGTCTACCACTAATGGGCATTTAGGTTGATTCCATGTCTATGCTGCTGTGAATAGTGCTGCAATGAACATACAGGTGCATGTGTCTTTATGATAGAACAATTTATATCCCTTTGAGTATATTCTTAGTAATAGAATTTCTGGGTCAGCTGGTAGTTCTGTTTTTAGGTTTTTGAAGAATCACCATACAACTTTCCACAATGTTTGAACTAATTTACACTCCCCCCAACAGTGTATAATTATACTTTTTCTCTTCAACCTTGCCAGCACCTGTTTTTTTTGTTGTTGTTGTTGTTGTTTTGTGTGTGTGTATGTGTTTTTTTTTTTTTTTTTTACTAATAGCTATTCTGACTGGTGTGAGATGGTATCTCCTTGTGGTTTTGATTTGCATTTCTCTAATGATCAGTGATGTTGGGCTTTTAAAAATATGCTTGTTGGCTACACATATGCTTTCTTTTGAAAAGTATCTGTTCATGTCCTCTGTCCACTTTTTAATGGAGTTGTTTGTTTTCTTCCTGTAAATTTGTTTAACTTCCTTATAGATGCTGGATATTAGACCTTTCTCAGATGCATGGTTTGCAAAATCTTTCCCATTCTGTAGGTTGTTTGTTTACTCTGTTGATAGTTTCTTTTGCTGTGCAATATCTGTTAAGTTTAATTAGATTACTTTTGTCAGTTTTTGCTTTTGTTGGAACTGCTTTTAGCATCTTTGCCACAGAATCTTGCCAGTTCTTATTTCTGGAATGGTATTGCCTAGGTTGTCTTCCAGGGTTTTTATAGATTTGGGTTTTACGTTTGTCTTTAACCCATCCTGAGTTAATTTTTGTATATGGTCCAAGAAAGAGGCCCAGTTTCAATCTTCTGCATATGGCTAGCTAGTTATCACAGCATCATTTACTGTATAGAGAGTTCTTACCCTATTGCTTGTTGTCAGCTTTGTTGAAGATCAGGTGATTGTAGGTGTGTGGCCTTCTTTCTGGGCTCTCTATTCTGTTCCATTGGTCTATGTGTCTGTTTTTGTATCAGAACCATGCTGTTTTCATTGTTGTAGCCCTGTAGTATAGTTTGAAGTTGGATAATGTGATGCTTCCAGTTTTTTTTTTTTTTTTTTTGCTTAGGACTGCGTTGGCTATTTGGGCTGTTTTTCTTTGTTCTGTGTGAATTTTAAAATAGTTTTTTCTAGTTCTGTGAAGAATGTCATTGTTAGTTTGGTAGGAAAAACACTGAATGTATAAATTGCTTTGGGCAGTACGGCCTTTGTAATGATATTGATTCTTCCTATCTATGAGCATGAAATATTTATCCATGTGTTTGTGTCATCTCTGATTTCTTTGAACAGTGTTTTGTAATTCTCAAAAGGTCTTTCACCTCCCTGGTTAGCTGTGTTCCTAGGTCTTTCATTGTTTTATGGTAATTGTGAATGGGATTGTGTTACTGATTTAACTCCTTGCTTGGTGGTTGTTGGTGCATAGGAATGCTAGAGATTTTTTTTCTTTTCTTTTTTTTTTGAGACAGAGTATCTCTCTGTCACCCAGATTGGAGTGCAGTGGTGCAATCTTGGTTTATTGCAGCCTCCACCTTCTAAGTTCAAGGGATTCTCCTGCCTCACCCTCCCGCGTAGCTGGGACTACAGGTGTGTGCCACCATGCCCAGCTAATTTTTGCATTTTGGTAGAGATGGGGTTTGCCCATGTTGACCAGGCTGGTCTCGAACTTCTGACCTCAGATGATCCACCCTCCTTGGCCTCCCAAACTGCTGGGATTACAGGCATGAGCCACCATGTCCAGCTGAGATTTTTACATGTTGATTTTGTATTCTGAAACTTTTCTGAAGTTGTTTATCAGCTGAAGGAGATTTTGGGCTGAGGCTATGGGGTTTTCCAGATATAGAATTATGCCATCTGCAAACAGGGATAGTTTGACTTCCTCTCTTCCTATTTGGATGTCCTTTATTTCTTTCTCTTGCATGATTGCTCCAGCCAGGAGTTCCACTATGTTTAATAGGAGTGGTGAAAGAGAGCATCCTTGTCTTGTGCTGGTTTTCAAAGGGAATGCTTCCAACTTTGGTACAGTCAGTATGATGTTGGCTCTGGCTCTGGGTTTTAATAGATGGCTCTTATTTTTTTGAGGTGTATTCCTTCAATACCTAGTTTATTGAGTTTTTTTTTTTTTAACATGAAGCGATGTTGAATTGTATTGAAAGACTTTTCTGCGTCTATTGAGATAATCATGCATTTTTTGTCTTTCATTCTGTTTGTATGTTGAACCAAACTTGCATCCTAGAGATAAAGCCTACTTGATTGTGGTGGATTCGCTTTTTGATGTGCTGCTGGATTTATTTTGCAAGTATTTTGTTGAAATTCTTTGCATCAATGTTCATCAAAGATATTGGCCTGAAGTTTTCCTTTTTTGTTAAGTCTCTGCCAGGTTTTGGTATAAGGGTGATGTCTCAAAGAATGAGTTGAGATGTCTCTCCCCCTCAAGTTTTGGAATAGTTTCAGTCGGAATGATATCATCTCTTTTTTGTACATCTGGTAGAATTCAGATGTGAATCTGTCTGGTCTTGGGCTTTTTATGGTTGGCAGGGGATTTATTACTTATTTAGTTTCAGAGCTTGTTATTGGTCTGTTCAGGATTCAATTCGGGAGTAAATGGTAACATCTACTTTATCATTTCTGATTTTTTTTTGGATCGTCTCTGTTTTCTTCTTTATTAATGTAGCTTGCAGCCTATCTTATTAATTTTTTCAAAAAAAACTTCTGTATTTATTGATCTTTTGAATGGTTTTTCATGTCTCAGTCTCCTTCAGTTTAGCTCTGATTTTTGTTATTTCTTTCTTGTCTTCTGCTAGCTTTGGTGTTGGTTTGCTCTTGCTTCTGCAGTTCTATAAGTTGTGATGTTAGTTTGTTAATTTGAGATCTTTCTAACTTTTTGATGTGGACATTTGGTGCTATAAATTTCCCTCTTAACACTACCTTAGCTGTGTCCCAGAGATTCTGGTATGTTATATCTTTGATCTCAGTTTCGAAGAATTTCTTGATTTCTGCCTTAATGTCGTTATTTGCCCAAACATCATTTAGGAGCAGGTTGTTTAATTTCCATGTAATTGAATGGTTTTTAGTGACTTTTAAAGTCTTGATTTCTATTTTTATTGTGCTTTGGTCTGAGAATTTGTTTGGTATAATTTCAGTTCTTTTGCATTTGCTGATGATTGTTTTATATCTGATTGTGTAGTCAACTTTAGAGTATGTGCCATATGGCAATGAGAAGAATTTATTATCTGTTGTTTTTGGGTAGAGTTCTGTAGAGGTTTGTCAGATCAATTTGGTTCAATGTTGAGTTCAGGTCATAAATATCTTTGCTAATTTTCTGGCTGAATAATCTGTGCAATGCTGTCAACGGAGTGTTGGAGTCTTCTACTATTATCATGTGGGAGTACAAGATTCTTTGTAGGTCTCTAAGAACTTGCTTTATGAATCTGGGTGCTCCTGTGTTGGGTGGATATATATTTAGGATAGTTAGGTCTTCTGGTTGAATTGAACCCTTTACCATATGTAAGGCCCTTCTTTGTCATTTTTGAACTTTGTTGGTTTAAAGTCTGTTTTTTTTTTTTTCCTGAAATTAGGAATACAACCCTTGCTTTTTTCTGATTTTATTTGCTTGATAGATGTTCCTCCATCCCTTTATTTTGAGCCTATATGTGTCATTGTGTGTGAGATAGGTCTCTTGAAGACAACAAACCATTGAATCTTTCTTTTTATCTAACTTGCCACTCTGTGCCTTTTAAATGGGGCATCTAGCCCATTTACATTCAAGGTTAGTATTAATATGTGTGTATTTGATCCTGTCATTGTGGTGTTAGCTTGTTATTAGCTTGTTTGTGTGGTTGCTTTATAGTGTCATTGGGCTGTGTATTTAAGCGTGTTTTTGTAGTGGCTGGTAACAGTCTTTCGTTTTGATATTTAGTGCTCCTTTCAAGATCTCTTGTAAGATGGATATGGTGGTAAAAAAACTCCCTCAGCATTTGCTTATCTGAAAAGAAATTTATTTTTTCTTTGCTGAGGAAGCTTACTTTTGCTGGATTTGAAATTCTTGGTTGAAGATACTTTTCTTTAAGAATGTTGAATTTAGATCCCCAATCTCTTCTGGCTTGCAGGGTTTCTACTGAGAGATCCACAGAAACCATTTGAAGGGGATCTGCTGTTTCTCTCTAGCTGCCTTTAATATTGTTTCTTTCATTTTGACGTTAGAAAATCTGACAATTATGTATCTTGGGAATGATCTTCTTGTGTAGAATCTTGCCAAGGCTCTCTGTATTTCCTGATTTTGACTGTTGGCTTCTCTAATAAAATTGGGCAAGTTTTCACAGATGATATCCTGAAATATGTTTTCCAAGTTGTTTGCTTTCTCCCTGTCTTTTATCCTAATGCTATCCCTCCAACAGCCCCATGTCCCCCAGCAGGCCCCAGTGTGTGATGTTCCCCTCCCTACATCCATGTGTTCTCATTGTTAACTCCCATGTATGAGTGAAAACATGCCATGTTTGGCTTTCTGCTCTTGTGTTAGTTTGCTGAGAATGATGGTTTCCAGCTTCACCCATGTCCCTGCAAAGGTGATGAACTCATCCTTTTTATGGCTGAATAGTATTCCTTGAGCTGGGTACCTCAGTTGGAAATGCAGAAATCACCCACCTTCTGTGTTGATATAGCTGGGAGCTGCAGACTAGAGCTGTTCCTATTCAGCCATCGTTGCCTGTCTTATTTTAAAGAGCTACTCTTCAAGTTCCAAGATTTTTCCCTCAGCTTGTTTTTTTCTGCTGTTAATCCTTGCAATTGATCGCATTGTGAAATTCTTCTTGTGTGTTTTTTATCTCTATCAGATTATACTGGCTATGTTGTCTGTTAGCTCCTGTATCATTTTATCATGATTCTTAGTTTTCAGATTGAGTTTTGGCCTTCTCCTGAATATCAATGATTTTTGTTCCTATTCATATTCTAATTTCTGTTTCTGTCATTTCAGCCAACTCAGCCTGGTTAAGGATACCTATTGGAGAACTAGTGCAGGCGTTTGGAGGACATAGGACACTCTGGCCATGTGAGTTACCAGAATTCTTGCATTGATTTTTTTCTCAGCTCTGCATGTGTGTGTCCCTTTAACTGATGAGCTGCCTCTAATTGAAGTGGTCAGGCAGGGGCTGGGTGGATGTACTCAAGTCCCAGGTCAGGTGATCCTGTCTAGTGAGGAGAAGTGAGGGCTGGGACCTGTGTGGAGAACAGTCCGGCCACTTTTCCTTGAGGTAGGTGGTCTGTCCTGGGAGTTTGGACCAGTCCCTGGTCCCTTGGATTCTCCAGACCCTTGAAACATCTAGGGTGAGAGCTACAAGATGGCAATTATGGCAGCCTGCTTCTCCTACTGGGAGTTTTGTTGCCAAGTTGCTACTGGCTCGATATTCCCGGTGTGGGGTGATTGCAGACCCAGGCTGGGAGGACACACCCACTGAGGAGATACAGGATTGGGGACCCATGTAGCAAATAGTCTGGGCACTTTTCCATAGGGGTGCTCCAGTATGCTGGAGGTCCATTCCAGTTCTTAGTCACCTTGGCTATTTAGTACCTGAAGGTATCAGTGAAGGTTGCAAAATGTCTCTTGCTTTTTAAAACTACACTTATTCATGTGACTTCATCTGCCTATCAAAAATCATATTATTACCACAAGACTGTTGGGAAAATCAGAGGTACCTAATGGGTGTTCAATATGATAATTATTATTGTGTTGATAATCACAAATTTGACTATCACCTAGTCATTAATTGTAATATTTAAGAAGAGGCCATGCACAGTGGCTTGTACCTGTAATCCCAGCACTTTGGGAGGCTGAAGCAGTTGGATTGCTTGAGCTTATAAGTTCAAGACCAGCCTGGGCAACATGGTGAAGATCTATCTCTACAAAAAAATACAAAAATTAGCTGGGCATGGTGGTGCATGCCTGTAGTCTTAGCTACTTGGGAGGCTGAAGTGGGAGGATGGCTTGAGCCCAGGAGTTGGAGGTTGCTGTGAGCCGAGATTGCACCACTGCATTCCAGTCTGGGCGATAGAGCCAGACCTTGTCTCAAAAAAAGAAAAAAAAGAAAAAAAAAAGAAGTGCACCTGTCTTACAGGCATATAAATGGACTTGTGATATTACATTCACTAAATGAAACAACATAATAAAAGTGTGTAAACTGGATGTCCTTAACTATTTAAAATTTATAAAGGGAAAAAACTGAAAGGAAATATGTCAAAATGTTAATTCTAGTTATTTTTGATAGGGTACTACGGATGAATGCTCTTTCTGATTTTAAAAATTATATTTAAAAATCTTTTGTTTAATTATAAAAGGAAAAATACATTATGTCATATAACCATAAAAACTTGAAAGTGATTTGTAATTAAAACTAATTTAGATTTTTTTAATAGTAAAATGTTTGATTTCATTAAGAATATCTCATTGCTGCAATAAAATGAGATTGTTATGGAAGAATGACATTTCTAGATTGCCACTCTTAGAATTGAGGAAAACATGCCTTTTTATAGTATTTTATTTTTAAACATACTTTGATTTGTAAATGCAAGTTATGTTATATAAACAAAAATTAAGAAATACTGACCCTTCGTGGAAGTGCTGTGTTCTCTGTAGAAACATATGTTCTTGTGAATAAAATTTGCCTTTTCCACTCCTGCATGACCATTCAAATTCATGTCTTAGTATATAACTGCTTTGTTTTCCTTTTATCTTTTGATTTTGAAAGTGTATTTATATTCTTTTTAAATTTGCAATATTATATAATCATTGTAGAGAGTTTGAAAATTATTAGAAAACATAAAAATATAGAAAATAATTAGTGATTCTATTGTCTGTACATAAGAGTTGTTAATACTATAAAACATTTTTTCTACATTTTTTCAACAAAGTTGAGTAAACTGCAAATGATCTAGTACATTTGGTGAGAATTTTATATCATTAAGTTTTGTTTCAAAGTATGACTTTTTGTTTAATAATTTGAATATTCCACGATTTGTTTAAATTTGTGTTTTTTAAATTAGCAGTTTGAACACTCTGTTGGTCAATTGGGTTTTTCTATAAATTATTGTTCCCTAACTTTTCTCACTTTTTAATGGAATGTTAATGCTTACCTAATTGATTTGCTGAACTCAGTACATTAAATATGTTTCTGTAAATTTTAAAACAAATTGTTACTTACATTTTGTCTGTTAAAACATTTTAAGAACTGTGAATTTTAATATACATAAGCAGCATTAAAACTTCTAAACATCTAAACACTGAATATGTTGCAGTCTCTTTTACTTTCAGGAAATAATGAGTCACAGAGGCACTAAGACAAATACTGGTCACTTTCACATACATTCTGTTGCTCTGTGGACAGGCAGCTGTAATCTAAGGATTTAAGAGTGTGCATTCTGGTGTATGACTATTTGAGTTTGTACCCAGATCTTTCAATTACTAGCTGCATATTCTCAGGCAACTTTCTTAATCTTCATGTCTAGACTTCATTATTTTTTTAAGACTTTAATTTTTTTAGGCAGTTTGAGGTTCACAGCAAAATTAAAATTTCTTTCATTTTTGTTTCTATATTTGAAGTACTGGATTTTAGTGTTTTTATGTCATTAAATCTCTTGACATTTTACTTTGGATTTTCTCCATTGCCTTTATTATTAGAGCACCTTTTCCTAACTTGATTTCAGTTAAATTTATTTAATACTTATGTCTTCACAGTTTCTACATACTTTGGCAATACATCTAGAATTTATTTTGACATACAATATGAAAGTTAAACATAATTCTCTTTCTCAATATTTAATGCATTTCCCAGGGCTTTGTTATAAATAAATAATTCATTCCTTCCACATTTGTTGTAATACTTGTTTTGTCATATGCTGTATATGGATATCAAGAATTTGACATTAATCATTTTTCATTATTATTATATTTACTTGAGCTTATTTTTCTGGAGTACACAATTCCAGCCTGTTGATTCACAGTACAGTTGTCCCTTGATATTTACAGGGTATTGGTTTAAGGATATCTTCTGGATATATACCCATTTTACAGATGGTAAATATATATACCATGTATAAATGTATCGTATACATTTATATAGTGTGTATATACATATATACACACACATATTTATATATACACATATATACACATGTATGTATATATAGTATACACACACATATATACATTTATATATGTATATATACACACACAGACACACACACACATACATGCATAGTTAAGAAGATTTAATAACTTAGAATGCATAGTGTGTGACATGCCTGACAGATGGCCCAGTACCAGTAAATTTTCAATAAGTCATAGAAACTGGTATTATTGAACCATTTTTTCCCAAACTAGCTTGAAATCAAATGAAAAGATTCTTGATTCCTGATATGGAAGGGAGTGGAGCCACATTGCTGGCTATCTACTGGATCTGAGGTTAAATCCTTTATCGATATTGGAATCTGGTGATATTGGATATTTAAACTTGAAGCAGTTGTGACCTTTAATTTCTGAACTATTTGGGGGATACTTAGTGAGAAGCTGAACCATATTGCAGATTCCTAAAATGATTGTTAGTTAATTACATAATGCACGTTTTAAGGAATTGGTTAGAACATTTTTTGTTATATGCTGTATTTGTGATTTATCCAGTGTAAATGATGGGAGGTCAGTTCATTGTCTTCAGGGCTCTTACATTCCCTTTTTGTGCCTGTTAACTTTTCATTCCTGTGCCTCTAACACAGACACTGTGTGTTCTCAAATATAGCCCCAGCCTCTGCCATGTAGGACTTTATCCTTTCCAAAAATTAATTATATTTCTTAAAGCACCTCTAGACTGAAGGCATTGGAACTTAACATGACAAAGAATTGCTAATGATGAAATTTAAGATTTGTGGGGAAGATAACTAGTGGGTCCTTTTTGCCTTCTTTTTGTTCCATGGGAGTTAGATGCTGTTTGTCTGCTCTTATTTTCTCATATTTAACATGTCCCTGCCTGAATGTTGGAAACGCTTTCTGTAACCAACCAAAGTCCCTTATCCCAGGCATTCTGTTCTATATTTTTTCTGCAGATGGGTTGTTCTATGTTTCAGCAGCAATTCCTGGACTGCTAAGCTCTATTTGTTTATAAAGTATCTTGTTTACCAAGTCAATTGCCTTCTGGGGCAAGCCATTTTAGGACATAATAACTCTTAATACCTTTTGCACATTTGTCCCATAATATGGCTGTGTCCACACATGCAAATATATTTGATTGAATTCAGCAAAACTAATTAGGTTTTGTTATTCTACATAATGATGAATAACTGGTTTCATGGCATTTTCAAATTTTTGGCTGCTGGATTTAGTCTCACCCAGATGTGACCCATAAGAATTATTAGCTTATGCAAAAATTTTAAGGAAGGAATAAAAAGTTTTAAAAATCTTTACCACAGAATAAATGAAATTTGCCTTGGCACCTGTATTAGGGTTCCATAGAGGGACAGAACTAATAGGATGTGTGTGTGTGTGTGTGTGTGTGTGTGTATATATATATGGAGCTTATTAAGTGTTAACTTATATATGTATAACTCCATATATATGGAGTTTATTAAGCATTAAATTATTTATATAACTCCATATATATGGAGTTTATTAAGTATTAACTTATATATATAAAACTCCACATATATATATGTGGAATTTATTGAGTATTAACTTATACGATCACAAGTTCCCCCAATAGGTTGTCTGCAAGCTTGAGGAGCAAGGAGAGCTAGTCTGAGTTTCAAAACTGAAGAACTTGGAGTCCCATATTTGAAAGTAGGAAGCGTCCAGCATGGGAGAAAGATGCAGGCTGGGAGGCAAAGCCAGTCTTGCTTTTTCACGTTTCTCTGCCTGCTTTATATTCGCTGGCGGCTGATGAGGTTGTGTCCACCAGATTAAGGGTGGGACTGCCTTCTTTCCTCAGCTCACTGACTCAAATGTTAACACCCTTTGGCAACACCCTCACAGACACACCGAAGATCAATACTTTGCATCCTTCAATCCAATCAAGTTGACGCTTGGTATTAACCATCACAGCACTAATCTACCTAACATAGCTAATACATTTTAGAATTTAATTTTTAATTCAGTTTCTAAAATAGCCAGTTGTGTTACATGTTTATAGCGAGAAAGATCAGTGGACACTGGTCTTTTTTTTTTTTCCTGTCTTTGAACTCATTTGGATACAATGTCATGGAGAGTTATGAAAGAAAAATAATAATTCTGTACTGAGCAAACATTAGCTTGAGCTATATGAAATGACTTATATCAGGCCATTTTAAAACTAAAACAATGGCAGTTAATATTACTAATAATTATTCTCATGAACTTATTTATTTTCCCCCAAATTCAATGCTTTCATCACAATTTGAATATTAAAGCACTGTGCTCATTAACTCCTAGAAGTTCATGTGGTCAATAATGGGCTTTTCTTATCGTCTAGTTAGATGACGTCACATTTTTGGTCTTCATTGTCTTAGTCTGTTGTTGCTGTGACAGAATACCCAAGATTGGGTAGTTTATGAAGAAAATAAGTTTATTTAGCTCGTGGTTCTGCAGGTGCAGAGTTCGAGGGGCATGGTGCTGATATCTGCTCGGCTTCTGATGGGGGCTTTTTGCTGTGTCAAAATATGGCAGAAGGTCAAAGGGGAAGTGGCATGTGCAAAAATGGACCAAACACAAAAAGAAACTCCCTTTATAACAAACCACTCTCACAGGAACTAATCCGTTCCTGTGGTGACTAATCCAGTCTCACGAAAGACAGAATTCACTACCTTGAGAAGACATTAATCTATTAATGAGGGTTGCAACCCCTGCATCTAAATGCCTTCCACTAGGCTCCACCTCCCAACACTGCACATTGAACAGCAAGCCTCAATATGAGTTTTGGTGGGAAAATATCACATCCAAATCATAGCACTCAAAGTTAACATATCAGTAAAAATATATTTGTGTCTTCTTTTTAGGATGACTATTTTACTTTTCAGGAGTGTATTACAAATTCACTCCTGAATTTTACAAATTTGAGTCAAAACAAAATGTTCAGTAGTAATTTTGTCTCCTTTATTTTGTTAAAGACCAACAGAACTCACGTTTCCTGTGTTCATTGGGGCAGGTCTTGAGAATGCCCTTGTGTTCAGTCCAGTTCACAAGGACTTACTGAGCCCCTGTTATGTGCCAGAGAGTGAACCAAGTCTTGGGAATACAAAGATGACTATGTGAGAATAGGTGAGTAGGTGAGAATAGGGCCAATTATGGCCTTAATGTTGCAGCAATAAAGGTTAAAACAGTTTTAAGTAATTCTTTGGAGCTCTCCACAACTAATAACGCATTCTAACGATAATTAATTCAACAATATTTACAAAGCCCTGCCACATGCCAGGCACTTTGTTAGGCACCGTGTATCCAACAAGCCATAACAGTGAATAAGACGTGCTTTTCCTGGCCATCTGAAACACAGCACTTTCACGACACATATTGGCATTAAGAAAATGAATCCTTTGTAATTGTCTTCACTTTGTTTTTTCATTAATACATAATAATTGTACATATATATGGGGTACATGTGATATTTTGATAAATGTGTACAATGTGTAATGATCTAATCAGGATAATTGGGATACTCATCATATCAAACATTTATCATCCTTTGTGTTAGGAATATTCCATTCCAAATCTTCTCTTCCAGCTATTTTGAAATATACAGCAAATTATTGTTAACCATAGTCACCCTACTGTGCTATTGACCACTAGAACTTGTTCCTTCTATATGACTGTATTTTTTGTACTTGTTAGCTAAGTTGTCTCCATCCTCCACTTCCCCTGTATCTTTCCCAGCCTCTGGTAACCATCAATCAACACTCTACCTTTATGAGATCCATTATTTTAGCTCCCGTATATGAGTGAGAGCATACGATATTTATCTGTCTGTGCCTGTGTTATTTTACTTCACATAATATCTTCCAGTTCCACTTATGTTGCTGCAAATGATATGATTTTATTCTTTTTTTATAGATAAATAATATTCCAGTGTGTATATATACACACCATATTTTCTTTATCCATTCATCCATTGATGGACATTTAGGTCAGGTTCATATGTTGGCTACTGTGAATAGTGCTGCAATAAACATGGGAATGCAGATATCTCTTTTTGACTTACTGATTTCCTTTCTTTTGGATATATACCCAAAAGCGGGATTGCTGGGTTATATAGTATTTCTATTTTTAGTTTTTTGAGGAATCTTTATACTGTTTTCCATAATGGCTATATTAATTTCCATTCCCACCAACAGTATATGAGAGTTCCATTTTCTCCACATTTTTAAAAAACAGAATGTTATATTTTTTGTCTTTTTGATAATAACCATTTTAACTGGGGTGAGATGATGTCTCATTTTTGGTTTTGATTGCATTTCCCTGATGTTAACATTTGTCACATATGTATAGGCAATTTGTATGTCTTCTTTTGAAGAACATTTATTTAGATCACTCGCTCATTTAAAAGCTGGATTATTATTATTATTTTTGCTGTTGTACTGCTTGAGTTCCTTATATATTCTGATTATTAATCCCTTGTCAGATTAATAGTTTGAAAATATTTTCTCCCATTCTGTAGGTTGTTTTTTCACTCTATTGATTGTTTCCTTTGCTGTGCAGAAGCTTTTTGGTTTGATAAAATCCCATTTGTCTATTTTTGCCTTCTGAGATCTTACAATAGTTTTTTTTTTGCCCAGAGTATTGCTTGAAGTGTTTCCCCAATGTTTTCTTCCACCAGTTTTGTAGCTGCAGTTCTAATATTTAAGTCTTTAATCCACTTTGGATTAAGTTTTGTATATAATGAGAAGTAGGGGTCTGGTTTCATTCATCTGCATATGGATATCCAGTTTTCCCAGCCCCATTTATTGAAAAGACTGTCTTTTTCCCAATGTATGCTCTTGGCACCTTCATTTAAAATAAGTTGGCTATCACTGTGTGGATGTATTTCTGGATTCTTTTTTCTGTTCCATTGGTCTATATGTCTGTTTTTATGCCAGTACCACGCTGTTTTGGTTACTATAACTTTATATATATTTAGAAGTAATGTAACACCTCTGGCTTTGTTCACAAAGATCAGTAGGATTTTTATATGTCAACAGTGAACATGCTGAAAGAAAAGTTAAAAAAGCAATCTCATTTACAGTAGCTACAAAAATACATAGAAATACATTTAACCAAGGAGGTGAAAGATCTCTATAATACAAACTATATAGCTGGGCACGGTGGCTCATGCCTGTAATCCCAGCACTTTGGGAGGACAAGGCGGGTGGATCACGAGGTCAGGAGAGCGAGACCATCCTGGCCAACATGGTGAAACCCTGTCTCTATTAAAAATACAAAAATTAGTCGGGCATTGTGGTGTGCACCTGTAGTTCTAGCTACTCAGGAGGTTGAGGCAGGAAAATTGCTTGAACCCGGGAGGCGGAGGTTGCAGTGAGCCGAGATTGAGCCACTGCACTCCAGCCTGGCAACAGAGTGAGACTCCATCTCAAAAAACAAACAAACAAATGAACAAACAAAAACAAACAAACAAAAAACCTATAGAATGCTAATGTAAAAAATTGAAGAAGACACCAAAAAAAAAAAAAAAAAAAAAAAAAAAGGGGGAAGATACTCCTTGTTCATGGATTGAAAGAGTTAATATTATTAAACTATCCATACTACCCAAAGTGGTTTTACAGATTCAATGCAATTCCTATTAAAATACCAATGACATTCAAAGAAATAAAAAAAAAAGTTCTAAAATTTGTATAGAACCACAGAAGAGCTCAAATAGTGAAAGCAATCATGAGCAAAAAGAACAAAGTCTTCACTTTGTTTTGCCTACTGCTGCTGGGGTGAGCTCTGTGAACCAGGAATCTGATTATGTCAAGTTCTTTGCTTAAAAACTTTAAGTGGTATTCTCATTGCCTGAGAAGAAAAGGCCAAGTTCCTTGGTATGGATTTGCACTCTGACCTCAGATTAATTTTCCAGTTTCTACTCCTTCTCATAAGTCCTAGGCTGTCCACATTTGTCCTTTTGTCAAACTTCTACTCACTCATCCGTAACCTCTTCAATGACCTCCTGAGCATAGTTCACTATGTGTCTGTAGCACAGTAATCTGCTTATCTACCATATCACTTTACTACAGTTATTTTTGTGTCAGTGTACTGTACTAAATGACAAAGTCTTTGAAGGATTCTAAACTGGAAGCAGCTTTTGTTTAAATTATCTCTAACACTGAAACTCCATCCTTCTTCCTAGGGAGTTGTTTTTGTTTAGTGTTGCATCTTCCCAAGGACTTCTGTTCAAGATCTTCTCACAAACTTAGAATTACCTTGTGGAGCATTCAGGGCAAGCAGAATTATATCCAGTTCACAGTCAAAGAGTCTGAAGCACAGATGCATGAAGTGCTTGTTTCAAAATGATTAAAGTACTGGGATTATGAAAATTCTCACCTCTGCCTATTCGTATCCATTCTACTAGTTGTCCACATGAACGATTACATATAATTGCTTTCCCGTCTATAAAATTCTAGCCATATAAGAAGTTGAACTCAAGTCATGGCCTGTGTACTAGACTGACTATCTATAAACTCAGTAAAATAGAATTTCTTTATATAGTTCTTTCTAAGTTAGCCAGGAAGATGGGTAGTTGTGATGATGGTTTGTTCTCTGAACTCCACCAGGTAGTATTACTGAGCTTTCTTTGGCTCTAGTCTGTTGATTCTGAGGGCTCTTGGATATGGGTGGTGGTTTCTACCATTGCTGCTGCCTTGTTTTTCTTGCCTTGACCGCAGGGCTGCTGTCTGTAAGTGTCTTCACTTCTCCCACTGCTCTGGTAGCAGGGTCAGTGGTCCAGTTCTCAAACTGACAAATATTCTTCCCCAGGGTATAAGAATTTGGGCCTATAAAATGTAACCTGAGGACATGGGGGACCTTACTCCTGTAACTCAAAGTTATCACCCTTTAGCAGTGATCAGTTTAGGGTGACATCCCTATACTTTAGGGTAAATTCCCTATATTTTAGTGGGAGCTTCCTATACTGGGGCTATTGCTTGCTTTTTTTCAGTGCATTAATCTTGAACATTATACCGATAGTCCTGTTCATTATTTTTTCCAAGATTCTTTAGGAGTCTGATACATGTAGAATTTTTATTTGATTTTGTTTAAACCAACACTTATTGAACACCTATTAGACCTCAGGCACTGTGCTAGACTATATATAGAGTGTTCCATTTAATAGTCTCAAAACACAGGGATAATCCTATTAGCCCTCTGTTACAGATGAGAAAACCTAGCATCTGAGAGTTAAATAACTTGCCCAAAGTATCAAAGCCACTAAGTGGCAGATCTGGGACTGAAACTCAGGTCTGTCTGATTCCAGAGCCAAAGTTCTTTCTTATGCTTCATGCTACATCCCAGTACGTGTGCCACCATGCTGTATAAGGCTTCAGAGGATTCAGCAAATGTTATCCTGAAGTTAGCATTTAGGAGTTTACTGGGAGACTATTCCTGCTACTACCACAAGTGCCGGTAAAATCTATAAGATTCGTAAGAAATTGTGAATGTCAATAAAAGTTAACCTTCTGTACATATTTAATTTTTTCTCTCCTTCTTAACTACAAACATAGGGGAAAGACAGACTACTTTTTACAACTTAACTTTCTAAGTGACTTAGACATTTTTGAGGGCTTCTTGTCTTCTCTATTTTCATGAACCCTCTAAGGGCTATCATGCTAAAAGTGATGATTATTCTTTCCAGATGTTGGAGTTTTGATTGCAAGGAGAATAGGAGCAGTTAAGTGATGGTGGTGGAGCTGGCATTGCTTAGTGGAAAATATTCAGACACCACCACGAAAACCTGCCAAGTCTCTTGCATTTTATTTGTATTGATATGTGTTTGGCTCAATCAACTCTGCCTGAGGTTGTGGGAATGATTAGAATGATCAAGCAAAAACACTCTGGGGATATTTCCCCCTTCTTACTATGATTCCTGAGTATTAAGCAGGTTAATGACAGGACCAATTCTGCATTTAGGTAAGAGAGTGAACAAAATACACACCCTCAGTGGCTATTTTAAGTATCTTAAGAAATTGTATAACTCAGAAAGTAAATGATTAGAAGAAAATTCAGAATATTTAAATGAATAGTTGCCTATAAAACTACCATTTTGTGATTTAAGAAAATCAATGATTCACCATTAAATCATATTAATTTTTAGAATTTTGTCTTCTGCTTTAAAAAAAGGACTTCAGAAGATGGCTGACTAACAGCAGCTAGTGTGCACTGCTCTCTTGGAGGGGTGAGTAAATACAGCACTTTCAACTGAAACATCCAGCTACACGTATTGGGATTCATCAAGAAAACAACTTGACCCATGGAGAATAGAGAAAAGCAAGGCAGGATGACTGCCCATTTGGGAGTGACTTGGAGCCTGGGGAGCCTCCTCTGCCTAGGGAAGCAGTGAGTAAGTGTGCGACTCTGGGGACTCACGCTTTTCCCATGTATCTTTGAAAACCTCGGGTTAGGAGATCACCTTGTGAACTCACCCCACCAGGGCCTGTGGTCTGACATACAGAGCTATGTGGTGTCTTGGCAGAGCAGCTGCTTTGGCACATGCAGAGCCCCAGGAGCTTTAGAAACTCAGGCTTCCCAACAAAAGTGGTTGCAACCCTAGCAAAGAGGGAGGTTAGAGCCCCATATATATCCCTAGGAAGGGGGTTGAATACAGGGGGCTGAGCAGTGATGGTCTGCAGGTCCCACTTCCAAGACACCTCACAGGATAAGACCCACTGCCTTGGGAATCCAGCCATGCACAGGTAGCAGTGTTACATCTCCCTGAGATGAAGCTCCCAGAGGGAGGGGTAGGCTGCTATCTTTGCTGTTTCATAGCCTTAGCTATTATTGCCTTCAGTTCAGCTGCCCTACAAAAATGCAGCCAGACTCTTTTTGTATGTGGGTTCCTGGCCTTGCTTCTCCTCATTAGGTGGGACCTCCTGACCAGGGTCACCAGCCAACCTTGCCAGTGTTTTCCAGCTGGCAGGGGTTCTAAGCCTCCTTGGGATGGAGATCCCAGGGGGAGTGGTGGGCCACCATCTTTGCTGTTTTATAGCCTTAGCTGTTGTCTTTGGGCTTTAGGGAGTCCAAGGTGACTAGGGACTGGAGCAGTACCCCAGCACAGTGCAGCAGCTCTATAGAGAAGTAGCCAGACTGCTTTGTCAAGTAGGTCACAGATCCCATTTCTCTTCACTGGTGCAATCTGCTGATCTAGGTCTACAACCACCCCTGCTGGTGTTTTCCAGCCAGCAGCAGTTTCAAACCTCTCTGGGATGGAGCTTCCAGAGGGAAGGCTGTGCTGCAATCTTTGCTGTTCGGCACCCTTAGCCATTGTTGCTTTCAGGCTTTTAGATTCTGAGGCAAACAGTGACTTGAGCAGACCCCCCAGCAAAGCCAGCTGCCCTACAGAAAAGTGGTCAGACTACTGTTTATGCAGGTCCCCAATCCCATTTCTTCTCACTGGTTGGGATCTCCTGACTGGGGTCTCCAGCCATTTCCTATTGGTGGGTTTGGGTGGTCCACAGGTCTGTACCTCCTGGGATGGAGTTCCCAGAAAAAGAGGAAGGCTGCCAGGTTTGCTGTTTCAAAGTCTTCACTGTTGATACCTTCAGGTGCTGAAGAATCTGAGGTGACTAGGGACTGGAGCAGATCCATGGCATACTGCGGCAGCAGTGGAAAAGTGGCTAGACTGGTTTTTACGTTTATGGGGTCCCTGATCCCATATCTCCTCACTGGGTGTGTCCTCCCAACCTGGGCCTTTAGCCGTCCCCCACCAGGGCTACCAAGCCAGTATAGCTCTGCAACTCCCAGGGACAAAGCTCCAAGTAGGAGGGGTAGGTTGTCATCTTTGCTGTATTGCAGCCCTTACCCTTGCTGTCTCCAGGCTATGGAGAGTCCATGGGGACCAGGGGCTAGTCCAGATCCATAGCATGCAGAACAACCTCATGGAAAAGTGGCCGGACTAGTCTCTACACAGTTCCTAGTTTTCATGTCTCCTCACTGGAAAGGGTGGCCCTACCTGGGACTCCAGAACAACTACCCTGCCCTCACTTGACCACTTCAATTATAGTCAGCCCAGAAGTTAAAAGAACATCCACATGCAGCAATAAGAAAGAACCAATGCAAGGACTCTGGTAACTCAAATGCCCAGAATGTCTTATGTCCTTCAAATGACTGCACCAGTTCTCTTACGAGGGTTCTTAACCAGGGTGAGTTGGCTAAAATGACAGAAATAAACATCACAATATGGATAGGAACAAATATCATTGAGATTCAGGAGAATGGCCGAAACTCAATCCAAGGAAACTAAGAATCACAATAAAATCTTACAGGAGTTGACAGACAAAATAGCCAGTATAAAAAAAGAATCTAACTGATCTGATAGAGCTGAACAACACGCTACAAGATTTTCACAATGCAATTGTCAGTATTAATAACAGAGTAGAACAAGCTGAGGAAAGATTCTTGAAACTTGAAGATGGCTCTCTAAAATAAGGCAGACAAAATACGAGAATGAAAAGGAACAAAAAAACCTCTGAGAATATGGGATTATGTAAAGAGGCCAACACTATAAATCATTGGCATCCCTGAAAGGGACGGGGAGAAAGCAAACAACTTCAAAAACATATATCAGAATTTCATCCATGAAAACTTCCCCAACCACACTAGAGAGGTCAACAGTCAAATTTAGGAAATAAAGAGCACCCTGCAATATTCTACACAAGAAGATCATTCCCAAGACACATAATCGTCAGGTTTTCCAAGGTCAAAATTAAAGAAAGAATATTATAGGCAGCTACAGAGAAAGGGCATGTCATGAACAAAGGATTTCTGTGGACCTCTCAGAAGAAACCCTGCAAGCCAGAAGAAATTTGGGGCCTATATTTAACATTCTTAAAAAAATACATATCTTCAGTCAAGAATTTCATATCCAGCCAAACTAAGCTTCCTCAGTGAAGGAGAAATAAAATCCTTTTTGCATCAGCAAATGCTGAGGGAGTGACCAACCTTACAAGTGATCTTGAAAGGAGCACTAAATATGAAAAGGAAAGTGACTGTTACCAGCCACTACAAAAAACACACTTAAGTACACAGACCAGTGACACTATAAAGCAACCACACAAACAAGCTTGCATAATATCAAGCTAATAGCATAATGACAGGATCAAATCTTTACATATAAATACTAACCTTGAATGTAAACAGGCAAAATGCCCCATTTAAAAGGCACAGAATGGCAAGCTGGATAAAAATTCAAGACCCAATGGTATGCTGTCTTCAAGAGACCCATCTCACAAGCAATGCCAGCCATACGCACCAAATAAAAGGATGGAGGTAAATCTAGCAAGCAGATGGATATCAGAAAAAAGCAAAGGTCACAATTCTGATTTCAGACAAAGCAGATTTTAAATCAAAAAATATCAAAAAGGACAAAGAAGGGAATTACATGATGGTAAAGGGTTCAGCTCAACAAGAATACCTAACTATTCTTAATATATACGCTTCCAACACAGGAGCACCCAGATTTATAAAGAAAGTTCCTAGAGACCTGTGAAGAGACTTAGATTCCCATATGATAATAGTGGAAGGCTTCAATACTCCATTGACAGTATTAGATCACTGAGGCAGAAAATAAAGAAAGATATTCAGGATCTGAACTCAACATTGGACCAAATGGATCTAATAGACCTGTACAGAACTCCCCACCATAAAACAAAAGACTACTCATTCTTCTCACTGCCACAGGGTACACACATTAGAACTGAAAACACAATTGAACATTAAACAATCCTCAGCAAATACAAAATAACTGAAATATACCAAACACCACAGCACCACAAAAATAGAAATCAGACTTTAAAAAATGGCCCCAAACCATGCAATTACATAGAAATTAAACAGTCTGCTCCTTAATGACTTTTGGGCAAATAATGGAATTAAGGCAGAAATCAAGGAGATCTTTGAAACTAGTGAGAACAAAGATACAACATACCAGAATCTCTGGGGCACAGCTAAGGCAATGTTAAGAGGGAAGTTTATAGCACTAAATGCCCACACCAAAAAGTTAAAAAGATCTCAAATTAGCAATGTAACATCAGAACTAAAAGAACTAGAGAAACAAGAGGAAATCTACCCCAAAGCTAGCAGAAGACAAGAAAACCAAAATCAGAGCTGAACTGTAGGAGATCAAGACAGAAAAAACCATTAAAAGACCAACATACTCAGGATTTGGTTTTATGAAAAAAGTGATAAGATAAGTTGCCAGCTGGACTAATAATGAAGAAAAGAGAGGAGATACAAATAAACACAATTAGAAACCACAAAGGAGATGTTACCACTTATCCCACAGAAATACAAATAAACCACCAGAGAATACTATGAATACCTCTATGCACACAAACTAGAAAACCTAGAAGAGATGAATAAATTTCTGGACATACACATCCTCCCAAGACTGAACTTGGAAGAAATTGATTCCCTGAACAGACCAATAATGCACTCTGAAATTAAATCAGTAATAAACTACCAACTAAAAAAAGCACAGGACCAAATGAAGTCACAGCCAAATTCTACCAGATGTACAAAGAAGATCTGGTAGCATCCTTACTGAAACTATTCCAAAAAACTGAGGAGGAGTGACTCCTCCCCAACTCATTCTATGAGGTAAGCAACATATTGATACCAAAACCTGGCAGAGTTCACACACACACAAAAAATCAGACTAATATTCTTGATGAACATTGATGCCAAATTTCTCAATAAAATACTGAGAAACAGAATTCAGTAGCACATAAAAAAGTTAATCCACTGTGATCAAATAGGCTTTCTCCCTGGGATGCAAGTTTGATTCTACATATGCAAATCAATAAATGAGATTCATTATATAAACAGAAATAAAGATAAAAATCACCTAATTATCTCAATAGATGTAGGAAAGTCTTTTGATAAAACTCAACATTGCTTCATGTTAAAAATGCTCAGTAAACTAAGTACTGAAGGAACATACCTCAAAATAATAACAGCCATCTATGAAAAACACGGAGCCAACATCATACCGAATGGGCAAAAGCTGGAAGCATATCTCTTGAAAACCAGCAGATGACAAGGATGCCCTCTCTCAACACTCCTATTCAACATAGTAGTGGAAGTCCTGGCCACAGCAATCAGGCAAGAGAAAGAAATAAAGGGCATCGACATAGGAAGAGAGGGATCAAACTATCCCTGTTTGCAGACAGCATGAATTTATATCTAGAAAACCACCATAGCACGTGCCAAAAGCTTCTTGTGCTGATAAAAAACTTCAGCAAAGTTTCAGAATACAAAATCAACATACAAAAATCTCTAGTGTTCTTATGCACCAAAAACAGGTAAGATAAGAGTCAAACCAGGAACACAGTCCCATTCACAATTGTCACAAAAGAATAAAATACTTAGGAATACAGCTAACCAGGGAGGTGAAAGATCTTTACAATGAGAATTGCAGAACACTGTTCCAAGAAATCAGAGGTGATACAAACAAATGGAAAAATATTCCATGCTCATGGATAGGAAGAATCAATATCATTATAATGGCCATACTGCCAAAGCAATTTACAGATTCAATGCTATTCCTGCAAACTACCAATGACATTCTTTACAAAACTAGAAATCAGGATCCTAGAAACTAGGATCAGAACAAATAACTATTGGGTACTAGGCTTAGTACCTGGGTGACAAAATATCTGTATAACAAACCTCTGTGACACAAGTTTACATATATAACAAACCTGCAAATGCACTCCTGAACCTAAAATAAAAGCTTAAAAAATTACAAAAGCACTTCAAATCCTGTTAATTTCTGTACAAACCAGAGATACTGTCCCTCTCCTAATAATAGGCTTCTATTTATTTCAGCGGTAACAACACAGCTTGCTTTTCCATCTTTCCTGGAGTTTCTAGTGGGAACCAACTTTTAAATCATCAGTGTTTCTCCTGCTGAATTACTTTGCCAGTCTAGAAGCTGACATGTATCATAAAAAAGCTGGTGCAATTTTAACTGTTACTGTATGCTGAGTTTTAAGTGAAAGACATTTCATTTTCTCCATTTTCTGCAGGGACACATTTGTAACCCAACTGTGCTCTGATTTCCAAAGTTAAGTTAGTCTTTTTATCCATGATACAAGAAGGCAAGTATTACATTGTGGTATGTATGTGTTCAGCTGGTGCCCAGAGAGGAAACTTCTACCTCAGATTCCTGTATTTTGTCCCTGGTTTCTGTTACAAAGACAAAACGGGAGAGAGAAAGGAACTATATATATCATCAGCCTAAACGTTTAGCTGTCAAGGTGATGTTTTTTCACTCAAATCAACTTCAGTTTTTCTACTATTGGGAAATAAGTTTGGGTAACAAGATACAAACTGGAAAAATTTTTCTTTGTGTATAGTTTTTTCAGAATAGTTGTTAGCAAATCCAGCCATCTTTTTGCAGTCTCTAGGGATTCTGGATTCAAGAAGAAAGAACGGTTTGAAAAATAATTTTATAAATTCAATTTTATTAGTAAAAGTGTTCCAGAAGAGGCAGCACAACAAATGTGAAGACTATGTAGTCAGACAAGTTCAGATCTGAATCCTGGTTCTGCCATTTACTAACTGTCAATGTGGCCAGACGATTGCACTCCAGAAGCCTCAGATTCCTCACCTGTAAAATGACGAAACAAATCTATACCTTTCAGAATCATTATGAGAAATCAATGTCTGCAGATTTAGGCAAGAGAAGGCCTCTCAAAAATAGAAAAATATTTAGCACATTTAAATAATATTTAGATAATATAAAAGTTGTTATTACATAGGTTGACTTTGCAATGCGAACTATATTATAGTAGGCAAAAGATGAATGCTGGCTGGGCATGGTGGCTAATGCCTGCAATCCCAGAATTTAGGGAGGCTGAGGTGGGAAGATTGCTTGAGCCCAGGAATTCAAGACCAGCCAGGGCAACATAGCAAGACTCCCTCTCTACAAAAAATAAAAAAATTAGCTGGGCATAGTGGCTCATGCTTGTAGTCTCAGCTACTCAGGAGGCTGGGGTGGGAGGATTGTTTGAGCCTGGAAGATTGAAGCTGGGGTGAGGTATTGTCACACCACTGAATTTAAGCCTGGGTGACAGAGCAAGACCCTGTCTCAAAATAAAATAAAATAAAATAAAATAATAACAAGATTGATGCTATGCAGTCTAAAATGTGGACATAAATCTTCCTCCCTATGGTCACTGTTGTGAATAATAATACTAATAATACTAATAGCTGTCATCTATTGTGTTAGTCTGTACTCGTTATGGTACAAACAATACGTCATTTCAAAACTATCCTAAGGGGTAGCTTATGTGATTCCAAACAATGAGCTTATATAAAATTAAAATTAAAAAATTTATTTTGCCATTGTACAGTCATAGCTGGTGGATTTTTATAAAAATAAGTTGGACTAACTCAATACTCTTCAGAGGTTTTGTATAAATGGTTCTAATCAAGTGGGAAAAGTTCCAGAAAAAATACAACTGTAAATAGAATCTCAATGTTTTGTTTATTCACTTTTTAAACAGGTGTATGTTTGAAAGGATAAATTCTAGGACTTACCTATCAAGTTTCCTAGGATTGTGAACAATGTGAACTGAATGACGTTAGCAATGCCAAGCTCTGTGAGGAAGCCAGAAGTAGCTTTCATCTGCTCATTACCAGGCAGTTGCTTGAAATAGGCAGATAACACCTACTTAGTAGGTACTTATTATAGCAGGCACCTAATAATACCTGCTGAATGAAATCTCTTGAATAAATTAATTAGTTTTTAACATGGAAAAAATACCCATGTGAATCACTTTTAAATAATTTTACTATTGATAATTTTAAAGTTTCAAAACCTTTTTAAATACTTGAAGCTTAAAATAGCTTTTGAGGCTATTCTGAATCTTGCCAAAAAATATTTGATTTTGTCATTGTTTTAATGTAAAAAATTTTTTAAATGTGAGAAAATGCACTCCTAAGAAAATTGCATTTTTGAATCTTATGTGTAAGTATATGAAATGCTATATTTATAAAGCTAGTTACATCATAAGCAGCCAAAAAAAAAAAAAAAAAAGGAGTAAAACAAGCAACATTCTAGTAAGCTTAAGTATTGGGTGTAATCCAGTTTTTATGTTTTCTAGGCTAAACACAGAGTAAAATAAAAAGCATAATGAAAAATAGGTTATATATTACAGTGCTTATAAAGTGCTAAATCCTGCAAAGTGTTTCATTTACATTATATTTCTTATTCTTCACAATAACCCTGTGAGGTAAGCATTGCTATCTTTCCCATTTTACAGTTGGGAAAACTGAAACATGCAGGTCAAAAGAGTTGCCCAAGGTCACATTGCTGGCAAGTGGCAGAATCGGGATTAGAGGACAGGTGTCTCTGACTCCACATCCCCCAATCCTGTTTGCCTATTTTGCCAAGAGTTCAGCCTGAGCTTGGTGGGCAGAGCACCTGCCAGACTTGATTTCTACGGTATGCAGAGATGAGGTCATTGATCAGTATATTGAACCCAACTAGCAAAATATCTTGTTCACTCTAAAGTATCCAACATTTTTTGGCAGAAGGAGTATCTACATACCTTCTCAAGAGAATCAAATAAAAGAACCCCTAGGTTTTAAAAAAATGGATGTCTGCATAAACCAAAACTCCATTTGATACTAAATTCTTTTTAAAATAAGCTATTACAGGAGTCAAGCTGAATACTGAGGAGTCTCATAAACTATTTGATACGAAGTTTGGTTTCAATTTAATATTTTTGCTCAGTCTAGGAGTTTTCAAAAATGACATCCATCTGGTTATTGTCCTCCTGTGTGACTAGACTAAAATACGGAGCAGACAATGGTTTGGAATCTGCAATAGCACCTGAAAAGCATTCAGAAAGCACTTTTCTCTTATGTCCATTAATGCAAAATTCCAGTTTCATTTTCTTCATTTTAAATGGATCTTTGTGTAAAAGTAGGGAAATTTAAATGCAAAAATAGTTTGTATGCAACATTAGATTGAAATTTTCATTATATGAAAGCAAATATTAAAGTCAAAAGGACTATACAGTAATAGCTCTACAGCGATTTTTTTCTCCCTCACTGCATTTTTAATGTTATTTTCATATTACATTACCCTCTATACTAGAACATATATCAAATTAAAAAAAACACACCAATAATGGGATAGTGAGAGAAATAAACTTTGCTTGTTGGCAGTGTGAGAAAGATTCATTGGTTTTGAAAAACTCAAGCAAATAATTTTAATGTCTGCTCATTTATATTTCAAGAACTCTTTTCTCTAAACATACTCAATTAGCTACACCCAATTGTCTTATCTTGTGTCTCTGCATCTTTATTTTAAAAATAATGTGAATGGATTGAATAATCTTATATTTACTGTAGAAGCACTAAAGAAAGTCAAAATCAAGTAGAGTAATCAAAAGAATGCACAGTATTTTAATAACTAGGCTGTGAAAAACAGCACCTATGTTTATTCGGCGATCTTATTCTCAGACAGAACTAAATGGATTTACACACTTTCCAAAATAAGCACAAACCAAAGAAGAAAAATCGCCCTCAGGCTTAGCAAAAGCATGAGACTTCTAGCTTAATAGGTAATTGTTTTGGAAATTTATGTTTCTAAAACTTGGGGGAGCAAAATGCAAGCACCATCTCAACCATAGCTAATTTAAAACAGTTGCTGAATGAGCTGATTTTGGCAAAAAGAAATGAGTTGCAACACTGAGATGACTGGTGCAGAACTCAGAAAGAAGTCCAAGGAAGTAAATATTTCTTTGCCTTGTGGGCAATTAATTTTAGCCAGACAACTGCATGAAGGATGGTAGTATCCAGATTACTCTCTTTGAGACAAGTAGATAACTACCCTTTTAAGGCAATAGTGTTCTCTGAAAAGCAAAACAAAACAAAAAAAATGAAAAACAAACAAAAAAACCTGGTTCTCAAATATGCTGACTCTCTAAGCACTACATTTTTTTTTCTTCCAAGGAAGGACCTACAAAATTAGGTATGATTACTTTAAAAATTAATTTAACTTATTTCACTGAAATGTGATAATTCTGCTGGTAAGAAGAAGAGGAAGGAAAATGCTGATGGGAGAACAAAGTGTTAAAACTTTTCTGGAAGACAATTTGTTAACACTACCAAAATCCTTAGTGTATGTACAGATTTTATCTCAGTGATTTCACTTTTAGGGAATTAACCAAAGGAATAGCCAGAGATGCAGACCAAAAATGCCAACTAATAAGAAAACGGTTTTTTGAAAAAGATAAATTTATACAGGAGAATACTTTGGAGCCAGATTCTGAAAAATGTTTCTTGACATAAAAAATAATTTCAATATTTTACTATGCTGCTATGCGGAAAAAGAGCAGACCAAAACTAGTATATAGAATATATATCGTTTAAATAAAAACAAAATAAATACATCCCATGTTTTTTCTCTTTTTGCAATGTGGTGAGGGTGGTGATTGATGATCTGCAAACCACAATAGGGAAAAAATAATAAACACTGCAAATGACTGAGATTGCCTTTGACTGTGATGTGTGGTAAACCCTCTGCTAGATTTGGGAGCCAGAGCTGGAACAGTAGAATTTTCTGAGTTGACTGGGACATTGATTCGTATTTGGAGTGGTCCAAACCTAGATAATGTTTGTGAAATACGTTTTGTATTTGACTATGGATTAGATTTATTTAGAATTCTTTTACATATAAAAATGCTCAAATGATTAATCACCAAGCCAAGCTTTTGTTTTATTTTTTACATTGTGAGATTTTGCACTCTATAAATGTCATCAATAAACCACCTTAGGTTGTATTTGAGCTTGTCAAATTATCAGCCACTTTGGCATGGCCGGCCTTCCTTCCTTCCTTCCTTCCTTCCTTCCTTCCTTCCTTCCTTCCTTCCCCCTCCCTCCCCATTCTCCCTCCCCCTTCCCCCTCCCCTTCCTCCCTCCCTCCCTCCCTCCCTCCCTCCCTCCCTTCCTTCCTTCCTTCCTTCCTTCCTTCCTTCCTTCCTTCCTTCCTTCCTTCCTTCCTTCCTTCCTTCCTTCCTTCCTCCCTTCCTTCCCTGTTTTATCACCCATGCTGGAGTACATAGGCGTGATCTCTGCTTACTGCAACTTCCATCTTCTGGGTTCAAATCATTGTCTTACCTCAGCCTCCTGCGTAGCTGAGATTTCAAGCACACACTACCATGTCTGGCTAATTTTGTGTGTGTGTGTGTGTGTGTGTGTGTGTATGTTTAGTAGAGACAGGATTTTGCCATGTTGGCCAGGCTGGTCTTGAACTCCTGACCTCAGGTGATCTGCCTGCCTCAGCCTGCCAAAGTGCTGGGATTACAGGCGTGAGCCACTGCACCTGGCTCCTGCTACTTTTTAAATGGCACACTCTTAAAACTAAGCATATCATAAGCTGTCTGGTACTGAAATAGGCCTGTGGGATGCCAATTTTGGTTTCAAAATTAGCTTGTATATGGAATCAGGGCTTCCCATGCCAGAAGATAAACAAAGACGTAAGCTCCCCTGATAGATTTTGGCATTCAACACTGTAGTGGGAACTTGCAGACATAGATAGAATCACTTTTCTGCTCCAGTGCCTCCTCTGGGTGCTCTACTTGAAAAGCAGTGGCAGGATCAGCAGTGGTAGCTGCCAAACATGAAATGGCCATGGAATGGACAATAAAGCATATTTTGTTTTACAAACCTTCACATAGAACTTGTTAGGTAGCTTGCAGCAACCACCGAATTGCTTTGAGATCTTTGCTTCTATCTTTTCATGATGTATCGAAAGTTCTTGTACTTCAGTGCATTGATATTAGTGTGGTTGTTTATAAAAAAGTATTTTACTTTAAAGCAGTTTCAAATTTATGGAGAAATTGCAAGAAAGAATACAAATAACTTTTTTTTTCTGCATTATTTGAGAGCAGATAGCCTTCATGATGCCCTATCATTCTTGGACACTTTAGTGTGTATTTCTAACTAAGGAGGACGATATCCTAATGAACCACAATAAAATAATGAAATTCTGAAATTAACATAGACACATTACTACCATCTAATCCTCAAACACGATTCAAGTTTCATGAATTATCCTGAAAATGTCCTTTGTAACCAAAAAGGTCCACATGAAAACCACACATTACCATTCAGTTGTCCTGTATGACTTTTCAATCTTCTTCAACTTTTCCTTATTCTTTCCTTGACTTTCATGACTATGATGATTATAGGGCAGTTATTTTGTGGAATGTCCTCACTGCATGTTTTTCTTATGTTTTCTATTGATTAGTTTCTGTTTGTGTGTCTTTGGCAGGACTATCACAGAAGTAGTGCTGGGTTATTCTCATTGTATCCCATCAAGATTTCTATTTGTCCCATTACTGGTGATGATCACTTTGATTATTTGAAGAGGAAAGTATCTGCCAGCTTCTTTTTGTAATCAGTTACTTTTTATAATTAATAAATGTTTTATGCAGAGGTACTTGAGGTGAGCTAGACATCTTTTTCCTTATCAAGCTTCTTATTTAATTTATTTGTAAGAGTGTAAACTCATGGGTTTCTATTTTGTTCAAAGGATTGGGATCCAACTCTATAATTATTTATTTTGAAGCTCAAATTGTCCCTTCTATTTGATAGAAGAAATCCCCTTCAAGCTGGCTTCTATGTCCTTTGAAATATTCTTTGAGCACTTCCTTGCTTTCTGGCACAACAAGAAGTTCCAGGCTCATCTTGTCCTTTCCTTCCTTAGCTCTGGAATCATCCATTTCTGCAAGGATTCCTGAGTCTTTTTATTAAAGAATAGTATTTAGAAACTAAAATCTTGGTGCTCGGTAACTTCATTGTCACTGTAATGCTGCTGCTCCAAGGCCCTTTGTGTTAACAGAGCTGGAGAATATATAGATACATATTAGTATATTTGTATTTTTTCTATGTCTGTTTATATGTTGAAACTATGAGTTCACAGAGATATCTCCAATTCCAATCCACAGGAATCATTTTAGCTCTTTCTGTTTCCATATTTGTGATTTCTCTTTCTGTATTTCTATATTTTTATTGCAACAACTGAGAAATTAATTCCCAGTAGCCTCAATATATTTACTTATTTGCTCAACTCCCCAGAGTATAACAGATTTCCTGATGCCAACACCTTTTCCATCGAGGATGGTATATGCACCTTGCTAGCGCTTTGACATATGGACATCCTCCTCACCCTGCTTTGGATTTGACATCCCACTCTGGATTGCACCCATATATGGAGACTGTCCTCTTTCCATTACCTCTGAAACCCCTTGCCTGGGCATCCTTCTTCAGGGATACCTTCCTCACTTTGCTCAAGCTTTGGCAACACACCTTGGGCTGTCTCACAGCAGGGACTTTCTCTTCAACTATCTTGACCTCTCATTGGGCTGCCACGCTCACTCCTCATTCTACTTATGCTTCAACATTTCCTCCAGGATTCCCGTTCCTCCACAGCCCCTATGCTAATGCTTACCTTGCTCAACCCCACCTAAAAGCTTTTGGGTTAGAAAGGAGAGACAAAAGAAGAAAAGAAGTAGAAGAAAAAAAAAAGGGTTATTCTTAAAATTCAGGTCTGAGAAATGGCCAGCAAGCATTCTCTCTCTGGACTACTCTGCCTTTCTTATTAGATGAGGGGGAAATTATTAGAGCTCTTATTAGAGTGTGGGTAGCTTGACTGAACAAGCTGTCAGAATAATGGCCAAGGAACAAGGATTCAGTGGGCAATTTCATAGCATATTAAGAAGAATAATAGCCAGTACTTATTGGGTATTCATTTTCTAGGCACTTGTTATAATATTTAGTAATTTTCATGATAGGTGGGCAAAATTCTGACCATTTTATAAAACAGGAAACAGGTTTGTAGAGATTCACCCACTTGCTAATGATCAATAGGAAAGGTCTAAGCCAGGGCTCTGATCCAAGTCTGACTGACTTTTATAATTGTTGTTTCTTTTACCGCACATGATTATTAATGGTAATTTGGGAAAGTGAAGTGATAGAAATAATTCAAAAATTATATTTTACTTTAATATGGATTTGTGTACAGGTGTTTCTGAAGTTCTTAATTCTTTCAACAAAGGAACAAGGTTGTTCTGGGAAAAGCAGATTCAGGAGTTGCTGGCTAACTTCCTAGTTCTTACCTTAGCTCTCTGTTATGAAAAAAAAAGGTTCTGAGAAGGAGCATTCAGACAGTTATATGTCAACTGCAAGGAAAGAATGATCCATAAAGACAACAGGCAGAAATGGGGCCAAGGAAATGAAACATATTTACACTGGTCCTTTAGAGCAATCTGTCTGTATGTGGATGATATTAGTCCCTAACATGGAAGTGGTAGAAAGAGCAGGCTAATACATATTTGTATCATTACCTCATTTTGATTCCAAGGGCCTCCTTTTTAACTTCTGTTGAGCAGGTGACAAGTGAGATGACAATTTCAACCAGTGTGTATATCTGCAGTTAGATGATGGCTCTAGGGGCACTGAGAGCCTGCATTTTGTCAGTTTCCCCTCTACATCTGCATGGAAGTGGAGTGTAAAATTATTCTGGTGACCTGTATATCACATAATATTGCAGACCACCTGCCAGTTGTCCCACCATAAGCATCACAACAGAGACAGCATCCTTCTGTTTCCAGGATCTTGCTCTAGTCTGGCATTGGCACCAGTTGTTTATTTAGATCATTCAAATGGTGTGATTTAACTTTCTACAACAAATGGAATATAGCTTTAGGCTTTATGCTTTCCCTCATATAAACAACAGTAAACAAATCCATGATTTATTCAGAAAGAATATATAGTTGTCTTTCTCTCAATTATAAAGAACGAAGCATTTGTAAATGAAAACATGATCCTCACCCAGACTTATAAAATGAATTCTACCAGTCAACATAGACAACAAATTTATGACACTTTGTGGGGTCTTACAGAATGTTTGAAAGTGAGTGGCCTAGGAGAGGAGGCCAGAATGGATTCAGCTGTTGGAGGAGGGAATAAAATCTAGAGGTATGTTCTCAAGGTCCCTTTCCACTTGTGTGGTTCACTTAAATTGTCTTCTTTATTTCTGATGATGTAATGTCACTTGGCATTTATGTTAACTTTTTATGAGGTACACATTGCTTTTTAAACTCCAACTTGTACGTTTTCACTCTATGTCTGTGTTGGTGAGCAATAAATAGCACTGCATATATGCAGATGGTGGAATTGGGCCTTTCTACATGAAGTGATGTGGAGAATTGAGCAATTGATTGGTTTTATTAAGGTAGAGAGGATGTTAAAGTAATCGTCTAGTAAAACAAGCTAGGACTATTTTGGAGAACTAATTTTAGTTTTCTATAAATTGTAAGGTTATAATATAGTTATTGCTTTTGTCAGGGAGCTGGACTCTACTATTAAGATGATTTAAATTTTATGCCTGAACTTCATATTGGTAATAAATTGTTGGACCTTTTAGTGTTAAATGTAAAAAGCAAGTTACTCAGCTGCTTGAAGAAAATAGTATGACTACATGTTGAAAACAGGTACTAACTAAAGGAATTCTAATATATTCCAGAGAAAGGGGGATACATCACCCCTTATTTTTTTTTAAAAGAAGATTGTGGTCACATTTTTGCTATGTAGTCTAGCAAATTCTAAACAATGGGAGAGAATGTTGAAGAGTTAAATTAAAACAATGAAGGAGTAGAATTTTAGAATATTATAGGAATAATGACACTACAGGAAAGAAATAATTATTATATTATATGCAATTATATCCTTAAGTGAATTATAGAGACTCCATTATTATTGATGTTAATAATACATTGGTTTAAATCCCAAACATATTACCATATTGTACTACCTAGTATAGTGCTGGGCACAAACAGAAGTTTAACGTTTCTTGAGTTTTGATACTTGTATTAGACATTTGGTGACTCTTTAGATAGCCTAATGAGGGCTGAAACTTGAAAATATGTGCTAGAAGCTTGTTCACTGTCAATAAGAATATACTTTTAAATGTTATGAGCATATTTGCAATCTCAAAGTATTTTTAAGCATAAAGATAGAGGACCTACATTATGAGCATGAATTGAAAGTTAATATGGGTCTGAAGAAACAAAAATATTTTATAAACATTAAGACGATTCTTTGTAGAAAAGGCAAGTCTTCTAAGTATACAAATAGGTTGCCAAACATAGGCTTAAACTTCAAATACAAATATGATAGTATAACTAGAGAAACCATTAACCTAATGTATGAGTGTTATGATTTTAGGAAGAAAAGCCTGCAGAAAAGGGAAAAATATTAGTAACTGGGCCAGGGAGCTCAGTACCCAGGACTTGAACTTCAGAGCCACCAGCAAGACATGAGTTGTTGCCTGTCTGTTTGTCCTAGCATCTAATTCTTCAGGGTTCCCCAGTGGACAGACAGATTTGCTTATGTTGTGAGTAAATGACTAAGAATTCATGTTGTATGGAAAGGAAAACAATAGGAACAACGACAATTAAATAACACCAAGCATTTCATCATTGTTCCACCAGCTTCTTGCAGGAATGACCCAGTCTGTTGGAAAAGGAAAGATTTTTATTGTCTCCTCTGTGTATTTTTCTTCGGTTCCTAACCAACCAAACCGCTGTGTGTGTTTCACCTTTGTATAAAAAACAGAGAATGCAGGATAGCCTTCTATCTTAAGTGTTTTAAATAAAATGGGCAATAAAAGAATTATTGAAACGGGTAGAAGAAAAGAAAGATTTAGGGGAAAAGAAGCCCACCTACTTTGCTTTATGAGAAGTGGAAATTTTTAGAACTGCCTCTGCTTTGCCTCTGAAGAGAAACTAAAAAAAGGAATCTTTTGGAACACGAGATAACGAAATTCATTTGTTATGGTCTTTACAATAAGTTTTGCTGGTTTTGACCTGTGAGAGGACAGAAAACAGAAATTCTAAGCAGTAGAGGGTTGGGGACACTTTATAATCATTTCTTGGTGATACAAGAGCTAATTGTAAAGAGGATGAACAGAGCTTATTAAGGCCGAAATAAGTATTTAGTAACTAAACAGCTACATGCACATTTTACTCTCTTTATGCAACAAGGAACTTTATGTACTCCCACATGGTAGGGGAAAATAACTCACTTGTGTTTATTATGTGCCGTCTACTATGGTGGACGTGTAACTTAAAATATTTTTTTAATTCTAAAATACCCATTAAATTATCACAGTGTTATTTATTGAATATTGCAAGGTTGATGTGAGAATTAAATGAGATAAAATGGATAGTATCTGGAACATTAAATTTTCACAGTGACCCTGCAAGTCTCAACAAAGCTAAAGTGACCCAGCCAATGTCACACAGCTGGGAAGTAGCAGAGGTGGTGTTCTAATCCAGAAGTGACTGCACAGCTTTCACTTCTGTCGCCACACCACAGGGCTATAAAACAGGATATGTGATAGATAATTGTGTGCTACACATGTGATAGGAGAGATCTTGGGCCAGAAATGCCAAGCAAAAGTGTATTATTGTTAAACAAAATCTATTTCGAAAATAATTTATAGTTACTGGGAAGATTATTTTTTTTGCCTCTTCTACTCTTAAAGAACAATGTTTTGCAATTTCTTCTCTGTGAGCTCAGTGCTGCTGGCAAGTTATTTTCCCACTGACAAGATATTTCTAAATCTATCTATGGATATTAAGTTTGAAGAAATTTGATATCCCCAACTTTATGTAGATAAATGAATGTAGAACTTATTTAAGAATTTTATGATCTGGTGATGATAATTTAGTTTCTCTAAGGCTTCACATGCAAAAATCCTTTAAATAGTCTCTTGATCTGATAGAAGGATATGCTACACAGACAGAAATGTGAGTGGAATTTAATATTTATAGAGATGCCAGGGCTGTGGTTTTTAGTCCTAATATTTATTCATTGTACATTTTGATGCAAACATTAGGGTAGGTGCACAAATATCACTTGAAATTGTAAACAGCTTAAGAATGAAAATACTTCGGCAAAAGGACAGAATGTTAAGAAGTTGAATCCTAACAGTGTTGGAATAGAATTTTTTGTCAGAGAAGCAGAATATTACAGAATATTACTATTAGATAAACTATTAGTGTAGAAAGAATTATGTTGAATTAAGTCTTCAAATTAAATTTAAATATTTTATTATTTTAGGTATTTATATTGCTATTACGAAGAGGTAGAGCCTCTCCAAATTATCAAAGATAGTCTGCACAATTTTCACAGTTATTCTGAAGAAAAGATGAAAAGGATCACACTATGATGTCAAATGTTACATTTTAAGGACTGCTTTTAAAAAGTGTGTGTGTGTGTCTGTGTGTGTCTGTGTGCGTGACAGGGGCAGGTGAAGGAATGAAGTGGACAGAAAGAATGCACAAAAATTCAAACGAACTCCCTTGATTACATCTTGTTTTAGGGAACTAACCATCAAACAATTGCTTTTGTCAAAAGCAATTGACAAGTGTCCGACTAGGGTCTTTCTGGTTTTAGCATTGTCAGTAATAATATAATGCTGCATAGTTTTTAATTTAATTCTTATTTACCTTTGCCTATGCTAAACAGAGTTTGCCAAAGTTGCCACTTATTCTAGGGTCTTAAATACTTTACATTAAATTCTTCCATTAAATATACATTTTTTCCCACTAATAACGTGTAAAAGGAAATGCAAGAAATTCTCCCTAGTTTTCTATCTTTATGTTATTAGGGAAAACATGGAACTTCCTTATATTTGTAACTGAAAACAAAACAAAAAAATACTACCTTTAATATTTTAATTACTTTGGGGGTATAAGAGTGGGGAATAAGAGGAAGCTTTAAGTGAATTCAAGGGAAAAACAAGAAATTGCCTATTTCTATGAAAAAAGACTTTAGAAGATTATTAAAATAATTCAGACAGTTTTTGAAATGCTTTTGTGGACACCAATAATTCTTACAAAACAAAATTTTGATTATTTGTATATATCGAAATCAGAAAGTTATGAATTAAATTTCACATAAAATACACACGACTTTAAAAATTAAATGTAAGAAAGTGGTTGGCAGAACTTATTTGGTGTTTGGTAAAACACAAAATGTGTTTTGGATTTGGTGGAGCCACAGATATTTGAAAAATATCTTGGAATGATATCAAGCCCAAAGTGTTCCTAAGCTAGCCCATCCTCTAGACACTTTTTATTGTGATGATGTCTGATGATTGATTTTTTTTTAAACTAAAGAAAAATATCCACTTAGAAGAAATTCAAGGAAGATCAAATTTTCTTTTTCCAGTGAATTGTGAGAATTTGAAAAGCCAATAATTTAACAGGCATGTTGTTTGCTTGTTTTTAACAATCTGTAGCAGCACTATTATTACAATTGCTATCATATTCAAAAATTGGCCTCTACTTTCACAGCTCGTGTTTCCTTTTAGAGTCTGACGAAAGCCGAAGAGTTCATCTCATCTATCTCTTGAACTTTCTCCTTCTCTCCTTTCTCCTTTCTGCTTTCCTTGTTTTGTACTTCGTTGTTTTTCTTGACTCTATCTCAATGATAGTACCCTTGCTTGCATGATGGGAATTGCAAAATGAGCAAATGTCAACCCTAGTCCTCTTTCATTCTGGCAAATGTGTTCCTCCTCTCATAATTCTTAGCTTCTCTACAGGTGTCCAGTGTTCTATGGCTGCCCCTACTCTTTGCAGTCTCAGCCAGACAGACCTGTGAAAAGCTACAATTCCGAAGTCCCCAGACCATCCTCTTATCAAAGTTTACATTGTGGATAGCCATGACCATGTTGTGGAGATGGGTGTTGAAAATGTCTTGTATCTTTTAATTATAATTGCTTACGTGATTTTTTTGAAGAGTAAAACTGACATTAGACTTTAGTTAGAGAGTTTCTAGTAAATTTTTCTTATGGCAACAGGATTTCATTCAAGCTCATTAGAACAGAAAGATGTAGGGATAGATCATGATACCCAAGGATCAGGTAGTAAGATCTAGAACTAGGTGCTACAATATCAACAGACTCTTTCTGTGTCTCTCATCATCTACTCTAGTTGAGTCTGTATATATATATATACATATAGATAGATAGATAGATAGACAGATAGAAGACAGAGTCTTGCTCTGTTGCCAAGGCTGGAGCACAGTGGCATGATCTCGGCTCACTGCAACCTCAGCTTCTCAGGCTCAAGCGATTCTTCTACCTCAGCCTCCTAAGTAGCTGGGACTACAGGCATATACCACCACACCTGGCTAATTTTTGTATTTTTAGTGGAGACAGGGTTTCATCATGTTGGCCAGGCTGGTCTCGAACTTCTGACCTCAGGTGATCCACCTGTCTTGGGATCCCCATGTGCTAGGAGCCACTGCACCCCACCAAGTCTATATAATTTTTCTTTTCACAAGTTTCTTCTTGCAAAAAATAGGCCTCTTCTACTTCTTTGGTCTACATAGAAGAAAATGGCTGCATATAGTTTCTGACTTTACTTGTAACAAGTCCCGCCACCAGAAAACAGACTCAATTTTTCTTTTGTTTCAAATTCTAAAGTTTGGAGTCAGAATTCTTACTGGCCCAGCTTGGTTAAAGTATTCACTTTCAGACCAGTCAACTGTGGCCAGGGTATGTGGCCAGTTACACTCTAGAATCATGACTACTACTGGCAGCCATTCTTTTAACCACTTGAAGGGGGTTGGTGTGTATGTGAGAAAAGATGGTGTTCAGATAAAGAGGAGCTGGAGGGATAACCCAATAGATGCACTCTATGAAAGTTGCTCACATTTGTCTTAAATTTCTTATTGAAAAAAAATAAGGCTATTCTTTATTTATATTTTATTTACTTGAAATTTCAGAATAGATTTCTAATGTAGATTTTTATTAGGCATTGCAACAGAATGGTAGGAGTTGGGTAAAGAGGTAGGACATGTTCACTTTAGCTTTTCATATATACTTGTAGACAATTACGTAGTCTACTAAATATTATTTGTTAAAATTTAATGCTGGCTTTAATTTTCCTCATTGGAAAAAAGTTTCAGGAATATTCAGATACTCTCATTAAAGGTAGGGCATTTATTATTCATTCAGTTCCTTAAATAAAAAGTTATTGAATACCTAGACAGTGTATTAGATAAAGACACAGAGATGCTGAAGATAGTCTTTCCCTGAAGGGAAAGACTTCTGTAGTTAATTTTGGAAGACTAACGATAAAAATATTATCCTACATAGTGCTAAGTACAATAATAGAAATATTTACTAGGAACAATGGTGGCACAAAAGATGGAGAAATGAAATGGTTGTCTGTGGATCAGGGAAGTCACAGAGAATGAAGGAGACTTTTGCCAGGAAAAGAGAGAGAAAAAAAGAGTCCTCTAGGCAAGAGAAATTTGATCATAGGCATGGATTTATGAGACAACAAAGTCTGTGAAGAGGCCTCAGACAAGAGCCTGAGTCTAAGGAGGTGGAAGTATTTCATAACTGTTCTCTCTCTCTCCCCTGTTAACTTAGCTCAATTAATATTACTGCCTCTATATCCTTGCAGGCTGATTTTATTTGGAATCTTCAATGCTGCTCAGCAATCGCACTCTGTTTTTCTTTTACTTTACTTTTTTTTTTTTTTTGAGATGGAGTCTCGCTCTGTCTCCCAGGCTGGAGTGCAGTGGTGCAATCTCAGCTCATTGCAACCTCTGCCTCCTGGTTTCAAGCGATTCCCTTACCTCATCCTCCTGAGTAGCTGGGATTACAGGAGCACGCACCACCACACCTGGCTAATTTTGTACTTTTAGTAGAGATGGGGTTTCCCCATGTTGGCTAGGCTGCTCTCGAACTCCCGATCTCAGGTGATCTGCCCGCCTCGGCCTCCCCAAAGTCCTGGGATTACAGGTGTGAGCTACCGCGCCCAGCCGATTTTTCTAGTCCACTCTGTTTGCCATTTTCTTAGATGATTTCATTTCTTTTCTCAATTCGAACTTTCAGTATTTTTTCTTCCATCTTGATCGTCAGCTAACGACCTTGTTTTCTACCTTACTAAGGAAAAAATAGATGCATTCTACAGAAACTTCCTGAAGCTCCCACGTGTTCAACTGTAGGCAGAACTGTGTTGCCTATGTTACTGTTGAGAATTGTTCATACTCCTATCTAAAGTTGATTCCTCCTCTTGTACATGAGTTTGCATCTCTTTCCACCTAATCAAAACCTCATGCAGGCAATTTCCTCTACTCTCATTACTGGATCATTCTGACTAGCACAGAGATGGGCTGCTTGTTTCCTTCGCTTAAACAAATCCAAACAAAACAAACAAACAAAAATGCTTCTCCCTTGATCTCACTTCTTTGGTTCTCGACTTATGTCCCCATTCTCCTTTAGAGTAAGACTACTTGAAAGAGTTGCTTATACTTTTGGTTTTTGATGCCTGTTGTCCTTTGTTTTTTGAACCCACTCCAACCATGCTTTTACTGCTATCAGTCCACTCAAATTGCTCTTGTCAAGCTTACCAGTGATGACTGTGTTGCTAAATCCAATAGTCATTTCTTAGTCCTCACTTTGTTTTTGACTTATTAGTATAATTTGATATGGTTGATTACTCTCTCATTCTTGAAACATTTACATGATTTGGCTTTCTAGCCCATCATACTCACCGGTTTTCCATCTCCCTGGCCACTTTTAGACTCTTTTGGCTGGTTCCTTCTCATCCTCTCAACGTCATAACCTTGTGTTTAAGTCCTTAGAACCCCTTTCTAACTAGATTTACTACTGTGGTGATCTCATCTGGATATTATGGATTTAAACACCAGCTATATACCTTTACTTAAGATGTGTCTTCTGTAGCAGCATATACTCTTATTTTTCTAAAGCCTGGTTTTATAATCTTTTATTTAAAGTATTTGGTACATTTGCTACAAATATTGATATATATGAGTTAAATATATCAATTTTCAATTTGTTTACTATTAATTCTCCTTGTCCTATGTTCCTTTTTCCTGTCTCTTTTGATCCTTTTATGATTAAGTAAGCATTAAAATTATTTTATTATTTTCCTAATTATCTTGTTAGTTATCTACTATGTTACTATAGGGTTAGTGGGTACTCTACATCATGCATCCTTGATTTAAAGTCTAATATTATTCCTTATATTATTTTCTTGGTGTTAGAATACTTTAATTCCATTCACTCACCTCCTTCATTTTGTGTTACTATTGTCATGCATTTTAATTCAATTTTTTTTATACCCATAAGAAATTATTATTGGAGTAAATATGTGGGTAAATAATATGTCCAACAGTTGTTTAGACTTACCCACATAATTATTTTTTCCATTGCTCTCAATTTCTTAAGAAATTAGAGGGCTTCCAGTTAAGATAATTTTCCTTCTGCTCAAAGAATTTTCTTTCATTTTTTTTTAGTGTGGGTAATACATTCTTTAGCATACTGGTAATGAATTTCTTTAGTATGCTTGTAATGAATTCTCTCAGTTTTCGCTTTTCTAAGAAATATCTTTGTTTTACATTTAGTTTCAAGGAATATTTTTGATGAGTATAGAATTCTAGGTTGGCAGTTATTTTCTATTTACACTTTGTATATATGATACCATTGTTTGTTGAAAAGTTAGCCATATTCTCTGGAAGCTTTTAAGATTTTCTCTTTGTCTTTGATTTCCAGCAATTGTATGGGGCCTAAGTGGCTTTCCATCATCATGTCTTGCTTATGGTTTGTACAGGTTCTAAATTCTATGGTCTGATGTTTTTCATCAGTTTTGGAAAAAATATCAGCCATTGTTTCTCAATTACTACTTCTTACCAATGCTTTCTCCCTTTTCTCCTTCTGCAGCTCCAGTTACGTGTGTGTTAGATTTTTGCACTATGATCTTTGCATCAGTATGGATTTTATTTCTGATTAATCTTCCAGCCCACAAATTCTCTCTGCAGCTGTGTCTCATGTTCTATTAAAGTCACCTTAATTTTAATTATTGTGTTTAAAAATTTCTAGAGTGTCTATTCTTTTTCTTATTCCTTTCACTTCTCTTATGAGATTTTTTATTTTTTTCATTTAATTTCTGGCATATTAATGATAATTAATTCAAGGTATGTTTTCTAACTTCAACATTTGGATCTCCCATAGGTCTGTTCTGTGTTAGTTTTTATCCCTTAGTTTGTGGTCAGTTTCTTTCTTTTCTCCATTAGTAGACACCAATTTCAGGTGTCTGAAGCACGTATAGTAACTTTCTAGGGTTTATATAACAAAATACCACAGTCTTGGTGCCTTAAACAACAGGAATTTATTTTCTCACAGTTCTGGAAGCTACACATTCAAGATCAAGTAGGTTTGATTTCTCCTGAGGCCTCTCTCCTTGCCTGGCAGATGGCTGCCTTCTCACTGTGTCCTTCCATGGCCTTCCCTCTGTGTGTGCATCCCTGACGTTTCTCTGTGTGTCTTAATCTCCTTTTCTTATAAGGACACCAGTCTTATTGAATTAGAGTCCACCCTAATGGCCTTGTTTTAACCTAATTACCATTTTAAAGGTCTTGTCTTCAAATACAGTCACATTCTGAGGTACTGGGAGCCAGGGCTTCAATATATAATTATGTGGGAACACAGTCATAACATCATTGTATATGAAGAATTACGGGAATAATTTGAAGCTCTGGATAATGTTGTCTGTCTTCAGAGATAATTTTCTTTCACATCTGGAAAGCAGTTAGATTAGGGACTATCTATTTCATTCAGTCAAGGATTTAGATGATGAGCAGCTGGTCTTCAGTTTTGATAAGGACTGATCAGTTCCACTTTACCTTTACTTCTAAGGTATATGCTTCCATAGACCCACCCAAAAGCTTTAACTACTTTCCAGGATCCTTCCCTTTAGGTGGCCCTGAATTTCAATTTTTGTCCATTCAGACTCTCAACTACAGATTATAAATCAGCAAATGCCTCAGGAGAAGCAGTATCAAATGCCACGCTAACCTTTCTGTGTTTCCCTTCTTTTGAGCTTCCATTACTGGTGCTCTTTGATACCTTCAAGTAGATTTTAAAAACACAAAATGGCCATATTTTCTACTTGTTCTCAGCAGGAGAATTAGTCTGAAACAAGCCAGCCCACCAATGTCATCAAGAGAAATCCCAGTTCAAGCCCCTAAAGTCAGTTCTCAGAATACCCATCACCAAAGGATCAATCAAATGACCAAGTTTCTAATATATATTTTGCTAAGTCCTGCCTTTCTTTTAAGTATTTGTACAATTTTTAATAATTTGTATTGGAATAATTTGGGGAATTTTTGACAATTCATGTAAGGTTTTGATGAGTCTTTTTATAATGGTATTTAAAGGAATATTGAGTTTGCCTCAACTCCACGCTGCTGCAGCTAAAATGAGCCAGGGCAGATACAGAGGACCTTCTACCTGAAGAAAGATGGAGAAGAGAGACAGTCATAGCATGACCTCAGTTGAGTTCTTGAGAGTGGGAAACTAAGGAGAAAGGAAGGGATAGAAGCAGGGTAGTTCTAAAGGTTTAAGGAACTTAGAGTCCTAGTTTCTCAGTCCTTTATTGGAGGACTTTAAATTGTTGATAATTTTATGAAAATGTGAAGGAAAGGGTTTGGGTTAACCGATAAATTTGGTAAATTTTACACACTGGCATTTAACAAACTGATCCTTAGGCAAAGTAGGTTTTTGTGATTTTTGATATTTATTAGGTTACAGAATGCTGTAATAGAGACTCCAAGATATCAGGGCTTAAACACGATGAAAGTTGATATCGCTTTGTATTTCTGCTGTGAGCCCAATATTGGTATAGCAGCTTCTTTGTATTGAGGACCCAGAGCCTACAATCTTTAAGTGTTGGCTTTGTCAAAATGGCCAAAGAAGGTCAAACCATAATCATTGCTTCCACATCACAGTGAGTAGGAAGAACAAAACAGGGGTGAAGGAGGGCACACATCTATTACAACTGCAAGAGTCAAAATTTGCACATACTCTTGCTTATATGCTCCTGGTCAAGACTTAGTCTCATGGACACAGCTAGATTTAAGAGAAGCTGAGACATGTAGTTTCCACGCTGGGTGGCCATAGGCCCAACTAAATTGTACACATTTTATGAGTTTAAAGGATGTGGAGATTGATATGGGAGAAGACATGGAATCTCTGCCACTCCTGACCAAGAGCAAACTTAATACAACTTGATTTATATTATTGTTTATTCATTATTTTGGCAAGTTTTTATTGGCAACCTGCACTGAGGCATACATTCATGCAGTCTATGTGTGAAGGTGAGCTGTAAAAAAAATAAATGTGTAAAACAGAGTGTCTATGTTAGCGTTCCTGGGAAATACACTCCATGATGGAGTTGAACCTGTAGGCAGTTTGTTGGGGAGTGCACACTGGTCAGCACCTGTGGTGAAGTGACCGGAAGACTGCAGGGCAGTGAAAGCAGTTGAACTGTTACCACAAAGTCCTCATGGGAGCTCTGTGGCTGGGATAGCAAAGTGGTTGCTGTCTTGCTTTGGAGAAAGGGGTCCTTTGTACCCTATCCTCTTCACTCACTAGGGGATTTGAGCTGCTTTGGGGAAAAGAGGTTCTTTCTGGATGAGGGCAATTTCCCCAAGGGATTTGGCTGGGACTTGGTGCCTTGGTCCTGAAACAAGAAGCAGGACAACATACACTTCAGAGTGGTGCACAGTATTAAGGTTCAGTGGTGGAAATGTGTTGAGATACTGTGAGGAATGAGAAGACAATTCTAATGTGGGTGTGTGTCTCTGTCAGAAAAAGGTTTCATAGGAGAGGTGATACTTGAATTACCTTGCAAGATGGTGGTATATTTATCAGGTAGAATGGAGGAATAGCATTCCACCCAGAGGGAGATTCACAAGCAAAGCCTGGCACTTAAAAAAAATGTATGTCCTTCAGAGTGACTGGGAGTGTAGGGTCCAAGATGAGGGGAAGGAGAAGAGGATAGTGAGGTGATAATAAGGAATGAAGCTGAAAAGGCAGCAGGGTCTAGATTATGGAGGGCCAAATAGGCCCAGCAGTTTGCATTTTATTCTAATAGCAAGGTAAGCCTTTGAATAAAGGAGTGTCTAGATTTTATCTGACTTTTACAAAGATCACTCAGGCTCCTGGATGGATTGGAAGGCAGGAAGGATAAATCAAAATAGCTCAGTTAGGAGACAATTGCAGTACCCTCTGTTCTTTCCTTTTTCAGATTTTGAACATCTTAAAAGCAGAGATTGTGATTTTATCTACATAGATATAGATCTCCTGCCTGATGCCTGTGAAATAGCTTCATTATTTTATATTCTTAAAGGTAGTAAAACTACATTTAAAATTTTTTTAATACAGATGTTTTGCCTGTTGGAACTGATTTTCCAGTACCCCACAGCTGATATTTTTAATTTGCAAATTTCTACTGAGGATGAGGTCAGAGAAGAAAGTGTAAAGAAGAAATCTCACATTTGCTATTTTATTTTACAGGAAGGATGGGGCCTATTCTTTACAGACTCTTTTCAACATTCCATTTCTGCTGCATGACATTCTCTTCTTTCCTTCCACTGCCTCTCCCTTGGGTCCAACCAGCTCCTCATCGCTATAAATTCATTTCTGAACATCCCTTGAGTACTTATTTTTTGCTCTAGTATGAAGATCAGGACAATGAGAGAATCCAAGTGACTAAAACCTACAGGGCAGCAAGACAAAGCTTTGGAGAGAGGACTATAACATAGTAAACTGGCATGCTTTGTTATGATGCTAAAACAGTTGATCAATTCAATTTGCCTACTTAGTCATTGCATTAGTAAATAGAGGTCAGTTCATCTAGCAGTCGACCAAAAATTTCTAGTTCGTATTTTTAGTAGAAATTATATATAACTCTATACATATATACATATGTGTTTATATATATGTGTGTATATATGTATATATATAGATACACACACACACACATATGTACACAAATCCCTACATTCCCTTTTCTATGTTAACATCACATTGATTGCCTATTATTTCTGTCTATTTCCTGTCAATTGTAAGCCCTTTGTGGGCAGAGTTCTTGTCAATTTTGTTCTCCCAATATTTCCTCAGTGACAGCTCAGGTTGAGTATAATCTATTCAGTGCACTTAGTAAATATGTGAGTAATAGAAATATGAATTCTCCAGGAAGTTAGTAATAACAGGAAATACTTGCTTGTTTGAATGCTGCCTATCTGCAGGGTGCTAAGTGCTTTAGGTAGATTATTTAATTTAAGCTGCACAACAAATCTATGACAAAGAGCCCCTTACTTTCCGTGCTTTAATTTATAATCAAGGAAAATAAGGCACTGAGAGATTTAATAACTTGCTTAAAGTTGCACTGTATAATAAATAGGAGAGTCAGAATTCAAACCTAGAGACTGTCTCTCAGGAGCCCTTTCTCTGAGCTCCCATGCTTTTTAACCCTATTTCATGAGCTATAGTTCTTTGTATTTCTGCTGTGTAGAAACTGTTCAGCCTACTCTTCTAGGTTGTTGAACTTGCTTATACAAAGGGAGAATACCTTCTTATGTACTTTGCATTGTTTTGTTAAGGATAAACTAAAGAATACCTTCTTGTGTACTTTGCATTGTTTTGTTAAGGATAAACTAACTTTTCTCAACTCTACATGGCTGAATTTTCTTTATTCTCAATTCTTTCTATGCTACCTGTATTAGTCTGTTCTCACACTACTATAAAGACATATCTGAGACTGGGTAATTTATAAACAAAAAAGGTTTAACTGGCTCATGGTTCTGCAGGCTATACAGGCTTCTGCTTCTGGGGAGGTCTCAGGAAACTTACAATCATGGTGGAAGGCAAAGGGGAAGCAGGCACATATTTACATGGCCAGCAGGAGAGGTGGAGTGCTACACACTTTTAAACAAGCAGATCTCGAGAGAACTTTATTACAAGACAGCACTAGGGGAATGGTAGAAAAGCATTAGAAACCACCCCCTTGATCCAGTCACCTCCCATTAGGCCTCTCCGCCAACACTGGGGATCACAATTCCATATGAGATTTGAGCGGGGACATAAATTGAAACCATATCACTCTCCGTTTTTGAGTTGAACTTAAAATTCATTTTTTCTTTTTGTTTCGATGATTTGTTCTGAACTTTTCTTCACCATCATCAATTTACTATTGTTCTAAAGTTTCATTCTTTAGTTTTTTGTAAACTCTTCTCTCATCAGTTGAAGGTAAAAGAAAACCACAAATTCCCATAGTAAATACACAACCCAGTAATGTACATGCAATAGTCTGTGTTTATAAGTGTGTTCCCTCTAGACTGTGATGCCTTGAGGCAATGATTGTGTCATGCAGCACTGTTTCTCCAGTGCAAGTGTCTAGCACATAGTAGGTGTGAATCAGTATGTGGTAACTGAACAAAAGGAATCAGTGTTGCTTTTGGAGGTGTAATTCCTTTGGGTCAATACCTAAATCTTAGATTTTTCAGTCAGGAACTTACTTGATATCTTACATGATAATGAATTGTAAGGAACTGCTAAGATAGAATTTGAATGTTTTTATTATGTGAACACTCACATATTGATTTCCTCACATAGAACCTAACATCATTCAAAACAATAGTTCATTCACATGGTGCTTGGAATACATGACATTAAACACTTGTTTGGACATGTTATTGGGTCAAATATTATATTGGCTCAGCTTCATGATAAATTAGTTAATTGAGTTGCTTTGTAACTGATAGAGACACAGACCCTAAACCACATGTGTTAGCACATTATCTTCTTCAAAAGGCTGGTCACTATCATAAGCAATCTTCTTTTAAGACTGAGGAATTAATTTTATCTGACAGATAGAAGTTCATGGTTATCTTATTGATTTTATTTAACTATTGATCAGCTTACACGTTCTATAGGTCAGTAATTTTGTTGCACTAGTTAATCTGGCTTAGTTGGTTCCTACAACTCAAGCAGAGAGTTTGACTTTGAGATAAGAATCCTGGAGCAGCTTATTTTTGTATTTCTCAAAACAACATGTAACTCAAGGCATGAGTTTCTTTTTAATGCAGAGATGCCGGCCAGATAGTTACTCTTCCTTTGTGTGTGTGTGTGTGTGTGTGTGTGTGTGTGTGTTTGTTTTAGAGACAGGGTCTTTCTCTGTTGCTCAGGCTGGGGTATAGTGGCATGATCATTGCTCACTGCAGCCTTGAACTCCTGGCCTCAAGCAATCTTCTTGCCTTGGCTGCCCAAGTAGCTGGGACTACAGGTGCATGCCGCTGTGTGTCCTAGCTAATTTTCTTGTTTTTTTTTGTTAGAGATGGGGTCTTGCAGTGTTGCTCAGGCTGGATTCTTTGGCATTTGACAAAAAATTACAGCTGTGTGTAAGAGTTGATCAGAAAAAAGAAGCTCTTGGCATTGCACATGCTGCTCTGGCTGGAAATAGCTAGGCTCAGTTTGGGTCCTACAGACCTCTATAACCCCTGATTGTATTTTCTTTCTCTCTGAGCTGTTTAAATAGCTACAAGAGAAGTTTCTTTTTTGTTAGGGCTGGAGGGTTGACAGTCATGACATAATCCATTGCTTTCCTCACACTGCATTTTCCTTTAAAAAACACTATAAATTTAAATCAATAAAATATACCTTGTTTTGATTTACTCAAAAGGCTTGTGGAAATCGCTGACCATAATCTCTCTTTAAGTGATCTCATTCATCCTCATGGCTTTAAATATCATCTACTACTGATGACTCATATACTTAACTCTATTTAGAACTTCTCCCTGTTTTTCAAGGCCATATATCCAACTACTAACCTGATGATACACCTGAATGTTTGCTGGAGTGAATGGGTAGTTGGGGTGAAGATTTGTTTAATTTTGAATATGGGAGATTTGAGATTTCTATTCTATATCAAGTTGGATTATAGAGGAAGAAAAGTAAAAAGAATCTTGGATGAAGCCCTAAAATTTCGGGAGTCAGTGGAGGAGTCAGTGGAGCAGAAGTGAACAAAGATTGTAGAGACACCCAGTGAGACAGAAAGAAAATCAGGAATTGGGGTGTCATTAAGCCAAGTGAGGATTGTGTTCTAAGAAGTTAAAGATAGTCACCTATCATATTGCTAGGCACTAGAGTAAGGTAAGAAACATCTAAGTAATCAAATGATTACTTTGATGGCATGAAACTAGCTGGTCACATGGATATATATATACTGTTGACAAGCAGCTTTATTGGCATGATAGGATAGAAGCCAGATTGGAGTTTATTTTTATTTATTTATTTATTTACTGAGATGGGATCTTGCTCTGTCACCCAGGCTGGAGTGCAGTGGCACGATCTTGGTTCACTGCAACCTCTGCTACCCAGACTCAAGTGATTCTCCAGCCTCAGCCTTCCAAGTAGCTGGGACTACAGGAATGCAGTACCAACTCCTGGCTAGCTCTTAAGCTTTTTGTCAAGACGAGGTTCTGCCATGTTGCCCTGAGCTCAAAACGATGCACCTGACTTGGCCTCCTGAAGTACTGGGATTACAGGTGTGAGCCACCATGCCTGGACTGGAGTGGATTATATAATGGATTGTCAAATCAATAAAGAAAGTAGCAAATAATTTATACCATACAACTTCACTTTGTAAGGACAAACAACAACAAAACCCCCATATACGTGCATATATATCTTCATGTACATGGAAGAGGATGTAGATGAATACAAACCATGTTATTGATGCTGGTTTCCTTACACAAAACACCTTTGCACTATTTTCACTTCTCCTTGGTACATTGAATAAGTATTATTAATGTCACTAAAAATTAATGAAAATGTTTAAAAAAGGGAATGGAAGGCGTAAAGATGGAGGCAGAGTATTGTGGGCTATCTTGCCAAGCTTCGTTGTGAAGTGGAATAGGAAAATGAGACAATAGCTAGAGGGGGACTTGGGGTCCAGGAAGGAAGATCTTAGGGCATTTCTCAATGTGCCAGGATGATTGCATAGAGGAGGAGAGACTGATGATGCAGAGCATGGGGAATAACTGCAGAAACAAATTTTAGGAACGATGTCTGTATGTCTGTATTCTTAACTTCCCAGTTGAAAAATTATCACAGGGAACTAAGGACAATTCAGGACATTACACTGTGGAGTCATCTTCCCTATGACTCAGTGTCTCAGTAATTGAGAGTCAAGGGTGTCAGCATGAAAGAGGGCTGCTATGCATGTCTCCTCCATTGGGCTCTTACTCAACTCTTTGTCTAGAGATGTGACTGTGGTTGTGTCTTTTAGGCTTCATCATATTTGAATGCTACCATGGTTTTCTCAATCCTGTATTTCAGTTTCATACTTTTGTTTTCTTTTACCTACTTATTTTTATATGGTAGGTCTATTTGTATGACTAAATAGTTTTACAAGCCTGCATGGATGATTTATATACTTTTGTTTGCTTTTATTGGAATTTTTTTGTTAAGACATCTTGTTACTAGAAATATTTATAAATCTTTGAGGCCGGGATATTTCTTACTAACAATGGGCCTCTTTCTTTCTCTCTCTCCCCTACCCATATACAGATGGGTAGAACAATTCTTTTTCTGACTCCTTACTCTGGATGGAATCATTAAGAGATTTCTTGAACAACAGAACAAAAAGGAGATGACATTTTGCTACTAGAACAACTTTCACGTTATGACTTACCCTAAGCCCAGTAGAGACAATTGACAGACAGGCTTTGACTCTTCCAAAAATAGATTCATAATTTGAACATTTTATTTGAAAACCATTACTATTTTAAATTGGAGAAATCAGTGTCTTTCAGCAACTCATTCTTTAAAGTCTGAGCAAGCATACTACACCACAAAGTGATGGATCAGCTACTGTTTTTATCATGCTTATTCTAGTTTGGAAACTAGTCGATGGCCAGATCTGTATCCACCTCTTTCTTATCCTGAAGGTGATAAGATCTTTATACATGCTCAGGGAAATACAAATGTATGCTACAAAATGGAATAATGTAAAGAACTGGGGGATATTTAATCTGAAGAAAAGAAGAACCAGAGGAATATGCTTACTATTGTAAAACCTTTTGAAGAGCTATTATTTATAACAGGAATGAACTTATCATTCATGAGCATTTAGTGGACATTGTAGTGAAAATCAGATTACAGCAAAGTGTAAAGACATATTTTCTGACATTTGGGAGCTCTTTCTAGGGATTCTAAGGTCACTTCATAGGAGGCTTTTAAGAATGGAATGGGAAAACAGGCTAGGATGAGTATTATTCAAGAGGACTAAAAAATAGACTTTGCAGTTGAAATAGGTAAATTAAACACCATTTATTGAATTTTTGTTTTCCAGTTACAGAGATTTTTGAAGATTTTGCAAGATGGAAATCCTGAAGGAAATACAAATCACCAAAAATCTTACTCAGAAGAGATAAGTACTGGTAATATTTTAATATCCAGGGCACTCACATATGGTTGTTCAAACTGTTGCTTGCTCAGAGGTAACCAGCTGTGGGAATAAGTAGAGATCTGAGTGCATGTGTATTTGTAAACTTGAGGTCACACTGTACATGCTGTTTTGTAATCTTTTTTTCTCTGTTACCATATTATGAGCACTTTCTCATGTGGTCACATAATTTTTAAGATTATCTTAGTATACCTTAAGATAGATGTACCATAATTTCTTTGAATAGGCTTTTGTGCACACTGACAATGTTAGTTTCACTCTAAAATGTGGTATGAACACTATTGTGTATATTTTGATCTCTTATGATAAAATCTCTGATGTGGACATAAGTGTTCATATTCATCAGGCTTTTTGGTCCATATTAGGTCACTCCAATTTTTTAAAAATCCTGAGATTCTATAAAATTTTTGACCCAGGAGAGCTACCTTGTCAAAAGTCACATGGCTAACTATGGGACGTCTAATTGTATTATCCAGTAGCATATGGATTAATACAATTCTCTATGAAAATACAAAATTCAGAAGCAAGGGAAATGTATTTTTTCTCCAGTCATTATTACTACCCTTGAGATAAGACTAGTGGCATTATTAAATAATTTATGCATTTTCAATGATTTTCCCCCTCTTATTCTTATTTTCTTCACTCACTATGCATAAGTCTTTCTGGACAAATTGTAAGCAATGTTTATCCTCATTGAGGATAGAGGTCAATTTATATACATACTTATTTTTTATTTAATGCTCTAAGTTACTGCCTTTTTTAGTTTTTAATTGATTGCCTTGATCTTGATGTAGACAATTAAATCATTTACAAATAGTTTTTTCTTTCCAATATTTATATTTTATTTTTTTCTCTTTTATTGCACTGACAAGTAATCTAGAATAGTGCTAAATCATAGCAGTCATAGTGGGAATCTTTATTTTGTTAGTAATTTTAGTCCAGATGTCTTTAGTGCAGTCTTTGCAAAATTGTAGCTGTGGACACTAGTTTCCAGAGTTGAGAACAAAGGGTTTAGTAATCAAAGAAGCTTGGGAAATAGCACCTTATATTTCCTTTCAAGAGAGTCACAGAACAACCATATTAGCATGTTAAAGCCTCTGAGAAAATCACCAGTGATAAATAAATCTGTTTAATTTGTTTAGCTATGAAACATATTTGCTCTGGGGAAGACTTATCTTTTCTAAACATACCTGTGGCCATCTCCTCCCTTAATACCTGCTTGAGAAACTCTGCTCTCTTGTTTCACCCCTGAGTATTGCATTTGCTGTTGGCTTCTGAGAAATATTTATTTTTTTGATCATGTAAGGAAAGTTGACTTTTTTTTAACTCACGAATTGATATTGCATTTTATCAAGTAATTTTTTCACTTTTATTGAAATAATCACATATTTTTTCTTCTTTAATTCTTAAAAACAATATCTTGTCAAAAGTAAATCATTCCTGCACATAATAGAGAGGTTAAGAAGTTGAGCTTTGTGATCCCTTTACAGTCTGTCTTCCAATACTAGGCCTACCACTTATTGTGTGACAGTTGGCAAGTTAACTTTGCCTGTCTCTGTCTCCTTGTTTAGAAAATGAAGTGAGGTAATAGTCACCTAACAAAGTGCTATGTGCAGTGCTTGGCAAATAGCAGGCAACTAGTAAATGCTGACTGCTAACAATACCTCTTGTTGATTGCTGAGTATTAATAATTACAGCTGTTAAAAGCATGGTAACTTTTAGGATCGTACAAATTTGACAACTTTTTAATGTTTTTATTTTTTAGAATTAGTCTTTTCAGGTTATCTCTGCCTCTTGTTGTGGCACTTTTGATAATTATTGTTTTTCTAGGCTACCATTATTTTATCTAGATTTTCAATTTCCTCTGTATCTATGATATTTGCCTTCTATCTCTAATTTTGCATATTATGTTTTCTTTCTATATTTTGTTATTAATTAGGGTTGCTAGATATTTGTCTATTTCATTGGGCACTAGAAAATATTTCACTATCATTTTGCAATTTCTAGATATGCTATATTTTTAGTTTATTAATTTCTGCTTCTATCTCTATAAATTCCTTCTTTTGACTCCTTTTTGGCTTCTCTAATTGTTTGTTTATAAGCTCCTTTAGAAAATAAGTTAACTTGGGTTTGATATTTCTTATTTTTTTGATAAATGCAGTTGAGCTTATATTATTTTTATCATATACCCTTTGGCTGAATCTTAAAGTTTGATTTGTACAGCAATATAATTGTCCTTAATTTAAAAATTCAGTAATTTCAGCATAGATTTCCATATAACCTTATTTAACTAGAGGAGGGTTTTTAAAGTTGCAAGTGGGTAGGTGGATGGTGGGAGTGTGGAGGGTGCTTGTTAATGATATCTGGTTTTATTGTAGTGGTCAGTGAACGTTGCCCGTATTATTTCTACTTTTTGGAATTTATGATGATTCATTTTGGTTTACTATGTCATCAGATTTTAAGACAATTCCATGGTGTTTGGAAAGAACAGATATTTGTTAGGTACAAAATTCTGCATAGTAATAAATCAAGCTGATTGAGTTATTTGAATCCTCTGTTTCCGTATTTAGGTTTTCTCTACTCAATCTGTATTCAATACTCATGGTTGTTTGTCTCAAAACTCTACTATTTTCTGGTAGCTGAGAAATGGTCTACTCTTTTTATTAGCATTTTTAATATTATGTTATATACAAGGCCTAGGTTATGCAGAAATTTGGAGATCATGTCATTTGAAAAACATTGGGTGTTCCATGACACATATTAAGCAAGTGAGCAAAATTAATAAGACATATTTTTAAAAATTGTTCTAGATGTGGTATGGAACATTGGATGTAGACAAAAGTGGATGCAAAGAGACTAGTAAGGAGGCTATCATAGTACTCCAGGTGAGGATTATGGTGCAACTTGGGCTATGTTTTGAGACAAAGAAGAGGAGAAGAATGGATAGTTCATGATTCAGATTGGAAGTAGGACCAACTACATTTACAAATGCTTAGATAAAAGGGATTTGGGAGTGAGAAGAATTAAGGAAACTGAAAAAATTTTAAATTATTACATTGATGGAAAAGAGGTAAGAATTATAATGGCATATTAAAGACAGTGTTAACACTGTCTTCTTTATTATCTTCATCCATTTCACAAACATTTATGTGACTGGATGTGTGCTAGGAACTGAGGATGTAAAGATGACTGAAATCCTTGTCTATTCTCAAGAGGGTCCCAGGATTATCCTTTATTTAGTGAGCATAAATTCATGGGCATAGTCTTCATTAAGAGATGTGGTTATGGTCCCTTACCAGCAAAGAGTTTGCATGACAGTGGAGCCATGTTAGAGATCTTTGGTGTGGGTGGATTGTTCAGCAACAGCATAAGCTCAGCTGCTGCTCAACTGATTGTTGAAGTTTGACAGCATCCCCCAGTCAAGGTTGAAGTTAAGGTCTGACTGCTTGCTCAAAGAACATTCTGTTTAGGTAGAGACACCAGGTTCTCTGACACCTATTTGTAAATAACAAATGTTAGCAAATAACTCACAATATTGAATCGATAAAAATAAAAATTCTAAATTGAGGTAGAACAGCACAATTGTTAGTGGAATGTATATATATAGTTAATACATTTAATATATTACCATATATTGAAATATATGCTTCTAATTGTCAGTCAGGTTGAATATATATACATACATATATGTACAGACATATATACATTGTATATATTATATAAAATACTTATAGGTATATATACATTCCAAGATGATTTTCTAGTTTTTTAGCCTAGTAGTAAATCATTCATGGAGATTTTGGGAAGCAGTAAAATATAAATTCCAACCATGAATCTTAGGAATTTGGCTAAAGCTGACTCATGGAAAAATTCTGTGATGAAATTAAAAGGTTTGGAAAAACATTAGAGCAATGCAAGTAAGAGCACACAAATTAACAGATTTATTTAATAAAGAAATTTTATGATGTTGATTGATGTAGAAGAAAGCACATATTATACTGTGATATCATTGGAACAGCCTAATGCTTAAGGAAGTTCTTCTGAAGAACACAAGAATGGAAATAAATCACTCAATTGTACACCTCTTGAAGTCCAAATTGAAATATTAAGACATAAGAATCACTGCATTTTGAGCAATGTAGTAGTACAGAATATTCCATAACAACATGCTCTATAAGGTTTGTGTATATAACCTGATAAAATATAGGATTTTGAAGTAATCAGATGAACAAAGAGAAAAATGCATAAGCAAGTGTTGTAATATTAACCTTTCACTGCTTTAAAATGCCTGGAAAATGAAGCAGATATGAATATTTAAAATGATTTTTAATAGCTTTCCAATATCTTTTCCCATGGTTCCACATAGAAATAGTAGCAATTACTATTTATATTGTGCTAAGCATTAATGGTTTGGTTTAGCATTTGATCAATATAGTAGACAAGTAGGCTCAGTTAGTAGAGGACAAAGACAAGTCTTATCCTGGACTTAGTGTTATCTTACCAGTGGGTTCAGTGAATAGGAAATGATGAGCGCATTTTTGATGGATTAATAAACATTTCAGTCTCCAATTGTAAATACCTGCTTTTGAACACCAAATCAACCTTTTCAAGCAACATGATTTATCTCTGTTGTAGATGAACATGTTTTTATGTATTAATCCATTTTGTGTTGATATAAAGGAATACTGGAGGCTGGGTAATTTATGAAGGGAAAAAACGTTTATTTGGCTCATGATTCTAATGGCTGGAAAGCTTGAAATTGTGTTCATGCATCTGGTGAGGATCTCAGACTGCTTCTTCTCGTGGCAGAAGGTGAAGGGGAGCTGGGATGTGCAGAGATCACTTGGTGAGAGAGGAACCAAGAGAGAGAGGGGTAGGTGCCAGGTTCTTTTTAACAACTAGTTGAGGGTGGGTGTGCTAGCTCATGCCTGTAATCCCAGCACTTTAGGAGGCCCAGGTGAGTGGATCACTTGAGGTCAGGAGTTCAAGACCAGCTTGGCCAACATGGTGAAACCCTCTAAAAAACAACAAAACAAAACAAACAAACAAACAAACAAAAAAGCAACTAGTTGTTTCTGGAACTAGTAAAGAATTCACTCACCCTCAAGGGAAGGCATTAATATATTCATGAGGAATCTGCCTCCATGACCCAAACATCTCCCACTAGACTCTATCTCCGACATTGAGGATCAAATTTCAACATGAAGTTGGAAAGTACAAACATCCAAACCATAGCAAACACCAAATCCAATTTTAGGTATTTAAAATTGCTTCTGTTTTATATAAACACCTCTGAATTTGTTGTCTGAGTTAACTCTTGTACACTGAACAAGTGAGTCAGTGAATTCCAAGATCTGTACTTGTGCTATATAGTTTGCCATATCCAACAGTAACAGCAGTTAAGAGCATGGACTTAAGAGTTAGAGTAATGTTAGTTCAAATCCCAACTCTGGCACTTAATAGTTGCAAGACCTTTGGAAGGTTACTTGTCTCTAGGCCTGAGTTTCTTCATTTGTAAAATGGCAATAATAAGAGTATCTATTTAATAAGGTTGGTGAGAAAATAAAATGGGTTAATGCATGTGAAACAACACTTATTGAAAGACATTTTTACACTTGTCATTTCCCCTTCTTAACCTTCATTCATTCTTTTTTTTTAAAAAATATGATTAACACAATAATTTCATTTACTCTTAAGCCAATTCTAATCTGGCTTCTATCCCCATTGAAACCACTCTTGCTAATTTCACTAATAACCTTCATATTGTATTTATGTAGATTTATCTTTGTTTCTTTTGTGCTAAATATCTTAGTGACCTTCCTCTGTTATCTTCATCTCTCCCAGGGTTATCTCACTTTTTCCCGTGTCTTCGATTATTGTCTGCATGTCAGTAATCTTGAAGTGTATGTCTCCATATCAAGTCTCTCACTTGACTTTCAGACTCCAATATCTAGCTGCTTACCTGGTATTTACATTTGGGTGTATCCTCATAGGCTTCTCAAATTTATACATTCCAAAACAGAATCCTTGATATACTTGTACCCAGGTCTGGACCCATCTTCCCTATCTCAAAAAATGGTATCGCTTCCTGCCCAGTTTTGAAATCTACAAATGTGGGAATTACACTTCCTTTTCCTTTTTCTTTACCTCTCATACAGTTCTGTCATTAGTACCTCCAAAACTCCTTTGATATCTAACCATTCTTCATTATTGACACTGCCATCACTTTAGTCTATTATCTCTCCTGTGATTTCTATAGAGCCTCCAACATCAGTAGATATATTCTGAGGCCTGCATCTCATCCAAACACTGGATTTTCATGACACTTTCCCCTTCTTATTACTTAAATTAAATGAAACCTATAGACCTTAGAATGAAAACTAATGATGTAACCTACATTCCTTTAATTTAGGTGCAAATGTTATGCTTACAATCTAAAGATGTTATTGGAATTTAATAAAATATTTTTAAAGAATTTGTGGATTAGTTGTACTTATGCAGGCCAGACACCAAATGCCTGGTTTCTCTCCATAGGACTAAGCATGACACCCAGCTAGGCCCATAAAACAAGATTTCTTTGGCAGTGTCTCCAGGGAAGTTAGAGCCAACAAGACATTCGTTTTGACCATTCTGCTTCTGTTGCACCTGCAAAGATTCTGGATCAGTTGCTACTCCTTCCCTGACCCCATGACTAGACTATTTGGAAAACTCTAGGCTCACAGAATGGTGGCCATCTTCCTTCTCTGTCAAATGTATGGGCTATCCCAGGCCCTGCTCCAGCCTCTCTCCTTTCCTTCTCACTAGTTTTAGGGAGAAGGCAGGAAGAACTAAGGCTGGCTCTTTGTTGACTTTCTCTTGGGAGTCTGCACTATCTGTGTAAAGTCTCGTATAACTAGAGAAATAAATTTTCTCTTTTTTCAACTTTTAGAATTAGAAAATGATCTATAATCAAGTGAACATATCTTCTAATTAGTCTCTCTGATTTTGATTTTGCTCCTGCCGATCCAGTTTTTTACACAGCAGCCAAAAATTGAGCTTTAATAAACTTTAAAATTTGAAATATGCATAGTGAAGAAATACAAATCGTACCTTGATAAGTTATTGCAAAGTAATCACTACTTAATTCAAGAAACACAGTATAACTATTAGAGTGATGTTATGATGAAAACTGCCTCCAGCTTGTCAGAAAGCTAAATTTCAGAAGGTGCATAGTATAATGGAAAGAAAATAAAAAACTAGGGTGTGAAGACCTAGACTTGAGACCCAATTCTTGCTTTCCAATCTTTCTCATAATATAGCACAAGCAAAAAATTGTAGTGTTAGATTGCATAAACAGACCGGCTTGCTTGAGGCCAGAAGCAACTAGCCAATTATTCTGGCTGCTGTAGACCTCTTCCAGCTGAAGAATAGGGATCAATATTTTGCCACAGCTTCAAGGCATGCCAGCATGCCATGGCACAGTCTTTGGGAAGCTCTGACATAACCTATGGTTTTTTGTTAATGCACATATTTCTTAACTGAAGTTATCTTCAAGTTCCTCCTCTGTAAAATAACAAAACACACTTCACTGGTAGTTGTGAAATTCATAGATGATTCTTTTTAAAAAAATGCCAGAGTATATATAACATTGACTATTCTAATAATTTTTTGTGGAAGATCATTTGATGTTGACAACTCACATGTGATGTTAAGAAATTGCTTAAGAAGCTACATAGATGTGTGTGGGGTGGTAATCTGTGAATACCATTACCTTATTATATTTTTCAGTGGCTTATACCTTGGTATCTTTCTGTGTTAGTTGAGCTAGCATGAGACTTTCTATAAGATCCTTGTTTGAACCTCACAGTTCCAACTACACTGTGGCCTTAATATGTACCCTAAAATTCATATGTTGAAACTTAATCATCAATATGATAATGGAAAGAAATGGAGCTTTTAGGATGTGATTAAGTTATGAGAACTGAGCCTTCATGAATAGGATTAATGATCTTATAAAAGATGTGAGGGAGTGGCCTTTTCCCCCTTTGTTCCTTCCACCATATGAGGACACAGCGTTTGTTTCCTCATGGAGAATGCAACAACAAAGGTCCATCTTGGAAGCAGAAAGACCGGACCCTCACCAGACACTGAACCTGCCAGTGCCTTGATCTTGGATTTTCCAGCCTCCAGAGCTGTAAGAAATAACCATAAAAAAGTTACTGAGCCTCAATTTCTTTTGTGAAATGGGGAAAATGATAGCACCTCCTTCATAAGATTATTGTGAGGCTTAGATGAATTATTGCATGCAGCAAGCATTGTGTCTTGCACATTTGAGCACAAGATGATAGCAATAATCATTAGTCATCATAGCACTCTTCCTGCTCAGTCCTTAAAGTTCATGCTGGCTTTTTTGTATTTTTCATTTTAAAATTAATTGTTTCTTATACAGTGAGCAGTGTGCAATTAAGGGAGCAGAATTTACTGGTAGTATTCTGCTCTGATTTCATTGAAAATCTATAGCTCTTGGTAAGGTATCCCAGATGCTGACTGGTAGACAACCTCACTCTGATTCAGAGGTTTTAACAACATCCTTAGTGGATTATATATTTCCTGTACAATACTTTTTGTCTGTAATTAAAAAAAATTAGACTGAGAGAGTTATGTTCAAATCCTTGGGTCTTTTACGATGGTTTTGAGTTACCTGACGGCAGAAAAATTCTAAGCACTGTCTCACTATTAGTTTGGAATTACACTGGTTACTGATGATCACATCTTTAATGGACAGAACATATGGGCATGATTCTGGTATAGAAAGCTGAGTTAATATACTTCATTTCATATCATATCTTTGTGATTAATAGGTCAAAGTCCATATTTTTATTTTATTTCATTTTATACTTTTAATTTCTTCCAATCATCCTGATTACTTTTCTCATTTTTCTCCTTACTCCATTATAGGAATCATGTAATGCATTTGCTAAGTGTCCTTAAATACATATACATTTGTATAAAATATACTTTTGTTTTTAATTTATGTAATGATAGTGGGCTATAAATCTTGTTCTATATCTTACTTTTTAAAAACTCGACTGTGCTCTTAAGAATTATTCACATTTGTCTACGTACATCTATTACTCTATCTATAGGATATAACCACCACCACCACCACATCATATTATCAAATCTCCTAATGATGGTCACCAAAGTTGCCAGCAATTCCTCATAACACAAACAGCTTTATAGTTTATATCCTCATACGTGTTCCTATACAGGCCAGTTTAAGCATTTTTCTGGCAAAATATTGGGAATAATATTGTTGAATCAAAGGGCAAATCATGTACATACTTAATTTCTTAGTAAACAAAGCAAGCTTTCCAGAATGGCTGCACATTTTTACATATCCACCAATAGCATTTCATCTACCTCATATTTAAATAGCTATTTAGGGTTCCTTTTCTGTAAATTGCCTTACATATTCTTTGCCAATTTTTTCTTTTGATTTTTTTTTCTGTTAACTTTTGTTGATTAGAAGGTATTCTTTAAATGTATTTTAAATGTTAGTCCCTTATTAATTTTAGACATTGCAAAGGTCTTCTCTTAGTCTTTCCACTATCTATTAAATTTGATATTCTTTCTTGAGAGAACTTTGTGTGTATGCTCCTTTGTTGAACTGAAATCCTTAATTCGGATGCCATCAAAACTATTTTTAATACATGTCTTGTGTTTTGTTGGTTTCCTAAGAAGACCATTTCTAGTACACAAGGTTAGTTTCCTACATTTAGAAAATTCAACTCTGGACATTACAAGGACAAAATTATTAGTTGTAAAGAACCGAATCTATATTATAGAATGAATTATGTATTAGTTCTGCATTAGTTTGTTAAAGTTTCCATAACAAAATACCACAGACTGGTGGCAGAACCAGGCTGTTTTTCTTCACTCTCTACCTTTCCTCTGTAGGTGAGCTCATCTAGTCCCATCTAGTCCAAATGTTAATGATTTCTAAACTTTTATCTCTTGTCCCTGGTTCCTTTAAACTATACAAATGTGTGCCCATTTGTGTCTCCCTACCTTTTAACAATTTAAATCATTTTTTGAGGATCTATCTATCTATCTATCTATCTATCTATCTATCTATCTATCTATCTATCTATCTATCTAATATGGTTTGGCTGTGTCCTTACCCAAATCTCATCTTGTATCATAGCTCCCATAATTCCCATGTGTTGTGGGAGGAACCTGGTGGGAGACAATTAAATCATGGGTGTGGTTTCCCCTATACTGTTCTCATGGTAGTGAGTAAATCTCATGAGATCTGATGGTTTTATAAGGGAAAACCCCTTTTGCTTGATTTTCATTATCTCTTGTCTGCTGCCATGTAAGATGTGCCTTTCACCGTCTGCCATGATTGTGAGGCCTCCCCAGTCACGTGGAACTAGTGAGTCCATTAAACCTCTTTTTAAAAACAAATTACCCGGTCTTGGGTATGTCTTTATCAGCAGTGAGCAGTGTGAAAATGACTAATTATCTATCTATCTATCTATCTATCTATCTATCTATCTATCTATCTATCTAATGGTTAATTTTATGTGTCAACTTGATTGGGCCATGGGGTATCTAGATTAAACATTGTTTCTGTGTGTGTTTGTGAAGTTGTTTCTGGGTGAGATTAGCATTTGAATTAGACTCAGTAAAGTGATTGCGCTCCCCAATGTGATCAGTGTTATTCAATCCATTGAGGGCCTGAATATAACAAAAGGTAGAAGAAGGGGGAGGAGGAATTGGCCTCATTTTTTCCCTGCCTCACTGTTTGAGCTAGGACATCTTTTCTCATCTTTTCTTGCCCTTAGATTTGGATTTATATCATTGGCTCTCCTGGTTTTCATGCCTATGGACTTGCATTAAATTAACACCACCACCAGCAGTAGTGGTTCTCCTGTGCAGCCTGTCACCACTGGAACATTCCTGTGGATAAGCTCCCCTGATAAACCCTATGTCTTTTTCACTGCACCCAGGTCTCTTCTTCAGCCTCTCAGATATGGTGCTATCCCTATTGGAGTCAATAGGGGTCCAGCACACCTTTCTCTACTCTTTTGATGACTTTTGCATATGATCTAGGAAACAGAATCAATTAGAAGAGAATTTCACAAACTCCCACCACCACATCTTCCCACTAACTGCATCTGTTCTTTTTTCTTCTTTTACCAGAGATGAACAAATCCTCGTGTCAAACGTGAATCTGTCTTTCTTGTATTAAGCACCTCTCGCATCTGCCTACTCAAGGAATTGCACCAGTGATTTGCTACTGTTCTACTCTACTGTAATTTTTCCTAGGCTTTGTGGCATTATCTCAACCTAATTCTACTCTACTGTAATTTTTCCCAGCCTTTGTGGCATTATCTCAACATAAGAATATGCTGCTATTTTTTCCCCTAAAAATAGGAAGAAAAGTCCCACCTCTATTGAGGACTCATTCCTCTTCTGCTGCTGTACCATATTTTAATTGCATCATTGCAGAGCATAGAGGTGACCCTGGGGGACGGTGGAGTGTTGTGTGTGTACGGAAACTGGGAGCTTGAGTAGGCAGCTATAATATTTATCTACTGGCATAAAAGTATTTCCGTATTTTAAGAACTAGAGCTCTGGGGCTGGTGCATGCCAGGAAATATCAGTGCTAGAGGTAGTACTTTACTATTCCCCAATTTGCAGTCAAGGATATCAAGGCACAGAGAGATTAAGAAATTTGCTTAAAGTCACAATGAATTTGTGGCACATCTGGAGTTAAACTGGGAATGTTGGTGCCCTGGCCTGTGCTTTTACCCAGTGTGTAATATAACTTCATAAAGAGGTATTCTGCTTATTGGCCACAATGGGCTGTGTAGGGATTTGAGTGGAAGGGAGATCAATGGATTGTTTTAAAAAGTGTCTGCCTGTTTGCTTTTCCATCCCAGGTGATATTATAAGTAACTAAGTTGTTCAAGTGACTTCCATGAACCATGAAGCAGAGAGTTGCAATAGGAGCTATCTTGGTATATATATATTTTTTAGTTTGTAAAATTATGAAATGTTATTTCTGTATTATGTATTTTTTATGGAAACAAGGTGACTTAGAAAGGAGAAAAAGTTATAAAAGTGTTTAATGAAATGTCATGAGCATGTAAAACATATAAAAATATAATAGGCATATTATAAAATAATTTATGTATAAAATATGCAAAATTGTAAAGTGAGAAAATGTTACAAGTACATGAGTGATCCATCATAAAATGTGTAACAGCAAGCAATAATTGTACTCTAAGTTTTGCTAGATTTTAATTACTTTAACTTTGATCCCACACTGGTTTTATGAGATATGAGAGATTGGCTACTGTGTGTGAGGTCAAGATCCAGGTGAGAGTCAATTAATGTCTTGAGAGAACAAGAATTCAGTCTGTGTCTAGCACAATGTTTACTGGGTTTTCTATAAATATTTGGTCTAAGTACAAAGGATTGAAGATTTGGGATGAGCACAGAGAAAGATGAGTTAACATTTCTGGGGATAATAAACGCACAAATTCTTCAGTGAGGAAACTTCCATACTTATATAAGTATTTTCTCATCTGATCACTTGTTTTGTTAGAGTGAAATGGCAGTAGTAATACATCCCAGTTTCCTCTGATATCTTTGCTGTGAAGTCAGTTGGCAGAATTTGATTAAGAATGTGGGCTCCAGATCATTACTGCTTGAATTTTCTCTCAACCTACCACTTACTAACTTTGATAATTTGGACAATTTACTTCTTTGCAATTCAGTTTCCTCATCTGCAATATTGGGATAATAGTACCTGCCTCATAGTTCTGTCATGAGGATAAAAGGTGTTTGTGAGTTAATGTGTGTGAAGTGCTTAACAGTGTGTGGGCTTTTAGTAGTAAGTGCTAAAAAATATTGATTACTTCTGAAAGTCCAAGCATGCTGATGACCAATCAAAGATGACTTTACTGATGAAAATAGGGAATCTTGAATTGTCAAAATGTACAATATTCCTTGAGAACCATTATTAAATATCTAAGGATGATTAGGAGAAATAAAGACTTTGCTCTCATTTAATGGGATCTAGTCATTGTCATTTTGTTTATTATAGGGCATGAGATCAAGACGGAGTGGTAAAGCAGAGGTGGCTTGCTGTTCAGATGATCAAGGCTGTCCTTCACGACCAAGTTAGTGTGGAGAATAAGACAATATCTCTGCGTAATGAGGTGGTTCAGACGAACTACTTCAACAGAATCATCATATTTAATTAATTTTATTTTAATTCATTAATTGTAATGAATTATTTTCACTAATTGTAATGAATTCTTTTCACTATTGCTTGAGAGAGAATGACATAAAACAATTGTTTTGAATGTCAAGCGTATGTTGCAGCAGAGCAGTATTGGAACTGTTCTCATCATAAATTCAAATGCACCCATCAGCCCCAGCTCTCTCAGCCACAGATAGTTATTGGCTATCTCTCAATCCCCTACTTGCCCCCATCCAATGATGCATTTATTAATTTGCACCACTTGCATCACTTGCTCTGTACAGCAATTGTTTGAGGTAGGTATTGCTGCCCATGTTCAATTGCTTAGCATGCATCACATAATTTGTTCTCTACAATAATACTAAGTAGGTATTTAAAAAAATTCTTGTTAACATGAGAAATTTGAAGCTTACAGAAGTTAAATAGTGGGATTAGTTATCGGATCCAGATCTTTTATGACTTCAACATTCTTAATTACCGTTATATATTACATGTTATATCATGCTATACATATTAACATTATGGTATCTCTTACCCATTTCCTAGGAATGGTTTTTCCATTCAAATAACTTGCATTACCACTCCTTTCTTTGCCTATAATAACAATATGACTATTTTTCCATTTTTTACTATGTCTACTAAGAAGCTTAAATCCAAATATGAGGCTTAATTGTAGTAATGTTGATGAATTGCATGTTTAAGCTTTCTTAGTCTTGGTATCTTACTCCCTTATTTGTATTTCACCCAGGTTTGATTTTTAATTCTATCCTTGGATTTTCATTTTATCATTTGTTTTAATGCCTCCTTCACATCACACAGTCAGATCCTTTGTGGAAGATGATGAATGGGTGAATAAGCATTTAAAGCATATGTTCATAGCTTCATCAATTGTACAACAGCGTGGATTAAAGATAATTATTAATTAAAAGTGACCTATGCTTCTGGTTGTTTCCACAGGTCGTTGAGTCCCCCGAAATCAAGTGACAAAATATATATTTTTTGAGAGTCAATATTGTGAATTATTATCTGGAATAAACATCTTTAAGAGTATGCTAAGTCTAACATATCATTCAATAACTGTTTGCTGGCTAGTTAAACTTTCTGAAATAAGAACTATAAAGTCAGGTATATCTCATTTTATTGTGCTTTATGTTACTGCACTTTGCAGATATCGCATATCCAAAAAATTGAATGTTTGTGGCAATCCTGTGTCAAAAAAGCCTATTACCATCATTTCTGTCAATAGCACTGCTCAATTCATGACTCTGTATCACATTTTGGTAATTCTCACAATATTTCAAACTTTCTCATTATTATTATATCTTATGGTGATCTCTGATCAATGATCTTTGATGCTATTATTGTAAATGTTCTGTGGTGCCACAAACAGTGCCCTAAAATTAGTTGTGTCTAATTTTAGACACAACTAAAATTAGTACAATTAATAGCCCTATGATGGCTTCTAATTGTTTAGGTGAAGAGTTATTAGTCTCTCACTTTAAATCAAAAGCTAGAGGTGATTAAGCTTGGTGAAGAAGATATGTTGAAAGCTGAGCTAGTCTAGAAGCAAGGCCTCTTGTGCCAAACTGTTAGCCAACTTGTGAATGCAAAGGAAAAGTTCTTGAAGAAAATAAAAGTGCTACTTCAGTGAACACCCAAATGACAAGAAAGCAAAAGAGCCTTATTGCTGATGTGGAGAAAGTTTTAGTGGTCTGGATAGATCAAACCAGCCACAACATTCCCGTAAGCCACAGCTTAACCCAGAGCAAGGCCCTAACTCTCCTCAATTCTATGAAGTTCGAGAGGTGAGGAAGCTGCAGAAGAAAAGTTGGAAGTTAGCAGAGGTTGATTCATGAGGTTTATGGAAAGGAGCTGTTTCCATAACACAAAACTGCAAGGTGAATCAGTAAGTGCTGATGGAGAAGCGGCAGCAAGTTACCCAGAAGATCTAGCTAAGATCATTGATAGAATTGGCTACACTAAACAACAGATTTTCAATGTAGACATACAGCCTTCAATTGGAAAAAGATGCCATCTAGGACTTCCGTAGCTGGACAGGAGAAGTCAATGCCTGATTTCAAAGCTTTAAAGTACAGGTTGACTATATTGTCAGGGGCTAATGCAGCTGGTGACTTTTAAGTTGAAGCTCAATGCTCATTTACCATTCTGAAAATCCTAGGTCCCTTAAGAATTATGCAAAATCTACTTTTTCTGTGCCCTGTAAACATCAAAGCCTGGATGACAGCGTATTTGTTTACAGCGTGGTTTACTGAGTATTTTAAGTACATGGTTGAGACCTACTGGCAAGAAAAAAAGATTCCTTTCAAAATATTGCTGCCCATTGGCAATGCACACAGCAACTCAAGGGCACCAATGGAGATATATACAAGGAGATGAATGTTGTTTTCATGCTTTCTAACAACATACATTCTGCAGCCAATGGATTAAGAGGTAATTTCTACTTTTAAGTCTTATTATTTAAAAAATACATTTTGTAAGGCTATAGCAGACATCAACAGTGATTCCTCTGATGTATTTGGGCAAAGCCAAATGAAATCCTTTTGGAAAGGATTCACCATTCTTTGTATTTTATTTATTCATTTTTCTTTCCAACTTTTATTTTATATTCAAGGGGTAAGTATGCAGGTTTGTTACATGTGTAAATTGCATGTTGTGGAGGTTTGTTGTACAGATAATTTCGTTACCCAGATAATCAGCATAATACCTAACACTCGATAGGTAGTTTTTCAATTCTCACCCTCCTCCCACCTTTCACCCTCAAGTAGGCCCTGGTGTCTATTGTTCCCTTCTTTGTTTTCATGTGTACTCAATGTTTAGTTCCTACTTTTAGGTAGTTTTTCAGTTCTCACCCTCCTCCCACCTTTCACCCTCAAGTAGGCCCTGGTGTCTATTCCGTTCTTTGTTTTCATGTGTACTCAATGTTTAGTTCCTACTTTTAAGTTTGAACATGTGGTATTGATTTTCTGTCCCTGCATTAGTTCACTTACAATAATAGCCCCCAGATCCATCCATGTTGTTGCAAAGGACATGATCTTATTCTTTTTTTATGTCTGTGTAATATTCCGTGGTATACATGCACCACATTTTCTTTACCCAATCCATTGTTCATGGGCACCTAGGTTGATTCCAAGTCTTTGCTATTGTGAATAATGCTGCTATGAACATACACACGTGTGTGTCTTTATGGTAGAATGATTTATATTCCCTTGGTATATACACAGTAACAGGATTGCTGGGTCAAATGGTAGCTCTGTTTTATTTTCTTTGAGAATCTCCACACTGCTTTCTACACTGGCTGAACTTATTTATATTCCAACCAGCAGTGTATAATCATTCCCTTTTCTCTGCAACCTTATCAACATCTATTATTTTTGACTTTTTAGTAGTAGCCATTCTGAGTGGTATGAGATGGTATCTCATTGTGGTTTTGACTTACATTTCTCTAATGATCAATGATATTGAGCATTTTTTCATAGGCTTATTGGCTATGTGTATGTTTTCTTTTGAGAACTAGCTGTTCCTGTGTTTTGCCCATTTTTAAATGGGGTTGTTTTATGCTTGTTGATTTGCTTAAGTTCCTTATAGATTCTGGATATTAGACCTTTGTCTAATAAAACTATGTCAGATGCATAGTTTTCAAACATTTTCTCCCATTCTGTAGGTTGTCTGTTTATTCTGTTGATAGTTTCTTTCAATATGCAAAGGTTGTTTGTTTGATTAGGTCCCACACTTCAATTTTTGTTTTTGTGGCAATTGCTTTTGGAGTCTTTGTCATAAAGTCTTTTCTCAGACCAATATCTGGAATGATATTTCTTAGTTTTCTTCTAGGGTTTTTATAGTTTTATGTTTACATTTAAATCTTTAACACATGTTGAGTTAATTTTTTGAATATGGTGAAAGGAACAGGTCCACCTTCAATCTTCTGCATATGGCTGGCTAGTTAATGCAGCATGATTTATTGAATAGAGGGTCCTTTCCCCGTTGCTTGTTATTACCAGCTTTGTCAAAGATCAGATGGTTGTAGGTGTGTGGCTTTATTTCTGGGTTCTCTAACCTGTTCCATTAGTCTATGTGTCTGTTTTTGTACCAGTACCATACTGTAGCTTTGTGGTATAGTTTGAAGTTGTGTAATGCAATGTCTCCAGCTTTGTTATTTTTGGTTAGGATTTCTTGGCTATTCAGGCACTTTCTTTTTGGCTCCATAGGAGTTTTAGAATAAATTTTTCCTAATTCTGTGAAGAATGTCGTTGGTAGTTTGATAGAAATAGCATTGAATCTATAAATTGCTTCAGGTAGTATGGCCATTGTAACAATATTGATTCTCCCTGTCTATTGACATAGAATGTTTTTCTGTTTGTTTATGTCATCTCTGATTTCTTTGAGCATTGTTTTGTAATTTCCATTGTAGACATCTTTCACTTCCTTGGTTAGCTGTAGTTTTAGGTATTTTGTTCTTTTTATGGCTATTGTGAATAAGCTTGTGCTCTTGATTTGGCTTCCAACTTGGATGTCTTTGGTGTAAAGAAATAGTAATTGTTTTTGTACATTAATTTTGTATCCTGAAACCTTGCTGTAGTTGTTTATCAGGCTTAGGAGCCTTTGGATAGAGACTATGGGGATTTTTAGATATAGAATTATATTGCCTGCAAAGAGAGATATTTTAGCTTCCTCTCTTCCTTTTTGGATGATGCCTTTATTTCTTTCTCTTGCCTGATTGCTCTGGCTAGGACTTCCATTACTAGGTTAAACAGGAGTGGTAAGAGTGGGCATCCTTGTCTTGCTCCAGTTCTCAAGCAGAATGCTTCAAGCTTTTTCTCATTCAGTATGATGTTCACTGCAGATTTGTCATAGATGGCTTTTATTATTTTGAGGTATGTTCCTTTGATGCCTAGTTTGTAGAGGGGTTGTAACATGATGGGATGTTGAATTTTATCAAAAGCCTTTTCTGCATCTATTGAGATGATTGTGTGTGTGGTTTTTGTCTTTAGTTCTGTCTATATGATGAATCAAATTTATTGATTTGCATATGTTGAACCAATCTTGCATTCCAGGGGTAAAGCCTGCCTGATTGTGCTGGATTGGCTTTTGAATGTGCTGCTGGATTTGGCTTGTTAATATTTTGTTGAGGATTTTTGCATCTATGTTCATCAGGGATATGGTCTGAAGCTTATTTTTTTGATTTTGCCTCTGCTAGGTTTTGGTATTAAGATGATGTTGGCCTCATAGAATAAATTAGGGAGGAGTCCCTCTTCCTTGATTTTCAGAATAGTTTCAATAGGAGTGATACCAGTTCTTCTTTATATGTGTGGTAGAATTTGGCTGTAAATCCATCTGCTCTAGGGCTTTTTCTGGTTGGTAGGTTTGTTATTACTGACACAATTTCAGAGCTTATTATTGGTCTGTTGAGGATTTCATTTTTTTGTGTGTGGACAGAGGTCTTCACAACAGTCTCTAAAGGTTTTTTTTTCCATTTCTGTGGGGTCAGTGGTAATGTATCTATTGCCATTTCTGATTGTGTTTATTTGAATTGTCTCTCTTTTTTCTTTATTAATTTAGCTAGTGGTCTATCAATCTTATTTATTCTTTCAAAAAACCATTATTTGTTGACATTTTGTATGTTTTTACTTATCTCCATTTCATTCAGTTCAGCTCTCATTTTGGTTATTTGTTTTCTTCTGGGAGCTTTGGGGTTGGTTTCTTCTTGTTTTTCTTGTTCCTCTAGATATGATGCTAGGTTGCTAATTTGAGATCTTTCTAACTTTTTGATATGGGTAGTTAGTGCTGTTAACTTCCCTCTTAACACTTATTTAGTTATGTCCCAGAGATTCCGGTATGTTTTATTTTTGTGTTCATTAGAATTTATTTATTGATTTGTGCCTTAATTTTATTGTTTATCCAAAGCACTCAGATAAGATTGTTTAATTTTCACTTAGTTGTGTGGTTTTGAGAGATCTTCTTGGCATTGATTTATATTTTTATTGCACTGTGGTCTGAGTGTGGTCTGGCTGGTGTATATATTTTTAATTTGTTGAGAATTGCTTTATTATTGATTTTTTGGTCAATTTTAGAATATGTGCCATGTGCAGATGAGAAGAATGTGTATTCTGCTTTTGTCAGGTGAACTACTCTATAGATGTCTGTTAAGTTCATTTGGTCAAGTGTTGAGTTTAGGTCTCAAAATTATTTGTTAGTGTTCTGCCTTGATGATCTGTCCAATACATCAAGTGTCGAAGTCTCCTACTATTATTGTGTGGTTGTCTGAGTTTCTTCATAAATCTCTAAGAATGTGTTTGATGAACCTGGGTGCTCCAGTGTTGGGTGCATATATATTTAGGATAGTTACGTTTTCTTGTTGAATTGAACTCTTTATCATTGTATAATGCTCTTCTTTTTTTTTTCTTTGATAGTTGTTCATTTAAAGTCTGTTTTGTCTAAAATAAGAATAGCAACCCCTGCTCTTTCTTGTTTTCCATTTGATTGATACGTCTTTCTCCATCCCTTTACTTTGATCTTGTGGTTGTTCTTGCATGTGAGATTGGTCTTTCGAAGACAGCATACTGTTGGGTTTTGTTTCTTTATTCAACTTGCCACTCTGTGCCTTTTAAGTGGGGGTGTTTAGCCCATTTATATTCAAGGTTAATGTTGATATTTGTGGATTTGATCCTGTCATCATGTTGTTGATTGTTATGTAGTTTTGATTGTGTCGTTGCTTCATAGTGTCAGTGGTTTATGTACTTAAGTGTTTTGTGGTGGCTGGTAATGGTCTTTTGTTTCCATAGTTAACACTCTCTTAAGGAACTCCTGGAAGTCAGGTCTGGTAATAATGAATCCCCTTAGCATGTGCTTATCTGAAAAGGATTTCATCTCTTCTTTGTTTATGAATCTTACATAGTTTGGCTGGACATGAAATTCTTAGATGGAATTCATTTTCTTTAAGAGTGCTAAATATAGGTCCCCAATCTCTTCTGGCTTGTAGGATTTCTGCTGAAAGGTCTGCTGTTAACCTGATGTGGTTCCCTTTGTAGCTGGCCTGCCCTTTTTCTCTAGTTGCCTTAAATAAATTTTTTTTCTCTTTGGTCTTGGAGAATCTGATTACTGTGTGTATTGGGGATAGTCATCTTGTATAGTATCTCACAGGGGTTTTCTGAGTTTCCTCAATTTGAATGTCAACCTGTCTAGCAAAGTTGGGGAAACTTTCATGGACAGTCTCCTCAAATATGTTTTCCAAGTTGCTTGCTCTCTCTCCCTCTTTTTCAGGGATGCCATGAGTCGTTGGTTTGGTCTCTTTACACAATCTCATATTTTCCAGGAGGTTTTGTTTATTTCATTAAATTTTCTTTATTTCTGTCGACTGAGTTAATTTGAAGAAGCAGTCTTTGAGTTTTGAGTTTCTTTTCTCAGCTTGGGTCTATTCTGCTGTTAATACTTCCAATTGTGTTATGACATTCTTGTAGTAAGCTTTTAAGCTCTATCAGCTCAGTTTGATGATTTTTTCAAATGGCTATTTCATCTTCATCTCTTGAATCATTTTACTGGATTCCTTGGAATGGGTTTCAACTTTATCCTGAATCTCAGTGATCTTTGTTGCCATCCAGATTCTGAATTCTATGTCTTTGATTTCAGTCATTTCATTCTGGTTAAGAACCATTGCTGGGCAGCTAGTGTAGTCATTTGGAGATATGGAGACATTCTGACTTTTAGTGTTGCCAGGGTTCTTGCATTGATTATTTCCAATCTCTGTTGGCTGATGTTCCTTTAAGTGTGGTGTAATTTGAATATAGTCAGTTGGCTTTGTTTCTGTATATTTTCAGAAGGCCAAGGCTTTGTGTGGGGTCTTTACTTATGGCTGAATTCTTGTCTCTGGTTTCACAAGGCTGTATACTTGCTAAGTAATTTTGAGGTGGAGGTTGGGCTTAAGAAGAGGAGCCACAAGGTTGAGTAAGAGCTTATCTATTGGCAATTATGATTATCGGCCATTATGTGTTGGCCTTAAACACAATGGTCAATAGATAAGCTATTACTCAGCCATGTGGCTCCTCTGTATTTCCTCATGTTTGCTGTCATGCTTCCTCTCAGTGCTCTGAGAGTGTGGGCCTCTCTCTCATTTGAGTGTTGGTCACAGATCTCATCTTGTCACTCTTGGGCTGTGTACTGCCACCCTGGGGTGAGCTCAGGCTTTTGTTTCCTCACCATTTTTGAGGCAAAAGGAAGGGACCTTGGTAGTGGCAATGACAAGGGGCCTTTCACTTGTCTTTTGTGGCTCTACAACAAAGAAACACAGAACCACTGCCAATTGGAATGATCCGCTGGCGGTGGAGTGGCTATGTTGCTGGCCCAAACTGAGGGGCCCTGCCTGATGAAGAGCAGGGGACACGGGGGAACTCACAGGGAGACAGCCTGGTCTCTTCTTTGCAGAACAGTTTCAGCATGCTGGAGGTTCTAATAAAACACTCAGGCTCTTTGTTTCTTCCACAGCCTGGTGGTGACAAAGACTGGTACTGCTGCAGTGGCAATGGCTGGGGGCCTGTCAGTTTCCTCTGGGAACCACACTCAGAAAAACACAGAGCTGCTGCCAGTGGGAATGGGGGTTTAGCTGGGGATGGAGTAGCTGTGCTGCAGGCTGAGCTGGGGGGCCCTGCCTGGTGAAGAGCAGTGGGTGAGGGCTCACAAGGAAGACAGAATGGGCTCCTCTCCATATGTGCCATGCTGGAATGTCAAAAAAGTGATCAGGATCTTCATTCTTTCTCTAGCCTGAGCGCAGCAAAGGGGTATTGCTGTGGCAACAGCAGATAGCTGGTGGGTTGTTTTTGGGATTTCTTCCCCAGAGAAACGCAGAGCTGCCACTGACAGAAGTGATCAGGAGGGGCAAGGCAGCTGTCCTGGGGCCCAGGTCGAGAGGCCCTGCCCAATGAAGAGTGCAGGGACAGGGACCCACATGGAAAAGTCTGGCCACTTTTCTGTAAGGCAGCTGGGGTATGCTGGAAGCCCACAATAGTTCTTGGACTCTTTGCTCCCTCCTCAGCTTGAACACAGAAGGTGTGGGGGCCACAGCAGTGGCAAAAGCTGTAGGCCTGCCTATTACCTCTGGGAGCTCCATTCCAGAGAAATGCAGAGGGGAGACTGACCAGAGTGTTCAGGCAGGACTCAGGTGGCTATTCTGGGGTTCCAGGCCAGTAGACTTTGCCTGATGAGTTGTAGGAGAGGTGAAGCCTGCAGTCTATCTGTCCTTTAATGCCATGGAGGGCGTCTCTATTCTGGGGGCATGTGAGAGATCCTGACCTCCTTTGTTGGTGGAGCTATACCAGCTGATGCCGGGATGCTTAGGAGTCTAAAGCCCTTGGAGTTGTGTGTGGATTGAGTGGTAGCTCTTCCCAGACTCCATACAGCTCTCCAGGTCAGTCTGGAGGTCCCTAGGGCAGGGAGACAAGGAGGATCTCCTGTGCCTGGGATTGCAAGGGTCCTTGGCAGAAGTTTGGGTCCCTGGAGACTCTTGCTCACTCACCACTTTCCTGCAGTGGAGAGTTTCCCTTGGCTCCACACCAATCCTGGGTGGGTAGCTGTTCTGTCTCACTCTTCTCTGCTCTCTATGGGTTGTATCACTTACTTGATGAATCCCTCCTAGATGATCCATTTGAAGAGCTAGTATTTACTTGCCACTCTATCTCCACTCTGTAAGAGCAGTACACACTAGCTGTTTCTAGTCAGCCCTCTTGGCAACTCCCATAATCCAGAATTCACCATCCTTGATCCATTAAGGAGATTTGTAATTCATAGAAGGAGGTCAAAATACTAACATTAAGAGGAATTTGGAAGAGGTTGATTCCAACCATCATGGATGACTTGGAGGTGTTCAAAACTTCAGTGAAGGAACGAACTGCTAATGTGGTGGAAATATCAAGAGAACTAGAAATAGAAGTAGAGCCTGAAGTTGTGAGCAAATTGCTGCAGTCTCATGATAGAACCTGAAGAAATGAGGAGTTGCTCCTTATGGATGAGCGAAGAAAGAGGTTTCCTGAAATGAAATATACTCCTGATGAAGATGCTGTGAGCATTCTTGAAATGACAACAAAGAATTTAGAAGATGCCGTAAACTTAGTTGATAAAGCAGTGGCAAGGTTTGAGAGGACTGGTTCTAATTTTCAAGGTTCTACTGTGGGTAAAATGCTATCAAATGGCATTTCATGCAATAGAGAAATCTTTTGTGAAGAGTCAGTTCCTGTGGAAAACTTCATTGTTATCCTATTTCAAGAACTTGACACAGGTACTCCTACCTTCAGCAACCACCACTCTGATGAGTTGGCAGCCATCAACATCAAGGCCAGACTCTCTACCAGCAAAAAGATTATAAAACACTGAAGGCTTGATTGTGCAGTCATAGGTCACTGTAGCCTGGAACTCTTGAGCTCAAGTGATCCTTCTGCCTAAGCCTCCCAAGTAGCTGGGACTGCAGACATATACTACCATACCTGGATAGTTTGTTTGTTTGTTTTCTTTAGAGATGGGGTCTTGCTATGTTACTCAGGCTGGTCTTGAACTCCTGGTCTGAGTCTCTCAAGTAGCTGGGATTACAAATGGGAGCCACCACACCCAGCTTAAACATTACCTTTATATGCACTGGGAAACCAAAAAATGTGTGTCTTCCTTTATTGGGATAGTCACTTTATTGCTGTGGTCTGGAGCCGAACCCATGATATCCCTGAGTTATACCTTACATATATATCCTGTGAAGAAGTCCTTCTCAGATATTACAGCCTATATACAAAACATAAAGCTGGGTTTAAAAAATGGAAACAGAAGGGATCATATTTCAGTCTAGTCACTCAGAAGAGATTCAATTGAAAAAACAATTTGTTATAGCAGCCATGACACACTAATACATGCACAGAGATTTCATTCTAGAGGAGACAGCGAGTAAATAATAATTACAATCAATCAATCATATAGTATGTTAGATGGTAATAAGTACTATGGAAAAAGAGGAAAGGGAGTACAGGAAAGGGTGAGTGAAGGTCCCTCATCTGTGGAAGGGTGCTGGAGAAGAACATGGGGGACACTTCACATTGTAACTACCATGGTGAGAGTAGACCTCATTGAGATGATGAGATTGGAGCAAAGACATGAAGTTGGTAAAGGATTTAACTAAGTAGATATCTGTGGGAAAACTTTCCAGGCCAAGAGAACCACAGTACAAATGCACTAAAGCAAGAGTCAGCCTGGTGTGTTTAAGGGAAAAAATAACAGCTGACTAGAGTGACAGGAAGACAAGAAGGAAAATTAGATAAGTAACTGCAGGCTGATTATGTAGGCCATTGTAAAGTCTGGAAGCAGAAATCATCTTACAGATTTACTAGAAGTTATTTCCCAGATGATAATAAACATCTGGTCAATTCAAAAACTTTCAACTGAAGAAAATTATTAGCAGGGCAAACTAGAGGCTAATTGTAGACATGAAGACTTCTCCTGTATTAGTTTCAGAACACTAAATGGTTTGGAAGAATGAAATCAACCAACAGATTGATTATATATATGAGACAAAAACTGAGTATAAATTCATCAAGAATCCACTTAAAGCTAACTAAAATTCATCTGATATCACCTTCTGCTATTTTATAAATTTTTGATTATTTTAAAGACAAACTTTCATAATTTTGTTGAAATAGTTTCTTCTTAAATTTCTTTATCCTTTTAGCATATAGCTTTGAATCACAGAACCCACACTTGGTACTGCTTTTATCTGGATTTAATGTCATTGAAATTGTGGCAGATTCTGTGTGTGAGTCAGGGGTATCATAAAAAAATGACCAAATTTCAGTTGAATGGATCAGCTACAGGCCTGCATGGCAGAATAGCCTGGAATAACTGCTTTGAGCAGATGTCCTGGCAAGTTGTAGGCACAGTGACACAATGACTGCCAGCGTAGTCCTGGCTCAGCAGTTCATTTTATATCCAAGCACCTTCAGCCTTTCAGCAGCAGCAAGGTTTACCCATATGTTTTCCATTCCACACCCTAGATGTGGTTAGATTCCAAAATCACCTGCAGATGTGGTGTGATTCTGAGCTCAACTTCTTTTTCTTCTCCCCATGTTATATTTGGTTCATGTTTACCATGCCAATTTTATCATAAGTC